>NC_134356.1:520303497-521023497 GCF_048569485.1 Anomaloglossus baeobatrachus
GGTGATAAGCCATAATGTCCAAAGATGGCTATATCCCTTCATATAATTATTTATTTCTCTATCCATATTGAAATGTTTTCTCAAAATATAAATGTGTACACACAAAGACTTTCATGTGGATTCTGCCAGTATCTGACTGAAAAAAAAATGCAGCAAAAGCACCCAGTGTAATGAATAAAATGCTCAGCCATTTTAAAACTACCCTACTGCGCACAGGTTCTGGCTTATGTCCCTACTAGTGCTGAGCGGGCCCGGACTGTAAATGTCCGGATCCGCGCGGTTTCAGCGCTTTTTCCGGGCCCGACCCGGGCGCGGGATTCCGGCTGCACAATCCGGAATCGGCAATTAATAAAAATGGAAAAAAAAAACAATAAATGAGGAGGGGCGGGGCTGGAGCTGCGGAGGAGTCAATGTCACAGCCGGTCAGTCAGTGGCTACACTCAAAGCTGGCAGCCGTGCTTTACGGCTGCTAGCTGTGACATTGTGACATGTAGCAGAGCCGGGTGTGTCGCCGTGGGACGTGTGGATTGCGCCAGAGCTGAAGGGTGTTGTAATAAAGTGGTGAACGAGGCTGCGTTTGTACTTTATTGTAAATAAAGGATTTTTCTCTGAGTGTGTGTTTTACATTCATTTGCAGGTTTGTGATGCGGGTATCTCAGACGCCGATGCACTCACAAACCTATTACTCCGACTGGCACCGCATCACGCCTCCGGGAAGAGCCGGTATAGCCACATGTAATACCGGGTGGCTGCGGGCTGAAATACCAGCCCCCGGCCGGCATTGCCATGGCTGGGGATGAAAATTAGGGGGGGACCGCACGTCTGTTTTTTTTTAATTATATATATATATATTACATTATATTATATTATATATGCCGGTGTCACACTTGCGACGGACACGCTGCTTTCACCGGCCATCCTGCCGCCTGTGATTGGTTGCAGTTAGCTGCCACTCAGGGTGGGGGCGTGTCTAGCTGCAACCAACACGCGCCGGTGGGCGGGGAAAACTGTGAATATTGAATTGTCTGCTCCGCAAGGTAACAGCGTGACCCGGAAGGAGTGTGCCGCCATGACAGCGCCTCGGTGAGTATGCAGCGCTCGCTCCTAGCCCCTCCACAAACGTTGTTAATTTCCGGATTTCGGTCCCCATTGACTTATATGGGCACCGGATTCCGGTGCGGATCGGACTTATTTTTAAGTCTGTTAATGATCCGCCGGCCCCGGATTATTGGCATCCCGCTCAACTCTAGTCCCTACTTTTAACCGTGTCACGGTTCAGTAACCATGAAGCGCTAGAAAGTAGCTGCTCATTCTTTGGGTGTCTTAATAGAAAGCCACCCCCTCTGTATACATGTTTCCCCAAAAATAAGATTTACCCTGAAAACAAGCCCTAACAGGATTTTTCTGCCTTTTGGTGTATGCTTGAAATATAAGCCATACTCAAAAAAATAAGCCCCAGTTGCGTATCATGAAATATAGCTTGGGAACCCTTTTCAGGATGTATAACGGCTACTGCTGTACTTTGCCCTGTTTTGCTGCTGTAAGCCCCAGAAATGTATCTTAATGTCAAATGAATATTCACCTCTTCATGCAGCCCCCACCCGCCTACCTGGTGACGTCAGTAAGTGCATCATCCATTAATGCCAAATGAATATTCAACCCCTTCCCCCTCTGTGCCAGCCTCAGTGATTTGGATGCCTTTTTTAATGCCTAATGAAGTTACCTGTCCCACCCCTCTGTTAGCATCTGTGATTGGGTTAATGCCTAATGAATATTCATTCACCTGAGTAATCAGTATGACTGCACCCAATCCCTGACATCGGCACTGAGGAGTGGGCAGGGAAAGGGTAAATATTTGGCATTAACTGGCTGCCAAATAAAAAAAGGAATCACCTGAAAATAAGCCTTAGTACATCTTTTGGCGCCAAAAATAATATAAGACCCGGTCGTCTTTTCGAGGTAAACACGTTACTTCAAAGCTTAGAGTAAAAGATACATGAATAACATCAAACAGTCTGAAGCTGGTATAAGAACGCGACCACTGGTGACTTTCCTAAAGTAGCTTCATTTGGGAAAACCTGGTGGCTGTGGATGTTGTGTGCACAAACCAGATTAATAATGTTTGAAGCGATTATGATTTGTATGTTTGTAAAGCTAATTGTGTGTCATCTCATTACATCTTTAGACAAATTTCCCTCTGCCGGAGTTCATCCTGGGGCTTGGAGTCCTCCTGGTGCTGATTGTAGAGCGCATTGTCCTGGAGTGCAGTAATGGGATGACTGAAGAGAACGCCCCGCTGTTATCTAGCACTGCCAGCTCTCCCGTTGTCCAGGAGCATATCCACGGACACTCGCACAATGGCCAACGTCACAATGTAGAGCACGCCAGGCGCCACTTCCACGTGGATTTCAATGCTCACTCCTCCTTCCGCTCCTTTATACTTATCCTCTCCCTATCTCTACACTCCATCTTTGAAGGAATTGCCATTGGGCTACAGAGCGCGGATACTGAGGTCCTACAAATAGCTATTGCTATTCTTATCCATAAAAGTATCATTGCTGTGAGTCTATCACTGCTCCTAATGCAGAGCAATGTAAAAGTCAAGTGGTTTGTGCTCTCGATGGTCATGTTTGCCCTCATGTCCCCTATTGGTATAGGCATAGGGATTGGGGTCATGCAGACGCAGACCAATGAGAGCAGTCTTATTCAGGCTACTCTGGAAGGTTTAGCTGCTGGGACTTTCGTGTACATAACCTTCCTGGAGATTTTACCTCATGAACTAAACTCAAACAAATGGCGACTGCCTAAAGTCATTTTTATACTGCTGGGGTTCTCTGGAATGGCAGGACTGAGGTTTTTAGGGTGAAAGCAATCCTACATTTGTTTTTGTTTTTTTTTGCGCTTTACCTTTTTTGTTTACCTGAGAAACTTGAGGGGAGGGAACAAACTTTTATTTCATTTTTATTTTGGCACTGAAAAATATAGATGGTTTCTTTACTACGGACTATTTTTCTTCCCATTTCTCGACATTCAAATGACCCAACATGAGACTCCTGAAAGCCTCTATATGGTTGGATCATCAATAAACTAATCCTGGACACTTGTATATTTTTTCAATATTAAGTTTTTAGTTATTGAAAGCATCCTTTTTTTTTATGCCAAATTTTCTGTTTTTAGCCAATTTACCAATGTAAGGAAAACAATTAATGGATTACTTTATTATTTTCTGAGAAATAACATTGATGGCCTCACCTTTTGATCGTAGGCTCAAACGCTGGGACTTCTGCAATCAACAGAGGCCATGGCATCGCCTTGCGGTGAAGAATAAAACGCTCATCCAATATGATGCTAATGTTCATTTAATGAGATGTCAAACTAGAAGAGGTACTCTAAAAAAGATATATATATATATATATATTGCCCCCCTATACCTGCAAAAAGTATGCAGTGTCAGTGTGTTAAGTCACCTATCGCCAGCCTCTACTGATCATACTGCTCTGAGAGCCAGAGCTACGTTGTAAGTCTATAGAGCCTCGTTATGTTGCGCCATAGACTTACATTGTGAAAACCACTTCCGAGTTACACAGAACAGCTTGATCAGAGAATGGGAAAGCATATTAACACATTACACTGCTCTAACATTTTACACAGGTCTAGAGATAAAAGTTAAGAGTTTTCTTTAATTCATCCAGCCCTGAAGCTACGTCTTAAGGAAAGCCATCAGTGTCATCTCTAAGATCAGATCTTTAATAAGCCAGTGCCTTTACTTAGACTTTCTAAAAGTACAGTTAAAACAAATAAATTGTTTCCAAATTTTCTTATTGCGTCTTTTTTACATGTTTTATGTGTAATGTTGTCATATACTCTACACTATATAGTTCTGGTCTTGGTCAAAGTAAAAAAAAAAAAAATTCAGACATAAAACGGCCTGATTGAATTCTCAGCTCCCCATTGCTCCTTGTATTTTTAGTCAAACACCTCGTGATTGTAGATTTTCTTGGGTCGTGTGATGATAAACAATTACTATTTCTTCTATTCCTCAAAGCACTACACTTTTACGTTTTCTGCCTTAATTGATAATGAGAAAAAAAACAACCTTTATTCAAAGAAAATTGATAAAGTAGATTGTCGCCATAATGTCGCCATAATGTCAAACTTGTAGATTCTGATGCAGTCTGGGAGTTAGAACTGCAGGGAGAGAAAAACTGGTGCTGCACAGTGCAGGGATTGCTATGAATATGTCCACATAATTCAGGCTCCTTGACTTCCTTAGGCTAGTTTCACACTACGTCTTTTTAACATCCGCTGAAAACGTTTTTTTAGCGGAAGTACGGATCCTGCTTTTACAGCAAATAACGTATGCAAACGCATATGTTATTTTGCAGGATCCTGCACTGGATATTTAGGGGCGGGCATTGGAGTCATGTGATCGGGAGTGAGGGGAGCTAGACTGGGAGGAGGCTTCTGACAGCTGCAGACGCTGGTAACCAAGGTAAACATCGGCCTTGGATACCCGATATTTATGTTGGTTACGAGTGTCTGCAGCTGCTAGGAGCAGGGCTGCCTGCACGCGTAACCAACGTAAACATCGGGTAACTAAGATAAGTGGTTACGCGATATTTACCTTGGTTACGAGTGTCCGCAGCTCTCAGGTGGGGGAGAGGGAGGGAGGGAGGAAGGGGGAAAGACAGAGATAGAGAGAGAGGGGGTGAGGGAGGGAGTAGAGAGATAGACAGATCACTGGAGACTGGTTCTGGGCATGCTCAGTACTTTCTGGGCATGCTCAGTACAAAAGCAGGATCCTGTTACAACGCAACTGAACGCATTCTGCTAGGCAGGATCCAGCACTCATTGAAATGCATTGCAGCTCGCGGCGCAATGTGAAGGATCCTGTGAGATGCGTTATTTTGACAAAGCAAAAAAACGCTACATGTTGCGTTTTTGAAACATGTCAAAATAACGCATCTCACAGGATCCTGCGTCTAACGGACGCAAACGCATGCAAACGCAGGTGGACGCGAGTCCATTGAAAATGCATTGCAGTGAAAACGGATTTGCACAGGATCCGTACTTCCGTTAAAAAAACGTTTTTAACGGATGTTAAAAAGACGTAGTGTGAAACCAGCCTTAGAAAGAAATCCTTCTTTGGTGGCTGTACACATTAGAGATCCAACTATACTGTGACCTCTCATGTTTTCCCTGATGGCAGTTGTTGAGGGGAAAGGAAGGACTAGGCATATTAAAGTTCAACATGCCTGATCCTTTCAACGCATGAACTGGGAAAAGAGATGAGCCTAAAAGAGCGCTAAGTCCCTATACAGTAGTAAGCAGGCTTTCCCTAACCGATTATTCAATGCTTTTCCCCTTAACTCCCCATGTTGAATATATCCGTCATGGAGCGTGTCAGGGACTCTGGACTGGGCTCAGAAGAAGAACGCGTTCCAGGGGGAAGATGGCAGCTATATTGGATAGCTGGCATCTGTATCTTAACAGGTTAAGGCAGACTGCTGCTGTTAACCTTTTAAAACCCGGTGACTGTTGACAGCAGCATTTTAGTGCTTTTGATCTGGGCTGGATATTCGTTCAGATTGCAGTCTGCTGCCCTCCGACACAACAAAGGGCACCAATAGGTTTTAATGACAGCCAGAGGCTATACTATATTCACCATTGCTGTACATAATATAAGTTATCAGAGGATTAAATGGACTAAAAAGTAAAGTTAAAAAAAAAAAAATTACTAAGGACAAGGGGGCACTCACTGTGAGTGGAAGAAAGGCAATTCCGGCACCTAAATAGGAAAGGGTTCTTTACAGTTAGAGCAGTCAGACTGTGGAATGCCCTACCACAAGAGGTAGTAATGGCAGATACTATATCAATTTTTAAAATAGGGCTGGATGATTTCCTCAGTCCCCAAAACCTTGTTGGTTATAAATGATTTAATGACAAAATGTATAATTGGTGGATGTATAATTTTTCCCTGACCCATGACAGCACCATGTGATTATATGGGTGCTGTCATGGGTTCTGGAAAAACCGGCTACCGGTAAGTAACCAAGGTGTTTTTTTTTTTTTTTTCAACCAATGTCCGTATATATTGAGGAGTGGGGAGAGCGCTGTTGGCCAAACACGTATTTGGTCATCAGTTATTTAAGGTGTATAAGAACCTTTAGCTTCAGATGAACGCCTGGCATGAGCTCATTTCCTGGGGAATTAAATGATCATTTGCGGTAATTCAAGCCATATCACTTATCTACATAATTTGTTTTAGATTATTGGGAGGCCCTAAGCACTTATGATGGTCATCAAGATGCACTGAAATTGGTGGGTTTCATCAACTTTTAATGTGTATGGGGGTGTTTAGTTTCCACTGTCTAAATATTGGACAGAATTAGTGAACTGCCTCATTGTCGTTTGACAATAGTGTTTGTATTGCTGCCTGTAGACACTGTGATAACAGATTGTGCATTGTATTTTCATTTGCTTTTATTATTAGCACTTAGGATAACCCACCAAGGTGACAAACAAGCTAAAGTCCCTCTAAAGCAGCTGGTTGTAATGGGGGTGATACAATAGAAGAAATGACCTTATTCAAAATATACTAATGTATGGTTTAGGTCCCATTTGTGGCCAGCTTTCTTTAACTCCTATTGTTTCCATTCTAAATTTATAAAACAAAGAACCTGTAATGGAAGTAATTTTATATGGATAAACAAATGTAGTGTCAACAGAATCTAAAATTCCAAGTGCAGTGAAAGGAAAAAAAAAAGCAATTATACAATTTTAATTTTTTTTTTTTTATGTTTACCATCTGCAATAATGGTAAAACTGACCTGGTGATACAAGTCCCCAGGTCAAAACGAGTATGAAGATGCCAAACATACAGGTCTTTTGATTTTTTTTTTGATTTTTTTTTTCACCACTTAAAAAAATTAATGTTCAAAAAGTTGTTTTCCTGCTTTTGTTGCCATTTTCAGAGACCTGTAATGTTCACATTTTTCGGGTTCTAGGTCTTTGTGAGAACCTTATTTTCCAGGACCACATGACAGCACCACAGGAGTTGCTTCCTCCGCCCTCTACAGGGACAGGAACACAAGAGGTTAAAAACCCCTCCCCCTCCCAACCTCTCCAGTGTTTTTCCTGTCCCTGTACAGGATGGACGTAGGAACTTAACGGGATGTATGGGGTCCAGGTGGATCGAAGGGGGGCTCCGCTCTCTCTCCCTCCAGCCTGTCAAGACGCTCCAGGTTGACACCTCGCTGTCCGGGGTCCCTCAGCCACGCCGGTCGAGCTGCAGCTCCCGGCGCCTGCCGCTTCCCTCCGAGGGGAGGGCTCTGGCCTCCTGCCTCCAGCCACGTGATGCTTCCGGGCACAGCGTGGAGAACGCCGGCGCATACGTGGACGCCGCACTTCCGGTTTCCGGCCCCGAAAAATTGGCGCGAAATTTGAACGGGACTTGGACGGCAGGACTGCGACCTGGACCCTTCACTCAGGTAATAAAAACCTGGAAGGGTAAGGGGGGTGGTACATTGGTTTTCATTCGGCTGCCAGCACTGCCTGTGATGACTGAAAAGGAATCAGACACTAAAACCCCTAAGGATGTCCAGGTCTCTGTAAGTGTCAGCCCTTCAGGGTTTCATTGCCCTGTAGCCAGAAGACTTGTCTGAGCCTTGTTCTTTTTTTGCAGGATGGAGGTTCTTCTGTGGGTTCTGGCACCATCCCCAAAAAGAAATGTACCGCTAAAATTAAACGTCGTGCGGTGTGCGATGTTAAACTCCCTGACACCTGCGCTAAGAAGCTCTGCGAGACCTGTATTACAAAACTGATCTCTGAAGAGCAGACTACCCTCCTGTCGGACATGAGGTCCATGATACGGGAGGAGGTTCAGGCTGTCGTTGCAAGTCACGCCCCCTCTCCAGAGCCCCCGGCGCCTCCTGCACAAAAGCGTCCCCGCCATCTGTTAGAGTCCTCAGAGGAAGATGAGATGTCCAGGAACTCCGACTCCCCAGTGGAAGATGAGGTCCTGGGTCCCCTGCCTGAAGAAGAGCGGCGTTACTTATTTTCCGCAGGCGACACGGATGAGTTACTCCGTGCCGTACGGAGGACTATGATGGTGGAGGATACGGAACAACCACGGACCATACAGGATGAAATGTTTGGGGGGCTCCGGTCTCAGCGCCACAGGGTCTTTCCAGTAAATCACCATGTGCGTGCAATGATCCTGGCCGAGTGTGAGGAGGCGGAGAAAAGATTGCTTGTTCCCAGGGACTTTAAAGCCAGGCTGCCGTTTGAACCCGACGACATCAAGGAATGGGAGGATGTTCCCAAAATTGATGTTCCCGTGGCAAGTCGCACAGAAGACGTCCATTCCGTTTGAGGACTCCTCGGGTCTCCGGGACCCCATGGATAGGAAGGCTGATGGCCTTCTTAAAAAGGCCTGGGAGGCTTCTACAGCCACCATTAAGGCCAACATTGCCACTACTTCCGTGGCTCGGTCTATGTCCCGTTGGTTATCGGACCTGGAAACTCAGGTTCGAGATGACGTCCCTAGAGACGCCATCTTTGAATCCCTTCCTATGCTAAAGCTGGCAACAGGATTCATGGCAGATGCTTCCGCTGAGTCTGTGCGGTTTTCTGCCAGGAATGAGGCCCTTACTAATTCTGCCCACAGGGCCATATGGTTGAAAACCTGGTCTGGTGACGGAGCGTCCAAAAATAAGCTGTGCTCCCTTCCCTTTTCAGGTGCCTGGGTGTTCGGTCCTGCTCTAGATGAACTCCTAGAAAAGGCTTCCGATAAAAAGGGCGGTTTCCCGGAGGTTAGACCCCCCACGTTCCCTTTCCTCCCGGAGGTTTCGGCCCGCTAGGCAGGACTATATAAGGGTAGGGGTAAGACGGGCATGTGGGGTTTCCATAAGGGCGGCCCAGATAGGCAACCCCACTTCGAACCCCGCAGGAAACAGGATAGATCCTGACACCATTATCGGGGGGAGGCTCAGCCAGTTTTTGGGCACCTGGCAACAGATAACCTCCAATCCATGGGTCCTTCAAGTGGTGGGGGAAGGTCTACGGATAGAATTTTCAGGGACCTCCCCAACCAGATTCCTCCTGACGAAACCGCAGTCGCAGTCACTTGCCAACCGCCTATGGTCGGATGTGGATACCTTACTACACACCGGAGCAGTCCTCCCGGTTCCGATCTCAGAACAGTTCCAGGGCCACTATTCTTCCCTATTCTCTGTTCCCAAACCCTCCGGAGAATTCCGGACGATCATAAATTTAAAGCCCCTCAATCGGTGGGTCCGGTACAAAAGATTCCGGATGGAATCAATAAAATCCACCATCCCTCTTCTCAACACCCATTCTGTCATGGCCACGGTAGATCTGAAAAACGCATACTACCACATAGCCATTCACCCACACTACCAGAAATACCTGAGGTTTGCGTTGGAGAGGGACAGAGTAATGTATCATTTCCAGTTCCGCTGCCTTCCATTCGGTCTCTCTTCTGCTCCCAGGGTGTTCACGAAGATAATGACTGTAGTTGTGGCGCACCTGCGAAGATCCAACGTGTCCATCGTCCCTTACTTGGACGACCTTCTGCTGTTGGCGGATTCCCCGGAGGAGCTCTCCCAGACGATCGCCACCACCTTGACTCTGCTGACGTCCCTCGGCTGGATCATAAACGATCAGAAGTCCAATCTCCGGGCGGAGACGAGAAAGGTGTTTCTGGGCATTCTTCTGGACTCTGATGCGCGAACGTCCTTTTTGCCATCTCAAAAAGCAGTCGACATCAGGTCAAAAATCCGGACCTTCGGCCAAAAGCACCAGTGCTCCGTCAGAGAGGCCATGAGCATCCTGGGCATGATGACTTCCTGCATCCAATGTGTTCGCTGGAGTCAATATCACTCCAGGCCACTCCAAAAACTGATCCTGTCTTACACTGTAGGGTCCCGCTGGTCCCTCCATTGCAAGATTTCCCTGACCCCTCAGGTCATTCAAGGTCTCAGATGGTGGATGTGCAGGAAAAATCTTCAATTGGGCGTTCTGTGGGACTGTTCGCCCTCCATCACGCTTACCACCGATGCCAGTCAGACGGGCTAGGGCGCCCATGTGGACTCCCTTTACTTTCAAGGCAGGTGGCCCCTGGAGGTGTCAACCCAGTCGTCCAATTTCAGGGAGCTGCAAGCGGTCTGGCAGGCTCTACAGGCGGCTCCTCCCTTATTCCACATTCACCATGTTCGGGTCCTCTCGGACAATGTTACGGCGGTGGCATTCCTTCGTCATCAGGGGGGCTCTCGCCACCCGCCCCTGCAGGCTCTGGCATCACGGATCTTTCAGTGGGCAGAACACACGGTTCTCTCCATCTCGGCTATCCATCTCAGGGGCTCTGACAACCATCTCGCGGACTTCCTGAGCAGGCGCACGATCAACCCATCGGAATGGGAGCTGAAGGACAGCGTCTTTTCAGGATCTGGTCAAAAGATGGGGTACACCCCAGGTAGATTTGTTCGCGTCCAGGACCAATGCCAAACTACAAATATTCTTCTCTCTGAATCCCCGGGATGCTCCGGCTGCGATTGACGCCATGGCCCAGTCTTGGTCCATGGGACTGGTGTATGCCTTTCCACTCCTGCCGTTGCTCCCCAGGGTACTCCGGAAGATTCAACAGGACGGCGCCCATGTGATTCTCATAGCCCCGTTTTGGCCCAAACGGAGCTGGTTCTCTTTGCTCAGAAACCTGTCCGTTGCAGATCCGGTTCTCCTTCCCCTGACGGACGATCTCCTCAGCCAGGGTCCAGTGCGTCACCCGGGCCTGGCTCACCTTCAGCTGTCGGCCTGGATCTTGAAGAGCGGTTCCTGAGACGGAAAGGTTTGTCGCTTGATGTCATCTCTACACTCCAGGCAAGTCGTAAGCAGATTACCCGGACCATCTACGGGAAAATCTGGAAGAAATTCTGCTCCTTTCTGGGTGAAGAACCTGCTGACAGTTCTCGGCCTGATGTTTCGAAAATCTTGGATTTCCTGCAACTGGGATTCCGCAATGGTCTTACGCCTAGCACTTTGAAGGTCCAAATATCAGCGCTCAGCGTCTTCTTTGACATGCCACTGGCGTCCAATCCCTGGATTGCCAGATTCGTGAAGGGGATTCAGCGCCTTCGCCCTACAATTCGGCCCACAGTGCCTCCCTGGGATCTGACCTTGGTGCTCAATGGCCTTTGTGATTCCCCCTTTGAGCCCTTATCTACCATTTCGATGGAACATTTGTCCTTCAAGACGGTGTTTTTAGTGGCCATCACCACGGCTAAGCGGATTGGTGAATTACAGGCTTTGTCTATCAGGGAGCCGTATCTTCAGGTCCTGGATGACAGGATTGTGCTGAAACTTGATCTGACGTTTCGCCCCAAGGTGGTCTCCTCTGCTACCCTAGAACAAGAAGTTGTTTTGCCATCCTTTTGCCACAACTACACGAACCAAAAGGAACAGCGGCTGCATTCCTTGGATGTGAGGCGCACAGTACTGAGCTATTTGGAGGCCACCCGGAACTGGAGATTGGACTCCACCTTATTCCTTCAGTTTAGGGGAAAATATCGAGGCAAATCGGCATCTAAGGCCGTCCTGTCTCGATGGGTTCGGGCCACAATATCCTCAACCTATCAATTGGCGGGTAAGACCCCGCCAGATCACCTTAGAGCCCACTCCACTAGATCAATATCTACCACATGGGCAGAAAGGGTGGGAGTTTCTTTAGACCAGATTTGCAAAACTGCCACTTGGTCAGGACCCAACACTTTTTGTAGACACTACAAGTTGGATATTCTGTCCTCCCACCAGACCTCGTTCGGTAGGAAGATGCTCCAGGCAGTAGCCCCCCCCCTCCTAAGGTTGAATTTGGTATTCTCCTGTGGTGCTGTCATGTGGTCCTGGAAAATAGGAATTACTACCTACCGGTAATGATGTTTCCAGGATCCATCATGACAGCACCCTTTATTTCCCTCCCTTTGTTTCTACTGCGTGTCATTTACATTGTATGTAGCTTAAGCATAAATAAACTTGGTGTTATACCCATCCTGGTATGGTACTTGAAAAGCCACTGGAGAGGTTGGGAGGGGGAGGGGTTTTTAACCTCTTGTGTTCCTGTCCCTGTAGAGGGCGGAGGAAGCAACTCCTGTGGTGCTGTTATGATGGATCCTGGAAACATCATTACCGGTAGGTAGTAATTCCTATTTTTTTGCACACTGAGCTGACATTTTTTCTGATACCATTTTGGCATACATACAGTGTTCTGATCGCCTCTTATGTCATTGCAATGTTGCTGCAAGTAAAAAAAAAAGTGGTGTTTTGATTTTTTTTTCTTGTTATGCTGTTTTAGTTTTATTTTTAATGAGGCAAAATGGGAGTGATTTGAACTTTTTGTGGGTTTAACGTTTTTTTACAGTTTTTAATAGTCCTCTTAGGGGACTTGAAGCTGTGATCATTCGATTGCCTGTGCTCTATAGGGCAGTGTATAGCAGAAATCACAATCTCCTATGAACGTCGGCCACGGGCGATCACAGGAGGATCGTGATAACGAGATCACAGGAGGAACGTGATAACGAGAATGGGGATCATAAGCTGCCCCCCTGCCTGTAATGACAACCCATAGGCACCCTGCGATCACGTGACGGATCCACCTGCAGCTGTTAGTCTCTTGATGGCAGATTAAATCAGCCTGTGAGCCCACATCAAATGCACAGAAACGGCTGACTATTTAAATGTCATCGGTCGTGACAGGGTTAAAGGGTTTGTTCACTGTATTGTACCTAATATGTTGGGGACATGATTTTGTGGCACTTACTAATAGAGAAGTATGACAAATTCTCCTCCTGCACTTGTTAGTGCCACCTTCTTCACAGACGTACAGTTCTCCTGCCACAATATGGCTGCTGATGGAGGAACAAGGACCGGACCTGTCCGTCATCATATTCCTACTGAAAAAAACAGACAAACATTGCTTATGAGAGAGCTATTTGTCCAATAGGAATATGAGGACTGACAGGTCTGGTCACTTCTCCTCTGTGCAGTCTGTGAGGAAGGGGGCACAAAGGCTATGTTCACGTGTCCAGTAATTATCCGTTAGAACGGATCCAGCAGCAACAACAATTGTGCAGACAACTTTTATGTCCATTTTTAAGAAACTAATTTCAGCTGGATGCATTTTTTTTATTTTTTTACATTGAAGTCTGGAAAACATAACTTAATTAGACATCCGTTTTTCTTTCATGTAGAAAGTGTCCATTTTTTTTTTATTTTGCTCACTGGATCAGTTTTAACGCATCCATTTTCTATAGACTTCAATGTTCATAAAAACTGATCCAGCTGCAATCAGTTTATTAAAAACCAACATAAAAGTTGTGTCTGGGTGTGACCCCTCCTGGCAGATTGAGGGCCCAGTGGACGTCTGGGGTTGTCCACTTACTTGCCACCTGGGGATGCTTTTGGTTCCTTCTCTTCTGAGGCCATATCCAAGCAAGGAGACAACAAAATCAGGGTTTCTTTTTCTTTAAACACAACTTTACTCGTTCTTCATTCACTTTACTGCAATTTTAGATTTTTCCTTTCTATTGTTACTCTGTTTCTGTACTCTACTGCTGTTTCCTCTACATTCTTTCCCAGCAGACTGGCTGAACTCTGACTGTCACCTAGGGTCCCAGCTCTGCATGGTTTAATTTCCGAGGGTTCTGCGTACCCTTATGTTCGCCCTGCAGTCCTACCAATAACAAGTACCTGCTCATAGGGGGGTACTGGTCCGACCCCGGCACACACCTCCCTCACAAGTAGCCATCTTCGTCTCCCCTATCTACTTCCTGGCTCAGGGACTTGTTTCCCAAACTCCTCAAGGGGGCTAAACCTTTTCCTTAACCCCTGGTGCACTTGCTGTGGGGTGTGGCCGAGGTACCCGCCTCTTGCTCCCTACCAGCAGATTCTATTTACTACCACATAACCTTCTGCTGCTCACTTGTCCCTACGTTGCAATAACAACTGTATTCAACATTCCTGTTATTATTCTTACACTTTACACAGTATATATTGCTATTAAACACACAGTAGCAATAGACTTGAGGTTCAATAAAATACCATACCCTTTTGGACGCTAGATGGCGCCGGCTACACTTACAATATAACCAGCATTAAATAATAATATTTATTCACTTATATAGCGGTATAGATTTCACAGCGTTTTACATACATTGGCATCACTGTCCCCATCAGGGCTCACAATCTAAATTCCTTATCAGTATGTTTTTTGAGTGTGGAAAGAAACCAGAGGACCCGGAGGAAACCCATGCAAACACTACTTGCAGATGTTGTCCTGGGTGGGATTTGAACCCAGGACCCCAGCGCTGCAAGCCTGTAGTGCTAGCCACTGAGCCACTATGCTGTCCTATCATAAAACCCGTTGGTCGGGGTCTTCAGGGGGAAAATTCTTCATACGCCGACCACCTTCAACAAAACTTCAGCCACATCCGTGGCCAGCTGCAGGGTCTCCAGATCACTGCCCTCAAGAACACCTAACCCATAACTCAGCAGCTAATAAAACCGCTCCAATTAACTTCTGTGGCTGCTCACATCCATGGATTCTTCCAATCAGCAACCTTTACATACTCAGCTGAGTGGGGCCCCTGCGCCACGTGAACTACAGCCGGGATGCCTTTGTGGCTCAGACACATTCCCACTGTGAAGATCGACGGTTGAGGCCGAGGTGATGCTGGCTGAATCCCCGCTGTCTCACCTATGACCGCACTTTGCGTTGTGCTACTTGCAGTTTAGAACGCACCTTTTTGCCTTAATTGATTTAGCCAAAGTTGCCTTTTCCAGAAATTTAGCGCTAAAAACGCATGCGTATTTACCGCCTTTTAGATGCGTTTTCAGCGCTTTTTACCTGCTTTTTCACCTGCGTTTTCACAGATGTATTTTGAACATCAAGACACTGCTAAATAAAGATTAAATAGTCAAACCGAATGAAAAAAGAGAAAAAAAAGGAAAACTATAATTTTGGAATTAATAAAGAAAATAGTAATATTTCATGAAATTATAGCAGTTTTATAATATTTAATGCTAAAATAGCAATAAAATCATAATTTTCTTTAATTTAATTGTCGGACTATGTGTGTGTGTATAGGGACATATTATTCCATCAGTTTGATGTCAGAAAAGCATGCGTTTTTGAAGTCCAAAACGCATGTTTTCTGCACCTAAAAAGCAGGTAAAACGCAGGAATTTTAATGGTTGTTGCTTTTTGCTACTTCTTATTGACTTCAATGTTAGCAAAATGCTGCAGAAATGGCAAAAACAACTGACCTACTGCTTCTTTGAACCCATGGTTTTTGCCACAAATTATGCAAATTAAATGCAGCGTTTTAAAACGCAAAGTGCGGACTAGAAATCCCCATTTTCCATAGACTTTGCTGGAGAATCAAAACGCATGCCTTTTGGCATGAAAAAGGTGCAGTTCAAAACGGACCTAAAAAGCAGCTGAAACGCAGGTGGAAACGCAAAGTGCGGTCATATCCTTAGAGTCAGCTGGGGTACTGCGGTGGCCCTGGCCGCGGCTGCTGCTGGTGGTGGGGCGCGCGTAGCCGTCGGAGTGTCCAGGTCTTCGGACTTGAGGTTCAATTAAACATAATACCCTGTTGACCGCTAGATGATGCTGGTCACACTTACAACATAACAAGCATTAAATATAATAAAACATTTTGGTTGGGGTCTTCAGGAGGGAAAGTTCTTCAGACACCGACCACCTTCTTATATGTGCACATCTTTTTTGCTAATGAATTGCTGCTTGACTTGTTCTAATTCATAATTACTGGACATGTGAACATAGCCTAACAAGTGCAGAAGGAGAAGGTATGAGGCCATGTGCTCACGTTTGTGTATTTGATGAGTTTTTAACCTCACTGTAAGCCAAAACCAAGAGTGTAACAATCAGAGGTAAAGTATAATAGAAAAATATGCACTATTGATGGGTGGACCAGGACTGTAAAAGTGCGGATCCATGTGGGTACAAAAGAAAATGAGCACAGACCTCGGGCCCGAAGTTTTCAGGGAACTCGGGGTAATAAAAAAAAAAAAAAACAAACACTTAAGAAAACAAGAATAAAGCAAGTGCTTCATACCTTTCTCCACGTGGCTGTACGCTGCTTCTTCATGCATATGCACTGCATCCTGGGCCCACCGGCAGTCCCCGCATCGGGTTGCAGTCAGACAGTGCACCTACCCTGTGTGACAGCTTGTCTGACTGCTTTCAATCAGAGGCGCTGTGTCTGCGTCTAGATTGGTGTAAAAATAAATAAATAAAATTGGTGTAGGGTCTCCCCTTATTATGATACACAGCCATGATAAGCGCACACGGCAAGGGGATGCAGCTGTATGCTTATCTTGGCTGTGTATCAAAAATAAGAGGGACCGCGTGCAGCTTCTTTTTTTTTTTTTTTTTTTTTTTTTTAAAAAAAACAATTATTTAAATAATTTTTAAAAACTGCCTGCGTTTTTCTCAATTTGAATACTCAGCCATGATAAAGCTGACAGCTGGGAGTTGGTATTCTCAGGCTGGGGAGGACCCATGATTATTGCCCCCCCAGCCTAAACATAGCAGCCTGCAGCTGCTCAGGATTGTCACATCCACTAGATGTGACAATCCCAGAACTTTACCCAGCTCATCCCAATTGCCCTGGTGCGGTGGAAATCAGTGTAATAAGGGGTTAATAACAGCTAACAGCTGCCATTAAGCCCTAGATTAGTAATGGGAGGCATTTATGAAACCCTCCCATTACTAATCTGGAAATCAAAAGAAATAATTTGATTGAAAGCAGTCAGACATGCTGTCACAAAGGCTTTTGGGGGCAAAAAAAAATAATATAAAACAGTTTATTATTTTTGGGGAAACACTGTATTATTAATATTCTAGCAGAAAGCAATACCGCTTTCAGCACATGCTATAAGTTATTTATTTATTTATTTTAGACTATATTATGTGTTATTGTAGTTTTCCAGGCTGAAAATAAGTCTACAGACTGAAAAATCGAGCCAGTGTACAATGCACATACTGTCAAAATTTCCCTGTATCCGCAGTGTGAGTGGGTGGTTACATGACCGTATGTGTGACATTTCCATACTTGTGGTCACATGCCAAGCAGAGTTTGAGCGACTTCTCTCAATGCGGATATGGATCTAGTAGTTAAGTGACACAAGTACGCAATTTTCATACACGTGTCCAGTCCACCCTCCCTCGATATGAATACAGGGAAATGGTATCACAATGTTGCAGATGTACCAAAATCCACTCCAGAGTCCGCAATTATTTTTTTTTGCTGTGTGGATATACTGTGCCATCCATGACAAACATTAAAAAAATAAGGAAACTGTTTATATATTTTTTTCTGTGTCAGATCATTGTTCAGGATCTATCATGTGTAGATGCTGCCAGTAGAGGTCACAAGCACAGAAGCTATGCTCAGTGTGTGGCTTCCTACTTCTGTTGGGTAGCTTGATGAATGGGCATAATGTGCGTGTGTGCTCAGTGACGCACTCGGCCAACAACTATAGGGGCGTTCCTCCATTCAGAAAACTAATCTTGCAAAAGGAGCAGCCAGACGCACCCATCATGTTGTAGTCTAGTCATAAAAATCTCTGTATTAACATGTCCGCTTTCAGGAAACTTTATGATTTAAGGCTAGAAACGTGAACAAATTCATATGTCAATATTTTACATTTCTTCTAATCATCTTTTTATATCCTGTAAAAGAGGTAATTCTTTCTAAATTGTCATTAGTAAGATATTAGCTGAAAATATGGTATTTACAGAACATGGAAATATGCGCTGAAGGACAGTGAAAATACTGACTGTGTGTTCCCCAAAACTCAAATGTGTTCAAGCAAAATGTATACACCTGACCTCAATAACCACATTAAAGGGAACCTGTCCGCTGCAATATGCACACAGAACCAGGAGCAGTTCTGGGTTTAAATTAGTGATTCCTGCCTAACTATCCCTGTATACACTAGCATAAATAAATTGATCTTTAGAAAAAGTATTTTGAAAGATCGTTTCTTATATGCTAATGAGGCCAGTGACCAGTCGCAAGGGTGTTAATTCCCTTGGCTGGTCGGCCCACATAGGATGCTAACACGCCCCTGTGGGTGTACTAATATGCTAATGAACGTGCAGCGACACTCACATGCCTCACTCTTGATGGAGGCCGAAAGAGGATGGATGTGCACTGGGCACAGTCCGGAGTACCCTGGATTTCCGATCATGCGACTAAACTGATGCCGGGTGTAAGCTTCCCAGCTTCAGTGAGGTATAGAGCATATGACCAGAAGTGCCGAGGACTCCGGATCATCCGCAGTGCGTATCCATGTTCCACCAGCTGCCATCAAGAGTGAGGTATATGCGCGTGGCTGCACATTCACTAGCATGTCAGTACACCCACAGGGGCTTGCTAGCATGCTATGTGGGCCGACCAGCCAAGGGAAGTAACGCCCTTGCGACTAGTCGCTGGCCTCATTAGCATATAAGAAACAATCTTTAGAAATACTTTCTATTTTTTTTTTTTATTTAGAAATACAGGGACGGTTAGGCAGGGATTATTAATATGCACCCAGAACTGCTCCTGGTTTTGGGTGCATATTGCACCTGACAGGTTCCCTTTAACAGCTTACTTCTATCACATTTTCACCAACTGTTTCTCTCCAGAATCAGAAAATCTCTGGTTAGACCAGGGGTCTCAAACTCAGCTGGGTGTATGAGTCGCACACAGAAAAAAAATAATTTGAGGGGCCGCATTCTTTTCAGGACAGAGTGACATTGGTAGTGGTACCATATATATAACGCACACATTTTTTTTGTAAGTAATACAGTTTTATTTACAATAAGCACTGCATAGTAATTTTGGCCAACATCTTGTAGTAATGTGCCCCATCCTGTTCCCCATTCTGTAAAAATGTGCGCATTCTTGCCCCCTTGTAGCAATGTGCCCCATGCAGGTCCCCTTCTTATAATAATGTGCCCCCATGCAGGTCCCCTTCTTGTGGTAATGTGCCCCATATGCAGGTCCCCTTCCTATAGTAATGTGCTTCATGCAGGTCCCTTTCTTGTATTAATGTGCCCCATGCATGTCTTCTTGTAGTAATCACACACACACAAACCCTGTGCAGCCTCAGCTAACACACACACACACCCTGTGCAGCCTCAGCTAACACACACACACACACACACACCCTGTGCAGCCTCAGCTAACAGACACACACACACACACCCTGTGCAGCCTCAGCTAACACACACACACACACACACACACACACCCTGTGCAGCCTCAGCTAACACACACACACACCCTGTGCAGCCTCAGCTAACACACACACACACACACACCCTGTGCAGCCTCAGCTAACAGACACACACACACACACACACACCCTGTGCAGCCTCAGCTAACACACACACACACACACACACACCCTGTGCAGCCTCAGCTAACAGACACACACACACACACACACACCCTGTGCAGCCTCAGCTAACAGACACACACACACACACACCCTGTGCAGCCTCAGCTAACAGACACACACACACACACACCCTGTGCAGCCTCAGCTAACAGACACACACACACACACCCTGTGCAGCCTCAGCTAACAGACACACACACCCTGTGCAGCCTCAGCTAACAGACACACACATACACACCCTGTGCAGCCTCAGCTAACACACACACACACACACACACAAACCCTGTGCAGCTTCAGCTAACACACACACACACACACACAAACCCTGTGCAGCCTCAGCTAACAGATACACACACACACACACACACACAAACCCTGTGCAGCCTCAGCTAACAGACACACACACACACACACACACACACCCTGTGCAGCCTCAGCTAACAGACACACACACACACACCCTGTGCAGCCTCAACACACACACACCCTGTGCAGCCTCAGATAACACACACACACACACCCTGTGCAGCCTCAACCAGCAGCAGAAACACACACACACACACACCCTGTGCAGCCTCAGCTGACACACACACACACCCTGTGCAGCCTCAGCCAGCAGCAGAAACACACACACACACACACACACACACCCTGTGCAGCCTCAGCAGACACACACACACACACACACACCCTGTGCAGCCTCAGCCAGCAGCAGAAACACACACATTCACACACACACACACACACATACACACACACACACCCTGTGCAGCCTCAGCCAGCAGCAGAAACACACACACACACCCCCTGTGCAGCCTCAGCTGACACACACACACACACACACACCCCCTGTGCAGGCTCAGCCAGCGGCAGAAACACACAAAAACATTCTGCTCACCTATCCTCCGTCGGCTCAGCAGCACGCAGGCATGTGGACCCGATAATGATCACAGCTCCTGCCTGTCACTGCTGAACTTTCTGCCGGCGCGTGCAGAGTACTCAGAGCAGTTCTCACTGCACAACAGCCACTGGCCAATCACAGGTAAGCATCTGAGGTCATATGGAGCAGGTGCTTGCCTCTGATTGGCAGGCGGCTGTTATTGTGTTCTGCAGCGAGAACTTTACTGTGCCCGGCAAAGGCAAAACTGTAAACTGAAATAGATAGCTGGAGGCTGCGGCCTCTTGCACCGGTCGCCATCTTTACCGGGTCCACGGGCCAGCGGGCCGCAAGAAGCCACCTGAAGGGCCGCATGCGGGCCGCGTGTTTGAGACCCCTGGGTTAGACTATCTGTAACTATTTTACTATAAGTTAAAGATTTGACCAGTGGTAATGGATGGGCTTGAATCATTTACTGAGTATAATGAAAGTCAATGGGAAGCTCCAGCATTTTTCAAAAAATCTTCCAGAAAAATGCTTGAGTTCCCCATTGACTTCCATTATATTCAGTACACACTTCGAGCCCATCCGAGCATCCGACTGCTCATTACCAGCACCTGAGCATGTTAGTGCTCACTTATCAGTAGAGGTGGAGAGTTCACGCTCCTTGATAGCTTATGTTCTGGTTAGGGCTGTGCGGACCTGGACTAAAAAAAAGTCTGTATCTGCGCGTTTTCAAAGTTGCCCGGGTGCCAGATCCGGGCCCGGGATTCCGGGTGTTTGATCTGGATCCGCCACCCGAGAAAATAAAAAAAAATAAAGAAAATAAGAATGAAGCAAGCACTTCATACTTATCCAGGCTTCGGCCAGTTGTACACTGCTCCCGCGCTGCTGTACACTGCTCCTGTGGCCTTCCTGTTCTGCTCATTTCATATGCACTGCTTTCCCCACCCAGCTGCCGGTCTGGCGTCTGTGATTGGTTGCAGTCAGACGCGCCCCCAGCCTGTGTAACATGTCTCCCTGCGGCTCATTCATTCTGCACTCACAGCTCTATGGCAGCTCGCTGTGATATTCAGAGAGATATTCAGCAGAGCTAAATCATTGTGGGATCTCGTGTGGATTACTTTGGATCTGCAGAGTGTGTTGGGGTTAATAAAGTGGTGAAAGAGGATGGTTTTTGTATTTTATTCCAAATAAAGGATTTTTTCGGTGTTTGTGTTTGTTTACTTTCATTTACAGTTTAACGATGCGGGTATCATAGATGCTGCCATCATTAATATAGGGCTTAGTGGCAGCTGTGGGCTGTTATTAATTCCTTATTACCCCGTTTGCCACCGAATCAGGGCATTCAGGAAGAGCGAGGTAAAGCGCCGGGCTTGTCACATCTAATGGATGTGAAAATCCGGGGAGATAGAGGCTGATATTTTTAGACTGGACCTCCCCAGCCGGAGAATACAGCTCCAGCTGTCAGCTTTATCTTGGCTGGGTATGAAAATTGGGGGACTGCACGTCAGGTTTTTAAAATTATTTATTTAAATAATTAAAAAAATAAAAGCCGCATGCGGTTCCTCTTAGGCTGGAGTCGCACTTGCGAGGGACTTGCACGAGTCTCGCATTACATCACCCAGCACAGCCGCACACTCTCCTGACAGCGGGTCGGCTGCATGTAGTTCTATGCAGCTGCACGCTCGTGTCTGGAGAGCATCAGACCGTGGCGGGTGATGCGATGCGAGACTCGCGTAAGTGTGACTCCAGCCTTGCGGTGCGCTCACAAGAACCGTATGACTCGCACGAGTCTCGCATCGCATCACCTGGTAACCGCACAGTCTCTGGACACAAGCATGCAGCTGCATAGAAATACATGCAGATGCATGCTCCTGTCAGGAGAGTGCTGCTGCCGGATGATGCGATTCGAGACTCGCGCAAGTGTGTGACTCCAGTCTTACTTTGATACACAGCCATGATAAAGCCCGACAGCTGGGGGCTGCAGCCGCAGGCTTTATCTGTGCTGGTATCAGAATATGGGGACCCTGCGCCGATTGTTTTATTTATTAAATTATTTTTATACCACAATACTCACCGACAGACAGTTGCACTGCTTTCCCTGCCCACCGGTTGTCCTGGTGCCTGTGAATTGTTGCAATCAGCTACCACTCAGGGTGGGGACGTGTCTAACTGCAATGAATTACACACCCCGGTGGGCAGGGGAAAGCAGTGAATATTCAATGATGGTTCATTGTCTGCTCCAAGAGGGAAAGTGTGACCTGGAAGTAACATGCCGCCATGACGGAGGTTCAGTGAGTTCATCGTGCGCGCTTCTACTCCCCTATCTCCTTCTGCCAACATTTTTAATCTCCGGATTCTGGTTCCCATAGACTTATATGGCTAACAGATTCCGGACCGGATCCAGGTTTTTCTTTTAAAAATTCAGCAGGGACCCCTCTGTCCCGGTTTTCTGCGAGTTCGACCAGCTCGTGTTGTGGTTTCATTGGGACATTTGAAAAATACGTTTACAGAAATGTTGGCTGCACCACATTTGTGTCTGTCTCTGTTCTTATTGTGGATTGACTTCATATGACCATATAGTGGCCGTGTTACTTCTACTAGTCATGGCCTGACTGGGTCCCATGACCTAAACAAACAGCATTTTAGCAAATGAAATGAACAAGCATTTTGTTTCATTGTTAAAGTGCCCTAACCAATTTAATCAAGGTTGCGTGCCAAGTCATATGGTCTTTGGATCCACACTACAGAAAAAAGCTGAGGAAATTAGGGAGAAATCAGATGACTGTGAGATACTGTCCAAGCACAGACCATGATGTCCGGACAGGCCTCAGGTCTCCTCACCCAACCTCAACTTCCTCATAATCATATATGCGGCTGCTGAGTTTAGGTCAGGAAACCTCCAGGCGGTCCGTACAAAATGGTCCACACTTGGACTGTGTTTTACAGATATCTGAATTTGACCTTACTTCTGTGAATTGTGCACCAAAAAGCTGAGGATTAGCTCCATTAAATGACAATTTAGCTAACCCTCGGGTACATCTGTTGAGTACGTGCAGCACATCTTGGGCAGTCCTTCACATGTCAGCCTCAGATTTATTGCCAACATGTGAATGAACATGGCAGTTGCCATAGCTGAGGGTGAGATGATCTAGGCCACACAGGTATTCGCAGTGGCGTAACTACAGTCTGATGGGTCCCAATGCAGAGTTTGAGCTTGGGCCCCCCCATCCTGGGCCACTTCCTGGTAGATATGTCCACATCATGGCCCCATCTTAGTATATAACCCCATCATGGCTATATCCTGGTATATATGGTCCCATCCTGGTATATATGTCAACTATCGTGACCCCATCATGGTATATATCTCCATCATGGACCCATCCTGGTGTATGACCCCCATCATGCCTATATCCTGGTATATTTGGTCCCATCTTGGTACATGTCTCCATCCTGGTGTATGACCCCAATCGTGGATATATTCTGGTATATATAAACCCACCCTGGTATATGTCCCCATTATGGCTCCATCCTGGTGTATGGCCCCGATCATGGATATAGCCTGGCATATATGGCCCCACCCTGGTATAGATGTCCCCATGATTGCCCATCCTGGTCTATATATGACCCCATTATGGCTCATCTTGGTATATTTGGAACCTTCCTGGTGTATAGCCCCGCATCCTGGTATATAGCCCCTTATCCTGGTATTTAACCTCCATTGTGGTATATAGCCACCTATCCTGGTATACAGCCCCCATCATGCTATATAGCCCACTCATCCTGGTATATAGCCCCCCACCGCGCTGCACGCAGTAAAAAAATAAATGATTGTACTATGTGTTCACCTTCATAATGAGGCATGTGGAATTTTGTATAGATAAATAGAATGGCTGTACAGATAGATGTACAGAGACAAATAGGATGGATGGATAGACCGCATACACAGACAGACCGCATACACAGACAGACCGCATACACAGACAGACCGCATACACAGACAGACCGCATACACAGACAGACCGCATACACAATCAGTATACACAGACAGATAGTATACACAGACAGATATAGTATACAGAGACAGACAGACAGCTACATATTGCACACTATACAGGACAAACATATTTTATACATAACACATACAGACAGCACATAACACATGATTCACATTATACTCACCTCCTTCTTGGCCTCCTGTAGTTCAGAGGGTTTTTAGAAGCAGCTTCTCCGGCTGCAGCAGTGCAGTTGCCCCTCCCCCCTCTCTCTGTGGTGAAGACAGGAGTAGACAGGACACAGAGGAGGGGAGGGCGCTCTGTGCTGGAGCCTGTGCCCTCGTGCCCTGCAGGAGCAGCAAATGAAAGTGAACTGCTGCTCCCTGCGGCGCCCCATCTGCTGTCTGCTGGAAGGGGATCTGTGCGACTGGTGGCCATGGTACTCACCTGCTATGCGCTCCCCTAGCGTCCTCCTGCGATGCTGGGAACTGACCAGCGTGTAAGCGGTGCAGCGCATGACGTCAGTGTTATGCACGGCCACTTACGGCAGCATCAGCTATCAGCATATTCTCTGCTCCCCATGACCAGGATCGTGTTCGTGGTGAGCAATATTCATGGCCTTAATCGGCGTCCGGCACATCGTAGTACAGGGACCCAATGGATCTCTGTGCGGCGATGTATTTCAGCTGGATGTGTAGGCTCCGACACACATCTATCTGAATCAGGGTCTGGGGCTGGCGGGACCCCTGCACCCCTGGGCCCGGTCGCAGTAGCGACCTCTGCGACCGCGGTATTTATGCCCCTGGGTATTCGACCAACTAATATCTAAAATATATGGCCCAGTTTATGCACAGCTACATCTTGGGCACCGCTTCTTATCTTTTCCTTTATTTCTTCAGAAATTACAGCAGTTTATCAGAGCAGACAACCTTTTGTGTTTCCATAGAAACAGTTCAGTAAAATGTTAGCAGTCTATTGTTCCTAATATCTGTGACAATAAATGATTTAGCATAATCTGAAAATAATCCCATCATTACTTTCACATGCATACGACATATTGTCGTCACGTGATATACCTAAACTACATTAACATGGATTTATTTTATTTTTTTGCTTAAAGGGAGCCTGATCTATGCTGCCCATAGTTCGGGCACATGTATCAGCCATGGGCTGTACGGTCACAGCCAGGTATGTTTAACTCTGAAACTTTACGGCATTTCAGAGAAAAACATATATTTAATATCTGGTGGGGATGGAGCCGCGTGGGTGAGTAATTGTGCAGTGGGGTCCCCAGCGGCCTTTCCCCACCCACTGACAGTGACTGACATGTCTCTGCTTAGACGTGTGTATAGGAAGATGCTTGTCAGTCACTGTCAGTGGGCAGAGAGAAGCCGCCGGGGACCCCACTGTATGACTAGTCACCCACGCGGCTCTATCCCCACCTGCTATTAAAAGTATGTTTTCTCTATTAGGCCTCAGAGTTTCAGCGTTAAACATACCTGGTGCAATATGCACCCAGAATAACGAGCATTTCTGGGTGCATGATAGTGATTCCTGCTTAACTGTCACTGAATATGTAGCGCCCCTGAGTACATCAGGGTGCTACATGGAACTGCATCCTTTTTCCCCAGGGTGCAGGACCTACCCCATATGGTTCCAGGTTGCCAGAAACCGGTGTAACCTCCATCAGCACCACAAACCCCAACCAACACCTCACATCTTGACCTGTCAGACACACCAGTGGGTTGGTCTAGCTGGAACAGGGCCACCCACCTACGGGTCAGGCAGGCTGGTAGGAGGGACTAAGAGAGACAAGTGTCAGCTCTCAAAGTGAGAGGAGCTGGAATGTTAGCTCCCGGGAGCTAAAAAGACAGAAGTTAGGTCGCAGACAGTGGTCCTGGACCAGAGGAGTCGGTGACCGGGTTCAGGGACTAACAGGACTGACCGGTACCGAGCACGACGGGGTACAGGACCCTAGGTCAGGAGCTGATTCAGGGACCTGGATGTGCTCCAGGCAGCGGCAGCTGTGCAGAGACTTGTTTAAGAACAGTGTGTGCCTCATTTTATTTCTGCCTATAGAGTGCATCAACCACCACAGTGAGTACGCCTGCCCCTGCACCCTGCCTCCTGTATCTCCTCATCACCCGAGCTCCGGGACCTTCCCTACCTGCGGAGGGACTGTCACCTTGCTGCTCCCCACCATCTGCCCTGGTCCTCATTGCAGCAGCGGCGGTACTCTCATTACCGCACCCCGCAGGTGCGTCACGAACACTTTCCCTGTAAATAATCCCCTTTTCCAGTTTGAGTGTCCGCTGAGCCCGGGTTCAGACCCCTCGAGCCACGACCACCCCAGATCCGAGCACTCCGGTTGTCATCGGGGCGGCATACCTCAAATCTTCTGGTGTCACAAACAGGATAAGGACTGGGCCCGCTAACCTGGGTGACGTGCGCTTTCCAGAACTGTGTAAATTTGAACTGTGGCTGTTTATTTGCTTTTCCGCCATTTTGCCCGCCATTTTTGGCACCTAAAAACAACAACTGCGCCATTATCCCTGCAAAAGGGCGCAAAACAAAGCCCCGCCTTTTGGGAGTAACAGGATGTGAGGGCGGCAGCTGGCGCAGGGACACCAGGACTCTGCACAAAAGTTCCTGGAACCTGAAGCAGCAGGATGTCAGCGCTGAAAGACTGGTCACCGGAGCTGTTCCCGGGATGGCTGCCTGGATTGAGGAAGAGACGGAGCGGCTCTGTAGGTGGATGTGGATACAATTTTTGTTTCTACTCGATGACTGGAGGATCGAGATGAGGGGAGTGGCCGCGGCGTTGCGGGCCCGTGAGTCGGAAGTCCTGCGTGTGGAGCGGGTAAGCAGAATCCCAGTTCCGGTTGATCCGGCTTACCCGGCCGCGGAACCTGATCTGCCCCCGGCCACCGTGTCAGCTGCGTCACCACCTCCAGCCTCGGCCGAAGCCATGGCTGAGCCGCTGCCTCCAACACTGACAGCGGAGCCTACTGCCCCAGCGGAAGAAAACCCGACTGCCACGCCTCCGGTCCTACCACAGACCAGACCAGACCACATGGCCTCCAGTCCCGTCCTTGGCCAGACCTGACCAGGCTGCATCACCGGGCCCGTACCTCGGTACGGAGCACCCGGCTGCCACCATCCCGGCTGCGGTACAGCCGGCTTCTCCCATTGTAGCTGCAGGGGGGGAACCAGCAGGCGTGCCGGTTCCACTGCAGCGCAGCCCTCCAGTAGTCGCTGGGGCCGCGGGGCTCCAAGTGCATCTGGGTCTCCTAGAAGAAGGAGCGGGAGACCGTGCCCCGTACTGGGACAGACCTCAGCAGCAGCTGCTTGCGGAGATGTCGGCCAGGGAGCAGCACTAAGCGGAGATCACCAACCGTACCCTCCGCGAAAAAGAGCACCTAAGAAAGGCCACCTACCGGGTCAGAGGGCCACGGTACCGGGGCTTTGTGGAATGTTTTGACCCCATCAAGGGTTGGGGGATTATTTCCGAGCCGGGCCTTGCTGTGGGGGTGTTCATATCCAGGAGGGATAGAAACCTGAAATCAGCTGATATAGTTGTGATATAGTTTCCTACACACGTCACTGTGGAGAGCGGGGCTGGTACGCCTTAGATGTCAACAAGTATGCAATGGTGGAAGAGAAGATTGTACCAGCCTCTGCAGCAGCCCCAGCTTCCCCAGAAAAGTAGAGTGGTAGCTGAACTCGGCTATCTTGTACTAATGTAAATATGTTGAATATGTCTGCATAATATGTTGATACGTTTAAATAATCTGAGAATTTTTGCAAAGTTGCATGGACCTGGCTTTACTTCTCTAATTTTAATGATGGACCATGATTGCAGGACTGGCCGCAATCACAAACTGTCTTACAAATAGTTGCACCAATTGTGCCTTTGGAATATCACACCACCCTTCTGGACTACTTACCACCATCTTCGGGAGAGGAAGGTTGGAGGAAAGGTCTGGGACAGAGATTGCCCAGACCTGGCCACTAAAAGGACCGGTGATCAACCTCCTTATAAGGTTTTGGGGAACCAGGACCTTTTTTTGGGTGGTGAGTTGAGGGATGTGGGATGCCATAACGTTTAAGTAAAGTGCCTCCCCTGCGTGGGAAGCATGTTCTAGCATGTTACCTTTTGCTTTCCGATTACAATAAAACAATAAAACTCTGAGTGCACTGTAGCTCTCCGACGAGCTATGTTTAACCAAGGGGGAATGTAGCGCCCCTGAGTACATCAGAGTGCTACAGGGAACTGCATCCTTTTTTTCCAGGGTGCAGGACCTACCCCCCCATGGTTTCAGGTTCCCAGAAACCGGTGTCCCCTCCATCAGCACCACAAACCCCAACCAACACCTCACATCTTGACCTGTCAGACACACCAGTGGGTTGGTCTAGCTGGAACAGGGCCACCCATCTAGGGGTCAGGCAGACTGGTGGGAGGGACTAAGAGAGACAAGTGTCAGATCTCAAAGTGAGAGGAGCTGGAGTGTTAGCTCCCGAGAGCTAAAAAGACAGAAGTTGGGTCACAGACAGTGGCCCGGGACCAGAGGAGTCGGTGACCGGGTTCAGGGACTAACAGGACCGACCGGTACCGAGCACTACGGGGTACAGGACCTTAGGTCAGGAGCTGATTCAACATCCTGACAATTAACCTGCAGAGGAAGGGGACCTTAAGGGACCTTCCTAGAGCTCAGAGACTGAGGGCATCAGCACAGCGCGGGGGACAGGGTTTTCTAAACAAAGCAACCCACTGAGGTCCCAAGTGCCAGCCCGTAGAAGCAAGACTTCACCCAAGACTGAAGAATTGGCCCTTACAGCTTCAAGCTATAGGGACCCACACAGACACAAACAGTGCACGGAGGCAGGTTCTGGACTACTAGTGACACCGGGGCGGCACACATACACTAGCGTAAATAAACAGATCTTTAGAAAAAGTATTTCTAAAGATCGTATATTATATGCCAATGAGCGCGAGGACTAGTCCCAAGGGTGTTTGTTCACTTAGTTAGTCGGCCCACATAGTATGGTAGCACGCCACTGTGTGTGTTCTAACATGCCAATGAATGCGCAGCAATGTGGACATACCTCACTCTTCATGGCGGCCAGTGGAGGATGGATGCGCTCTGCATATGATCCGGAGTCCTCAGCAATTCCGATCATGCACACTAAATTGATGCCGGATGTAAACTTCCCATTTTCAGTGATGTACAGTGCGCATGACCGGAAGTTCTGAGGACTCTGGATCATGCGCACTGCGCATCCATCCTCCACCGGCCGCCATAAACAGTGAGGTATATGCACGTCGCTGCACATTCATTAGCATGTTAGTACGCCCACAGGAGCGTGCTACCATGCTATGTGGGCCGACTAGCTAAGGGAACAAACGCCTTCGGGACTAGTCCCCACGCTCATTAGCATAAAATATACGATCTTTAGAAATATTTTTTCTAAAGATCCCTTTATCTATGCTAGTGTATACAGGGACTGCTAGGCAGGGGTTAGTAATATGCTCGTGGTGCTGGGTGCATATTGCACCTGACAGGTTCCCTTTAAATGCTGGGAGTACATTCCGCATGTTATACAACATTAAAGCACCACGCCAACATGCTTTTTTTATTTCAGCGCTGTAGTTTTGCTACTAATCGAAAATTCCTGCACCTAATAGTATACCCACCACTTGCAACCCTCAGCTCTTCCCAGCACCGCTCCAGTTCGGCAGCACCATTTTATGACTGCAACTTATGAGCGGCCGGAAGTTGGAGGTAATGGTCAGAAGCTCTCAATGTAAAGGGTGCTTTACACGCTGCAACATCGCTACCGAAATATCGTCGGGGTCACGTCGTTAGTGACGCACATCTGGCGCCGGTAGCGACATTGCAGCGTGTGACACAAATGAGCGACGATCAACGAGCACAAAAACGTGAAAAATCGTTGCTCGTTGACATGTCGTTCATTTCCTTAATATCGTTGCTGCTGCAGGTACAATGTTGTTTGTTGTTCCTGCGGCAGCACACATCGCTATGTGTGCCATCGCAGGAACGACAAACATCTCCTTACCTGCGTCCACCGGCAATGAGGAAGGAAGGAGGTGGGCGGGATGTTACGTCCCACTCATCTCCGCCCCTCCGCTTGTATTGGACGGCCGCTTAGTGACGTCACTGTGATGCCGAACGCACCTCCCCCTTGAAAGAGGGATTGTTCGGCGGTCACAGCGACGTCGCTGACAAGGTATGTGCGTGTGACGCTGCCGTAGCGATAATGTTCGCTACGGCAGCGACCAAATGTCGCACATATGATGGGGGCGGGTGCTATTGCGCTCGACATTGCTAGCCATCGCTAGCGATGTCACAGCGTGTAAAGTACCCTTAAGTCTAAGAAAGCCAGAATAAGGCTCTCAGAGTTAAAATGAAAAGTAACCTCCAGCTCACTGTAGCAAATGCTGGAGCGTTCCAGCCGGTCACATGCTGCAGGAGACCGACCAGAGAAACGCCAATATCAGAAGAAGGCGGCAGTTGATAAGCATGAGACAAAGAGCAGGAAACTTAAACTTAGTAGCTTCTCTCCAGAGCAGCAAAAAGAAATGCTGAAGTGGTGCGCTAATCCGTTTTACAGGAAAATATATACAAAAAAATTTGCTTCTTTGAATCTGAAAATAAAATAATTGCAGTTACATTTCTTTATGGTTGATTCAAACTATAGAGGGCAGTGTTGCTTGAGGGAGAAATGACAGCTTTTAGCAGAACAGGTATTCTCAACAATTTGTTAAAAAAAAGCAGGCAATGATATCATATTCAATTAAACATTTTTTTCATTAGTTCTCCATGATTTCTGAAAATGTATATTTTTACTTATATCTATGGAGTGTTTGTGCACTTCATTGGTGTCATAGCGTGGGTTGCAAGTGTGCCGCCCCTGCGTCAGCAGCCGGGCTGCTCGGATCCGGATCCGTGGTGGCTCGAGGGGCATCCGAACAGCGGGTCGTGCGGCCACCCCTGTTAAGGGGATATTTACAGAGGACGGTGTATTTTCAGTTCGTGACGCCACCCGTGGTGTGTGGTAAGGTGGAGTTCCACCGCTGCAGCTGGGGAGTACCCAGTGGCGATGGAGTGGGCAGCCAGATGTTTAACCCCTCCATGAGTGGGGGGAATGCCCCGGGACTCGGTGATGGTGACAGGGATGTGCCGATGGGGAGGTAAGGGTTACTTGCGTACTCACTCAGTGCAATGACGCTGACACCGACAACTTAGTAAACCAAAGTTTTGGACACCGCTGCCGCTGAGGGAGCACGTTTGGCTCCTGTTTCTGCTGGTGTTGCCTATTGATCTGTGACCATATTGTTCTCTTCCTAGTTGGCCCCTGTAGATTGAAACTAGTCGGCTCCCGCTCCCCAGTGTGGCTAACTGAGGAAGCTTGCTCTCAGGGTTCATGCTTGGGATTTCCTGGACCGTATGTTTGGAAAGTCCTATCTCCCTCGTTGCAATAGTACCTCGATTTTGGAGTGGGTGGAGAGCGGATCTTGAAGGCTACATTCTCGTTGGGTAAATTGTCAGGTTGCCTGAAGCTACTCCCTGACCTAGGGTCCATGAACCCCGTTGTGCCCTGGTCCCAGCCCAGTGATAGTACAAGGCAGCCGGCTGTCCTCCACGACAATGACGTGACCCTTGTCAAGATCCCCTGCGACCAGGGGTCCAGCTCCTACCAGGCCCAGACCAACGGCTGCTACCTAGTAACTCCAAGGAGCCCAGCTCCTGACCTCCTCTCTCCTTCACTTACAACAGTACACTCTCTATTGGTCCTACTCCTGACCTCCCCTTAACCAACTCCCCAAGTGGGCGACCCTATTCCACTGGTGTGTCTGGTGGGTGTGGTGCAGAGTGTTCCTAGGATTTTGATTAGCTGGTTTTGGCAACACCATTGATTAGGGATCCGTAACCAAGGATGAGGTGGATATTGCAAAGAAGGGCAGATTGCACAATACCCTGTGACAACCTGATAGGCCAGGGCGTCACACAAGCAACCATGGCAAGTGTTTTGTGCCCCATAACCTGTGGACCCTTAGCACTCTTAGTCCTTTTCACCAGCCGAGTGTTTAAAGGGAACCAATCATCAGGATTTTCATATATAACTTAAAACCAGTGCAATACTGGCACCATCAGGCTGATTTTCTACATACCTTTAGTGGTCAGCTCGGATTTAAAGGATTTGAAACCCAAGAAACCAAAGTTTATAAAATCAGCAGCTTCTTGAATGACAGGAGCTGAGGATCAGATAATATCTGGGGGGGGGTGTATTCATAGTTATCCCCGCCCCCTGTTAGAATTAGCATAAGTATTGTACCATCAATCCACTTTTTCCCTTGCAGGACCTGTGTGAGGTCATACCCATGAGACCAGAAGGGGCGGGGCTTCAGCCAACAGATGTCATTACTGATGTCATTAAAGTAAAATGCATTTAATTCTAGTTTGTAATTTTACTCCTCCACTCCTGTGTAACATGATGAGTGTGAGTGGGCCCTGGCCCAAGCCCTCCCTGAGACTCTCTTCCAGATTATAATACATGAAAAGCTCCTCAGCCCACACTACACCCCTTCATAGAAAAACTGCGAGATGACTCTTAATATTATAATTTATAGCCTGTGTACATGAATAATTACTCACAGATTTGTATCGCAATGCAATGTGATATAGCCTAGTGTGGTAAAGAATATTGTACCACTAGAAATCTCTACCAAAATATATATATTGCATGTTGTAGAAATCTTCACCACAGTATATATAGCATATTGTAGATATCTCCATCACAGTATACAGTTGAAACCAGAAGTTTGCATGCACTATCTAAAAAGACACATCTGCAGGTTTTTCCTCACTATCTGACATGAAATCAGAAAAAAAACTTTCCTGTTTTAGGTCAATTAGTAACCAAAATTATTTATATTTGTCAAATACCAAAATAATGAGAGAGAGAGAGAGTGTTTTCAGGTGTTTTTATTACTTTCTGCAAAGTCAAACGTTTACATGTATTTCATTACACTGTGTGTAGAATTATTAGGCAAATGAGTATTTTGATCACATGATACTTTTTATACATGTTGTCCTACTCCAAGCTGTATAGGCTTAAGAGCCAACTATCAATTACAGTCATATGAAAAAGTTTGGGCACCCCTATTAATGTTAACCTTTTTTCTTTATAACAATTTGGGTTTTTGCAACAGCTATTTCAGTTTCATATATCTAACTAGAATGTGGCCCGATTCTAACGCATCGGGTATTCTAGAATTTATTGTGTAGTTAATGTATGATTTTTGTTATATACAGTTGATTTTGTTGTGTGTAGTTGCCAAGTGTTTGTGTAGGGGCTGTAAATGTTCTGGGTGTTGTCTGGGTGGGGATGTGTGTGAGAGCGGTGTTGTTTGTGTGGAGCGCTGTGTGTGTGTTGTGTTGTTTGTGGAGCGCTGTGTGTCTGCAGTGTTGTCTGTGTGTGGTGCTGTGTGTGTTGCGCGGTTTGTGTGGGTGTGGGGTGCGTGTGTGTGTTTTGGGGGGAGGTATGTTTTGTGCAATGTGTGTGTGTTGTGCGGTATGTGCGTATATTTGTGTATGCTGCGGTGTCTGTGTGTTGGGTGTTGTGTGTGTGCGGCGTTGTCTGTGTGGGTGTCTGTGTAGGGCGGTGTGTTGTGCTTTGCGCGTGTGGCAGTGTGTGTGTGTGTGTTTTGGGGGGAGGTGTGCACCCCCATCGTGCTCCATCCCCCATGCTGAGTACCCCCCATCGTGCTCCATCCCCCATGCTGCGCACCCCCCATCGTGCTCCATCCCCCATGCTGCGCACCCCCCATCGTGCTCCATCCCCCATGCTGCGCACCCCCCATCGTTCTCCATCCCCCATGCTGCGCACCCCTCCTTCGTGCTCCATCCCCCATGCTGCGCACCCTCCATCGTGCTCCATCCCCCATGCTGCGCACTCCCCATCGTGCTCCATCCCCCATGCTGCGCACTCCCCATCGTGCTCCATCCCCCATGCTGCGCACTCCCCATCGTGCTCTATCCCCCATGCTGCGCATTCCCCATCGTGCTCCATCCCCCATGCTGCGCACTCCCCATCGTGCTCCATCCCCCATGCTGCGCACTCCCCATCGTGCTCCATCCCCCATGCTGCGCACTCCCCATCGTGCTCCATCCCCCATGCTGCGCACTCCCCATCGTGCTCCATCCCCCATGCTGCGCACTCCCTATCGTGCTCCATCCCCCATGCTGTGCACCCCCCATCGTGCTCCACAGTCACACATCAGACAGTATACACGCACACATCTGATCGCATACACTCACACCCCACTTCTGCCTGTGCCCTCCGGTGGGCGGTCCCAGCAGATGTGCTGCACGCAGTGCTCCTCTGCCTTCTGCCGACACGCACACATCCGATCGCATACACGCACACATCCGATCGCATACACGCACACACACGATCGCATACACGCACACACACATTGACGATATCGCACATACGCGCTCACACTCTTAACATCCGGAGATACCACATGCTTCTGGCCATGTAATCCTCTGGCAGGTCCTGGAAGGTCACTGCACGCACAGTATCGCCGCCGAGAAGCAAGCGATATCACTGGATGTTGTGAGTGTGTGGATGCGGTCTGTGTGTGTGAGGTGTGTGTGAGAGGGAGTGTGATCTGATGTGTGTGTGTGTGTGTCTGTTCTTATGTGTGTGCGTGTGTGTGTGTTCCGCCGCTGCAGGACCTTGATGCGCTCACCTGCTCCCGGTCGGCTTCTGGTGAGTATGATCGGGGGTCTTCTTTCTTCTGTCTTCTCTCTTCTGCACATGTGTACCGGGAGCCGGTGTATGCTGGTAACCATGCTACACAATATTACCCGATGTGTACCATGGTTACCAGCGTACCCTGCCCCCAGCACGCACGGGAGCCCACACCAGCGTACGCCAGCAACCACAGCAATGCGAGGGTATGTGTCGGCTGGGTTGCCGGCGTACGCTGGTGTGGGCTCCCGGGGGTACAGCACTCACCTAGGAGTCGGGGCTCCGTGTCGGTTCCGGGAATGCGTGCCGGGGACGGGGCCAGGGCGAGCGTGCAATGCGTGAGGGGGGCGGGGCGTGGCCGAGTTGCCAATGCGTGCAGGGGGCCGGGGCGAGAGGCCAATCCTTGTGGGGGGCGGAGCCTGGGCGAGCGGCCAATCCGTGGGGGGGGGGGGGCGGAGGCGAGGCGAGCAGTCAATGAGACGCGTGTCGCGGTAACGACATAATTTTGGAGCAAGACAGACAGACAGACAGAATAAGGCAATTATATATATAGATAACTGATGGATTGAGTAATATTTCTGGATTGAAATAAGGTTTATTGTACTAACAGAAAATGTGCAATCCGCATTTAAACAAAATTTGACCGGTGCAAAAGTATGGGCACCTCAACATAAAAGTGACATTAATATTTTGTAGATCCTCCTTTTGCAAAAATAACAGCCTCTAGTCGCTTCCTGTAGGTTTTAATGAGTTCCTGGATCCTGGATGAAGGTATATTTGACCATTCCTGTTTACAAAACAAATCCAGTTAAGTTTGATGGTCGCCGAGCATGGACAGCATGCTTCAAATCATCCCACAGATTTTCAATGATATTCAAGTCTGGGGACTGGGATGGCCATTCCAGAACATTGTAATTGTTCCTCTGCATGAATGCCTGAGTAGATTTGGAGCGATGTTTTGGATCATTGTCTTGCTGAAATATCCATCCCCTGCGTAACTTCAACTTCGTCACTGATTCTTGCACATTATTGCCAAGAATCTGCTGATACTGAGTTGAATCCATGTGACCCTCAACTTTAACAAGATTCCCGGTGCCGGCATTGGCCACACAGCCCCAAAGCATGATGGAACCTCCACCAAATTTTACTGTGGGTAGCAAGTGCTTTTCTTGGAATGCCGTGGTTTTTTGCCTCCATGCATAACGCCTTTTTGTATGACCAAACAACTCAATCTTTGTTTCATCAGTCCACAGGACCTTCTTCCAAAATGTAACTGGCTTGTCCAAATGTGCTTTTGCATACCTCAGGCGACTCTGTTTGTGGCGTGCTTGCAGAAACGGCTTCTTTCGCATCACTCTACCATACAGCTTCTCCTTGTGCAACGTGCGCTGTATTGTTGACCGATGCACATAGACACCATCTGCAGCAAGATGAAGCTGCAGGTCTATGGAGGTGGTCTGTGGATTGTCCTTGACTGTTCTCACCATTCTTCTTCTCTGCTTTTCTGATATTTTTCTTGGCCTGCCACTTCTGAGCTTATCAAGAACTGTACCTGTGTTCTTCCATTTCCTTACTATGTTCCTCACAGTGGAAACTGACAGTTTAAATCTCTGAGACAATTTTTTGTATCCTTCCCCTGAACAACTATGTTGAATAATCTTTGTTTTCAGATCATTTGAGAGTTGTTTTGAAGAGCCCATGATGCCACTCTTCATAGGAGATTCAAATAGGAGAACAACTTGCAAGTGGCCACCTTAAATACCTTTTCTCATGATTGGATACACCTGCCTATGAAGTTCAAAGCTCAATGAGGTTACAAAACCAATTTAGTGCTTTAGTAAGTCAGTAAAAAGTAGTTAGGAGTGTTCAAATCAAGAAATTGATAAGGGTGCCCATACTTTTGCACCAGTCAAATTTTGTTTAAATGCGGATTGCACATTTTCTGTTAGTACAATAAACCTCATTTCAATCCAGAAATATTACTGAGTCCATCAGTTTTTAGATATATGAAACTGAAATAGCTGTTGCAAAAACCCAAATTGTTATAAAGAAAAAGGTTAACATTAATAGGGGTGCCCAAACTTTTTCATATGACTGTAAGTAAATCAGGTGATGTGCATCTCTATAATGAGGAGGGGTGTGGTGTAATGACATCAACACCTTATATAAGGTGTGCTTAATTATTAGGCAACTTCCTTTCTTTTGGCAAAATGGGTCAGAAGAGAGATTTGAAGGGCTCTGAAAAGTCCAACATTGTGAGAGGTCTTGCAGAGGGATGCAGCAGTCTTAAAATTGCTAAACATTTGAAGCGTGATCACTGAACAATCAAGCGTTTCATGGCAAATAGCCAACAGGGTCGCAAGAAGCGTGTTGGGCAAAAATGGCGCAAAATAACTGCCCATGAATTGAGGAAAATCAAGCGTGAAGCTGCCAAGATGCCATTTGCCACCAGTTTGACCATATTTCAGAGCTGCAACGTTACTGGAGTATCAAAAATCACAAGGTGTTCCATACTCAGGAAAATGGCCAAGGTAAGGAAGGCTGAAAAATGACCACCTTTGAACAAGAAACATAAGATAAAACGTCAAGACTATGCCAAGAAATATCTTAAGACTGATTTTTCAAAGGTTTTATGGACTGATGAAATGAGAGTGACTCTTGACAGGCCAGATGGATGGGCCAGAGGCTGGATCAGTAAAGGATAAGAGCTCCACTTCGACTCAGACGCCAGCAAGGTGGAGGTGGGTTACTGTAATGGGCTGGTATCATCAAAGATGGACTTGTGGGACCTTTTCAGGTTGAGGATGGAGTGAAGCTCAACTCCCAGACCTACTGCCAGTTTCTGGAAGACAACTTCTTCAAGCAGTGGTATAGGAAGAAGTTGGTATCGTTCAAGAAAAACATGATTTTCATGCAGGACAATGCTCCATCACATGCATCCAACTACTCCACAGCGTGGCTGGCCAGTAAAGGTCTAAAAGATGAAAAAATAATGACATGGCCCCCTTCTTCACCTGATCTGAACCCCATAGAGAACCTGTGATCCCTCATAAAATGTGAGATCTACAGTGAGGGAAAACAGTACACTTCTTGGAACAGTGTCTGGGAGGCTGTGGTGGCTGCTGCACATAATGTTGATCGGAAACAGATCAAGCAACTGACAGAATCTATGGATGGTCGGCTGTTGAGTGTCATCATAAAGAAAGGTGGCTGTATTGGTCACTAATTTTTGGGGGTTTTATTTTTGCATGTCAGAAATGTTTATTTCTAAATTTTGTGTAATTATATTGGTTTACCTGGTGAAAATAAAAAAGTGAGATGGGAATATATTTGGATTTTATTAAGTTGCCTAATAATTCTGCACAGTAATAGTTATCTGCACAAACAGATATCCTCCTAAAATAGCCAAAGCTAAAAAAAACCACTCCAACTTCCAAAAATATTAAGCTTTGATATTTATGAGTCTTTTGAGTTGATTGAGAACATAGTTGTTTATCAATAATAAAAAATCCTCTAAAATACAACTTGCCTAATAATTCTGCACACAGTGTAGTATTTGGGACCATTGCCCCTAAACTGTATTGCTTGGGTCAAATGTTTTGGACATTCTTCCACAAGCTTCTCACAATAGTTGGTAGGAATTTGAGCTCATTCCTTCTGACACAACTGGTGTAACTGAGCCCTGTTTGTAGGTCGTCTTGCTCGCACCTGCCTTTTCAGCTTTGCCCATACATTTTCAATAGGAATGAGATCAGGGTATTGTGATGGCCACTACAAAACATTGACTTTGTTATCCTTACAGGGGTATTCCCGTCTCCAAGATTCTATACCAATATGTAGTAGGGGTAATAATAATAATAATATCAAATACCTCCAATTAGAAATGTAGTATAGTTCTCCTGATTCACTATGTCACTTACCTCATGTTCAGGGTATTGCATGACCTTAGGTACCCATGGTTATGACCACGAGCAAGTGACTAACTTTCCCTAAATGCGTGGCTGTAACCATGAATACCTAAGGTGATGCAATACCCTGAAACTGAGGTAAACAACATAGTGAATCAGGAGAACTATACTATATTTCTAATTGGAGGTATTTGCTAACATTATTATTATTACACCTACTAGATATCATGATAGGATGAAGATGAGAATAACCATTTAAGCCACTTTGTAACCAATTTGACAGTATTCTTTGGGTCATTGTCCATTTGGAAGACCCATTTCCGTCCAAGATCTGTTTCTGGCTGATGTCTTTAGATGTTGCTTCAGTATTACAACATAATCTTTTTTCCTCATGATGCCACCTATTTTGTGAAGTGCACCAGTCCCTCCTGTAGCAAAAAAAACACACCGCACAACATGATGCTGCCAATCCTGTGTTTCACAGTGGGGATAGTGTTCTTAGGTTTCAAAGCTTCTATCTTCTTCCTCCAAACATGACGATTATCATTATGGCCAAACAGTTCAATTTTAGTTTTGTCAGACCACAGGACATGTCTCCAAAAATTAAGGTCCATGTTCCTGTGTGCATTTGCAACCATTAATCTGTCTTTTTTATATTTCTTTTGGAGTAATGGCTTCTTACTGGCAGAGTGACTTTTCAGTCCATGTTGATACAGTACTTGTTTCACTGTGGATAATGGCATAATATTACCAGGTTTCGCCAGCATCTTCACAAGGTCTTTTGCTTTTGTTCTTGGGTTGATATGCACATGTCTGACCAAAGCATGTTCATCTTTTACACAGTACCCGTCTCCTTCCTGAGCGGTATGATGGCTGGCATTCCCATCTTGTTGGTATTTGCATATAATTGTTTGTACAGATGAACGAGGCACCTTCAAGTAACTGGAAATTGCACCCAAGGATGAACCAGACTTGTGCAAGTCCACAATACTCTTCAGGAGATCTTGGTTGATTTCTTTTAACTTTCCCATGATGCTACACAAAGAAGCAGTGTGTTTCATGTGTATTGAAATACATCCACAAGTGTGTCTCTAATCAGACGCTTCCAAAGACATGACATCCTCATATGGGCTGTCCCATATTGTTTAAAGATATAGTACTCTTAAGGCCCCGTCACACACAGAGATAAATCTTTGGCAGATCTGTGGTTGCAGTGAAATCATGGACATATTGTTCCATTTGTACACAGCCAAAAACCTGGCACTGATTGTCCACAATTTCACTGCAGCCGCAGATTTATCTCTGTGTGTGACAGGGTCTTTAGTGTATGTAAACTTTTGACTTTGCAGAACGTAATAAAAATGCCTTAAAACATTCTCTCTCTCTCTCATTATTCTGGCATTTCACAAATATAAATCACTAGCTGTAGTACCCGGGCATTGCTCGGGATAGTAACTGTCTCTTTGTCTCTCTCCCAGTCTGTCTGTCTGTGTCTGTCTGTATATCTCTTTCTGTCTGTGTGTCTGTCTCTATGTGTGTCTGTGTGTGTGGCTCTGTCTGTGTGTCAGTCTCTATCTATCTATGTCTGTCTGTCTGTCTGTTTGTGTCTATCTCTCTGTTTGTCTCTGTATCAGTCTCTCTGTCTGTCTCTCTATCTCTGTCTCTCATTTCAGGTCTATCTCTTTCCCCCTCTCATTACAGGTGTATCTCTTTCCCCCTCTGTCTCTTTCCCCCTCTGTCTCTTTTCCCCTCTGTCTCTTTTCCCCTCTGTCTCTTTTCTCCCTCTGTCTCTTTTTTCCCTCTGTCTCTTTTCTCCCTCTGTCTCTTTTCTCCCTCTGTCTCTTTTCTCCCTCTGTCTCTTTTCCCCCCTCTGTCTCGTTTCCCCCTCTCTCTTTTCCCCCTCTGTCTCTGTCTCTTTTCCCCCTCTGTCTCTGTCTCTTTCCCAGTCTGTCTCTTTCCCCCTCTGTCTCTTTCCCCATCTGTCTCTGTGACGCCCCTGACTCTATCAGGGTGTCACAGGGAACTGCACCCCTGTCTCTCATGGTGCAGAACTCACCCTTCATGGTTCTGGGCTCCTACACATTGGTATTGCTTCCATCAGCACTCAAATCCTAACCACACCTCACACCACACCCTGTCAGGCACACCAGTGGATGGTCTACCTGGAAAAGGGCCACCCACCTAAGGGTCAGGCAGACTGGTGGGAGGGAGGAAGTCAGTTCAGTAGTAGCTTCCAAAGAGTGAAGAGCTGGGAGTAACAGCTCCCGAGAGTGGAGTAGTAGCCCTCAGAGAGTGAGGAGCTGAGGGAGTTGGAGCTCCCTGTGCTACCTTGGTTGGGTCGCAGATGGTGGTCTGGGACCAGAGGAGTCAGAGACCCGATTGCAGGGTATTGGGAGAGGGTGCTCAGACTTAGTTTTGGAGAACGGTCAGCACTAGAAGTCCAGTAACCGGTCTGGTACCGAGCATTGCGGGGTACAGGACCCTAGATCAGGGAGTAGCTTCACGCAACCTGAATATTCACCTGTGGAGGATAGTCTCTTTATGAACTTTCCTCAAGAGCTCAGAGATCGAAGGCATCAACACAACGAGGGGCAAAGGGCTTTCCAGCTTATGCGGCCTACAGAAATCCCAAGTGTCAGTCATCGAGAGCACAGCTCCACTATATTAATATAGGGAGCGGGACCCTGACAGCTTCAGGCCGAAGGGTCACTTAGCAAAATCTACAAATTGTGCATGGAGGCAGGCTCTGGACCACTAAGCAATACCAGCGGGAATGGATACCCGTACGAGCTGCCCCAAGTGGCAGCGGTACCCAGAGACTTGGTTTACTTCTGTGTCAGAGTCTGCTTAATGACTGCGCCACATCCACACAGCCTGAGTGAGTACACTGCACACCCTGTGTCCTGCCTGCTCCCATAGCCTGCACAACGCTATCCGCCACCTTACACCAGAGTCCCGGGGTCTCTCCTACCCGTGGAGGGATCACCATCTGGCTTCCCCATTCCATCTCCCCCAGTTACTCCCATTGGCAGTGGTGGTATTCCCCTTACCGCGAACCACGGGTGGCATCACAAACTCTCCCTTGTAAATAATTCCCCCCTTTTACATTTGAAGTGGCCGCAAGACCCTCGAGCCACAGCAACCCCGGATCCGAGCAGTTTGAATACTGCAGGGGCGGTACATCTCTTTCCTCCTCTGTCTCTTTTCCCCCTCTGTCTCTTTCCCCCTCTGTCTCTTTCCCCCTCTGTCTCTTTCCCCCTCTGTCTCTTTTCCTCCTCTGTCCCTGTCTCTTTCTCCCTCTGTCTTTTTCCCCCCTCATTCTCTTTCCCCCTCTGCCTCTTTCCCCCTCTGTCTCTTTCCCCCTCTGTCTCTTTCCCCCTCTGTCTCTTTCCCCCTCTGTCTCTTTTTCCCCCTCTGTCTCTTTTTCCCCCTCTGTCTCTTTTTCCCCCTCTGTCTCTTTCCCCCTCTGTCTTTTTCCCCCTCTGTCTCTTTTTCCCCCTCTGTCTCTTCCCCCCTGTCTCTTGTCCCCCTCTGTCTCTTGTCCCCCTCTGTCTCTTTTCCCCTCTGTCTCTTTTCCTCTTTGTCTCTTTTCCCCCTCAGTCTCTTTCCCCCCCTGTCTCTTTCCCCCCTCTTTCTGTCTTTCCCTTTCTACCTTCCTCTGTCTGTCTCTTTGACTGTCTCTCTCTCTCTGTCTCTTTCCCTGTCGGTCTCTATCTCTCTGTCTGTGCTTATGTCTGTCTCTCTCTTTCTGTCTCTCTATCTGTCTCCCCACCGACATCTTATTACTTCACACATAAGCTTCTTATACTAACAATTTATTTTGTTCTTATAGCAACCACTCACAGCTTCTTTTAATAAGCTGTAGCCCATATTTCCATTGATTTAATGGAGACAGGTGTTTTGGAGAGTAACTGTAAAGCACGGGGTTAAATTCTCCTGTCAAAACATAGTCTATGACATTCCCTAAGTCACATGGGGTGTCTGTGCAAAATTTCGTGATTGTAAATGCGACGGTGCGAATTCCTTTAGCTGACACACACACACACACACACACACACACACACATACACTCAGCTTTATATATTAGATTTTGGTTCCTAATTGACCTAAAACGGGAAAGATTTATTCTGATTTCATGTCTGATAGTGAGAAAAACATGCAGATGTTTTTTTTTTAGATAGAGTATGTAAACTTCAGGTTATAGTGTGCCTATACTGCAGTTTTCTTCCTGTTGCCTTTAATTGGAAGTGTGCGTATTATGGGTATTGTGGCCATCACAGCCTTCGGAAAGTGTCCTTAGTGAAAGGGCAGCTCATAAAGACAGTCATTCATCACTGCTGTGTTTTTGTTTTTTTGTTTTTTAAAGCACCGAAATCCAATCTGCTTGAAAAGACTGAAATGTCATCTCAGGAAAACCTGCATTTGCATTTTATCTGGCACTATGTCAGGTTTTCTGAGTCTAGTTTATCACAATATCATAAAATCATGGAATTGCAATTCTGTAATGTAGTCTTGATATTGGGCCTGGTTTGCAAAGTCTGGTCACTATGATCTAAAGCTTGAATTTTTAGTAAATCGGTCACTCAGATCTGACATCACTAACATCAGTGACTAAAAATGCCTCACCTTGGGTTTAAATCACAAACGGCACCTCTCTGAGTAATGCAGCCATTATGTGTATAGCGTTACAAGCTGACAGATGTTCAGGTCTGGAAAACAAAGCCTGACTGTCTTCTTTTGACCTCGGTCTGTGATGTCCTATTTCTATCACTAAGGCGGGCTTTGCACGTTGCGACATCGCAAGCCGATGCTGCGATGTCGCACGCGATAGTCCCCGCCCCCGTCGCAGGTACGATATCTTGTGATAGCTGGCGTAGCGAAAATTATCGCTACGCCAGCTTCACATGCACTCACCTGCCCTGCGACCGTCGCTCTGGCCGGCGACCCGCCTCCTTCCTAAGGGGGCGGGTCGTGCGGCGTCATAGCGACGTCACACGGCAGGCGGCCAATAGCGGCGGAGGGGCGGAGATGAGCAGGATGTAAACATCCCGCCCACCTCCTTCCTTCTCATTGCAGCCGGGAGGCAGGTAAGGAGATGTTCCTCGCTTCTGCGGCTTCACACACAGCGATGTGTGCTGCCGCAGGAACGAGGAACAACATCGTACCTGTCTCTGCACCGGCATTATGGAAATGTTGGAGAATACACCGATGATACGATAACGACGCTTTTGCGCTCGTTAATCGTATCATCTAGGATTTACACACTACGATGTCGAAAGTGACGCCGGCTGTGCGTCACTTTCGATTTGACCCCACCGACATCGCACTTGCGATGTTGCAACGTGCAAAGCCGCCCTTACACCTGCAGTGTGCTTCACCTCTCACGAGTTGATGAAATCTTTAGCAAAAATTGATATAAACTTAATACATGTATGGGATATCTGGAAAGTCTGACATATCTTACGCCAGTCAGACCCCCTGCCCATATTTTCAGTGCTGCATTTTCATCCTGCATTTATTATAGAGAACCTGTCATCAGGATGAGGCATGATAAACTAATGGTATCAGCATAAAGGCACTGTTCTGCTGATTTAATAGGTACCTTCACTGTACAAATCCACAGCCTGGTTATTCTTTAATCACCATTAGACATTTTGGTGCAATGAGCTGTTTGTGCATTTGGTTGTTTCTCTGGGTAGGGTCTTCTTCTTTGTCATGGTCCCTCAGGAACCTCTGGTGTACGTATCTTCATGCTGTTTAAAATTCCGCACCGGCTTCATCCTTAGCCATGGGCAACACTTGTGCTGATCTGGTTGAAGGCTTCAGTAAAATGGTGCCAGTGTCGGTGAGTGCGCACATTAAAGGAGTTGTCCGACAAACTCAAAAATTTTTGTTAAGCTAATCTGTGTTGTATTGTCATATAAAACACCCCTACATTGTTATTTTTTGTTTTCTAACTTTTGTTTCTCTTGAATTCACCCTTTATTCTCTACAGCGCTCTGTTTACATTAAGCTCTAGCAAACTGACCACTTCCTGTGCAAAACCTCCCAGTCAGAGCTGGCACCGCCCGGCCTCAGTGTCCAGCCTCGCCCCCTGCCCGCCCCCTGCACACACATTCCCTGTCAGTATTCAGCCTCAGCACTGACCTCTTATCACTACAGCATTGCAAATAACAGCCCCACATCGGGCTCTGCACCGCACACGCACACATATGGCTCTGCACCGCACACATATGGCTCTGCACCGCACCGCACGCGCACACATATGGCTCTGCACCGCACGCGCACACATATGGCTCTGCACCGCACACATATGGCTCTGCACCGCACCGCACGCGCACACATATGGCTCTGCACCGCACGCGCACACATATGGCTCTGCACCGCACGCGCACACATATGGCTCTGTATCGCACGCGCACACATATGGCTCTGCACCGCACGCGCACACATATGGCTCTGCACCGCACACGCACACATATGGCTCTGCACTGCACACATATGGCTCTGCACCGCACACATATGGCTCTGCACCGCATGCGCACACATATGGCTCTGCACCGCACGCGCACACATATGGCTCTGCACCGCACGCGCACACATATGGCTCTGCACCGCACACATATGGCTCTGCACCGCACGCGCACACATATGGCTCTGCACCGCACGCGCACACATATGGCTCTGCACCGCACACATATGGCTCTGCACCGCACACGCACACATATGGCTCTGCACCGCACGCGCACACATATGGCTCTGCACCGCACACGCACACATATGGCTCTGCACCGCACGCGCACACATATGGCTCTGGACCGCACGCGCACAGACAGGGCTCTGCACCGCACACAGACAGGGCTCTGCACCGAGCCCCCCCATCCCCCATCCCCATAGGGAACACATGTAGGTAGTGCATACTCACCCGTCCTCGCCGCTCCTGCACGTTTGCGCGCTGTCTGTGCTCTGGCCATATCAGCACAGTAGTGACGTCACCGCTGTGCTGAAGAGAGCACAGACAGCAGGACAGTGATGAGAAGCAGCGCTCCTTCTCATCAGCGCTTTCAAATGTACCGGCATCTGTGATCTGTGATGCCGGTACATTTGAATGTGCGATCCTGAGCAGGGGGCCCGGTGCTGGCGCTGACACCACGGCAGCCGCCGCCAGGCCCCTCCCCCAGGTCACGGACCCCACAGCAGTGCAGGGGGGAGGTTCTGGGCAGAGTACGGGGTACGGGGGAATGTGTGGCAGGGTGCAGGGAAGGGGGCTCCACGTACTGTACCTGCCCAGTAGGGAGGCGACATGCTGTTTCCAGATTTGCATGTCAACATGGCCCTGCCCATGTTGACATGAAATGACCGGAAGCAGCAAAATCACGGCAGGAGCGGTCACATGACCACTCTGAGCCGGGGGAGAGGGGCTGACAGCATGGCAGGTAAGTAGTCTCTATCTACTTACCTGCCCCAATGTAGCCCAATAGGGTAATAAAAAAAAAAGTCAAAAGAAGCCGGATAACCCCTTTAACTTCTTGCCAGGCGTCAGGAAAATGGTGATATTGTCAACTCTTCAGATTGAGATCTCTGCTCCTCATTGAGAAGAGATCTCAATATGAGCATGTGCCAACAACGGCACCATTTTTCTGAAGCCTGCAACAACCCGGCTAAGGACAGCGCCAGTGCAGAGTTCTAAGCAGCCTGAAGCTACTGACACCAGAGGTAGCTGAGGGGCCATGGCAGAGATGAAAAGTCTACCCACCGTTCTGCTCCAATGCACGAAGAGCTCATTGCACTAAAACTTGTAATGGTGATTAAAGAATAACCAGGCTGCAGATTTGTACAGTGACGGTACCTATTAAATCAACAGAAGAGGACCTTTTTGCTCATTTCTTTAGTTTATCATGCCTGACCATGATGACAGGTTCTCTTTAACTAAAACTCTGGAAGGAGACTGCTGTAAACTGCAAAAGTGGTGCAAGAACTTTGTGTCCCCAAGCAAGAGGTACAGACTGTAAGGGTAACCTCCACCTCGGTGGGGATGGTAAACTATAAGGTACAGCAGCCAGGTCGGTGAAAACGGGAGCAGGTCTACCATGTCAATTTGTGGAAGCCTGGTTAAGGATAGGTAAAGCCTTAGTAAGGGTAACCCGCCGTCTGCTTTTCCTGCAGGGAAGACTCCTTAACCTCCAGAGGTTTTTTTTCCAAGCTCCCTGGACCTACCTCCGTAATCTAGCATGTCATTGTCATGGAGCCCCAAGCTAGAGTCTGAATAAAGTAATTTTGGGTACCTGAGTCTTGGCGGCATCCATTCTGGAGGTAGTTAAACTGAGACTGTGACTACAGCCGGAGTGACTGGGCTAGCCCAACAGTCCACTGTATGGCGTGTCCACCCCCTCAGGGTTGCGCAAAGGGGAAGGGTATGTGACACAGTAAAGGATATGGTGATAGATGGGAGATATATTCTTCCTGGCAAGTACTTTTTGCATTGGTGAGCAGCAGGGAAGGAGGTCACTTCTGGCCTGAACGCTATTCTGAGTTTTGAGACACAGCCTGAGGTGCACAGCTGCAAGATTAGCACAGCATAAATAGACAGCCAGAACTTCTCACTGTGGTGGGCGGTTGGTCTGGAAAGCTCAAGCAGGTTCTGTGCAAATGATATGCCTGAATGGACAGGCACGTGTCTAGGATCTATTTTATGCTATTTGACAAGCTAGACGTTTGCTTTGCATATCTGTCTGAAATAAGACTGTGTTTTTCCTGTTTACTACTAGTTTGAATAAAACACTGAGTTATGGACTAAAAACCTGGGTATGCCTCTTTACTGCATCCCCGCCATTGCCTACCAGAGCTGATTCCCTACACATCACGTAGCAGACACTGGGACTGGTGTATAGACATCCCAAAGGTGACTGCAACTACTGCATTCATAATAGGGACCAAAGCGCAAACTGCCCACAAAACACTTACACTTGCCAGTCAGGACTTAAATGTTTGTTGCATGCACTGAAGCATTCAGTAGTAAACACTGCATGCACATACTCACAGACCAAGGATAAATAAGGGCCGTCAGCCGGGAAAACAGAGCCAGCTGGACCAAGCACTACGGTCCCCAGGAATCTGCTGGATGAAATTACATAGTAGACACTGGGACTGGTGTATATACATCATATAGGAGACACTGGGACTGGTGTATATATATCACATAGGAGACACTCGGACTTTTGCATAGACATCACAAAAGAGACACTGGGAGTAGTGTATAAACATCACAAAAGAAACACTGAGAATGATGTATAAACATCATAAAAGAGAGACTGGTACTGGTGTCTATGTATCATGGCTTGACTTCAGGGCTAGATGGCTTGACTTCAGGGCTAGATGCAGTGACCTCTGATTGTGTTTTCTGTTAAACCACAGCCTGGTCTCTAACCTACTGCTGATAGTTCTCTGGACTTTACTTTTTATTTCTATTCAGGTGTTTTCACTTCCTCATTTTGTGGACCTATCATATCTTGGCAGGTGCTATTTATACTCACTATGCACTTGTCTTAATTGCTGGCTATGTTCCAAGATAGATGGATGTTGGGAGTTCCGTCTCTTCAGTTAAGGATTATCTTCCTGAATTGTCTTTAATGCTTTTCCCTATGGTATGTTTGTGAGTTTTCCTCCCCAACATTCTACCCATTCTGTTACATATAGGATATGGGCAGTTCCATGTATTCCATAAGTCTTTTGGGTTTCTACTGTTACTACTGTCACATTCTTAGCCCTGTGTCTCACCCTCTGCTTATGTGCACTTCTTTTATGGTTATTGTTGTTTAGTGTTACACTTTGTTTATAAATGAGAGTGTAGTTGTCAAGCACATGGTTGTGGACCCACTGCTTCACGGACTGGGCTTACTTTGGAAGAGTATGATTAAGTGCCTACTGGGTATTAACGACAGCTTCTGATCGTGAGGTTGGACTTGACTTCCTTTAGATACCAGGTACCACTCCAGGGCAGTCACCAGACTGCAGTAGCTGACACCAAGGGGTCAGGAATGCAGATATGGGACTCAGGGCAACTTGGGGGACTGGATCAGGATCACAGGCAGGGTGGATGCAGGTATTGGTTCTGACAGGACTGGGGGTTCTGACAGGACGGGTGGTTCTGACAGGATGTGTGATTCAGACCGGACTGATGGTTCTGACCAGATGGCTGGTTCTGACCGGACAAATGATTCAGACTGGATGGCTGTTTCTGAACGGACAGACAGGTACACATTCAGACAGAAAGGACAGGTTCGGGCTGATAGGACAGGTTCAGACAGGCAGAGCATGTACTGATTGATAAGGAATAACGTTTGGAACACCATTCTAAGTCTGAACTGAGTGCAAAAACCTAAAAAAACATCACAGCAGTTTCTGCTATTTCATGTATTCCCCTTACATAGTCACTGGTGTACATAACTTATCTCCCCATAGTGATGTTTTTTTAGGTTTTTGCACCCAGTTCAGACTTAGAATGGTGTTCCAAAGGTTATTCCTTATTTGTTAGTAGTTTTTCGTTTGTGAACCCTCCCCAACCACAGCTATTGCCAATCCATATCATACGCATAAATAGCCTGGGTCTCAGCTTCCCATACACGGTAAGTTTTTTAACTGCATGAGAGGACACACACAAGCTAGGGACCCCAACGTAGAGAAATACTTTGGCGTAGTGTTGGGGCTCTATTGCATTGATCAATTCAGTAGCTAAATTTCTCTTGATTCATATGTTCATGGCAGTAATGCAGATTCCATTTCTCACATTTTTCACTCTTACATATAGCTATTGGATTTTTCAAGTCAGTATTCACACAGCAGTTTCTGCTATTTCATGTATTCCCCTTACATAGTCACTGGTGTGCATACCTTATCTCCCCATTGTACTGATTGAGGCTTGGTACATCTTCAGGAAGCAGGCATTGGATACAGGCTGAAGTGCAGAGCAGCTCTAATGTGTCGCCCCCGTGTCAGCAGCCGGGCTGCTCGGATCCGGATTCGCGGTGACTCGAGAGGGCTCCGGACCCTGGGGTCGTATGGCTCCTCAAACCAAGGGGGGTTATGTACAGGGGATGGTGTCGAAGTTTGAGACGCCACCCGTGGTGCGTGGTAAGTTGGAGTACCACCACTGCAATTGGGAGTACCCGGTGGCGATGGTTTGGGCAGCTAAGTGTTTAACCCCTCCACGAGTAGGGGGATGCCCCGGCACTCAGTAAAGGTGACGTGGAGGTGCCGTTGGGAAGGTAAGGGTCATTTGCGTACTCACTCAGTCCAATAATGCTGACACTGACAACTGTAGTAAACCAAAGTTCTGGACACCGCTGATGCTGCAAGGGAGCATGCCTGGGTCCCGTGCCCGTTGGTGTTGCTTGTTGGCCTGTGACCTTTTCCCGTGGCACCTTGTCTTCTAGTTGGTCCCTTTAGTCTGAAACTAATCGGGACCTGATCCCCAGTATAGCTAACTGTGTGAGCTTGCTCTCAGGGTTCACGCTTGGGATTTCCTGGACCGTGTAGTGGAAAGTCCTATCCCCCTCGTTGCGCTAGTACCCCGATTTTGGAGCGGGTGGAGGATAGATCTTGAAGGCTCCGCCCTCGTCGGGTAAATTGTCAGGACGCCGATGGTACTCTCTGACCTAGGGTCCACGTACCCCGTTGTGCCCTGGCCCCTGCCCGGTGATGGCACAAGGCCACCGGCTGTCCTCCTCGACAGTCTGTGCCCCTACGTTATCAGCGATTGTATTATCAGAGAGCAGCATGATCCCTGACCAGTAAAACTACCTCACTGGAGGACCGTTTTTTTTCTGTGGATGACTTTGTCAGAATTGTGTCATCTTGATGTGGTCTAATTGTGGACAGCCCCTGATGAACCTCCAAATGATTGCTATGGGGGAGAAACGCGTCGGGCAATGAGCTGCTGAGTGTGGCTAAGTACTGGCCATTTGGCCGTTTTTCTAACATCTACAGTTAGGTCCAGAAATATTTGGACAGTGACACAAGTTTTGTTATTTTAGCTGTTTACAAAAACATGTTCAGAAATACAATTATATATATAATATGGGCTGAAAGTGCACACTCCCAGCTGCAATATGAGAGTTTTCACATCCAAATCGGAGAAAGGGTTTAGGAATCATAGCTCTGTAATGCATAGCCTCCTCTTTTTCAAGGGACCAAAAGTAATTGGACAAGGGACTCTAAGGGCTGCAATTAACTCTGAAGGCGTCTCCCTCGTTAACCTGTAATCAATGAAGTAGTTAAAAGGTCTGGGGTTGATTACAGGTGTGTGGTTTTGCATTTGGAAGCTGTTGCTGTGACCAGACAACATGCGGTCTAAGGAACTCTCAATTGAGGTGAAGCAGAACATTCTGAGGCTGAAAAAAAAGAAAAAATCCATCAGAGAGATAGCAGACATGCTTGGAGTAGCAAAATAAACAGTCGGGTACATTCTGAGAAAAAAGGAATTGACTGGTGAGCTTGGGAACTCAAAAAGGCCTGGGCGTCCACGGATGACAACAGTGGTGGATGATCGCCGCATACTTTCTTTGGTGAAGAAGAACCCGTTCACAACATCAACTGAAGTCCAGAACACTCTCAGTGAAGTAGGTCTATCTGTCTCTAAGTCAACAGTAAAGAGAAGACTCCATGAAAGTAAATACAAAGGGTTCACATCTAGATGCAAACCATTCATCAATTCCAAAAATAGACAGGCCAGAGTTAAATTTGCTGAAAAACACCTCATGAAGCCAGCTCAGTTCTGGAAAAGTATTCTATGAACAGATGAGACAAAGATCAACCTGTACCAGAATGATGGGAAGAAAAAAGTTTGGAGAAGAAAGGGAACGGCACATGATCCAAGGCACACCACATCCTCTGTAAAACATGGTGGAGGCAACGTGATGGCATGGGCATGCATGGCTTTCAATGGCACTGGGTCACTTCTGTTTATTGATGACATAACAGCAGACAAGAGTAGCCGGATGAATTCTGAAGTGTACCGGGATATACTTTCAGCCCAGATTCAGCCAAATGCCGCAAAGTTGATCGGACGGCGCTTCATAGTACAGATGGACAATGACCCCAAGCATACAGCCAAAGCTACCCAGGAGTTCATGAGTGCAAAAAAGTGGAACATTCTGCAATGGCCAAGTCAATCACCAGATCTTAACCCAATTGAGCATGCATTTCACTTGCTCAAATCCAGACTTAAGACGGAAAGACCCACAAACAAGCAAGACCTGAAGGCTGCGGCTGTAAAGTCCTGGCAAAGCATTAAGAAGGAGGAAACCCAGCGTTTGGTGATGTCCATGGGTTCCAGACTTAAGGCAGTGATTGCATCCAAAGGATTCGCAACAAAATATTGAAAATAAAAATATTTTGTTTGGGTTTGGTTTATTTGTCCAATTACTTTTGACCTCCTAAAATGTGGAGTGTTTGTAAAGAAATGTGTACAATTCCTACAATTTCTATCAGATATTTGTGTTCAAACCTTCAAATCAAACGTTACAATCTGCACTTGAATTCTGTTGTAGAGATTTCATTTCAAATCCAATGTGGTGGCATGCAGAGCCCAACTCGCGAAAATTGTGTCACTGTCCAAATATTTCTGGACCTAACTGTATTGTGATGAACATTTATATGTTATTGCTGCATATGTGGTGCCCTGGACAAGCCAGGTCGTCACAGAACTACACCAACACACCCCGGCTAGGTACACCGAAGTCAAACACAAATCCTTGTTGCCTTCCTCCAGGGGCTGATGTCCACACCAGGGGGTGGGCCAGGCGGTTGGTCCCGCCCACCGAGGAGTTCACGGTCCTGGAGGCGGGAAAAGGAAGTCAGATCAGATCAGTTTTGGAGTTAGAGAAGTGAAGTGGTAGAGGAGCAGCCTGACTGTGTCTGGATGTGTGGCCCGGGCACTCAGCAAGGTTGGCAGACGGTGGTGACCATCTGCAGGAGAGGATAATTGGAGTGAACCGTAAGGACCGGGGACGGGCGGTGGCCCGCCGGTACCGGATCGGGGAGTGAAGAGAAGCCAGCACCATCCGGCAGGGCCTACGGACCCCAACCAGGCTAGGAGTCGCCGTAAAACCGGTCAAATCCGTTAGCGAAGGGAACCTCCGGGGTTTCCCAGCAGTCAAGACCCGATTGAAGGCAACAGCTCACACCGTAGAGGAAAACACAGTCACCGCCAAGGCTACAGTTCCCAGGGCCAGAGCCTGCGGGCAAAAGGGGCTCCTTCAGCATCCATCCAAGCTGGGGAGCGGGTTACTGGTGGGAAGCCATTGGAACAGTAAACACAACACAGGTGCAGGGAAAGGCAGTCACCATCAACCTACCGGGAGGAGAACAACCGCAGCCGCCTGTGGGACCCGTCCATCCAGCCGTTTGTTTGACCAGAGACTCTGAGTGAATTACTGGCTGAGTGAGTAGCACCGTGCCGTGCGGCACAGCGCTGCCCCCGCACCTCACCAGGTCCCGTAACCCGCCTGTCATCCCTAACCCCTCACCGGGCCCCGGGACAACCAACCCCCTACTCACGGAGGGGAGAAACAACATCCAAGCTACTCACTGTCATCGCTCCCGGGATCCCCGTCCAGAGCAGCGGTGGTGTCACAACTTCACCACAACCGTGGGTGGCGTCACGGACAATATTTCCCCAAACCAAACACCAACCCCCCCTTTCACTCACGGGCGAGGAACGCCGCTCGAGTCCCCGGGATCCGGCCCACCGCTCGAGCCACCACCGAGCAGCAGCAGCAGCCGGACCCGAGCAGTGGGTGAGCGCAGCGTCCCCTCCTCCGCCCGCGACAACTTGGCATCACGAACAGGATCTTACCGCTATGCCGTCTGGAAGAGGTGCGCCTTGTGACCACCGGAGGTGTCCGGCTGGAAATTTTGAGAAGCTGCCATTTTGGGCGTGAAAAGTCCCCGCTCGAGCGTCTTCCCGAGTAGTGGAGGCGCGAAAGTCGAAACCCCGCCCCTGTAGAGGAGGAGCCGTAAAAACACTAAGGGGGATGGAAACAAGATGTCTGCGCCCGACTGAGCCGCTGGAGGAGCGGCGGTCGCAGCCGCAGTGGCACCTGCGGATGGGAATGGGCCCGCCCAGGTCCCGGCCGCACTGGCGGGTGGTGCCGTGGCCCCAGCTCTCACTCAGGTGATGCCATTCTCCTTGCCCTATGTGCCCGGAGCTACCTGGCTGCCGCAGTACGATGGGAAACCTGATGCGTTGCAGGTCTTCCGGAAGAAGCTTAGCCCGCTACTGAAATTGTACCCCCTAACTGATAAGCAACGTGCAGCGGTAGTGCTGGGGCAGCTAACCGGAGCGGCTGAGCAGGAGGCGGAGACCTGGGCCGAGGGGGACCGGTCCTCTGTAGCCACCATCTTTGAGAAGCTACAGACTGCCTTTGAGACCCGTACCGAAGTCGAGCTGCGGATGCAGTTTTACCAATGCCGGCAACGGCCCGCGGATAGCATTCGGGACTACGCCTTGCGTCTGCAAACCGCCCTCCGCACACTGAAGCGGGTAGACATCATCAACGATGCGGACAGCAGCAAAATGCTAGTGGAGCAGTTTGTACAGGGTGGAGGGAGTTTTGGAAGAGAGGGTAAGTGACCCACGCCCCTGTAACCCTAGTGGGTCGGTCATCGCGGCCGAGGGGCCCGGTCTACACCCGCTCGCCCTGCTACCTCCCCCGCTACCCGTGTTGGCTGCTGCTGCCCCGCCACTAGGCCCGCTACCACCATCACCGGTAGTGGTACCCCGCCCATCCGCCCAGGTGGACCGACCTGCAGCCGGGGCCCGTGACCGCTTGGAGCCGCTCCCGTGGAAAGTGCCGACGTCTGAACCGGAGGCACCTGTGGAGTCTCCCCCCGAACCGGTGCCGACAGACCGCTCCGTGCAGGAGGTCCAGCGGGAGACAACCCCTGTGCCCATCCCCCACGCCTCGGCTGAGGCTGCGCCGGGTTGTCGCAGCAGGGCAGCACCCCAGGCCATGACACCGCGGGACCTTCCCCCCAGAATGCCAGTCCTGGGCAGCGTGAAGGAGGTCTTGCGGGGCCCGACCCGTGCGCCGGGGCCCGCAGTAGCCCCTTACTGGGACAGAGGACAGACCCCGCTGGGCCAGGAAATTGCAGAGAGGCAGCGAAGGAAGGCGGAGCTGGTGGCCCGCACGATACGAGAGAAGGAAAGCCTCCGCCGAGCCACCTTCCGTGTCTGGGGCCTGCTCTATGAAGGGCAGGTGAGGAGGTTTGACGTCCGTCGGGGCTATGGTTTTATATATGAGCCGGGCGTGGAGGCCGAAGTCTTTGTGGCCCGACGGGACGTCAATGCCCATCTGCTGGAAGACCACCCGGGCCGCAACCTGATGCCGGGAGATTTGGTGCAGTACACCAGGCACTGCGGGGAGAGGGGTTGGTTCGCGCTGGATGCGAAGTTGAGGGGCAGTCAAGAGGCCCGAGTATCTGCCCAGCCCCCTCCCCTGGCCGACACCGTGGATCCGGAGTAAGTCAGCGGTCCACCATTGTTAGAAGTTGTCCCCGTTGGGACCACCAGTACAGTTTGAAAGTTTTTGAATGATAAGTGAATCACCTGAAGAAGTTTACCTGATTGCACCGTGATTGAACCGGCCGTTGCCGGCAACTGTTGTCCCCGTAGGGACTGTCTACAAACCTTGCGTAAGGAACTACTTACGGACAAGCCCGAGAACTTGCAGGGAAACCACAAACTCAGTGGAATGTAAATAAAAATGTTTGTTGGCTTGACACCGTTACCGCCTCCGGAGAGGCTGATTTGGGAGGATGGGCCAGGGGGAAAGGGATGGCCCAGGCCCGCCACTACCGTAACCGGTGGCTATCCTCCGGGGGTTCAGGGGTCCCCCATGGACGTGGGTCCCCTGAAGGAGACAGAACCCGCTCGGGCAGCTTGGTTCTGGACTGGGGTCAAGGGGTTCTGCCCACTTCTTAGGGGCAGCATCAGGGCCAGTTTGTTTGGGTGGGAGAAGAGCGGAAGCCGTACTGTTGAAATTGTTTATGATGTTTTTACATGTTTTACCGTTTTTTACTCTTTTGCAGTTAAAATAAAACCGGTGATGGACGGGCAGCCCGCGGACGGTCTGCATTTTACTAAGGGGGAATGTGGCGCCCTGGACAAGCCAGGTCGTCACAGAACTACACCAACACACCCTGGCTAGGTACACCGAAGTCAAACACAAATCCTTGTTGCCTTCCTCCAGGGGCTGATGTCCACACCAGGGGGTGGGCCAGGCGGTTGGTCCCGCCCACCGAGGAGTTCACGGTCCTGGAGGCGGGAAAAGGAAGTCAGATCAGATCAGTTTTGGAGTTAGAGAAGTGAAGTGGTAGAGGAGCAGCCTGACTGTGTCCGGGTGTCTGGCCCGGGCACTCAGCAAGGTTGGCAGACGGTGGTGACCGTCTGCAGGAGAGGCTAATTGGAGTGAACCGTAAGGACCGGGGACAGGCGGTGGCCCGCCGGTACTGGATCAGGGAGTGAAGAGAAGCCAGCACCATCCGGCAGGGCCTACGGACCCCGAACAGGCTAGGAGTCGCCGTAAAACCGGTCAAATCCGTTAGCAAAGGGAACCTCCGGGGTTTCCCAGCAGTCAAGACCCGATTGAAGGCAACAGCTCACACCGTAGAGGGAAACAGTCACCGCCAAGGCTACAGTTCCCAGGGCCAGAGCCTGCAGGCAAAAGGGGCTCCTTCAGCATCCATCCAAGCTGGGGAGCGGGTTACCGGTGGGAAGCCATTGGAACAGTAAACACAACACAGGTGCAGGGAAAGGCAGTCACCATCAACCTACCGGGAGGAGAACAACCGCAGCCGCCTGTGGGACCCGTCCATCCAGCCGTTTGTTTGACCAGAGACTCTGAGTGAATTACTGGCTGAGTGAGTACCACCGTGCCGTGCGGCACAGCGCTGCCCCCGCACCTCACCAGGCCCCGTAACCCTTTTAATAACTAATCTACTAATAATCTACTAATAAACTTTAATAATATCTTTAATAACTATCTGGAAATTAAACACAATGATAATCTGGATATGAGGAGTAAAAATTACTAATCTGGATGGATGTGATGATATCACTGTGGATTTTGTAAGGCCCTCAATTAGACCAGCAGCACCTATATATATCAGTATAGAGTCATAAGGGCCAGTCTTCGTTGAGCGGGGGCGCCATTTAGTTACCTATAGGGTGCCAACCTCCGCGGTCAGGAAGGGTGAGACTAGGGAATTTGGCCCGGGGCCCCGTCTCCTGCAGTGTATGCTATGAATAACCTGGTTTTACTTGTACCTTTTTTGAAATTTGTGTTTATAATAAAGTTTGATATTTTATGGGGGTTTTTTTCTTCTTGGTTTCTGGTGTAAATACCCCTTGATGTATCTATGCGAGGTTTACCCTGTGACAACCTGATAGGCCAGTGCGTCACACTAAAGGGGGCTTTACACGTTACAATATCGTTAATGTTTTATCGTCGGGGTCAAGTCGTTAGTTACGCACATCCGGCGTCATTAATGGTATCGCAGCGTGTAACGCTTACCAGCGACCTTTAACGTCCTTTAAAGTGGTGAAAATCGTTCACCATGGAGAGGTCGTCCTAAAACCAAAAATTGTCAATGGTTGTTTAAAGATGTTGTTCCTCGTTCCTGCGGCAGCAGACATCGCTGCGTGTGACACCGCAGGAGCGATGAACCTCACCTTACCTGCGTCTCACCCTCAATGAGGAAGGAAGCAGATGGGCGGCATGTTCGTCCCACTCATCTCCGCCCCTCCGCTTTGATTGGCCGGCCGCTTAGTGACGTCGCCGTGACGTCGCCGTGATGCCGAACGCACCTCCCCCTTGAGGGAGGGATTGTTCGGCAGTCACAGCGACGACGCCGACCAGGTAAGTGCGTGTGACGCTGCCGTAGCGATAATGTTCGCTGCGGTAGCGATCACACGATATCGCACGTACGATGGGGTGGGTGCTTTTGCGCACGATATCACTAGCAATTGCTAGAAATATCGTAGCGTGTAAAGCCCGCTTAACATGCCAGGAACCTTGTTTCTCAGGCACCTCCCTAATGAGAAGGATGCTTTAAGCACCTAGTGCCTCTCAGCCAAGGACGGACATATCACTGGTGCAACCTGTGCAGCCGCACAGGGGCCCGAGAGGTAAGAGGTCCATTTCTACCTCCAAAGCTGGTGGAATTGTGCATTTTGATAACGTATGAAACTGAAAAAGGACCATATTCTGTTCTTGCACAGGAGCCCTTTTTTGTCTGTATCCGCCAGTGCTCTCAGCTATAGGTTGGATGCTCTTCAAGATTAAGTCTGCTGCCCCTTTAACAGGTGGGGCGCATGCACGCCCTCAGCATGTTCCCAGGAAATCTGCACAATAAGCGCAGGACCTGAGAGCCAGAAGCCACGGCGGAGGACACTGGTGAGGGCCACGCTGAACAGAGGTAAGTGTGTCGTCGTCCCTGCTGGGTGGAGGAAGGACAGCACAAGGATGCGTTACAATAGTTAAGGACAGTCAGGGTCAGCTGATGTTGAATGGGGGTGCCATTGCATAATCTTAGGGTGCCAAGTTCTCTCCTGGTTTGTCCATCCCAGTGTGATTGATAGTGCTCAGTCATAATAATATGTATAATTTAGGAGACATTGGGTCTGGAGTAAATGCATCACATGGGAGACCATGAGTGTCACAAGTGTGTCACCTCCTCATGTTACCTCTGGGGGATCTGGGATCAGGAGGTCTCAATGCTTTATTGATCTCAGGTCCTATGTGGAGTCCACAGAGTATTGGAGTGGATTTACTTTCATTTGATGCTGAAAGAGTTAAGGACCGTTTGCTTTTTGGCTGAGATTACTCATAGTCTTAATCACAGCTGCATCATCTTATCCTCTGTCCGTTCTGCTATATTTACAGACTCCTGGCTTCACTCCATGATGGTAATAGATCTACTATACTAACCACTTTGAAGGAGCCTGTCTCTGGAGAAGCTGAGGTGTTTGTTTCAGTTGCAGCTGTGAAGTTCCCTGATGGAAAAACGTAGGAGTGCTATTTGTTGTGTCTTTCCCCACCCGTTTATCTTCCCTTCCTCTTGATGTTTTATTGCAGTTGCGAGACTAGTGTCTCGCTGCCCTACACACTAGCCATGGTGAGTTCAGCCAGCGAGGGCCTAGGCACGTGATGGTGCACGGGGGGAAGGACCCATCTAGGGACATTGGGGAATGCAGGGATCAGACTCAGGTGAGTGTTAGGAGGTGACCCGCTTCCCTCTACTATTGTCAGGCTCTTCCGTTACATCTTCCCTGGTCTTTCCCTTGTGTTACACTGCTCTCCAGGTGCTCTGATGTACCCGGCGTAACATTATCACCTGCCCAATATTTTTTAGGATTCCACTATGGATCCAGTCGCAGCTCTTGCACAACAGATGCAGAACTTATCTCTGGAAGTAACTGATGTGCGGTCATAGGTACCGTAGTGTTGGAGCTGCAGCAGATTGTGGATCTGTTGGTCTCAACTCACAGCCAGACTCAACCAAAACCCATGGTAGCCCTCCCAGACAGGTGTTCTGGGGGAAGGGATACATTTGTGGTGTTCAGACTTCAGAGAAGCTTGTAAACTTTTTATTTTAAAGATTCGTCCTTGCTCCTCAGGGAGTAAGGAACAGTGGGTGAGGATTGTTGTCTCACTCCTGCAAAGGGATTCCCAGTCTGAGCCTTCTCCCTTTCTGATGGACTCTAAGGGGTACTTTGCACACTACGACATCGCAGCTGCGATGTCAGTGGGGTCAAATCGAAAGTGACGCACATCCGGCATAGTTGTCAACATCGGAGTATGTGAATCGTTTTTACTACGATTAACGAGCGCAAAAGTGTCGAAATTGTATGATCGGTGTAGTGTCGGGCATTTTCATAATGTAGCTGTAGCGATAGGTATGATGTTGTTCCTCGTTCCTGCGGCAGCACACATCGCTGTGTATGAAGCCGCAGGAGCGAGGAACATCTCCTTACCTGCGTCCCGGCTGCAATGAGGAAGGAAGGAGGTGGGCGGGATGTTTATGTCCCACTCATCTTCGCCCCTCCGCTTCTATTGGCCGCCTGCCGTGTGACGTCGCTGTGACGCCGCACGACCCGCCCCCCTTAGGAAGGAGGCGGTTCGCCGGCCAGAGCGACGTCGCAGGGCAGGTAAGTGCATGTGAGGCTGCCGTAGCGATAATGTTCTCTACGGCAGCTATCACAAGATATCGCATGTGCGACGGGGGGACTATCGCGCTCGGCATCGCTACAATCGGCTTGCGATGTCGTAGTGTGCAAAGTACCCCTTAGCCCTTTCGGTAGATGACTTTTTTGTGGTCCTGGGTCTCATTTATGATGACCCGTAACAAGTATCCCTTGCTGAGTCCAAGGTAAATAGGATTAGGCAGGGGAATCAGTTAGAAGAGGTGATTTATTCAGAGTTCCACAGATGGGCCACTGACACCAGATGGAATGACCCCGCTCTTAGAAGCTGTTTTTGTCAGGATCTGTATTAAGGGCTAAAGATGCTCTGACTATGTATGAAGTGTCCGAGTCTTCAAAGGCTGCTATGGCTTTAACCATCTGGCTTGATAAATGACTAAGAAATAGACCTGTGTTAACCCCTTTTTATATAGATCTCCTTGGGGGTAAAAGCTCTCCAGTGGTTCCGGATGAACTCATGCAGTTAGTGGATCAGCTCCTTGACCTGCGTCTCCTGCTGTTCACCGCAAGATTACAGATTGTGTCTTTTGCAATCAAAAAGGTCATTTTGTTGGTGCCTGTCCTTCTGTAGTTAAACAGAAAAATAATCCATCTGAAAAACTTTTGACCCCAGGCTGTATGGAGGATTACAGCCTGGGAGTATATATCTGCTCTACATGTGCATCTCAGCTTGTCCTACCTGCAGAGGTTGTTATTGGTATGAAAACTGAAGTTATTTTTGTTCTTTTGGATAGTGGGGCAGCAACCAATATGGTTGATGCTCAGTTTACCCAAACTTATTGTCTCTTTTGTAGTATTTGGTGAAACCTATCTCCCCCTTTACTATTAACTCTGCACCTCTTGGACACTGGTGTTCGACACGAGTTGTGCATAACTTGAACCTTCGCATAGGGATCCTTAACAATGAACTTAATTTGTGTGATGTCCTTGAAGGTCTTCCTACCCCTATAGTACTGGGCCTCCCTTGACTGGTTAGGCACAATCCAGCAATTGATTGGCAGTCCAGGCAAATCATTAGGTGGAGTGATTTCTGTAAGAATAACTGAATACTCTTCTCTCTACCCTCTCCACCAGAACCCGATGTTTTTTTTCTGTCCGATTTTGAAGATTTATTTGCAGAAAGATCTGCCATCATGCTTATGATTGCTCTATTAACTTGTTCCCTGAAGCATAACTACCCCACACCAGATTATACAGTCTTTCTGGCCCTGAAAGGCAGGCTATGAAAGATTATATCTATGAAGGCCTTGCTAAGTGTAGCACCGGCGTCTCTATATTTATATTTGCCGGCGTTCTAGTGCTCGCCTGCACCAAGGCCCCTGTGTTCACCTCTCCCCTCAACTACCGTAGCAGGGATACTTACGCTGTTACCCCTTCAGCTGCCCGCTTGTCCTTGTGGGCGCGCTCGTACGTCATCATCCCTTGCTCTCCTGCATGGCCATACTCATGCTGTATAGTCCTCAACTCTCCCACATGGCTGCCCGCGGATTGTGAGGTCCTTTGCACTCCTGTATGGCCATACTCATGCTGCATATTCCTCTGCTCTCCTGCATGGCCACCCAGGGGATGCATTGTCCTCTGCTCTCCTGCATGGCCATGCACGTGTGTTCTGGTCTCCTGCATGGCCGCCCACGTGCTGCATGGTCCTCTTTTCTCTGCCGAGGTCTCTAGGCCACAGGGCTTGAGCTTGCTGCTCGGGTTCCCTGGTTACTAGCCTAGGGTGTGCGCACTCCCCATCCTTTTAAGGGGCAGCGTGCGCACTTTGTAAAGGTGTCCCCAGCCTATCTCTGGGAGGCACCAGGTATTTAGGCCTCATCCATTGTTGGGTGGGGCCTAAGCAGCTCATTAGGTTTCTAGCCTAGCCCTGTTCTGTTAGTCCAGCTACTTTCTCCAGCCTGCCTCTGTCCAGCACTAGTCTTGCCTGTAATCAATTCTGTGTTTGATGACTTACTGAACCTGTCCAGCCTGAGTTCCTGTACCATGTTTATGGACCCATCCAGCCTGTGTTCCTGTCCATTTTCCTGAACCTGGCCAGCCTGTTTTCCTGTTCCTGATCTGTTCCATATTCCTGGACCTAACCAGCCTGTGTTGCTGTCGGTGTTCCTGGTACCTGTCCTGCCTGAGTCTCTTGTCCTGCCTTACTCTGGTGTGCCCTGCATGAATCCTGTGTGTCCTGCATTTGGCGTCTCCAGAGATCAGCGTATCTAGAGACCAGCAAATCCAGTATTTGGTGTATCCCAAGTCCAGTGTCTCCTGCGCCTGCCAGTACCATCCTGCCTGCCGATGTACCTGATCCAGTCCTGTCTGGGTACCTTTTCCAGTTTTACCAGTGTAGTTGTTACAGTCCTATGTACCTGTCCCCGTCTTGTCTGAGTTCCTGTGTCAGCCCTGCCTGAGTCCTAGTAAATGCCATGTCTGTTGCTCCATTCCAGTAGTGCTGTCATCCAGCTCTGCTACGCTGCCACAGTCCAGGACATTGGCCTGGGAATGGCATCTGGTGTCTACCAGAAACCAAGCCCAACCTCACCATCAGAGGCCTTGATGAATATCCGGTAGGCACTTAATTAAGCTCCTCCCACGTCAGAGTAAGCCCGGCTCCGCCTGTGGTCCAGTGGGTCCACGGTTACCCACACTCTCACGTATGATAAACCTGGCGCAAAGCGTAACAGTTTGAGTTTGACTCAGCTGAGTGTTAGCAGGTGCCTCCGCTTACCTCTCCCTGTTGTCAGGGTCTTCCATTACATCTTCCCTTTGTGATGCGCCATTTCCCAGTGTGACACTGGGACTGGTTTATAGATATCACATAGGAGAAACTAGGACTGCTGTATAGACATCACAGTAGAGATACTCAGACTGGTGTATACATCACATAGGAGACACCGAGACTGATGCATATACATATAATATAATGAAAGACAGCGTCCCAGGGGGAATCTTCAAAGGAATATTTATTCCATCCAGACAGCAGACAGCAACGTTTCACCCTACAGTAGGACTTTATCAAACAGGTGACGTTAGAGACACTGAGACTAGTGTACATACATTACATAGGAAACACTGGAACTAGTGTATATATCATATAAGAGACACTGGGACTATAGTATATATCACTATATCACATGGGAGTCACTACGACTGGTGTATATACTTCAGATAAGAGACACTGGGACTGATAAAATATACAGCTGCATCTCAATAAATTAGAATATCATCAAAAAGTTAATTTATTTCAGTAATTCAATACAAAAAGGGAAACACATATATACATATTATAACACATATTAGCATGCATATAATATATAGAGTCATTACAAACAGAGAGATCTATTTCAAGTGGTTATTTCTGTTAATGTTGATGATTATGGCTTACAGCCAATGAAAACCCAAAAGTCAGAAAATTAGAATAATTACCACAAAATACCAGCAAAGGCTTCCTAAGTGTTTAAAATGGTCCCTTACTTTGGTTCAGTAGGCTACACAATCATGGAGAAGACTGCTGACTTCACAGATGTCCAGAAGGCAGTCATTGACAAATTCCTCAAGAAGGGTAAGCCACAAAAGGTCATTGCTAAAGAAGCTGGCTGTTCACAGAGTGCAGTATCCAAGCATTTTAATGTAAAGTTGAGTGGAAGGAAAAAGTGTGGTAGAAAATGGTGCACAAGCAACCGGGATAACCGCAGACTTGATAGGATTGTTAAGAAACGGTCATTTAAAAATTTAGGGGAGTTCACAAGGCGTGGATTGCTGCTGGAGTCAGTGCTTGAAGAGCCACCACACACAGACGTATCAGGACATGGGCTACAAGTGTCGCATTCCTTATGTCAAGCCACTAATGACCAATAGACGTCAGAAGCGTCTTACCTGGGCCAAGGAGAAAAAGAACTGCACTGTTGCTCAGTGCTCCAAGGTGTTGATTTCAGATGAAAGAAAATTTTGCATTTCATTTGAAAATCAAGGTCCCAGAGTCTGGAGGAAGAGTGGAGAGGCCACAATCCAAGCTGCTTGAGGTCTAGTGTGAAGTTTCCACAACCAGTGATGGTTTGGGGAGCCATGTCATCGGCTGGTGTAGGTCCACTGTGACCAAAATCAGCGCAGCAATTTTCCCTGGAAATTTTAGAGCACATAATGCTTCCCACTGCTGACAAGCTTTTTGGAGATGGAAATCTCATTTTCCAGCAGGACTTGGCACCTGTCCACACTGCCAAAGTACCACTACCTGGTTTAATAACTACAGTATCACTGTGATTGATTGGCCAGCAAACTCGCCTGACCTAAACCCCATAGAGAAACTATGGGATATTGTCAAGAGGAAGATGAGAGACACCAGATCGAACAATGCAGATGAGCTGAAGGCTGCTATCAAAGTAACCTGGGCTTCCATAACACCTCAGCAGTGCCACAGGCTGATCGCCTCCATGCCACGCCGCATTGATGCAGTAATTCATGCAAAAGGAGCCCCGACCAAGTATTGCGTGCATTTACTGTACAGACTTTTCAGTAGGTGCCAACATTTCTGAGTGTAAAATCATTTTTTCAGTCTTATACAGTGCCTACAAGTAGTATTCAAGCCCCTGCAGATTTAGCAGGTTTACACATTCGGAATTAACTTGGCATTGTGACATTTGGACTGTAGATCAGCCTGGAAGTGTGAAATGCACTGCAGCAAAAAAGAATGTTATTTCTTTTTTTTTTTTTTTAAATTGTGAAAAGTTTATTCAGAGGGTCATTTATTATTCAACCCCTCAAACCACCAGAATTCTGTTTGGTTCCCCTAAAGTATTAAGAAGTATTTCAGGCACAAAGAACAATGAGCTTCACATGTTTGGATTAATTATCTCTTTTTCCAGCCTTTTCTGACTAATTAAGACCCTCCACAAACTTGTGAACAGCACTCATACTTGGTCAACATGGGAAAGACAAAGGAGCATTTCAAGGCCATCAGAGACAAGATCGTGGAGGGTCACAAGGCTGGCAAGGGGTACAAAACCCTTTCCAAGGAGTGGGGCCTACCTGTCTCCACTGTTGGGAGCATCATCCGGAAGTGGAAGGCTTATAGAACTACTGTTAGCCTTCCACGGTCTGGACAGCCTTTGAAAGTTTCCACCCGTGCCGAGGCCAGGCTTGTCCAAAGAGTGAAGGCTAACCCAAGGACCAAGATCGAGATCTTTGGTGCCAACCACACACGTGATGTTTGGAGACTGGATGGCACTACATACGACCCCAAGAATACCATCCCTACAGTCAAGCATGGTGGTGGCAGCATCATGCTGTAGGGCTGTTTCTCAGCCAAGGGGCCTGGCCATCTGGTCCGCATCCATGGGAAGATGGATAGCACGGCCTACCTGGAGATTTTGGCCAAATACCTCCGCTCCTCCATCAAGGATCTTAAGATGGGTCGTCATTTCATCTTCCAACAAGACAACGACCGAAAGCACACAGCCAAGAAAACCAAGGCCTGGTTCAAGAGGAAAAAAATCAAGGTGTTGCAGTGGCCTAGTCAGTCTCCTGACCTTAACCCAATTGAAAACTTGTGGAAGGAGCTCAAGATTAAAGTCCACATGAGACACCCAAAGAACCTAGATAACTTGGAGAAGATCTACATGGAGGAGTGGGCCAAGATAACTCCAGAGACCTGTGCCGGCCTGATTAGGTCTTATAAAAGACGATTATTAGCTGTAATTGCAAACAAGGGTTATTCCACAAAATATTAAACCTAGGGGTTGAATAATAATTGACCCACACTTTTATGTTGAAAATTTATTAAAATTTAACTGAGCAACATAACTTGTTGGTTTGTAAGATTTATGTAAATCCTGCTCTTGTTTGAAGTTTGCAGGCTCTAACTTATTTGCATCTTATCAAACCTGCTAAATCTGCAGGGGGTTGAATACTACTTGTAGGCACTGTATAATATTATAATTTTCTGAGATAATGACTTTTGGTTTTTCATTGGCTGTAAGCCATAATCATCAACATTAACAGAAATAAACACTTGGAAAATACTCAACGTATACTGTATATTAGAAATCAAGTTTCTCATTCACTTTGTTGACATCAGGAAGCCCTTCAGGTTTTGTGAGAAATTTGCACTGAAAAAAATGCATCAAAAAGGCCCGAATTTGCAACGTTTGCACACAGCCTTATTGTAATAGCATATCAAACTATGGATGGTGTGTATGATAGGGTAATAGGGTATTAACCCTTGTTATATGATTTTGCTCAATTTAAATGGTTTTGTCACCGTCATTATGGTGCTCTTATTAGCATCGGAGCAGGACTTTGTGGGTGGGGTCTTTTTCATCTAGTCACCCCCTGGCTGCTTTCCTCCCCTTTATTTAAATTTTGTGGCGTGGCCGCTGCTATCATCCCTATGGCCGCCGCTTGCGCAGTGCTATGTTCACAATGTAATAAAGTAAGCTACTGGTATTGGACCATTATGAGGATAACAAACAAAAACAGCAAAAATTGGTACCAATTTTTGCTTTTTTTGTATGTTCACAAAGTAGTTGAAATCTTCAATAACATGCTGCCAGATTAAACTTGTGAGCATAGCGCCAACTCCTGAGCTATTTTATTGAAGACACTATGTCTGCGAATATCATCTGAAACAAACTGGTGACTGGTGATATTCACAGAGACAGTGTCTTCAATAAAATGGCGCTGGAATTGGCGGTATACACATGCGCTGACTCCGACGCAATTTTATTGAAGATTTCAACTACAACATGAACATAGCACTGTCAACCGTGTCCCTGTCCCACAGTTTGATCCTGGCTTGGGACAGAAGGACACCTTCAGCAGTATATACAGTGCCTACAAGTAGTATTCAATCCCCTGCAGATTTAGCAGGTTTACACATTCGGAATTAACTTGGCATTGTGACATTTGGACTGTAGATCAGCCTGGAAGTGTGAAATGCACTGCAACAAAAAAGAATGTTATTTCTTTTTTTCTTTTTTTTTTTTAATTGTGAAAAGTTTATTCAGAGGGTCATTTTTTATTCAACCCCTCAAACCACAAGAATTCTGTTTGGTTCCCCTAAAGTATTAAGAAGTATTTCAGGCACAAAAAACAATGAGCTTCACATGTTTGGATTAATTATCTCTTTTTCCAGCCTTTTCTGACTAATTAAGACCCTCCACAAACTTGTGAACAGCACTCATACTTGGTCAACATGGGAAAGACAAAGGAGCATTCCAAGGCCATCAGAGACAAGATTGTGGAGGGTCACAAGGCTGGCAAGGGGTACAAAACCCTTTCCAAGGAGTTGGGCCTACCTGTCTCCACTGTTGGGAGCATCATCCGGAAGTGGAAGGCTTATGGAACTACTGTTAGCCTTCCACGGCCTGGACAGCCTTTGAAAGTTTCCACCCGTGCCGAGGCCAGGCTTGTCCAAAGAGTCAAGGCTAACCCAAGGACAACAAGGAAGGAGCTCCGGGAAGATCTCATGGCAGTGGGGACATTGGTTTCAGTCAATACCATAAGTAACGTACTCCACCGCAATGGTCTCCATTCCAGACGAGCCCGTAAGGTACCTTTACTTTCAAAGCGTCATGTCAAGGCTCGTCTACAGTTTGCTCATGATCACTTGGAGGACTCTGAGACAGACTGGTTCAAGGTTCTCTGGTCTGATGAGACCAAGATCGAGATCTTTGGTGCCAACCACACACGTGACGTTTGGAGACTGGATGGCACTGCATATGACCCCAAGAATACCATCCCTACAGTCAAGCATGGTGGTGGCAGCATCATGCTGTGGGGCTGTTTCTCAGCCAAGGGGCCTGGCCATCTGGTCCGCATCCATGGGAAGATGGATAGCACAACCTACCTGGAGATTTTGGCCAAGAACCTCCGCTCCTCCATCAAGGATCTGAAGATGGGTCATCATTTCATCTTCCAACAAGACAACGACCCAAAGCACACACCCAAGAAAACCAAGGCCTGGTTCAAGAGGGAAAAAAATCAAGGTGTTGCAGTGGCCTAGTCAGTCTCCTGACCTTAACCCAATTGAAAACTTGTGGAAGGAGCTCAAGATTAAAGTCCACATGAGACACCCAAAGAACCTAGATAACTTGGAGAAGATCTGCATGGAGGAGTGGGCCAAGATAACTCCAGAGACCTGTGCCGGCCTGATCAGGTCTTATAAAAGACGATTATTAGCTGTAATTGCAAACAAGGGTTATTCCACAAAATATTAAACCTAGGGGTTGAATAATAATTGACCCACACTTTTATGTTTAAAATGTATTAAAATTTAACTGAGCAACATAACTTGTTGGTTTGTAAGATTTATGCATCTGTTAATAAATCCTGCTCTTGTTTGAAGTTTGCAGGCTCTAACTTATTTGCATCTTATCAAACCTGCTAAATCTGCAGGGGGTTGAATACTACTTGTAGGCACTGTAGTTAATATAGTGAATGAATGAATGAATGGAAAAATAAATAAATAAACAAAAAAAATGTGTGTATTGACAGATAACAGAGAGCAACAGTGAGCGGTGGTCGGCACAGGTTACGTCAGTGTGTATGTATTGACAGATAACAGAGAGCAGTAGCATACATCCTTGTGGTTGGCACAGTGACGTCAGTGACCTCGGCCATCCCTGGCAGTGTGTACCTGCTTCAGCAGCTCCTCCACCTCCTGCTGTATGGACGTCCTGCTTTGAGGCACCACTGCCGACCTCTTTAAACACACAGCACCGTGCAGCCTCTACAAAGACCCCACGCTCTCCAGTGCAGAAGCCAAATCCCCTGCATCCAGCCATCTTTAGGTCATGTGATGTCCACACGTTGCTGACCTCCCTCACCATGATGAGTGTGATGTGGATGGGCGGTTCCTCGCCACTCTCTCCTTCCTCACCATGACGCTAGTGGGGGCAGGTGGGGTTGACAGCCGGCGTGTGCGCAGTGCTAAGTTGGCGTCAATATAGTACTGCGCACACGCCACCTCGGCTTTGGGCAGAAGGACGTATATAGTGAATGAATAGACATATAAAGAATAGATCATTGGTTACGCTTGATAAGGGTCTAGTTGTCCATAGCAACCAATCAGTGCTCCGCTTTCACTCTACCTCAGCAGCTTCAATGCTGAAAGCTGCACTCTGGTTGCTCTTGGCAACCAGAACAATCTTACTGGGAACCAATTTTCTGAGTGGATTGTAATATATATGAGTTGTATGCTGCGGGACTGATATACACACGTGGTCAAAATTTTTGGTAACCCTCGTTTAATGAAAGAAAAAGAAAAACCCATAATGGTCACAGAAATAACTTGAATCTGACAAAAGTAATAATAAATAAAAAAAATCTATGAAAATGAACAAATGAAAGTCAGACATTGCTTTACAACCAAAGGGGCTGGTGCCATCTTGCAATCTGAGTGGACATAGCCAGTACTAGTAGAGGGGCAGCACCAACACAGGAATCAGGTGCCATCTTTGAAATCGATGGAAAGCAGTCAGAAGGCACCTAACAACAGGGGTGTCAGCAGCACAGGGAGCAGGCTCCATCTTTGAGCTATTAAAACAGCATGGAGGCAGCCAGCACTTAGCAAAAGCAAAGGGAGAAGGTTCCATTTTTTATTCAAAGCAGATCCAGCCAATACATAGCATGTAGAGCAGTGTATCTTGGACTCTGAGGTCTGGGACAGCGCCTTTAGCCATACAACTTAGGGACAGCGCCTTTATCCCTACAACCAGGGGACATCGCCCTTAGCCATACAACTTAGGGCAGTGCCTTAGCCCTACAACCCGGGGACAGCGCTCTTAGCCCTACAACCCGGGGACAGCACCCTTAGCCCTACAGCCCGGGGACAACACCCTTAGCCCTACAACCCGGGGACAGCGCCTTTAGCCCTACAAACCGGGGACAGCGCCTTTAGCCCTACAAACCGGGGACAGCACCTTTAGCCCTTCAACCCGGGGACAGCGCTCTTAGCCCTACAAACCAGGGACAGGTTTCTTAGCCCTACTACTCAAAGATAGCTCTTTTAAGCCCTAATACCCAATTACAGCTATCCTAGCGCTACTACCTAAGAAAAGTGCTCTCTGCCCTACTACCCAGGGATGGCTCTCTTGTAGCCCTACTATCCACTGACAGTACTCTTACCTACATTGTATAGAACCAAAAATGTTTATATTGATTTAATGTTTTCCACTCATTTTTATGTTCACTATGTATTAAAACTATGTTACGTTAGAAATGCATTCAGACAATTTAACGCTTAAAGAGTTATCCCCAAAATCACAATCTGGTCTAATAATGTGGACAAATATTTGTGTGTGCAAATATAACTAATATTCCCTGCCCATTTTGCAAATATAATAACACCCCAAGGATGCCCCAGCAGATTTTGTTTACCCTCTAATTGCCAATGGAACCGTCTGCTGAACCTCCAGTGCTCCTGGCTTAGCATGTTAGCATGCGGAGTGCAGTCTCACAGCTAGTTTCCTGTCTCCACCCCTTTAGAATACACTCAATGCCACTGTGCCACTGTGCGTTCTCTGCTCCAGTACAGTACCTTGCCTGGCTGACATAATTACAGCTGCCTGTGTTTTTACATAACTGTTAGGTAGTTTCTAGCAGAGCTTATCTTTTCTGCACAATAGAGTATGCAATGCAGAGCTGAGTTTGGTATAAACTGCTGACAGATACAGATCAGTGATGTGAACTGCAAATGCTACTTTGTTTGAAGCCTATGGAAGAAGATAATCATTTGCCATATGCATCAACAGAGTAGCATTTTCAGTTTTACATTCTCAATCTCTGAGCAGTAGGCTGACAAACACAGGTCAGATTGTGCCTCAGCACTGCACTGCCTAGTAATTACAAGCTTATGGAAGAGTGTAGGAGAGTTGATATCTGAGAGAACGCAGCTAATACATTTATAAATCACACAGGCAGCTATAATGTTGTAGATGGCAAAACATAAATTCAGTCATGCAGGGTACTGTACATTAGCATAGAGTGTACAAAAGTATAAGGTGAGTTCTACACTTAGATTAACTATATGATAACTTTGTGAGGTTGGGTTTGTTAGGAGCACACAGGTGAGGGAGGGTCTGCAGCACAGAGGAGAAGCTGCTGCTGTAAAATCTAATTTTAGTAGTGTAAGTTCAGCAATGTATAGATGGATGCACAGAGGGGCAGGTAGAAATGAAATTAAAACAAGTACAAGAAAGAAACATTATATTTTGCTTTGTCTGAATATTAACAATAAGTATGCATTTAATGTGCTTTGTGAAAAACAAAGTGACTGTGGGGCCAACTCTAGTCAGTTACACTTCTTAACTTCCTTGTTGAAGAACCAGACTGCAGTAACAAAGAAAATGAGTGAGAAAGTGATTACTGTGCATGCTTCACTTTCCCTCCATGATTCATTTTTTTCATTTTAGTTTGTCAGTTGAGGATAGCATGGCCTAATTTCTCATCAGAGATCAGAGTGAACAAGACATCTGTCAAGTGCATTATTATTACTACTCTAAAAGGGTCACAAAGGAAGACATATTGCATAAGAATGGTTGAGACAGTATGTATCAGGAGTTAGTAACCAACTATTCCACGGCTGGTTCTATACATAGTATATACAGTTGCAATCAGAAGTTTACATGCACTATCTAAAAGGACACATATGAATGTTTTTCTCACTATCTGACATGATATCAGAACATGCCTTTCCTATTTTAGGTCAGTTAGGATTACCAAAATGATTTATATTTGCCAAATGCCAGAATAATGTGAGAGAATGTTTTAAGGCATTTTATTACTTTCTGCCAAGTCAAACGTTCACATACATTAAGATTACTATGCATTTAAACAATATTGGACAGCCAATATGATGATGTCATGTCTTTGGACACGTCTGATAGGTTTATTGGCAACATCTGTCTTAATTAGACATACCTGTGGATGTATTTTAACGCACACCTCAAACACACTGCTTCTTTGTGAAGCATCATGGGAAAGTCAAAAGAAATCACCCAAGATCTCAGGAAGAGAATTGTTGACTTGCAAAAGTCTGGTTCATCATTGGGTACAATTTCCAGATACCTGAAGGTGCCGCGTTCATCTTTACAATCAATTATATGCAAGTACAAACAAGATGGGAATGTCCAGCCATCATACCACTCAAAATGGAAATGGGTTCTGTGTTACAGCAATGACTGTGCTTTGGTCAAATATGTGCAAATCAACCCAAGAACAAAAGCAAAAGACCTTGTGATGATGCTGGCGAAAGCTGGTATGATTGTGTCATTATCCACCATCAAAAGAGTACTGTATTAACATGGACTAAAAGGCCACTCTGTCAGGAAGAAGATATTATTCCAAAAGAAACATAAAAAAGCTAGATTAATGTTTGCAAATGCACACAGGAACAAAGACCTTAATTTTTCGAGACATGTCATGTGTAGTGATGGGTGGACTTGCAGATAACTGGGACCAGCGAACCTAAGCGGATCTAAAATAAAATCTGGTTCTGGTCCGAAATTGATCCCGATTATCTGGCCGGATGCCCGTCCCCATATAAGTCTATGGGAAACAGAATCTGGCGATTAAAAATGGTGGTAGAAGGGATAGGGGGATATGAGCAAGAGCATCATACTTACTGAGTCTCCAGTGCGGCAGTAACTTCTCCCGCAGGAGCTCGTTCGCTTCTGGGGCTGCTCAGTTACATTCATGCATATGCACTGCTTGCCCCGCCCACCAGCATCTGTGATTGATTGCAGTCAGATGTGCCCCCACCCTGAGTGACCGTGTCAGCTGACTGCTTCCAATCACAGACGCTACATGCATTTATCAAGATATAAAAATAAATGAATAAATTGGTACCAGCACAGATAAAGTATACAGCTACAGGCTGCAGCCCCCAGCTGTGCGCTTATCTTGGCTGTGTATCAAAATAGGATTGACCATATGCGGCTTTTTTAAATTATTAAAATAAATAATTTTAAGAAAATGGCGTGCGATCCCCCCAATTTTGATACCCAACCATGATAAAGCCCAACAGCTGGTGGCTGGTATTCTCAAGCTGGGAAGACCCATGGTTATTTAGCCCCCCCCAGCCTAAAAATAGCAGCCTGATGTCGCCCCAGGATTGTCGCACAGCTGCCACTAAGCCCTAGATTAGTAATGGGAGGCGTCAGAGACCCCCTATTACTAATCTGTAAGCAAAAGTATATAAACACAAAAAAATCCTTTATTTGAAATAATATACAAAAAACACCCTCTTTCACCACTTTATTAAACCCAAAAATACCCCTACAGGCCTGATGTAATCCACACGAGGCCCCACCTCTGCTACATCTGAGTTCACAGCAAGCACCCTAGAACATAACTGCTCGCTGTGAGCTTCAGGCAGAGACTGAGTGATCTGCTCAATTAGCGAGGATGTACAGTTAGGTCCAGAAATATTTGGACAGTGACACAAGTTTTGTTATTTTAGCTGTTTACAAAAACATGTTCAGAAATACAATTATATATATAATATGGGCTGAAAGTGCACACTCCCAGCTGCAATATGAGAGTTTTCACATCCAAATCGGAGAAAGGGTTTAGGAATCATAGCTCTGTAATGCATAGCCTCCTCTTTTTCAAGGGGCCAAAAGCGATTGGACAAGGGACTCTAAGGGCTGCAATTAACTCTGAAGGCGTCTCCCTCGTTAACCTGTAATCAATGAAGTAGTTAAAAGGTCTGGGGTTGATTACAGGTGTGTGGTTTTGCATTTGGAAGCTGTTGCTGTGACCAGACAACATGCGGTCTAAGGAACTCTCAATTGAGGTGAAGCAGAACATCCTGAGGCTGAAAAAAAAAGAAAAAATCCATCAGAGAGATAGCAGACATGCTTGGAGTAGCAAAATCAACAGTCGGGTACATTCTGAGAAAAAAGGAATTGACTGGTGAGCTTGGGAACTCAAAAAGGCCTGGGCGTCCATGGATGACAACAGTGGTGGATGATCGCCGCATACTTTCTTTGGTGAAGAAGAACCCTTTCACAACATCAACTGAAGTCCAGAACACTCTCAGTGAAATAGGTGTATCTGTCTCTAAGTCAACAGTAAAGAGAAGACTCCATGAAAGTAAATACAAAGGGTTCACATCTAGATGTAAACCATTCATCAATTCCAAAAATAGACAGGCCAGAGTTAAATTTGCTGAAAAACACCTCATGAAGCCAGCTCAGTTCTGGAAAAGTATTCTATGGACAGATGAGACAAAGATCAACCTGTACCAGAATGATGGGAAGAAAAAAGTTTGGAGAAGAAAGGGAACGGCACATGATCCAAGGCACACCACATCCTCTGTAAAACATGGTGGAGGTAACGTGATGGCATGGGCATGCATGGCTTTCAATGGCACTGGGTCACTTGTGTTTATTGATGACATAACAGCAGACAAGAGTAGCCGGATGAATTCTGAAGTGTACCGGGATATACTTTCAGCCCAGATTCAGCCAAATGCCGCAAAGTTGATCGGACGGCGCTTCATAGTACAGATGGACAATGACCCCAAGCATACAGCCAAAGCTACCCAGGAGTTCATGAGTGCAAAAAAGTGGAACATTCTGCAATGGCCAAGTCAATCACCAGATCTTAACCCAATTGAGCATGCATTTCACTTGCTCAAATCCAGACTTAAGACGGAAAGACCCACAAACAAGCAAGACCTGAAGGCTGCGGCTGTAAAGGCCTGGCAAAGCATTAAGAAGGAGGAAACCCAGCGTTTGGTGATGTCCATAGGTTCCAGACTTAAGGCAGTGATTGCCTCCAAAGGATTCGCAACAAAATATTGAAAATAAAAATATTTTGTTTGGGTTTGGTTTATTTGTCCAATTACTTTTGACCTCCTAAAATGTGGAGTGTTTGTAAAGAAATGTGTACAATTCCTACAATTTCTATCAGATATTTTTGTTCAAACCTTCAAATTAAATGTTCCAATCTGCACTTGAATTCTGTTGTAGAGATTTCATTTCAAATCCAATGTGGTGGCATGCAGAGCCCAACTCGCGAAAATTGTGTCACTGTCCAAATATTTCTGGACCTAACTGTAACTCAGGTGCACTTCACAAAATAGATGGCATCATGAGGAATGATGATTATGTGGGAAAACTGAAACAACATCTCAAAACATCAGCCAGGAACTTAGAGCTTTGCTGGAAATGGATCTTTCAAATGGTCAATGATCTGAAGTATACTGACAAACTGGTTACAAAATGGCTTAAGTCAAGGTTTTGGAGTGGCCATCACAAAGCTCTGATCTCAATCCTATTGAAAATTTATGGGCAAAGCTGAAAAGGCCGATGCAAGTAAGACGACCTACAAACATGGCTCAGTTACACCAGTTCTATAAGGAGGAATGGGCCCAAATTCCTACCAACTATTGTGAGAAGCTTGTGGAAGGACATCCAAAATGTTTGACCAAAGTCATGCAGTTTAAGGGCAATGGCAGCAAATACTAATGAAATGTATGTAAACTTTTGACTTTGCAGAAAGTAATAAAAATGCCTTAAAACATTCTCTAAATAATTTTGGTTCCTAATTGATCTAAAACAGGAAAGGTTTATTCTGATTTCATTTCAGATAGTGAGAAAAACATGTGTATGTACACTTTTGGTTTCAACTGTAACTGTGTAAATTTGGGCACAATTTGGCAATTTTTCACTTAGGGGTGTACTCATTTTTGTTGTCAGCGGGTTTAGACGTTAGACCTTCCAAGCCATGAAGGAGGAAGATGGGCTCTTGATCTTACAGCCCTCCATAGGAAAAATATCATCTACATAACTAAATAATTACAATTTGATATATGGATATCCACTGAATTGGACAGTGCCTTGAAAAAGTATTCATAGCTCGTGAGCTTTTCCACATTACACCCACAAATTTAATTTTTTTTTTTTTTTATTGGGAGTTCATCTGATATGTTAACACAAAGACACAAAGTATCAAGTATTCGTGAAGTGTAAAGGAAATGATACATGGTTTTCTAACTATTTTAAAATATAAATCTGAAAATTGTGACATGCATGTGTATTCAGCCATCTGATATCCTTAAATAAAATCTTGATTGACCAATTGCCACCAGAAGTCACCTAATTAGCAGCTCTGGGGATGTCAGGTTAGCAGACATGCCCACACAACATGACGTGTGATTGTGTCTGAAGTGCTAGGAAGGCCAGCAGGCACACATGTAAAGTACAGTGCTGGCAGCAGACAGCCTTGTGGCACGAAAATGCCGCTAGGGGGATCGGCCTGAGGGGCATTTCCCCCCTCCCCGGTCCAACCTGCCTCTGAACCCACAGCTATTCATAAAATATAAAATACGTTTATTACCCTTTTTACACAGGCCAATCACACTTCCATAAGCACAGAATGGCTGTTAGTGCAATTGTACTAAGAAAAACAGAGATTGGCAGCACTCTGCGGTGACCAAAAACTTCTTTATTTTCTTATGCTGACAAAAGAGACGGACATGAGGGAGTGGAGGGAGCGGAGCACGTCCTATGACGCACATGTACGTCATGGATCGTGAAGGGGTTAAAGAGAATGTGTAGTCAAAAAAAATTTTTTTCAATAACTCAAAATATAAAGTATTAATGTTTTAATGTTATGTTTACATAATATTTGTTTTTAATTCAGAAAAATTAAAAAAAAATTAAAAGTTTGATATTTTCCACTCTTAAACACTAGGAGGAGCAGCTGCTGAAATCTGAATGTAAAAGTACTGTAGAAACAGCTCACATTACAGCTGCAGTAAAAGTGGGCAGAATCTGCCCTCCTGTGTGTGATGTCATCTCCCCCTCCCAATCTGGGGGTTTCCAAAAGGCAGCACAGCGACTGAGGTCCGATCATGCGATGCACTGAGGAGGGGTGGGCCAGCGCTGCGGAGGGGAGGGAGGGATTTATCTCCCTCTCTCCTCCGTTGCCGGCTATTGCCATTCTCGCCCTGTACTTGCAGCACACCGGAGTACTGCGAGTGCAGTGCAATTTTTCTCTCGCCCCATAGACTTGAATGGGTGCGAGAGAAAAAGACTCGCATTGCACCCGCAGCATGCTGCGACTATTTTCTCGGTCCGATTAGCGTTGAGAAAATAATCGCTCATGGGTGCTGGCACATTGGTTAATATTGGTCCGAGTGGAATGGGATGTTTTATCGCATTCCACTCTTGACCTGAGGAAGGCATCCCACCGAAACGCGTTGTGATATACATCTGCCATTCATCAGTGTGAACAAGCCGGTGTCTTTACTTGAAAAATGGATATATATTTTTAATCGAGTTGATACAAATAAAAGGAGCATTTTTTATTTATCCCTTTGGAGTCCAGCTGGATCCTTTCCATTGCTCTGCTCTATTACCTTCTCAGCTTGCTGCCGTAATCCGTGCCGGACCATGGGAGATTAACAGGAGGATATATTCAGGCTTGTCTCTGCAGTGGTGAGCGGTTTTGTTCTTTTTTTCTATAATAGACTTGAATGGGTGCGAGAGAGAGTCTCGCATTACAATCACTGCATGCTGTGACTGTTTTCTCGGTCCGATTAGGGCTGAGAGAATAATCGCTCATGGGTGCTGGCACATAGGTTAATATTAGTCTGGGTGGACTGTGATGTTTTATCACATTCCACTCGCTCCTATTTTCATTCCGTGTGTCTTAGGCCTTAGGGACAAAGTGCGGAGCCATTTTGTTGTTGGCCGCAAAGTGATTATAATATGTCTAAAGTGTCACCGAGGACAGCTGCATAGTGCTCCACTGTCTCCCTATGCCCCGCTGCTGGCTGTCTCCCTATGCCCCGCTGCTGGCTGTCTCCCTATGCCCCGCTGCTGGCTGTCTCACTATGCCCTGCTGCGGGCTGTCTCCCTCCCTATGCCTCGCTGCTGGCTGTCTCCATTCCTATGCCCCGCTGCTGGCTGTCTCCATTCCTATGCCCCGCTGCTGGCTGTCTCCCTCCCTATGCCTCGCTGCTGGCTGTCTCCATTCCTATTCCCCGCTGCTGGCTGTCTCCCTCCCTATGCCCCGCTGCTGGCTGTCTTCCTATGCCCCGCTACTGGCTGTCTTCCTATGCCTCACTGTATCCCGCTCCCCCATATACTGTGCTGCCAGCCAGGATCGAAGGTCCGAGGTGACATGCGGTGAGGAGGGGTGATCCGTAGTGCAGTGCCGCTCAGGCTGCAGATCACCGCTTCCAGCCGCATGCACTCACCCCATACCTGCGCCCCCGGCAGAATGTCCTGTCAGCGAGCACAATACCAGCAGCAGACGGAGGCCCCAGGTGAGCACACGCGGAGAAGGGGATGAGCGGCGGTGGTGTAAGTGGCAGAGTAGGATGGAGCTGACCAGCAGAGAGGGACGGGGGGGCTAAAAGGCAGAGTGGGACGGGGGCTAAACGGCAGAGTGTGGGGGGTGTGGCAGAGTGGGGAGCAGCACGCCAGGATCAGTTACGGTGCAATCACCGTTGCCCGGCACGGGTACTCACCCCATCCATCCTGGCGGGTGACAGGGGGAAATTGCAGCACACAGCATACGCTGTGTTCTCCACAAAGATGACGCTCATCTCCTCCCTCTGCTGTGATCTGGACAGCCCAGGGGGCGCATCCATTTCACAGGACACTAAATGTTACTAAATGGGGTCAGAATCCGACCACTGTCCTCTATACCCAGGGGGCTGCCATAAAGGAGATGAGTAACTGTCGTTACAAACACTAAATCCAAAATGGCAGCCCCCAGTGCTTCAGTAAAACTAGAATTAAATAAAAACTAAATAAACATTGATTTTAATTAAATATTAAAAATACTTGATTTCATAATCACTATTATTAATACAAAAATAGAAAAACGCGACACCGTTCCTTTAAAGGGAGTCTGTTAGCAGGTTTTTACGACATAATCTGACAGCAGCATGAGGTAGGGACAGAGACACTGATTCTAGTGATGTATCACGTAGTTTGCTGGGTGCAGCAGTTAGGACAGTCAGAGTTTCATCTGTTGCAGTTCTAGCAAAGTTCAGTTGTTGATCGGTGTATAATCCCGCCCACATTACTGATTGACAGCTTTTTGTGCTCATTAAATAGTGATAAAAAAACCTGCTAATCAGTGCAAAGGGCATGATTTTAAGTAGGAGGCAATAGGCCTGTTGTCCTGTAGTGATAATCTGTTGCCGATAAAACAGTGATTTTATTGAAACAGCAAAACATATTCTAGTAAGTGATTCATGGGGCAGGAATCAGGATCATCGTGGTGCTCACAGATTTCATGTCAAAAACTTTCTGACAGATTCCCTTTAAATAAGTCAAATACATAAGGATGTTTTGAAGAAATTCATGGATTATAGTACCATCATAGGGTATGAGATTTTTTCCAAATCTTATCCATTCACTGTGGATTTGAAAACCACAAATATTTAACATGTGAATTCACCCCAAGCCAGCTTCCAGCGAACCCCATTGTATGTCAAATGCTTCCATCCTGCTACGGATTCAGCAATCATGGCTCCTGTTATATAGGAGAACTACAACAAATGTATAAGCAGAGCCCCAGATTTCTATATACAGTAATTACAGTAAGTGATGTAGCTTTAAACATGCCCTGCCAAGCATTAATTATTGTATTTATGGAGAGAGAGGAATATGTGGCTGCTGTACACATCTGGTATTGACATCCTTTGGGAACAAACGATTTGTTTTTGTTTCCACTGTGTATAAGTAAATGTCCTAATTGTTAGATCAGTGGTCACCAACCTTTCTTACCATGAAACACAATCATCTCTGAAGAAATGATTGCAAGCCACATTCAGCACCCTCTCCCCCCACAGTACTGACACCCAGTATCTGGTGTAAACACAGTCAAACCTTCCCCATATTAAGCTGGGTTCACACATAGCAACAGCGACAACGACGTCACTATTACGTCACCATTTTATGTGACGCAACAGCGACCTTGTATGTCGCTGTTATGATCGCTGCTTAGCTGTCAAACACAGCAGACGCAGCAGCGATCATAACAACACGCGTCGCTGTGCTACAGAGAGCAGGGAGCCGCGCACACTGCTTAGCGCTGGCTCCCTGCACTCCTAGCTACAGTACACATCGGGTTAATTACCCGATGTATACTGCAGCTACATGTGCAGAGAGCAGGCAGCTGGCACTGGCAGCTAGAGCGGCGGATGCTGGTAACGAAGGTAAATATCGGGTAACCAGGGAAAGGTCTTCCCTTGGTTACCCGATGTTTACCCTGGTTACAGCTTACCGCAGCTGCCAGACGCCGGCTCCTGCTCCCTGCTCGCTTCATTTCGTTGCTCTCTCGCTGTCATACACAGCGATGTGTGCGTCACAGCGGGAGAGCAACAAGCAAAAAATGAAGCTGGACATTCAGCAACGAGCGGCGACCTCACAGCAGGGGCCAGGTCGTTGCTGGATGTCACACACAGTGACAGCGACGGGACGTCGCTGCAACGTCACAGAAAATGGTGACGTAGCAGCGACGTCGATGTGTGACACCACCCTAAGGCATATTGTGACCTTGTGCCCCTCACCTTATAGGCAGGATACTTACATCCAACACTGCCCAATTTCCGCCTATTCAGTATCTTACATCAAACACATTCATCACACTATTGCACCCAGCTTCAAGCAACCTCTAACTGGTAGTATCATTCTTTCTCCAGCTTACTATACTTATACACCTGCCACCCCCACCCAGTGTATGAGTGTCGCGGGCACGGGTGACTGACCACGTCAGGGAAGGCTACCCGAGGCGCTCGGATCCGGGCTCGTGGCTGAGGCTCGAGTGGTAGCTGGATCCGGGGCTCGTGCAGCGGCCTGTCGCCCACAACAACAAAAAAAGGGGATATTTACAGGGGAAGTGTTTGTGAGTGACGCCACCCATGGGTTGCAGTGATGGTTGGTGACACCGCCGCTGCCTTGGTATGGGATGCCCGGGGCTGATGGACCGAGATATTTCACAAAAAAAGTCACTTTCTAAAATATCAATTCTTTATTATACAGGAAAAAATATTTAAAATTAACATACAAATCCTTAAGGATATACATAGAAAAGAAACACACAAACAGCTAATAATATAGCAGAGAGACCAGTGATATACCCCAGAAAAGGGGGTCAGTATATCACTGTGCCAATCAACCTATTGATATATGTGATTGGAAAATTTTTCCTAGGCGTATCAATACCCTGAGGCTCCCAAAAGTCCAAGATAAGAGAATTGGGAGTGCTCAGAATATTTTTGCCCAGACAAAAACTGTCCTTGAAGTCATAAAGTGTTTACATGACCAAATCTTGGAATGAAATATATTGTCTATAAGTTAATTGATGTGGAATTTGCACCCTGACTGGGCCCCCCTCTAGATATCAGTAGAAAACCTTTAATAAAAACTGAAGAAAAATTTGGATTAGTATCTAGAGAACGGCTGACATAAAATCTTCCGTGATAAGGTTTCTATGTAATGATATCTATGTATGCCTCTCCTCACTCTTCTGCTTGTTTCTATAAATCAAATGTGTTATGACATATTACATACACCCCTGATGAACCTCCGGTGAAGGAGGAGAAACGCGTCGGGTGAAAAAAATATTTATTGTAATATAATCAGGAGTTTGCAAATAATGTCATGTAAACACTTTATGACTTCAAGGACAGTTTTTGTCTGGGCAAAAATATTCTGAGCACTCCCAATTCTCTTATCTTGGACTTTTGGGAGCCTCAGGGTATTGATACGCCTAGGAAAAATTTTCCAATCACATATATCAATAAGGTGATTGGCACAGTGATATACTGACCCCCTTTTCTGGGGTATATCACTGGTCTCTCTGCTATATTATTATCTGTTTGTGTGTTTCTTGTCTATGTATATCCTTAAGGATTTGTATGTTAATTTTAAATATTTTTTCCTGTATAATAAAGAATTGATATTTTAGAAAGTGACTTTTTCTGTGAAATATTGGTTAGTTAGTTCACTTGGAACCACTTTTTTTCTGTGAATACTATGGCTGATGGACCGGGGCAGCAAGGTGGAATCCCCTCCACGGGTAGGGGAGGTGTAGTTCTGGGGCCCCGGAGGATGGTGCGGGGTTACAGGGAGCAGTATTTAAGAATGGACCGGATGGTACCGGTGTGCTCACTGTGGTAATAAATCACACAAAGTCCGTGTGGTAAACCAAGGCCGGATGCCGGGAGCCTCTGGAGGGGTGTGCTTGGTCCCGCACACGGGCTGATAGGGCAGGGGCCTTTCCTCCTGCACTTGTAGTTTCTTGTGTGTTGACTTATCCTGCATAAAACGGGAGAAGTCCACTCCCCAGTGTTTTGTGTACTGTGGGAGCCGTTGCCCGCAAAATGTCACCCGTGAGATCTCTGTGGGTTCTGGTGGACACCCTATCCACCTCGTTGGGGTTCTGTTTCGCTCTCTGGGCTACTCGTGGGACAAAATCTGGAACCTTGTCCCCTACTGGCTAATCGGTAAGGTGCTTGAAGCGGTCCTTGCCCTGGGGTCCAGGTACTCTGACTGTGCACGGCCTCCGGACCGGATTCCCGCTGTTGGCACCGGCGGGCTACAACCCTGCCCTGGTCCACTTAAGGTCTCCCGCAACCGGATCTCCGTCGCCTGTGGCCTTGCTCTGCCGTCTACCACCTAGTCAGCGCAGGTAGTCCGGTAGTCCAGGGGCTCCAACCCCCGACTACCACTCCACTCCTCTCGCTTCCTCTCTCCAGACTCAACTCTCCTCCACCACTCTACTAATTTGTTCCCTCCCCTGACACCTCAGGACCCCTAGGTGGGCGTTTCCCATCTGCCTGGTCCCGCCCACTGGTGTGTCCCTATTGTCCTGGGGTGTGACTAGGCTTTTGTGGCTGGTGATACCTGTGTGTGGTGTTGTGTTGGTAGGCCAAGGAGGATGGACCAGAAGGATTTATGCAGTCTCTGTGACAACCTGGTTTTGCCAGGGAGTCACATGAGCACCGAGATCCTCTCTTCTGTGTGGGTCCACTCACAAAAATCAATATCTGGAGACCTGCCTCTTTCTAGCTGTTTGCTGTACCTGGTGCTAATGCATCAAGCTGGCAGACAGACTCTAGCAACACACAATGGGACCGCAAGTCACAGGTTTGGGAGCCCTGCATTCGATTATTGGCTAATCCCTCTAAAATATAAGATTTTCATTTGTGTATGGCCAGATTTATAGTGGCCATGCAGATCAGAAAGCTGTCGGCCGATCGATCGCCATACACATGCGCGCTCGTCTTGGCAATGAGGACAGTAGAGTAAGGCCCTGTGCGCACTGGAAAACTGAATTTTCTTAAGAAAATTCCGCAGGGTCTGAAAGATTACCGCACCCGCGGTAAAAAAACGCAGCAAACCGCACCCGAAAACCGCATACGGTTTGCTGCGGTATTTTTCTCTCGGTTTTGCCGCGGGTTGGTACATGTGTTTTAATGCATTCAATGCAATAAAGCACATTAAAGAAGAAAAAAAAAAGTAATTTCCTTCTGAGATAGATAGTAGATAGATAAATAGACAGATAGAAGAATAGATAGATAGATAGATAAATCAACAATCGACACGCTGCATTTCTCCCAGCGGTAGTGTGTACACATTACTGGCCGTGGGAAATGCCCTGTGGTTACCTCTGCAGGCTCGTTGCGAGGCTGCATTCAGTACAGTGTCAGTTGCGGCTGGATGCATGCGACGCGGGACCTCGGTGGATTATGCCAGAGCTGGGTGTTTGGGAGGGGTTAATAAAGGGGTGACAGAGGAGGCTTTTTTGTGTTTTATTCAAAATAAAGGATTTTTCGGTGTGTGTTTATTCACTTTACTTACAGGTTAATCATGAAAGCTGTCTCATAGACGCTGCCATGATTAAAGTCTGGACTTAGTGGCGGCGATGCGCTGCCATTAACTCATTATTACCCTGATTGCCACCGCATCACGGTGAAGTGATGAGCCAGGGTAGCCTCTGGCTGTGTAGTCGTGGCAGCAGTGAATTCTAGGCACACCCCTGGCTCTATCACTCCTTCAATGTTGGGGACTAGCTTGGTAGGGCAGAGTGTGGTCGTGTTGTCGTCGATAGCGGCACAAATAGTCTTCAGGCCAGATGTGATGCAAATAAAAGACATATTTATTAACACTCTTGACACACGCAGTTCCGGCTGTTGCAAACAAGCAAAACTTCCTGGGCTGGGGGGACAACCTGCCCTGACAAATCCTCCTGTGGGGCTGTGCCCTGATTACTCCGCTTCACCGGGCTCCCACTGTCGGTTACACACACCCCGGACCCACACCGGTTGCTTCACTCACGAGGATCCGTCACCTCCTTTCTCTCCGGCGTCCCCTCTTCATTCAGCCCCCACACTCTGCCCCTAGATCTTCACCCTCTCGCGTCCCGGATCCAACAACCCCTCTCCCACACATACACACTCTCTTCCCCCTGGTTTCTGCCGGCTCCTCCTCTCCCTGTGGTGACAGCCGTCCCACCCGGCCACTAGGGGGTGCCCTATCACACTACAATATTATACAATACACTTTTATTAAAACAACTTTAACATTTCCGGATGATGTTTCTTTTGTAGGAGTTATGAGCACCCACTACAACGGCAACAAGAAGAGCCAGGAAACTCCGGGACTGCCGCATAATGGATGCGACAGTCCAGGGGCAGCTGCGGGCTGATATTCTCGGCTGCGGGAGGGGGGGGGGCATTAACCCTGGCCCTCGCCCTCCCCAGCCTGAGAATACCAGGCCGCCGCTGTGTGTTTACCTCTGCTGGACGGTAAAAATACGGCGGAGCCCATGCTTTTTTATTTTTATATGTCCGTTTGATTTCTATGTGTATTCTATATGTCTGTGTGTGTGTGTGTGTGTGAGTGCAATATGTATATGTTCTATGTCTGTGTGATCTGTTTGTTTACTCTCTGCTCCGCTTCCTCTTCCTGTCATAATGACATCACTTCCCTGCAAACCGCAGGCAGTGATGAACATTATGTCCCGAAACCGCGAAATACCGCAGGGAATAACGCAGGAAAACGCAATGAACCGCACAGAATTTGCTGCCTGCGTTATTCCCTGCGGGATTTCATGATTACATTGCAGTCAATGGAGTGAAATGCCGCAGCGACGTGCGAAAAAGAAGTGACATGCAATTGTTTTCGCTGCGGGAATCCCGCAGCAAATCATGCAGCTGTCAAAATCCGCATAGTGCGCACAGCATTTTTTTCCCATAGATTTTGCTGGTGAATCACTGCAGAGATGTTATGAACATTTTCTGCAGCGAAACATGCAGCAAATCCGCAGGAAATCCGCGGCAAAAAACGGTAAGTGCGCACAGGGCCTAAGACAGAGAGACGGTGAACAATAGTATCGGGCATTTACTCATCAAATCCTCTACAAATTAGATAAGAACACCTACTTTAGGACAGAGTTTATGAAATAACATTTTGTCAGGATTGTTTCTGAAAATTTAGGACAGTCCCAGGAAAATCTATGCAGAAGGACAACCGGCCCAGCCAAAATCTGGGTTCGACTGACATTATTCTACTAGGTATAATATTAGTCTGAACTTATTAAGGCTAAGTTCACACATCCTGTGTTTTCAATCCGTCAGGTCCGTCAGCAACGGATCAGTCATTTTCAAGATGTCAACTGATGCAACTGATGTGTTTTTCACAGGATTCCTTTCACAGGAATCCTGTGAAAAAACGGATCAGTTGCGTCCGTTACATCCGCTGTGCGTCCGTTTTTTGACGGATCAGTCATGATCCGTCTGTGTTTGGGACAGCCCAGTGGGCGTGCCAAGCATGCTGGGCATGCTCAGTAGAGCATGACGGAATCCTGCGCTGGATTCCGTTGTAAGACGGATTACGACGGAATCCAGCACCATAGACATGCATTACAAGCTTGACGGATGGCGACGGATTCCTGCGCGGCGCGTTAATTTTGACGGCCTGAAAAACGTTACATTCTGCGTTGCTACCCGCTCGGCGGTCAGTCAAAAACGACGGACCGCGACGCAGCGGATGCAACGCAGGGTCATCAGTCGCAATCCGTCGCTAATAGAAGTCTATGGGGAAATACAGGATTCCTGCAAAATATTTTGCAGGTTACCGTAATTCCCAAAGGCGACGGATTGTGACTGATGCAAAACACAGGATGTGTGAACTTAGCCTAAGGTGAAGAGACATTTGTAGATACAATTTATGGTCACCAGAAGCATCACTTTTCACTTTATCTAATGTTACCATCTGACAGTGTGCTGTCTCATATTACTTCTCTTATTATCTTACATATTTATATCTTTTCTAAGTTGCTGCCAGAGATATAACTTGAAGTTTCTAAAGTCCCGATGCAATATCTCTACAAGATAACAGAGCCTCCCTCTTGACATAGAATCAGATGGAAAAAAAACACACAATTTTTTATTGCGTTTGCACGTTTTTTCACTTCTGTTTTTCCCTGCATCTTTTTGTGCATTTTTTAGTCATGGCGACCGTGGGTTTCAGGCACTATACTCCCACAATCGCTGCTGGGTCTCCAGCTGATGTTACAGCTGGGACTCGGCTCTCACTGCCCAGAGCGGTGCCCACACCGCTCCTGGCAGTTTAACCCCCTAAATGCTGCAATCAGTGTGATCATGTCGCGGGCGGAGGAGGGGACGCCGCGCTCTCCCTACTGCTCGGGTCCGGCTGCCGCGGCTGCTGCGGCCTGCTGCTGCTCGGTGGCTCGAGCGAAGGGCCGGATCCCGGGGACTCTAGCGGCGCTCCTCGCCCGTGAGTGAAAGGGGATTGGGTTTTGGGATATAGTTTATTGTCCGTGACGCCACCCACGGTTGTGGTGATTTGTTGGCACCACCGCTGCTCTGTATGAGGATCCCGGGAATGATGGTATGGAGCAGCTAGTTGTTGTGTTGCCCCTCCGTGGGTAGGGGTTGGTGATCCCGGGGCCCAGTGATGAGGTGGGAGATGCAGGGCTTGGTGGGCGCAGGGACGCGGGGGCAGCGCTGTGCCTTGCGGCACTGTGGTACTCACTCAGCCTGAGACGATGACACAGTTCTCGGTAAAACACACGGCTGGAAAGACGGTTCCCACGGACGGCTGCACTTGCTTTCCCCAGTAGGTGACGGTGACGGTCCCTCTGTCCTGCACCTAAGTTGGTAATGGTTGCGATGGGTTCCCACCGGTAACGCGCTCCCCGGCTTGGATATGGGCCGGAGGAGCCCTACTTTGCCCGCAGGCGCTGGCCCTGAGAAACTGGTGCCCTGGCAGTGGCGGTGTCTCTCCGTAACGGTCGGACTGTTGCCTTCAATCAGGACTTGGTTGTTGGGAGACAGTCGTCCCCCTCACTGACGGATTTGGCAAATTATGGCGACTCCTAGCCTTGCCGGGATCCGAAAGGCCCCTGCCCTGGTGCTGACTGTTCTTCGTATACTGCTCCAGACCGCCGGGCCATTACCCGTCCGCGGTCCTTCCAGCAACCTCCGAGCAGTCACCCCTGTGGACAATCACCGCCGTCTGCTGACCTTGCTGTCTCTCAGCCCGGGGCACACACCCGGACTAACTTCAGGCTTTACAAACTGTTTCTTTTCACTTTACTTCAGCTTCTCTCCTAAGCTCCTCTACCACTTCACTTCCTTCTACTTTCACTGTTTACTCCTCACTCTAGCTCTTCCCTGAGCTGACTGCCTGGTTTTCCCGCCTCCAGGGCTGTGAACTCCTCGGTGGGCGGAGCCAACCGCCTGGCCCACCCCCTGGTGTGGACACCAGCTCCTGGAGGAAGGCAACAAGGATTTCTGGGTTAGCTTTGGTGTTCCTAACTGGGGTGTAGGGTGTGGTGGTGTGATGACCTGTGACCCCTGGCTTGCCCAGGGCGTCACAATCACAGCATTCAGGAGTCAGGGAGAAGGATTGCTTACCTCTCCCTGGCAATCGGGTCCCTGTAATGCGATCATAGGGAGCCAATCGCTGCCATAGTAACCCTGGGTCATCACCATGACTACTCCAGGTTACGGAGAGCCTCACACACCATGCTTTATGCACAGTGTGTGAGGCAAAGTTCTGCGCTATAATCCCCTGTAGTGATAAAGCATTGCAAGGGATTATAAAAACATAAGAAATAAATGCAAAAACAATTGACATGCTGCTTCTTTTTTAGCAACAAAATGTGCAAGGAAAAAAGAAACAGCGTGTGCACAGCAAGTCACGACTCTCATAGACTTTGCTGCAATGGGTTTTCCTTGCTTTTTTTTTTATTAAAAAAGCAAGGAAAAATACATAAAAAATGCAAAAAAAACCCACCATGTGGGCACATAGCCTAAATGCAGTTACTGTGGTGTCATGTGACCCTGCCTGTTATAGTCTATGGAGAGGAGGGAGGAGCAGGGAGAGTAAACAGGCAGAGGGAGATTCAGGACCATTGGGACGAGGTCCAAATTTTGAGTCTGGGCCCATCAAACTCTAGTTACGCCACTGATAGTCTCATCTATGCTGGTGACGCTTCTCTGTGTATGCTACAAACTGACGAAGGGCATGAGTTCCTCTCTCTGTGCTCTTTATGGCAAAGATCACTGCATCTAGTTTTTCCCTGACACCCCCACACACACACACACACACACACACACACACTCTCTAGATTGCAGTGGATTGCAAATTAGAGATAAAGCTGAGGGACAGACTGGTGAAAGTGCACGATACAATTAATATAATGGCCAGGAATACTGTCACGCCTCAAGTACACACACACACACACACACACACACACACACACACACACACACTCACATACACACACACTCACATACACACACACACACACACTCACACACACACTCACACACACACACACACACACACACTCACACACACACACACACACAGTACAGCTTATTTTGAATAGTTACTTGAAAGTAAAGTTTCCCTTTAAGTAGACAGGGATGAAGCAGGAAACACAGTGATGTCACAGTCCAGTGATAGTAAATGCTGTGAGGTCATAGGAAATGATTACCGTATACAGCGATACCACAGTAAGGGAATTACAGTGGTGTTACAGAACAGGAATAATGACAGGGCTCAGGGATAATGGAATTAATAACCTTCTATGGAGTCACCATGCTCCAGGAAACACAAACAATGATCTGCAGCTTTGCTAATTGTAGTAGAAATCTTATACTTTATTCAGAATCCATTTAGAAAAGCACAGATGTTGGTCAATGAATTCCAGACAATAGAATTCCAGACAATGGCATAAAACAAACATACACTGACCTAATATTCTCTCTCAGAGTATATGTCAGGATGGAAAACAACATTTTTAGAATTGTTTCTTAAAAATCTCTGTCTTGCCTTAAGTCACCTACATTCTGGTCAATATTAAAATATTGTTCCTAACATCCTATAACTTAAAAAATATCCTTATAAACGAATAAAATATATAGAAATTAGTAGCATGCTCTTTTCTGGACCTAGATGTTTCAGACGACAGACAGAGCTACCATACATGAAAACTAAATTGGTTGACGATGAATGCTATGAGGGTGAGACCATGCCTTGCTTCTGACCCCTCATGGCGTAAAGTCTGCCCATCGTATAACTATTGGCCAGTGTGGGTGGGGGTGGGGGGGTATTCAACCATTGCATTGGGTCATCTCACCCTAAAGACTCATACAGGAGAGATATTTTTCATGTAAGCCTATGCTTTCTATGTTTTTCAGGGACAGAACACCTATCCTTTATAGTTTATGAGCCAGTTCACATGTCTATGCTTTTTTGGAAGCCAGCAGTTTGCAAAAAAAAATAAAATAGTCAGAAATCAAGCTCACCCATTCAAATCAATGGGTATGTGAGAAAAAGGGTCAGCACATGGATGCCATTGGTATGTCATATGAGTTCTGTCCATTTTTTTGCAGTTTTAGGCCAAGCTCAGACTGCCGTAATTTTGGTCAGATAACTGGTGTGCCTGGCGCGTCAGCGATTTTTCCCACTGACCATTGCAACATGCACTAATGCATTTTAGGGACCAAAATATTGCGTAAATGTGGACAGCTGCTGCATCCGTCCGCTGTGTGAGTCATGTCTGCAATTTGGGCTTGAGTTTTAGTACAGCTAATGTGAACGTGGGCTAATAGGAGAACCTTAGAAAAAAAATTGTGCATACAATAAAAACTGATGATGATCATAGATGCAACAGGACAAAAATAGATGAAAATCAGATTGAGAGCCGCTGTCACCGTGTAGTTATAGTCTAAAGATAGTTTTCTATAGCAGACAGTGAGTGCAACTAGTTACATTTATTTTTGAAAAATAAGCTGAGTAAGAAGCATCAATAATTGTGTGCAATTTTTCAAATTAAGGTGGAGATTTAATGCTATAATGTCTTCCGCTTGCTGCTCTCAACTAATTGCTCAAAACCAAGAAAAATCCCTAGACAATCCCTGTTATTGTGAAGAGAAACACTCAGATTACAATTACCATACTTGTTAGTCTTTCTAACTTCTGGTCTACTGACATGTGGCCAAATTTTGGAAAGAAATCCTCTTTAATGCACTGTCACACATCGACATCCACTTTTTTGGACATAAAGAATGGATCTGTTAAACAAAGATAGCTACCATGTGCCATGCCATAGCCTCATACATTGTATGGCGGGTCTGATGCTCAAAGATGGATCAGAACATGACGCATCTATAAGGGATAAGCAGGTTATCCTGTAAAACACACCCCCCGTACCATATCTACCTAAATGAAGACGAGAACCACGACTTATTGCAGGAATGGCCACAGTTTTATTTTTACCGTATATATGTATACCAAACTTGTGGCCCAACATGCCACTCAATTGTTAAACTTAACCTTATACATATATACCCGTATAACCAGAAACACCGATAGATCCGTCCGAGAGGCAAACCATCATTCCTAACCCCCCGGCCGTAACCTCCAAACCGGCCCAGAGGACCACCTCGGCCGTGACCACCCGGCCCGAGGTGAGGGGTAACAACGTTCCATCGTTAATTACCCCTACCCAGAACCTGCGGGACCTCCGCCCACAAGTTCCCATCCACTCCGAAGCCACTCCCCTTGAGCGACTTCGTACCAACAAGCCGACTGTCGGTACTCCCAACCTCTCAGACGGACCTATCACCCCGCTGTGACAACAATAAATTAGCAACTCAACCTTGTATTCTCCTTTATTCCTCTTTTTTTTTTTTTTTTTTAAGTTCTTTTTTTTTTTTTTTTTGAAAACCATCACCTTTTCACCTTTTTATTTTTTTATTTTTTTTTTTTTTAACTTTTTTTTTTTTTTTTTGAACATATACATATAATTATATATCAGGGCGGGCGGGTGGGACACAAAGATCAATCGACGAAAGGGGAGGTAAACAGCACACCCCCCTCTCTTATACCTCTCCCAACACCCCACCCCTTCCTTGCTCCCCCCAATCCCCTTACAGCTCCCTACTACCAATCCTGTACTCCCACACATCCCCCATCCCATGCAAACCTATTAACCCTTTCCTAACCTTGCACCCTCCCGATCGTCATGGGGTCCATTCACCCCTATGGGGCTCACTGCCCTTCTTGACGCATCTATAAGGGATAAGCAGGTTATCCTGTAAAACACACCCCCCGTACCATATCTACCTAAATGAAGACGAGAACCACGACTTTATTGCAGGAATGGCCACAGTTTTATTTTTACCGTATATATGTATACCAAACTTGTGGCCCAACATGCCACTCAATTGTTAAACTTAACCTTATACATATATACCCGTATAACCAGAAACACCGATAGATCCGTCCGAGAGGCAAACCATCATTCCTAACCCCCCCGGCCGTAACCTCCAAACCGGCCCAGAGGACCACCTCGGCCGTGACCACCCGGCCCGAGGTGAGGGGTAACAACGTTCCATCGTTAATTACCCCTACCCAGAACCTGCGGGACCTCCGCCCACAAGTTCCCATCCACTCCGAAGCCACTCCCCTTGAGCGACTTCGTACCAACAAGCCGACTGTCGGTACTCCCAAACTCTCAGACGGACCTATCACCCCGCCACAGGCCGGCCAAGTGACACCCTTACTTGGCCCGGGCCCCCCACACCCCCAGTGCTTGCTCTAGGCCATCCCTCAAACCCAACATCCATAAATCCAGACCCACATCAGTCAGGTGAACCCCATCTCTCCTTAGATACTGCTCCGTGGACTCCTCCAATTCTCTATGCCGCACCACCAACCCACCATTTCTCGCCACAAACCTGCCAATAGCCCGGTTCAGCTTGCTCCGAGCCCTATTAATACGGTCCACCGACCTCCCAAAACGCCACTGCGTCCGAGCTATAATGTCCGACCAAACGATAACTATGCCTGGGAACGCCCTCCACAAATGTAACAGGTCCAGCTTTATATCCCTTTTCAATTCCCTCGCCGACCTTACTCCCAAATCGTTCCCTCCCACATGCAAAATTAACACATCAGGGACACGATCCATACGGCTATAATAAGCCACCTCAGGGCGCACCCTACCCCAGGTCATGCCCCGAATTCCGAGCCACTTTACTCGAGCTTCCGACACCGACACTCCGAGCTGCCGACCGTCACGCCGCACATCCGCCCGTAACGCTCCCCAATACACATAGGAGTGCCCGAGGATCCACACAAGGCATGGACCTATAAAATACAAAGACCACGAATAAAAACAGCAACAGCACAAGAAATTGCCCACAAACCGGCATCTAACACCAACCTTGAATCCCCCACCCCCGACCATCACCTCACCAAGTGAGGCCTAATGTACAAACGGAACCTGGAAGACTCCCACCTCCCAATCCGCCGGATACAATCCTCACTCAAACCCCACCTGGCGGCCTCCGTTGCCGCCCCAATCCGGAAGGAGTGAGACCCGTACTCACGTGGCTCCTCCCCCACCCTTGCTAGAGCCATCTTCAGCACCGCATTGAATTGATACCGCGACAAAGCCAATCCGTCCGTATGTCTAAGAAAAACACCAGGGTAACCGCCGCGCACCTTTAAAAACTCTGACACATGTAACACTGGGCACAACTGGTGCCCCGGTAAAGCGTACAACACTACTAAGCGCCCCCGGCCCCTCTGATCCGTCTTAGAAAAACGAAGCCGACATTCCACTCTATCCTCCCCCAGCATCACATCACCCAACAGCAAACCACCCATCGCTTGCTTAGTCGGGCTGACCAATTCGCCAATATGAAAGGCCCCAAAAAACGCCAGTACAAAAGCTACCGAGAACAACACCCGCTCATAAGGAGACGAACAAAACTCCCCTAAACACCCCACCAAACGCACCAACAATGGCAATGACACCGGCCGCCTACAGTCACGCGACTGAGCCCCTTTTCGAAAACCCTTCATCGCCTGTCGCACCAGAAAATCCTTAGTCGCGTCCCGAACCCCTTGCATCTGGAACAAAAAGGCCAACGCCGCCAACTTGCAACCAATCACCGAAACAGACCTGCCTTCCGAAAAATCCCCACTTATTAACATCAGTACCCCCAACACTCGACCCTGGTAACCCGACTCCATGAACTCCCTACTTTCCAACTCTGCCCATTCCTGCCACACCGCCTGATATCGGCACCAAGTAGCCTCAGACACCGATCTCCGAATTCCCTCAAAAGCTACACCGATGCCAGGTCCCACAGCCAGTTCGGGCAAGGTTCCCCTTCCGTGTCCGCTTCCGGCACCAGCTTCCTGAACCTGCAAAACTGAAACCGTGATAGCGCATCAGCCACCTCGTTGCGAATCCCAGGCACATGCCGAGCCACCACGCAAATGTTTAACTCAAAACAACGCAACACTAGATGCCTTAAATACCCCACAACCGGCGGGGATTTTGCCGACAGTGCGTTGATGGAATGCACCACCGCCATGTTGTCACAATGCATGCAAACCCTTCTTCCAGCAAAAACAGGGCCCCACAACTCCACCGCCACAATAATGGGAAACAATTCCAACAGCGCCAAATTCCTCACCAAACCTGCTTCCACCCACCGCCGCGGCCACTTTCCCACACACCAGCGCGTTTGAAAAATTGCTCCAAAACCTGTCGCCCCAGCCGCATCCGTGTACAATTCCAGCTGGCTATTGGACACCGCCTCGCTCATCCAAAGGGTCCGACCGTTGTACCGGTCCAAGAACTCCTCCCACACCAACAAATCCCCTTTCATCATTTTTGTCACTCTGACAAAGTGATTTGGAGCTTTTACCCCTGCGGTTGCGCTCGCCAGTCTCCTATTAAATATCCGCCCCATCGGCATAATGCGACAAGCGAAATTCAATTTTCCGAGCACTGACTGCAACTCGCGCAACCGCACCTTCTTGGCCTGAGACAAAAACCGCACCGACGCCTTCAAATCCAACAGCTTTCCCTCCGGCAACCGGCATTCCATTGCCAGTATATCAATTTCGATACCTAAGAAACATAATACCGTCACCGGCCCTTCTGTTTTGTCTTTTGCCAACGGAATACCCAGGCTCCGCGCGATCCGCTCTAACGTAAACAACAACAAGGAGCAAACCGAAGAGCCCGCCGGACCCACGCAAAAGAAGTCATCCAGATAGTGAATCACCGAATGGACTCCTGCCACCTCCTTGACTACCCATTCCACAAAAGTACTGAATGCCTCAAAATAAGCACACGAAATGGAACAGCCCATCGGCAGGCAGCGATCCACATAGTATTCACCATCCCACATACACCCTAAGAGATGAAAGCTCTCTGGATGCACCGGGAGTAAACGAAAAGCTGCTTCCACATCCGCCTTTGCCATCAGGGCCCCCCGCCCCGCTATCCTTACCAGCTCCAAGGCCCTATCGAACGATACATAACATACCGCCGACAATTCCGGTGATATCCCATCATTCACCGACAATCCCGCCGGATAAGATAAATGATGAATGAGCCGAAATTTGTTCGGCTCCTTCTTAGGTACCACCCCAAGGGGGGAAATCCGTAAATTAGAGAATGGCGGGTCCTGGAATGGGCCCGCCATCCTCCCCAACTCCACCTCCTTCTGCAGCTTTTCCTTCACCACCGCCGGATGTTCTTTTGCGGACCGCAAGTTTCCCGGGCGAAACACCGGCGCCTCAGATTCAAACGGAATCCGAAAGCCCTCTGTAAAACCACGTTCCAACAACTCCGCCGCCCGCACATCCGGGTATCTACTTAAATAGGGAAGCATCGCCTCTACCCTCACTGGTGTCCTCCCTTTTTCCAGACCCCTCCCCCGCCTTTCCTTTGCCTTTCTTGAAGCACCTGGCCAGAGGGTGGGACCCTCCACATCCGGAACACTCGTGTCTGAACCGACAAGAGGCCCCGAACTTACACTGTCCCTCGTTATACTGCCAACAAGCTCCCTTTTTCTGTCCAGCCGAGGACCCGCCACTCGCACCCGGGCTCCCGGCACCCCCTCGAAAGGGCTGAGCCGGCGCCGTCATTAACCGCATCCACAAAGAAATATCCTTGTGGCCCCACTGGACTCCCGTCCGCAGAGCCTTCCGCTGCCGGAACTGCTCATCATATCTCAACCACCCCAAACCGCCGTATACTCTATACGCTTCCCCTATCGCGTCCATATATCCAAATAGGGCGGAACAATGCTCCGGCTCCTTTTCCCCGATCACACTGGCTAAGATAGCAAAGGCCTGCAACCAATTGGTAAACGTCCTCGGGATCAACCTATACCGCCGTTTTTCCTCATCCTCCTTCTCCTTTTTTGTATCACTAGGTTTCACCTTATCCAAATTAAACTTTTCCAAGGGAAGCAGGGAAAAAATTTCCACATACTCCCCCTTCCAAATCTTTTCCCTCACCTCCTTTTTTAAATGAACCCCTAACTGCCCTTCAAAGCACACATAAATTTCACTCCGTGCCCTATCATCCAAACGCATTACCTCATCCTCCTTTTCTTTTTCCTTTTCCGCCTCCTTACTCGCACCCACGGAAGCCGCCCCACCAGCCTCCTGTCCCGTACCTGCCGCTGAGGTCGTGTCCCCCGCCGCAACATCGCGCACCGGCGCTTCTGTCCGCACCACCTCCGTGGGGCCCACCCACGCCCCCACCGGAGCCCCAGGCCCAGTCCGACTACCCCGTTCCGCAGACAACCCCTGCAACACCCCCAAAAGCTGCCCCCAAAACTCTGGACCCGGTAAACCAGACTGCCCGACCGCACTCGCCCCCAGCGCAACGCGTCCCGCGACGGAACCCCCGCCCTCGCCCGCGCTACCCACAGCATGTAACATTTCTGTTGTCTGCTCACCAGGCTGCCGTTGAGTCGACGCCGGAACAGCCGTGCCACGATCTTCCAGCTGCCGCTCCGTCCGACCTGCCGCTGCTCCTTCTTCCTCGCTGGAGTCTGATGCGCTGCTGAAATCCTCAGGGGGGACCAGCGAGGGGACAGCCCGCACCTGGCGGCCGTCGACCCCCACGGTCACCGCACCCCGCTCGTCCGGGCGACTCCTGCTTGACCTCTTCGTTTTCTCCCGCTGTGGCGCCCTGCCGCCGTCTCTTCCCGCTGTAATCGTGATATCCTGCTGCGCCGCCCCTTCTCCTGTCGTCCTCAGTGGGCTCCCTCCCTGCCGACTGCCGGAAGGCCGTGCCGAGCTTGCTCCTCGCCGGGACCCACCCCCAGCACGCTCCTCGCCGGGGGGGACCGTGACTACCGATCTCCTCTGTGCCTGCGGGCCACCGTACCCCTCCTCCGATCTCCTGACCTCGCCGCTCACATCCGCTCCCGTCCCCCGTCCTGTTGCTCTCCCCTGCGGCCTGCAGGGAGTCTCCTCCGGCAATCCGGCACGCCGAGCGCCACCCCCAGCCGGCACATCACTGGGGGCTGCCGTCATCCATGCTCCGGTCTGGTGCTGCGCAGGCCGCGGACCGGAAGTGGGCCTCGCAAAGGCTCCGCCCACCCCCGACCCACGGGATCTCCGTCGCGGATTCCTCCCGGTGGCCGGCTGCTCCCCTAGGTTAGTTGGAGGGCTCCGCCGCTGCTCCGGAGGGTCCCCGCAGGGGCTCCTTGATCTGATTCTCCCCCTCCAGCTGGGGGAGTAGCGCTCCGGCGGTCGCGCCCGCCGAGCACGTAGCCACGGCCCGGGCGCTGGAACAGCAGGCGGCGCCGCTCCAGCCCCACAGACCGCTGCCAGCTGCTGCCTCAGGGCATCTACTCCCACGACCTCGGATGCCCCCCGCACCATCTCCAGGAGTTCAGCAAGGGCAGCCATGGCAGGAAGCAGCAGCAGCACTACGTCCTGGGACACAAAGATCAATCGACGAAAGGGGAGGTAAACAGCACACCCCCCTCTCTTATACCTCTCCCAACACCCCACCCCTTCCTTGCTCCCCCCCAATCCCCTTACAGCTCCCTACTACCAATCCTGTACTCCCACACATCCCCCATCCCATGCAAACCTATTAACCCTTTCCTAACCTTGCACCCTCCCGATCGTCATGGGGTCCATTCACCCCTATGGGGCTCACTGCCCTTCTGGACATGTTCTGAGTCTAACAGAATAGATATACAAGTGTATCTCAATAAATTAGATAAATATAGAGAAAAGAACAAAAACCGCTCACCACTGCAGAGACAAGCCTGAATATATCCTCCTGTTAATGTCCTTTAGTCCGGCACGGATTACAGCAGCAAGCTGAGAAGGTAATGGAACAGAACAATGGAAAAGATCCAGCTGGAATGCCTTCCTCAGGACCTGAGGAAGGCGTTCCGCCGAAACGTGTTGTGGTATACATCTGCCATTCATCAGTGTGCACAAGCCGGTGTTTTCATTTGCAATATGGATATTTATTTTTAACCAAGTTACAAATAAGCATTTTTATTCATCTCCTTGGAGTCCAGCTGGATCTTTTCCATTGTTCTGTTCAATAAATTAGAATATCTTCAAAAAGTTGATTTATTTCAGTAATTCAATACAAAAAGGGAAACACATATATTATATAGAGTCATTACACACAGAGTGATCTATTCCAAGTGCTTGAATGAAAATGAAAAAAGTCATTGACACACTCCACAAGGAGGGTAAGCCACAAAAGGTCATTACTAAAGAAGCTGGCTGTTCACAGAGTGCTGTATCCAAGCATATTAATGGAAAGTTGAGTGGAAGGAAAAAGTGTGGTAGAAAAAGGTGAACAAGCAACCGGGAGAACCGAAGGTTGATAGGATTGTTAAGAAAAGACCATTCAAAATTTGGGGGAGATTCACAAAGAGTGGACTGCTGCTGGAGTCAGTGCTTCAAGAGCCACCACATACAGACGTATCCAAGACTTGGGGTACAAGTGTCGCATTCCTTGTGTCAAGCCAATCATGACCAAAAGACAACATCAGAAGCATCTTACCTGGGCCAAGGAGAAAAAGAACTGGACTGTTGCTCAGTGGTCCAAGGTGTAGTTTTCAGATGAAAGTAAATTTTGCATTTCATTTACAAATTGCGGTCCCAGAGTCTGGAGGAAGAGTGGAGAGGCCACAATCCAAGCTGCTTGAGGTCTAGTGTGAATCTTCCACAATCAGTGATGGTTTGGGGAGCCATTTCATCTGCTGGTGTAGGTCCACTGTGTTTTCGGCCCCCCCGAAGAAGAAAAGGCGAAACATATGTTGGGGTGACGGGACGTGGAGTGAGTCATTTTATGTAAGTATTGTGCAGGCTTCTATGTTCTTTATGTTTCCTATATTTATATGGTGATTACGGCTGGGTCCGTCACCTTAAACATGGAGCAACATATACTGTGCACACCTTACAAACTTAGGAATTGGTTTATAACTATCAGTGATCCAGGCACAGCACTAGGCACTTTCCGGCAGTATACAAGATAGCGGTATTAGGATGAATTAGCATGGTTGTTATATTTTAAAGTGCTCTTAATAATATAGATTATTCCCTATTATATATGTTTTACAATATTGGTGAATATATTTAAATAGCACGGAGCACTTTATACATAACCATGGTTATTTGTACTTATATTTTTATACTTACATATTTATCGAACTATTCCATGTATTTATTGAGAATTTAGCCCTTAGTTATATATCTGTTACAGCGCCAGTAACAATAGGTCACTGTTGTACATATAAAAATTATATATATTTTTTATTTTTTTTTCTATCAAATATATTTTTCTATCTAATATATATATTTTTTTACCTGATGTTGACTCACATCTGTGTCCCTGGTTGTATTATTGTGGAATTATAGTGGACATTTTATATTTATACGATTTTTTAATAATATTTGAAATAAAAAATAATAATTTTTAATATTGAATTGATTTCTATAGCTTCATTTGGTTTGAAAAATGTAATCAGACCACGGTGTATAAGACTTAGCACCTGTCCACACTGCCAAAAGTACCAATACCTGGTTTAATAACCACAGTATCACTGTGCTTGATTGGCCAGCAAACTCACCTGACCTAAACCCCATAGAGAATCTATGGGATATTGTCAAGAGGAAGATGAGAGACGCCAGACCCAACAATGCAGAAGACGAAGCGTGAGAGTAGAAAGAGACCGCACTCAATCCGCTGTGAAGGATTTCTTTATTCAAACACGTGCAGAGTGGAGGGCTGGAGACACACTGTGAGCTGGCTCCTCAAGAATGGACGACAGCTGTTTCGCCCAAATTGGGCTTCCACAGGTGGACCTGTGGAAGCCCAATTTGGGCGAAACAGCTGTCGTCCATTCTTGAGGAGCCAGCTCACAGTGTGTCTCCAGCCCTCCACTCTGCACGTGTTTGAATAAAGAAATCCTTCACAGCGGATTGAGTGCGGTCTCTTTCTACTCTCACGCTTCATCAATGGACTTTGCCTTATGACCAGCACTCCGCTCTTGGATTGTCGGACCCTCCAGGCTCTCCACCCGAGCACAGGCACAGGCGGTACCGCAAGCGATATTGCAGGTAATCTGCGGTGGTGCAGGACTTTGCTTCTCTCCTGCTTTATCCAACAATGCAGAAGAGCTGCAGGCTGCTATCAAAGCAACCTGGGCTTCCATAACCCCTCAGCAGTGCCACAGGCTGATCGCCTCCATGCCACGCCGTATTGATGCAGTAATTCATGCAAAAGGATCCCCGACCAAGTATTGAGACATTTACTGTACAGATTTCTCAGTAGGCTCCAACATTTCTGAGTTTAAAATCATTTTTTCAGTTGGTCTTATGTGACGCCCTGGCCTATCAGGTCGTCACAGGGTATTGTGCAATCTGGCCTTCTGTGCAATATCCACCTCCTCCTTGGTTATGGGTCCCTAACAATTCGTGTTGCCAAAACCAGCTAATCAAAATCCTAGGAACACTCTGCACCACACCCACCAGACACACCAGTGGACGGCCTGAGTGGAATAGGGTCGCCCACTTGGGGGGGTTGGTTAAGGGAAGGTCAGGAATGTCAGGAGTAGGCCAGTGTAGTGTTGGAAGTGAAAGTGAGAGGTCAGGAGCTGGGCTCCTTGGAACTACTATGTAGTAGACATTGGTCTGGGCCTGGTAGGAGATGGATCCCCGGTCGCAGGGGATCGTGACAAGGGGCACGGAATTTTTGTGGAGGACAGCCGGCGGCCTTATACCATCACCGGGCTCGGGACCAGGGCACGACGGGGAATGTGGACCCTAGGTCAAGGAGTAGCTTCAGGCAACCTGACAATTCGCCTGACAAGAACTGAGCCTTCAAGATCCGCTCTCCACCCGCTCCAAAATCGGGATACTAGCATAACGAGAGGGATAGGACTTTCCACAAATATGGCCCAAGAAATCCCAAGCGTGAACCCTGAGAGCAAGCTCCTTCAGTTAGCCATACTGGGGAGCGGGACCCGACTAGTTTCAAGCTACAGGGACCAACTAGAAAGTAACAAGGTGCCAAGGGAAAGATCACAGATTAACAGGCAACACCAACAGAAACAGGACCCAAACGTGCTCCCCCTCAGCGGCAGCGGTGTCCACAACTTTGGTTTACTGAAGTTGTCGGTGTCAGCGTTATTGGACTGAGTACGCAAGTGACTTTTACCTCCCCAACGGCACGTCCCTGTTACCATCATCGAGTCCCGGAGCATCCCCCCTACCTGTGGAGGGGTTAAACACCTGGTTGCCCATTCCATCGCCCCCGGGTACTCCCAGCCGCAGCGGTGGTACTCCATCTTACCACACAACACGGGTGTCATCACGAACTCTCAATATACCATACCCCCTGTAAATACTCCCCTTCATTCGAGTGGCCGCGAGACTCCCGGGTGCCGGACGCCCCTCGAGCCACCGCGGATCCGGATCCAAGCAGCTCGGCTGCTGACATGGGGGAGGTACACTTATATAATACTCTAATTTTCTGAGATAATGACTTTTAGGTTTTCATTGGCTGTAAGCCATAATCATCAACATTAACAGAAATAAACACTTGGAATAGATCACTCTGTGTAATGACTCTATATAATATATGCGTTTCCCTTTTTGTATTGAATTACTGACATAAATTCACTTTTTGAAGATATTCTAATTTATTGAGATGCACTTGTATGTTCTGATAAATGCAGAGCACTATGTGAGCTTTTTATAAGGCTGGACATATATGTGTCACGGTCCAAATACAGACCGTGACTCATGGACCAGCCGCAGCTCTCCTGACCCAAATTTGACAGCTTCTTAGGCATTTATAAGGCTATCATGTTCGAGTCAGGAGCCCCACGACCTGTGCATTAGTCACGGGTCTGTACTTAGACCATGGCACAGATTTGTGTTTACAGCTGTAGGCCCCATTCAGACATCAGTGTTACACATACGTGTTGTATCTGTTTTCTTCACGAATAAGTGTACCCATTATAACTATGATAAGGGCTAATACAAGTCTATGGGTCCATGAAAAACACGATCAGCACACGAGTGGCATCAGTGTACCATCAGTGAGGTATTGAAAAGTATATAAGCTTTGGAATGTATTTAGTTAATAATCCATCCATGAAAAACACTAATGACCCACTGATGACACTGATCCAAAACACGGATTGACACTAGTACCATTTTTTCACGAGTGTGAATGAGCACTTAAATGCAGATTTTCCTTAGGCCTAAGCCATACTGCATGAAAATCGGAGCGAGTGGAATGCGATAAAACATCGCATTCCACTCAGACCAATATTAGCCTATGTGCCAGCACCCATGAGCGATTATTTTCTCAGCCCTAATCAGACCGAGAAAACAGTGGCAGCATGCTGCGGGTACAATGCGATCCTTGTTTCTCTCACACCCATTCAAGTCTATGGGGCGAGAGGAAAATCGCACTGCACTCGCGTTACACCGGTGTTCTGCGAGTGCAGTGCGAGAATGGCAATAGCCGGCAACGGAGGAGAGAGGGAGATAAATCCCTCCCTCTCCTACTCAGCGTTGGCCTGCCCCTCCTCAGCACCGGCCGCCCCCCGCAGCTGTGGTCCAATAGCATGATCGAACCTCAGTCGCAATGACACTCGCATGAGACTCGACTCCTGCTGTGCTGCCGGTGTGAGCTGAGTATCATGCGAGGATCGCAGTAGTCCCTGTGTGGCCCCAGCCTTAGTTTTTTGGGTCAGATTTTCATCATTTTTGACCAGAGATTTCCCATCTCAGTTTCATCATTGATTTTGATGCATGAATAAATACATTGCAAGCTTCTCCTATACTTTGCAATGCTAACAACAGGCAGCACATGGACTGCACAAGGATAAGTTTCCTGTCTGAATTATTCATCATGGCCCCTTAGCCTTGTCTGAATGGGGTCTTAGCCTGGAGTTACACACAGAATTTTTTTGTTGCAAAAATATTTAGTTACAGTTCCTTCCAAAAATAGCAAATTGTGGCAGATTTTCAGAAGGAGTCTAATATTTACACAGTATGTAATCTTATACCATGCTGTCAAAGGTTTGTTCAAATGTGGCTTTTTTGCAACGTTTTTTTTCTGCAACCAAAACATTCACTTTAGGCCCCTTTCACACGTCAGTGATTCTGGGACGTTTGTGCTTTTTTTTAAACGTACCAGAATCACTGACATACGCAGACCCATTATAATGAATGGGTCTGCTCACACGTCAGTGATTTTTCACTGCACATGTCTCCGTGCGGCGTACCCGCATGTGCGTGTTTGCCGCACGGAGACAAGTCCATTTTTTTCTGGCATCACTGATGTCCCACGGACCACGCAGTGGTGTGGTCCGTGAAACACGTGCCAGAAAAAAACGTGCTTTTAAAATAAAAAACATTTTAACTCACCCGGCTCCAGCGATGTCCTCTGCAGCCCGTTCTCCCTGCTCCTTCTGTGCCGGCTGATTACTGTCGCGCATATTCATTATGCGCGACACAGCCGACCCGGAAGCAGCTGCTGCGGGGGTCAGCGCCGGCCGGATGCTGCACCGCGGGAGGATTCAGCACCATGGACAGCGGGAGCGGGCACAGGTGAGTTGATTTCTAAGTGCAATCACGGGCCACGGAGAACGGAGCCCGGATTGCACTTAGACAACCCACATGTGCCGAGATTCACGGCACACGCAGGGACATGTGTGTGTTTCACACGCCAGTGAAAAACGTCTGTGTTATTCACTGACGTGTGAAACGGGCCTTAGGTAGTAAAAGTGCTGCATATGAAACGCAGCTTTTTACTGCATTTTTTTGTGTGCCTTTTCCAGGTGAATTACATGTTAGTTTTATTCATAAAAAATGCTGCAAAAAGTAGCACAAATGTTATGCTGCGTTTTTCTCCAGTGTCTTTGTAACTTCTCATCAGTTTCAATGGGTAAAAATAGTTGGAAATCAAGGAAGGAATTGGCACGATGCAGATTTACCAACACTGCAGTTCTTAAATTCAGAGAGAAAACAAAAGCTGTGTGTGCATGAGATTTCTGAAATCTTGTTGCTTCTGTTGATATTGTGAAACTCAACTTCTTTTCTGTCTGGACAAAGCACCAAAAAAAAGGATGCAGGCCAAGGTAGCATGTATAACCCCATGCAGCCTGCTCATAGTAGCAGAAGGAACATGCGGCCTGGCATGGTCATGTTGACAAAGGGCTCCTGGGACACTTTAGAGAAATTACTGTTCCACGACTAAGTCAACGTAACACCAGACTGTTAGGCCCCCCCCCCCCCCCCCGTCACATTTAGCGACTTACCAGCGATCCCAAAAACGATGCGACCTGATAAGAATCGCTGGGAGGTCGCAGGTGAGATGTCACACAGTCAGACCTTACCAACGACTCAGTAATGATACAGGTCGCAGTAGCAACCTGTATAACGATCTCTGCTGTCATTGGGACCCTGTCACACAGTGTCAAACATAGCTATGCGTCCTGCCCAGCAGGATATCGCCTTTGAAGAAAATAAACCAGAACAGTGTGTAACGATCAGCGATTTCACAGCAGGGGCCAGGTCGCTGCTTAGTGTCACACATAACGAGATCACTGGTGAGACCCCTATTACGTCACAAAACCTGTGACTCATCAGCGATCTCGTTATGTGAGAAGTACCCCTGACTGTGTGACATCTCACCAGCGACCTCCCAGCGACTTACCAGCGATACCTATCAGGTCGCATCTTTTTCAGGATCGCTGGTAAGTCGTTGTGTGTGACTGGGCCTTGTTAGTGTACCTGTTTGAAGGCTAGAGATGAGCTACCGTGCGATCCTTTATACTATGATACCCCACACCAATACCCTAAGAACTGGACAGGTGAGACACTCTCTCGTGAAGACCTCTTCATGGTGTTGTCCATGTGGTCTCCACACTGATCTCCAGTTATCATTGCATCAAAGTGAAAAGCGAGACTCATCACTTAAGAGGATAGACTCCATTCCCGTCTTGCTCTGCACCATTGTGTCATGAGGTCAATAAAACACTTGTAGCTAGACGTCTTGCTCGTAGCCCAGACTTGTGCAAACGTCCTCTGATGCTTTGTGTAGAAACTGATGCCTTAAGGCTTGGTACGTAATGTTCAGTTTCATTTGCAGTGCAGAATGGATCAAGACATGCCATTCTTCTAATTTAACGATCTGTCCATGCAGAGGTTTGCCTATATGCACCTCTTCCTGTAATGTCAGTTCATTGTTCTCGAAAACACTGGGGCATGCAACATGGAACAGAGCTGACACTTCGGCCTATGTGCTATACAATCTGCAGGTGTGATAAACCTAGGTCTCTCAGTTCAAGGATTCTGTCCCTCTCAGTCTGTGGAGACTGGCGATAAATGGGGTGTCGACAATCAGGATCAATCGTACAATCATCTCCTACGATTTGATCCAATTTTTGTGGTTTAATTTGGCTAAAAAATATTTTCCAATGTGGCTTTTACGTCCTTCTCAGGCTCCCTCATACCACATATTGGGGTTAGGTGCTTGAGAATTTGATCATCTGCAGATCATGTACTCCTTTCACGGTCATCTCCCTAGTCTTAGAGACTTTTGACAGGTTTTTGACTAGAGACTCTCTTAACCATCTAGACTCATTTAAACGTAGTTTCCTTACTGTTGGTGCTTAATGAGTTAATGTCAGTTTGGTTGCCAGCAGCTCATAGCAGTGCAGGTCAGCTGTAGCTGCTTTGAGCCCACGCCCCTTTAGGTTTAAATAGTGGGGTTTTCACAGCACTCCTTGCTGTTGATAGAATTCATTCTACTCTGGCCATCCTGGTGGAAGAGCTGCTAATGAATTGTCCTGTGCCTATCCAGCTTCTACTTTAGAGTCTGTCTGCTGCCGTGGATTTTGGTGTATGTATCCTTCTGTTTAGTCTCCCCCGTCTGTCCTTCGTTTCCCTCCGTGATTATTAGTGTAGCGGTGGGACTAGAGTCTCCCACCATCATCTCACTAGCTAGGGGTGTTTGCAGGACTAGTGAGAGATTAGATATCCGGCTCGGTAATGGGTTGAAACATCCTGTATAGGGATGCTATGGAGCTCGGTAATAGCTTGAGGTGAGTTCTGGAGGTGTCCCCTCACCCCTTTATCTAGCCGTCAGGCCAAACATTGTTAAAGTGTCCCTAGTGTCCCCCCTTTGTGGTGTTTTTTGTAGTGCGTCACACGCCCATCGGTCTGAACGTGTGTGTCACGCGGTGCATACAGACTTCACCATGTCCGAGCATGACAACTCCTTACTGGAATTACATAACCTTACAGCTTGTCCTTCTTGGTGTTGCACTTTCAATGTTGAAAAATGTATTGCACCAATTTCAGATGGCTTTCTTTGTGCCCAAAACTTCGAGCCAAAATATTGGCTCTATATACAGTGGGTGAAATAACTATTGAACACGTCACCAATTTTCTAAGTAAATATATTTCTTAAGGTGCTATTGACATGAATTTCTCACTAGAGGTCGGTAACAACTCATCCAATCCACACAGGCAAAGAAAGCAAACCACAGATGTACATAAATTTAGTGATGTGTAATAATGAGACATGACACAGGGAAAAAGTATTGAACATGCTTACTGACAAATATTAAATACTTCATACAAAAACATTTGTTGGTAATGACAGCTTCAAGATGCTTCTTGTATGGAGAATCTAGTTGCATGCATTGTTCAGTTGTGATTTTGGCCCATTCTTCTACACACTCATCTCTTCAAATTCTGAAGGGTCCGTGGGCTGCTTCTATGGTTTGATTTCTTTGCCTGTAAGGATTGGATGGGTTGTTAACGACTTCTGGTGAATAATGCATGTCAATAGCACATTATATTTACTTAGAAAATTGGTGACGTGTTCAATACTTATTTCACCTGCTATATCTATTATAAAAAAAATGTTGTTTTTTACTCCCATTATGGCTGGTCCCAATGGCAGAAGAGCAAGAGAAGAAAAGGTTGCCACTTTCACCAGGAGTCGCTACTTAGACTTGCAAACCCAAATTGTCTTTTTTTTAATGAGGTCAATATCAATGCACATTGTACAATATTATTACTTTATCTGACATGAGGAGATAAAGTTGCTCTTATATTTTTTTGTTCTAATGTGTAAAAATACTCTATATATAATTGTTTGAAGGAGAACATTAGAGCAAATTAAATGATCATAACACTGTGTCTGAACTCTAACAGCAATAGCTGAATAACTAGTTAGACAACTTGTGTCTGAAATGTGTTTAATGGCTTTATGGCATTAGTGCTACCCTGCCAATGGCATATATCGAAACGTAAAAAATAAAGTAGTCACGCTGAGGTGATGACACGGGGCTAGTGTATTTTACAATTTACTAGTTCCAATGAGATGTATGTTACACCGTTGGCACTCGCAACCCAGGTGTGCCAATGCGCCTCCCGGCTCACCTCTATCCCCACTGCCTTCGTTGGGCCCAGCGGCCCCTGCTGTATGCCTTTTTGCGCCCCCACTCCCTGTTAGCCAGGTGCGCTGATATTTCCCTGCTGTCCCTGCCTACTGCACTCTTTCTGGTTCAGTTCCTGAGGTCCGCTCATGCATAGAAGGGCTCTCAGGAGCACTCTTAGGATGCGGCTGTGCTGCTTTCCCTTTTCTGAAAGGGCCAGCGTGACCTAACCCGGAAGTGCCTCCTGATCCCCGTTCTCATGTACTTTGTATACAAGGTATCCTCCCCCATTGGGAGGTGCCTGTTCAATTTGTCCCCGTAGCTAGTCTGCGTGTGCTAGTTGTCAGGTCCCCGTACTTATACCCGCTCTCTTAATAATAATAGTAATAATAATTTTTATTTCTATAGCGCCAACATATTCGGCAGCGCTTTACAATTCACAGGGGACATGTACAGATAATATGAGACAATACAAAATTAAGATACCAAGAGGAGTGAGGCTCGTAAGCTTACAGTCTATTAGGAAATAGGGGAGGCACAAAAGGTGAATAGAGGCTTGTCATATATGGTCCAGCCATCCATTTAATAGGGGATTCAAAACCAGCTGCGTGGACCGGTTGCCAGCCAGAACTTATACAGGTACAGCGTGTAAAAAAGTACATGAAGATGAAGGAACCAGAAGATACAGGAGACAAGAATTGGAAGTAAATTTTATGAAGAGCAGAAATGGACTAGATTAGATCAGGGCAGTGAGGTGATAGGCTAGTCTAAAGAAATGCGTATTTAGGACCCGCTTAAAGGTGTGGATGTTGGGAATTAATCGGATTGTTCTTGGTAGTGTGTTCCAGAGCAGAGCAGTTCCAGACCTTGTCTTAGTTGCTGCCTAGTATTGTCAGTATACCCGCCTGTGTCCTCCAGACCCTGCCTGCACCTTCCATACTCCAGTGGCTTCTGTTACTGGCCTGCACCAGCTTCTGCCTTGTCTACTCCAGCTCCTGGTCTGCGTCCTGTGGCACCAACTGCTGTGGTATCAGGATCCCCCGGGGCTACTTCCTGGCGGACTACCTATCAGCGATCTGTCTGCTTCCACCTCCTGTGGTTGTGGTGAAGTCTTGGTGGCCCCTCAAGTCCGCTTCTCTGGGTCAGTGAACGGTATCGTGGATCAGTGTACCCACTTCCTCCTTGTGTGGTTACCCAAGTGTGACAGTGTATATCCTTTATGGGGTCTTATGTTACATTACAGCTATATGGACCACTCTCAACACTAAGAATACCTATGACACTATTGAGCTGATTGAGATTACATCAAAAATGTAAAACTCATTCAACTTTACTAATCCATTGCTATAAGAAAATATAATGTATTCCTAGGAGAAGTATACTGTATAACATTCTACAATAATGAAGTACCATATATTACCATACCTCATGTTACTCTACAAAACATTTTTTACACCATTTTGAAAATGATTAGGGTTCCTAAGGCCTCTTTCGCACGTTTTTCACGGACATGTCAGAGGTGCCTTTTGTCCTCTGTGAGCCGTGTTTATGGGCTACGTGTGTTCTCCGTGTGTTATCCGTGATAACACACGGAGAACGGTAACTTTCTACTCACCTGTCCCTGGCGTCGCTGTCCGTGGTGCTGATCTTTGGTCTCCGGTCCTTCCGACTCCCCGCTGCTGCCGCTTCCGGCCGCAGTGAAGTGAATATTCAATGAGCGGCGGTCGGCAGCAAGTGACAGCAGCGGCAGAGACTGCAGGGCTTGAGAAGGTGAGTAAAGTTTTGGGTTTTTTTTCACAGACAAGTCTTTTCTCCGGTGCGTGTCACACGGAACACATCCGTGTGGTCCGTTTGCATTACGTGTGACATGTTTGCGTTCCGAGTGACACCCGTGATGCCGGAGAGAAAACAGACATGTTGCCGTGAGAAACACATGGACACACATAAGTATGGAACGGACACACGTTCCGTGCGAAAATACTTACGTGTGTCCAAAACCATAGGAATACATAGGTCTACGTGTGTACGTGTCTCCGGTACGTGAGAAAACTGCCAAACACGTACCGGAGGCACATACGTGTGAAAGAGGCCTAAGGCGGTGCACTCTTATGATTTTTACTGAATACATGGATTTATACATGGTGGATTTTTTAGTCAGTCTATATAACTGGACAAAGAAATCATTTTATTAATATCTGTAGAGCCTAGGACAGATGGCATATGGTGTTCTCTAGTTATTAGGACAGAGCAAGAAAATCTCTCTGGCAAATGGACAAAATAATTACAGTTTGTGCCACAATAAATATTGAGTTCCTGATTGAGATTATAATATAGTGGTGGAACACATCCAAGACGTTGGAAAGAAGGCAAATTCACCGAGGGATCCTGAACAAGGCTGTTTACTCTTCGTATAGGCTACCGGTCAGGATTCAGCACCGTGCCAGGGCTCCCTGAGGCTGGGTGACATCTGTTTAGTGATGATCCTCCTGTAGATGCCAGCCACTAGTCATAGGAAACTCACACACAGGCTGAGAGGGCCAGGATGGAAAGTAGTGGGGCAGGAACCTTGTAATGCTCGGACTTTACTAGTGCCCATGACGTGCAAGAACACTATAGGTGGGAATCAGTTTGTGAGAAATACCGTACATTTCCTGCATAAAAAAGGCCCACGCTTATAAGATGCCATGGGAGCCATCAGTAATAGACTGCCGGACTATTTAACCCCTTAGATTCCATGGCATCCAAATGGTTGACAAGTGAAGAAGGCCTACTCTGTACCCCACTGCTTACCAATGGACTCCCATAATATGCCATACATGGAAGCCCATTAAGGCACCACTCCAGCAGGTGGGGAGGGGGATAACTTCAGGTCTGGAGCGGTGCTTTAAATTTAAGTCCCCTGCCCCCTGACTTATGCTCACCTGCTGCCATCTTCATCTTTTTCCAGTGGCGCTCCTGTTGGTCTCCGGTGATTTGTGACCTTCTGACAGCTCCAGTGTTTTTCATGGAGTGCATCAGAGATCCCAAATCAATGCTAGTCTATGAGAGCCTCATTCTTGCTCTCATAGACCTACATTGAGAGCTTGTGACATATCTTCTAGCCGGTCAGAAAAATCAGAGCAGAACGAAAAAATAATGAAGAAGACGGCAGGTGAATATAATACTGGGGCAAGAGACTTTGATTTAAAATGCCACTCTGACGCTGAAAAAAAAACCCTGACAAAAGTAATCTGGTCTCTGGCTACGGTCTACAGACAGTTAACTACCATATTTTTCAGATTATAAGACCCACTTTTCCACCTAAACATTTGAGAGGAAAATGAGGGATTCATCCTATAATCTAAATGTAGCTTACCGCGAGGTGGTGGGGAGGGGTTCGCAGGAGGTATGGGCAATGCTGCAGGCCACTGTGCTGGTGCTTGCTGCGAGCGGTGAGGCAATCCTGAATATCTTGGCAATGTGGGATTTAAATAATGGCGCCCAGAATTGGCGAATGCGCAGATGGAGCTCTCTGCTTAATATCTCATCTGTGCATGCGCCGCCTCAAGCCCATTGATCTCCCAGCAGTGGACTTCATTAAAATGGCGCCCGGAAGTTGCGTGTGCCGAGCTGAGATCTTGGCTTGTCTTTAAGCGGATAGCTCAATCTGTGCACACGCCAACTCCAGGCGCCAATCTTTGAAGCCCGCACAGCCAACATTTTCTGGATGTTGCCTGCTTCACAAGTGCACGCAGCGAGCATCTGGGACACCGGCTGCATTGCCTGCAGCATTGCCCTACTCCACCACTGCCCCTGCCTCCTGTGACCACCGCTCCACCACGGCTGCCGCCCCCCACCGGTAAGACACTATTGAATTATAAAACGGACCCCAGTTTCTTTTTACCTTCTTTACCCTCTAAATTTGGGGTGCGTCTTAAACGAAAAATACGGTATTTTGTCTGAAGCGCTGATGTGATCCAGAGTAAAACATACCGGGCTGCGTCACACATGCTGGCTGCAAATCATTCGGGTCACATGAACTACATGACAGGTCCCCTATCCCAAGCTTTGTTGTTGGAAACAAGTCTTTTTATAATAATTGAACTCTGAAAGCTTTTAATAATGTTTACCAATGTATAACTATTCATCAAGCATCATGAGTGTATGGGCGGCACGGTGGCTCAGTGGTTAGCACTTTCCTCCCACACTGCAAAGGCATACTGATAGGGACCTTAGATTGTGAGCCCCAATGGGGACAGCATTGCCTATGTATGTAAAGCGCTGTGGCACTAACAGCGCTATATAAATGAATAAATATTATATTATTATCACACTGAACAAGAGATGGGAGGTCTGACTACAAAGCCGAGCACTGACATTACTGGGCAGGAGGCGGGTGATGGTCCTCTATAAGGCTGGTTTCACACTACGTCTTTTTAACATCCGTCCTTAACGTTATTTTAGCGGACAAGCGGATCCAGTGCAAATGCGTTTTCATTTCAATGCATTTGCAATGGACTTGCGTTAACATCCGTTCACCTGCGTTTGCCTGCGTTATAGTGAGGATCCAGTGACTTGCAGTTTTTTAACATGTTTCAAAAACGCTACTTGTAGCGTTTTTGAGCTCCGTCCAAATACTGCAAATTGCTGGATCCTGACTATAACGCACGCAAACGCAGGTGAACGCTGGCGTGCTGATAGACAGGATCCTGCTTTTGTACTGAGCATGCCCAGAACCAGTCTCGCATGATCTGTCTATCTCTCTACTCCCTCCCTCACCCTCTCTCTCCCACCTGAGAGCTGCGGACACTCGTAACCAAGGTAAATATCGCGTAACCACTTCTCTTAGTTACCCGATGTTTACGTTGGTTACGTGTGCAGACAGCCCTGCTCCTAGCAGCTGCAGACACTCGTAATCAAGATAAATATCGGGTATCCAAGGCCGATGTTTACCTTGGTTACCAGCGTCTGCAGCTGTCAGAAGCCTCCTCCCAGTCTAGTCCCCTCACTCCCGATCACATGACTCCAATGCCCGCCCCTAAACATCCAGTGCAGGATCCTGCAAAATAACATATGCGTTTGCATACGTTATTTGCTGTAAAAGCAGGATCCGTACTTCCGCTAAAAAAACGTTTTCAGCGGATGTTAAAAAGACGTAGTGTGAAACTAGCCTTAGCTCTACCTCATCTCAAATATCCTCACGTCTGATCAACTCTTGAATAAGCTCCAGGTTTGTCTTCCCAATGTCTCCATACCCAATCTGGCAATTTACGTGTTTGCTAAAGGGGCAGACAAGAGTGCAGGGGCGGACATAACATTGGTGCGTCCATACAAGGGCCCATGAGGTGAGGGGCCACTACCATCCCCAGAGCAGGTGGCACTGTGCATTATGTGAGCTCTTGGGCTGTAAAGGACCCATATAATGTTCCTGCACTGAGGCCTCTTCGGTCTGTCTACCCCTGGGTTCTTACCAATCCATAAGATAGGAGATAATGTACTGATCACTGGGAGGGGGGGGGCTGTCTGGGGCTCAGCATGATGCTGAGATCTGGCTTTGGCACCCAGATACTGATTCCTGCAGAGCCCCATCTTGAATGGAGCAACGGTCTGCATCCTCCACTCCATTCTTTCTCCATGGCACTGTGGGGATAGGTAAGCACTGTCTGTGATCTTCAGCAGTCCCATGGGCAATGACTAGAGCAGAGGTGAACACTCGGCCACAGATCCAGTCCCACAATAAAACACTACAATGAGGCAGACTAAGGCTATGTGTCCACGGTAGAATGTACCTGCGGACTTTTCTGCCTGAAAATCCGCGACTTTCGCGGCAAATCCGCGCCCGCGGATTTGCCGTGGATTTTGATGCGGATTTTTTTTTTTTTCCCCATTCTATACCCAAATCCGCACCAAAATCCGCAACAAACAATTGACATGCTGCAGATTTTTCCGGATCAAAATCCGCGGCAAATCCGCAGCGGAAAAATCCGCAGCATGGACACAGCATTTCCAAAATGCCATTGAAATGGCTTGGAATTGCCGCTGCTGCAGATTTTCGGCAAATCCGCGGTAAATCCGCGGCAAAATCCGCGGTAAATCCGCAGCGTGGGCACATAGCCTTAGGCTGATTTCACACCTCCGGTTTCTGCAATGCAGCACACTCCGGCACTTTGCAGGAAAATCGCAACCGGTTTTTTTTGCTGCCGGTTGCGATTTTCCTGCATAGACTTTAATTAGTGCCGCATTGTGCCGCATGGCCTTGCGTTCCGTCCGGTTTTTGCCGCATGCGGCAGATTTAGCCGATGCGGCGGCCGGATGGAACGTTGCCTGGCACGTTTTTTCGTGCGGCAAAAAAACCCGCATCGCGCCGCATTCGGCCGATGCGGCGCATTTTTCAATGCATGCCTATGGCGGCCGGATGCGGCAATAACCGCATCCGGCTTTTGCCACTGCGCATGCTCCGTAGCATGCCGCAAGCGGCAAAAACCGGACTGGCCGCAAAGGAAAAACTTATGCAAAGGATGCGGTGTGTTCACCGCATCCGTTGCATAGCTTGCACAGCCGGATTGAGCCGCAGAGCTCAAGCCGGATGTGTGAAAGCAGCCTTACCACAGCTGCCTAACAACCAATCGCATCTCAGCTTTCATTTTTTCAGAGCACAGTAAAAAATTAAATCTGCACTGTAATTGACTGGTATGGGATATATTTTTTGCTGTTAGCCAGGGTTATAAATCTCCAATACTGCTGAAGACTGTTTGCAGAAGCCGGATTGTCTGCCTGGCCGGACCCATGATCTTAAGAATAAGGCTACTTTCACACATCCGGTTTGAGCAGTGCGGCTCAATCCGGCTGTGAAACCTATGCAACGGATGTGGCGAAAACACAAACGTCCGTTTTTTTTTCCGGTTGCTGCATGCTACTGAACATGCGCAGTGGAAGAAACCGCATGCGGCGGCTGGATGCGTTTTTTCCCGCATCCGGCGTCCACAGGCATGCATTGAAAAATGCGCCGCAGCGGCCGGATGCGGTTTTTTTACCGGAGCAAAAAACGTGCCAGGGAACATTCCATCCAGCCGCGGCATCGGCTAAATCTGCCGCATGTGGCAAAAACCAGACCGAACGCAAGCCAGCACTAATGTAAGTCTATGCAAAAAAACCCGCAACCGGAGGCAAAAAAAAACGGTTGCGGTTTTTCTGCAGAGCGCCGTATTGTGCCGTAGAGCAAAAACCGGATGGGTGAAAGTAGCCTAAGGCTGCTTTCACACATCAGTTTTTTTGCATCAGGCACAATCCGGCTCAAAAACCTATGCAACGGATGCGGAGAGAAAAACGGATCTGTTGCATAAGTTTTTCCATGCTGCCCGTCCGTTTTTTGACAGATGCGGCTTGATACTGAGCATGCGCAGTTCAAAAAAACCGCATCCGGATGTGTTTTTTGCCGCAGGACGCCGCATCCGGCATCCATAGGCTTGCATTGTAAATCGCGCTGCATGCCAGGCAACGTTCCATCCAGCCGCCGCATGGGCTAAATATGCCGCATCCGGGGAAAAAAAAACGGACGCAACGCAAGGCCATTCGGCACAATACAGCTCTAATGCAAGTCTATGCGGAAAAAACGCAACCGGCAGTTGCGTTTTTTCTGAAAAGTGCCGTATTGTACCGCTCAGCAAAAACTGGATGTGTGAAAGCAGCCTAAGGCCTTGGTTCCACTTTCTTTTTGCAGACAAGTGCAATCCGCTAACATCGGCTTGCTCTCACTCTAGTGCAATGCTATGGGGCAGTGTCCATCTGCGATTGATTTCTCCTGCCTTATCAGCATATGGCATGAATCGCAGCATGCTGAGTTTGGCAGAGATTCTCGGCTCACTGCACTCGCATGTCATCCTACCGTAGTGCGATGTATGCAGAGACAGGCTGGGGAGGAGATGGGGAGAAAGTGTTCCCTCTTCACGGCACCTGTGATCCAATCACAATATTGGATCAGTCGCATGACCCTGGCTCACACTCGCAGCAGAGGGTTGTAAGGGGTGGGCAGACCCCTTACAATGAGATACAGTTTCCCCCGGAATGTTGATGTTATTTAATAAAAATGTTTTATTGTTTTATACACTGTTTTAGTGGGATCCCCTGGTGGCCGGGTGGGACAGCTGTCTCCACAGAAACAGGGCAGAGGAAAGGAGGAGCCGGCAGCAGAAAGGGGAGGAGAGTTGTTAAGAAAAAAACTAGAACCAGTAGTCAGTTGAGTCCGGGACGGGAGAGAAGAAGCAGAGAAGGGGCAGAGTGTGGGAGCTGGGTGAATAGGAAAGCCGGAGAGAAGAGGAGAAGGCGTAACCTCAAGTGTGAAGCAGTACTGGTGTGGGTCCGGTCTGTGATAGCCGTAGTGGGAGCCAGGTGAAGTGGATTAGCCGGGCACATCCCCACTGGAGGAGACGTCAGGAACAGGTTTTTCCCCTCAGCAAAAAGTGTGAAGTCACCTGAAGTGTTGTGCCTCTGTGAAGAAGTGTTTAATAAAATGCCTGCTGGTTCAATTGATCCATGTCTGCAGAGTCTCTGTACAACTGACGACAGCGTCTGCAGAGTCTCTGTACAACTGACGACGGCGTCTGCACCACCACACTCTGCCCCACCAAGTCATCTCCTGTCCCCAAAGTGACGGCGGCACCAGGGGTAAGCCTAGCAGAAGGAGCCACGACTACAAGCCCCGAGGCGCCCCTGGCACCCCGTTACATGTGGCGTAGTCGGCAGGATCCGGATTATATGCAAGGGGTCCCGACTCAAGAAGATGGAGACCAAGTGGTGCCTAGGGCACAGGATCCGGATTATATGCAAAGGGTCCCGATCCCATGGTGGGAAGAAGAAGTGGTGCCTAAGGCGTTGGACCGGGCACAAGATGGCGGCAAGATGGCAGTCGTCTTTATAGACACAGTGAGAGCGCGAAGATTTGGCGCCAAAAGAAGAGCCTGGGGCTGGCCGGTGAAGAAAAAAGTGCGGAGTGCGTCGCTCAAAGAGGGGAGGTGCTGGCCCCAGGATGCTGAAGAAGACATCTGAAGTGGCCGGTGTTCCAGAAAAAAAGAAGAACCGCCGCGGAGGGGTCGATCTGATGTGTGAGACTGGGGGTGGAGTATACCCAAGAGCGGGAAAAGTAGGCCCGCCTCCACTTCCTCCAGCATCTCCACTGACCCTGACGCCCTTACCAGAAACACTGACTGCAAGCAAGATGGAGAACTCCGAAAGACAGCAAGCTGCGATGGCTGCGTTGGTCGCGACTGGCCTGGGCAGAGGACACCCGAAGCCGACTGCGGAAGGACTCACCCCTAACTTACCGGCTGTGCCCGGAGTATCGGAGCGGCCCACGAAGGTTACCACCTGGGACGCCGCGACCGGAGAGACCACGACCGAGGTCCGAGCTACTTACACGGCACAGCTGCCGTCAGGAAACAGACTTCTGGGAACTCCCTATCGGTGCCCGGAGGTACCCCCGCCAGTCGCGGTGGGATCTTCAACCCACGCAACAGTTCCGGCCCCGGAAGAATCACACGCCCGGGAGCTAGAAAAGGACGAGTGGGGTTTCTTCTGGAATCCAGTGCAGCCGCCGTCCCAGACTCGGCGGAAGTCCCCATCACCAGAACCCGACCCGGTACAGGAGAGTCTACTGGCCGAGACCGTAGCCCGTGAAATGATGGCCGGTCCCCGGAGTGAAGAATTCGAACGACAGTGTACCGTCGGAACTATGGTAAAGTTCAACCAGAAAGAGAGCTATGGTTTCATCGAGGATGAAGAGACCGGTGATCATTACTTTTACAACCGGGTGAACCTGAACACTGAGGGCCTACCACAACGCCTTCATACTTTATACCCGGGAGAGAAGGTGCGGTTCATGAGAGAGGTGGGATGCCGGGGCCTATTTGCGGTAGGAGTGACCCGGATGCCCACTACACAAGAGGCTGCTCAATGGCAGCAAGAAATCGAGTGGAAGGAATGCCAATACCGGCGGCGTGCACAGCAAAGACCGGTACTAGCTGAGATTTCCCACCCGAAAAGCACACTGGCAGTGGCACCTGAAGTCATGACCGGACCGAGCGCTGACCCAGAGAAGGGGACCCCGGCCGTGCTGGCTATACAACAGAGCCTGGTTACTCACCCGGTAATCGTCATGGGCAGCCCCCAGCCGTCCCGTGCAGCGACCCCATCACCCCCGTCGGGGGTTGAGGAGACAAGACCGGAGATTGAGACACCGGAGCCTACCGTCAACTATGAACCCTTCCGGAGCCTGCGCCGGTTGCCTGGTCAGTCCTTGTCTGACTACGTGAAGGCTCAACGGGCTGAATGGCAACGGGCTTATCACCCTGAGTGAACTACCATACCGGGACCTAATGGACCTGTTTGTTTGGAGACCGGCGTTGTTCAAGAGCCGGAAAAGTTTTGCTGTTTGTAATTTGTTCAAGCTACTGAGCCCGGAGGGAGCCTGACGCTGGACTGAGCCAGGGGCTCCATCCGTGTGGTTAAAGGAAACTTTGCTATTTTGTGTTCCTGCCGTCTAAGACCGGGAGTGCTGCAAAAGCCTCCGGGCGGAAGACCTGCAAAGACCGGGAGTGCTTACTGAAGGCCTCCGGGCACGCTTTCTCCTAAGACCGGGAGCTCCCAGGAGGGACTCCGGGCGCCGGACTGGTGCGCCCCTTGCGTGTGCCCTAAGGTGGACATGTTTATAGTTTTATTACAATGACTTTATTACATGAATGTGTTATTAGGTGTGTGCTTGCCGGGTGGCTTAGGCTTAAAGAGGGGAGGTATGTAAGGGGTGGGCAGACCCCTTACAATGAGGTACAGTTTCCCCCGGAATGTTATTTAATAAAAATGTTTTATTGTTTTATACACTGTTTTAGTGGGATCCCCTGGTGGCCGGGTGGGACGGCTGTCTCCACAGAAACAGGGCAGAGGAAAGGAGGAGCCGGCAGCAGAAAGGGGAGGAGAGTTGTTAAGAAAAAAACTAGAACCAGTAGTCAGTTGAGTCCGGGACGGGAGAGAAGAAGCAGAGAAGGGGCAGAGTGTGGGAGCTGGGTGAATAGGAAAGCCGGAGAGAAGAGGAGAAGGCGGAACCTCAAGTGTGAAGCAGTACTGGTGTGGGTCCAGTCTGTGATAGCCGTAGTGGGAGCCAGGTGAAGTGGATTAGCCGGGCACATCCCCACTGGAGGAGACGTCAGGATCAGGCTTTTCCCCTCAGCAAAAAGTGTGAAGTTATCTGAAGTGTTGTGCCTCTGTGAAGAAGTGTTTAATAAAATGCCTGCTGGTTCAATTGATCCATGTCTGCAGAGTCTCTGTACAACTGACGACGGCGTCTGCACCACCACACTCTGCCCCACCAAGTCATCTCCTGTCCCCAAAGTGACGGCGGCACCAGGGGTAAGCCTAGCAGAAGGGGCCACGACTACAATCCCCGAGGCACCCCTGGCACCCCGTTACAGGGTCATTAGCACATCGCTCCATGCGCACATGGACCCATACCTTAAGGCTGGAGTCATACTTGCGCGAGGATCACATCACCTGCCCTACCGCCGGCTCGCCGGACAGGAGCATACAAGAAATACATATAGCTGACCCGCTTCTGTCAGGAGAGCCGGCGGCCGGTCTGGGCGATGTGCGGGTCACGGGCATGTATGACACCAGCCTGTATATTGGACTGTACTCATGATATCAGAGCACAGGCCGGTATCTCACACACTCCCATAGACTTCTATGGGTGCTCGTGACCCGAGAATCCCAGCACGCTGCTATTTTCCCTCAGTCCGGCTATGGCTGAGGACAGCACAGATCCGCGCTGCAGCATGTACTAACACTGGGCTGAGGGCAATGAGATTTTCGCACATTGCACTCGCCCTATTCACAGGCTCGTGATTGGTCCGCTCGGCTGCCCCGGTGCACTGACGAGTCGTGGTCACTGCAGACCCATCACTGCTGCGGTCCTCGGTACAGCGGCTGCGGTGACGGCCACAGTCCTATGTGCAGACGTATCTGTACGGGGCCGGAGGTCTGACGCCCAGGCGTCACCAATGTGCCCGCGTTCAGACATCAGTGCTAGCTCCCGCCTGCTCAGTGCTCTGCCCTCCACGTCCGCATCATCTCTCGGAGCTCTTGCTTCCAGTTCCAGACCCGCCCTCTTATCAACCTCTATCACGTGATTGTTTTGATTTTTCACCCTATTGGCTGATACAGTTTCCCGCCCCTGCATGACCACGCCTTCTAGTCAGTTAGCCTTCACTGGTCACGCCCAGTAGCGTTCGGAGGCCAGGTCCACGCCTCTGTAAGGTGACGTCATTACCCGGCAGCCAATGAGCACTTGCCACACTCCGGCTGTAGGTCCAGCGGCGGCTACTTCCGGCAGGTTTTCTCCCCGTCTCCCCGGCTTCCCCTGTAGTCCCGGTCCGGCAGTGCTGCTGAGAGCTCCGCACCGCACTCTGACACCGACATGACGCGCAGCCTCCTCCTCAGCGCCCTGCTCCTGGCCGCCAGCACCGCCTGGGCCTCGGATGTCCTGGAGCTCACGGATGACGACTTTGACACCATCTCCCAATATCAGATCATCCTGGTGGAGTTCTTTGCTCCCTGGTGAGTGGTGTCCTGGGCGCGGTGCCAGGGGCTCTGCATCTGCCGCAAGTATGGGCGGCTCCGCGCGGACTGCAGCCTCAGTGCGGGCACGATCGGCGCTGTACCGGGGGTGGGGGTGTCACCCGTGGGTGTATCTGCTGTACAGCATGGACGATCGCCTCCGGAGGATCATCCCTGCGGTGCACGGTCAGGCGGGTGCATCGTCACTGCAGTACAGACCCCTCATAATGAATGTATGGAGGCCCCCGGGGACGGTATTCTGTGGGCTTCATGCAGAAGTGGCTGATAACAGAGGATAATAGCCTAAATGGTAAAACTGCATCTATCATCCCCCTTCATAGTGTGAGAGCAGCATGTGCAGCAGTGTCAGGGGAGCGGCTCCGGGGTGGATGTAATCTCTAGATCTCCCGATCAGTGGTATCTTGCTTCTGTGGCTGGTGACCAGTATTGCTCCCCTCCCCCTTCTTCTGTTGGGCCCCTACTTGCAGGAGAGATCTTTTTATGGCTTCTATTAACCCTTTATGTGCTGTATATTCAGCCTCTGCTGTGGATCCTAGGAGCAGGGTAGAAATCCCTTTTTTAATGTATAAAGATGGAGCCGAGGATTGAGGATTTGTGACAACTTTCTGTTTGGGGTTTGTTTCACTTTTAGTCCCTCGGTGCTTTGTCAGTAGTTTGCTGCAGGGACTTGTAGTTCTCTCCCCTTCTGCTCTCCTTCCCGTGTATCAGTGCTGAACTACAGTTCCCATCGTCCCTTGCTCTGCGGCTGGAGATGGGCGTGTTCTTGCTGTGGTGGCTGCTTGTGATTGGATCGGTGTGTGATGCCTTCAAGGATTTCCTGCTTGTCATGCTGCCTGGTGGAGGCAGTGAGTGTCCTGCAGGATCGGTGTGCTGTGCGGACACAAGCGCTGCCCCTGTGCAGTCACCTAGTCACCCCTCCACTGTATCATGCTTTCTGCAGGTGGTGAAGATATTAAGGTCACATTTATTTCTTCTACCACATCTGTCAATAATAAACTAAAATTGTGTTCATTATGACATTAAAAAGTGCTTCATCACATGGAAGACACCGTGTTACTGCCGCAATCTGATATTTCCACATAATATAAGGATAATGGCTCCTCGCTCCATCCTAAATCATAGGAATATTGGCCATTATTACAGTTCTGACTATATGGTGTATTCTGCCCACTGCTGACTCATTAGAAAGACCCCGATCGTCTTCAGAAAGAAGTTCTGCAGCATCTTGGGTGTCTATTATTTTCTATGCTATAGAAGGTGAAACATAGCCTGCGAGTAGAGGCGTGTGTGTGTGTGTGTGTCTGTGTCTACACTTGTGAACGCTGTGGCCTGTGCGGTGCCATATTGGTTCTCATACTTGTTTCTCCCCAGGTGCGGACACTGTAAGAAGCTTGCCCCAGAATATGAGGAAGCTGCCACAAAGCTGAAGGGCTCAGTCGCTCTGGCTAAGGTACGATATCCTCTTCTTTCCTACTTGATGGATTTTGAGGTCCGTTGTAGTTTTCTTGCTATTAATTCCAAATTGCTCCCACTCTATTATCCCGGTAAAAGAACCACTAAGGCCACGCGCTCATGAGTAGGATCATTGCGTCAGAAATATTGGGCTATATGTACATGTGTAGGATTTGAAGCAGAAATTTCTGCATCTCTTGGCAGCAAAAAGGCCCCAAAAAACGCACCTTTTTTGGTGCAGATTTTTCACATTCATTAGAATGGGTGAAATCTCCAGCATAAAATGCTAAAAGAATTGACATTGTGCAGATTTATTTCTGCTCCAAATCTGTAAAAATAAAATGCACAGTGTACATGAGACATCACAATTCTCATTGGCTTTGCCGGCTTCAGGTTTTGTGACAAATCTGCGCTGAAATGCATAAAAAACCCCCTGCAACCTGTGCACACAGCCTTAGGCCTGGCACACATGGCGAGTAAAATCGGACGAGTGGAATATGATTTAAAAAAAAATTGCATTCTACTCGGACCAATGTTACTCTATGGGGCCGTTGCCATCTACAGTTTTTATTTATTTTTTTTCTCAGCCCTAATCGGACCGAGAATATAATCGCAGCATCCATACAAGGAGTGCGAGTGACACATCGGATTGCACACAGATGACATCAGAATGCAGTGCGATATACACACAGGCTGACGGTGGAGGAGATGGAGAGAATACGCATTACTCCACAGCTGTGATATGGTCAATCAAATGACACTCGGATCACACTCACAACAGAGCGGGAGCCGAGGGTCATTAGCATATCGCATCGGATGCTATACGCTTGTGAGGCCCCAGCCTTACAGTTCCAGCACAGTTGCCGGGCATTGGACATCTCATGCCCACTGTGTGTTTTTTTTTTTTTTTTTTTTTTTTTAATATATCATATCTTTCGGATTATAAGACACACCCCAAATTCAAAGGAAAAAAAAAAGTGGTCCATCTTATAATCCGGAGGTGTTTTACCGGATTCGGCAGCAGCGGTGGTGGAGTGGATTCACAGGAGGCAAAGGTGATGGGTGTCCCAGAAACTGTAGGCTGTGCTGGGGCTGCCACAGAGGCTGGGGCTTAGGCTGCGGCCGGTAGTGAGGGCTTTAAAGAAATAGCGCCCTGAGTCAGCGCAGATTGAGCTCTGCTCAATGACAAGCTGAGATCTCATCTGTGCAAGCGCCACCTCCGTGCGCCATTTTCCTTAAGTCTGCTGCTGGGAGATCAATGAGGCGCGAGCTCGACCTGTGCATGCGCCAACTCCGAGCTGCATTATTTGAAGTCGTCACCGCCCGCGCCGCAGCGTCAATCCATCCGCCACAGACCCCCGCACAGCCGTCGTAGCATTCCCTTGGCCTCTTGCGACACCTCCCTCCACCTCCCGGTAAGGTACATTTAGATAAGATTCGCCCCTCGCTTTCCTCTCAAATTTTTGGGAGGAAAAGTGTCTTATAATCCGAAAAATAAGGTACATGTTTTTGATCCACAACATGTCCATTTCTCTTGTGGGTACAATAAGATCTATGTACAGATTTTCCGCGGACTTGCATTAGATGCAGAAAGAACACGGCTAATAAAAAAAAGAAAATAGTTTTGGCAAAGGCAAAATACGAAGAAGGATCAGAAACAAAGCAGCAGAAAATCCGCAACATCTAAAGCTCATTGTGGGGAAATAGCCTAAGGCCATGTTCACACGATTAGTATTATTTATTTTTTTACCTTTTTGTATTTATAAGCCAAAACCAGGAGTGGGTATAAAATGCAGAAGTGGTGACGTGTTTCTTTAGGGACCCGTGCCCATGATCAGTGTCATCAGCGTTTTGGATGCAGAATGTTTTTGCTGCATTGTACAGTACAAGCACAGTGGCTGGATTTACAGAAATCCTCCTGTGCTTCTTTTCTATGCAGTGTAAAGTGACCTGGGGGCGGCTTCCCGAGCTGCAGGATGTCAATTTATGCTGTGGAGACATTTAGTGTTCTTAGCAGGGAGAATAGAGCTAAAGTCCACATCGCCCCAAACCCCGATTTTTAGGTAGTTTCATAGTTTTTAAGGTTGAAGGGAGACTCTAAGTCCATCTAGTTCAACCCGTAGCCTAACATGTTGATCCAGAGGAAGGCAAAAAAACCCCAATGTGTCAAATAAGCTCCAATGGGGAAAAAAATTCCTTCCTGACTCCACATACGGCAATCAGACTAGTTCCCTGGATCAACACCCTGTCATAAAATCCAATATACATAACTGGTAATATTATATTTTTCAATTAATGCGATCAGGCTCTGCTTAAATTTTACTTGTGAATCCCTCAATACAACATCATACGGCAGAGAGCTCCATAGTCTCACTGCTCGTACAGTAAAGAATCCTCGTCTGTGATTATGATTAAACATTCTTTCCTCAAGACGTAGCGGATGCCCCCGTGTTCCAGTCGCAGGCCTAGGTGTAAAGAGATCTTTGGAAAGGTCTCTGTACTGTCCCCTCATATATTTATACATTGTGATTAGATCCCCCTAAGCCTTTGTTTTTCCTAACTAACTAACCCCAAGTTTAATAACCTGTCTTGGTATTGCAGCCCACCCATTCCTCTAATAATCTTGGTCGCTCTTCTATCTACCTGTAAGATTATGCTATTTATAACCTTCTATACTTTTGCTAACAAGAAATGCATCCATTCCTCTCTTAAATTCATTCAGTGAGTTGGCCATCACCACTTCCTCAGGAAGAGAGTTCCAGAGCCTCACTGCTCTTACCGTGAAGAACCCTCTTCTATGCTGATGTAGGAATTTTCTTTCCTCCAATCGAAAAGAATGCCCCCTTGCTCTTGTCATAGTCCTTGGTACAAACAGATCATGGGAGAGATCTCTATATGGCCCTCTGGTATATTTGTACATATTTATTAGGTCTCCCCTAAGTCTTCTCTTTTCTAGAGTAAATAGACCTAATTTTGATAACCTTTCCGTGTATTGTAATGCACCCATTCCATTTATTATTTTAGTAGCCCGCCTCTGAACCCTTTCAAGTTCAGTAATGTCTTTCTTCAGCACCGGCGCCCAAAATTGCACACAATACTCCAAGTGTGGTCTGACTAGTGATTTGTACAGAGGGAGAATGATGTTTTCATCTCGTGCCCCCAGACCTCTTCTAATGCATCCCATCACCCTATTTGCTTTGGTGGCTGCTGCCTGACACTGGGCACTCCAATTTAGATTCTTATTCACTAAGATGCCTAAGTCTTTTCTTTTTCGCTCTATTGGTAGACCCAGACAATTGGGTGTATAGGCTATGCCTCCGGAGGCCGCACAAAGTACTACACTTAAAAGTGTTAGGCCCCTCCCCTTCTGCCTATACACCCCCCCGTGCTCCCACGGGCTCCTCAGTTTTTTGCTTTGTGCGAAGGAAACTGCGGCTCGGCTGGGACTTGTAGTTCGCCCGGGACTTTCACGCCGGCCGCGCTTTTACAGCGGCCGCGTTTATTACTAGAGTCCCCGGCTTCATTGCGGCCTAGCTTACTTTTCTCCCGCCCTCAGCCCTGACAGGCAGGGGGAAGGGCGGGACGCTGCACAGAGCGAGCAGCTCTGAGGGCTGGAGTATGATTTACATACTCCACCCCCCTCACTGTGCACGGTGTGAGCACCAGTTCGCGCTCTTTCTCGGCCACGCCCACAGCTCCCTCATCTCGTCGGGACGCCGCAGACATTCCTGTCAGCTCCACCGACGCTGCAGAAGAGGGACAAGTCCTGGGAGACCCAGACACGGTCTCTGGTGGCCTCACAACCGCTTTAGGCGGCTGGTAAGCAGCACCTGTTGGTGCTAGCCCCATGGTGTGGTAGTGTATTGGTACATTATTTGTGTATCATATATACTTTACACTGTATGAGCACAGTGCATTCTGGCTATATACCCTTTTGTGTAACTCAAGGAAAACTATAGCATGGCGCCCACAAAAGGCAGGGGTGCCAAAACACAGGCTTATTATGCTGCCTGCGCCGCTTGTAAGACCCCACTACCGGCAGGTTCCACTGACCCTCATTGTGTGCAGTGTTCGACCCCTGTGCCACTTCTTCAGCCGGAGCCTATGCTAAGAGGGGCCCAGGGGGAGCCACCTGTTGACACTGTCCAGGTGACGGGGACTGAGTTTGCTAAACTCTCTGAGACTATGGCTAAGATACTAGAAGCCTTGCAGTCCAGGCCGGTATCTCAGCAACGGGACCCTGTTGAATCGTTGTTCCCGGGCCCCCCTCAGTTGGACCAACAATGTCCTCCCGGGGTATCTCCTACATCCCAGTCTGAGGGTTCTGACTTAGACCCCAGCCCCAGATTGACTAAGCGGGCTCGCTTAGAATTTCCCTCGACATCATATTGTTTAGGGTCTCAGCGGGGGGAATCTCTGGTTGATGATGCGGAGACAGCTGATCAGGATTCTGATCCTGAGAGCGCTTTCAATCTTAATACTCCAGACGGGGACGCCATAGTAAACGATCTTATTGCGTCCATCCATCAGTTGCTGGATATTTCTCCCTCAGCCCCTCCGGCGGAGGAGTCAGCTTCTCAGCAGGAGAAATTTCGTTTCAGGTTTCCCAAGCGGACACAGAGTATGTTTCTAGACCACTCTGATTTCAGAGAGGCAATCCAGAATCACCATGCTTGTCCAGATAAGCGTTTTTCTAAGCGCCTTAAGGATACACGTTATCCTTTCCCCCCGGACGTGGTTAAAGGTTGGACTCAATGTCCCAAAGTGGATCCTCCAATCTCCAGACTGGCGGCTAGATCCATACTTGCAGTGGAAGATGGGGCCTCGCTCAAAGATGCCACTGACAGGCAGATGGAGCTCTGGTTGAAATCCATCTATGAAGCTATCGGAGCTTCTTTTGCCCCAGCATTCGCAGCCGTATGGGCGCTGCAAGCTATCTCAGCAGGTCAAGCGCAAATTGAAGCAGCCACTTGCACGGCCGCGCCACAAGTGGCATCCATTACCACCCAAACCTCGGCAATTGCGTCTTACGCTATTAATGCTGTCCTGGACTCTGTGAGCCGTACGGCGGTGGCGACCGCCAATTCGGTAGTACTCCGCAGGGCCTTGTGGCTACGGGAATGGAAGGCAGATTCTGCTTCCAAAAAGCGCTTAACCAGTTTGCCAATTTCTGGCGACAGGCTGTTTGGCGAGCGTCTGGATGAAATCATCAAACAATCCAAGGGAAAGGATACATCCTTACCCCAGCCCAAACAGAACATTCCCCAACAGAGGAGAGGGCAGTCGAGGTTTCGGTCCTTTCGGGGCGCGGGCAGGTCCCAATTCTCCTCGTCCAAAAGGTCTCAGAAAGAACAAAGGAACTCTGATGCATGGCGGTCTAAGTCACGTCCTAAAAAGAACATTGGAGGCACCGCTAACAAGGCGGCTTCCTCATGACTTTCGACCTCATCTAGTAGCATCCTCGGTCGGTGGCAGGCTCTCCCGCTTTTGCGACGCCTGGCTGCCACAAATAAAAGACCGCTGGGTGAGAGACATTCTGTCTCACGGTTACAAGATAGAGTTCATCTCTCGTCCCCCCGACTCGATTCTTCAGGTCTTCTCCGCCTCCCGAGAGAGCCGAGGCTCTTCTGCAGGCGCTGGGCACTCTGAAGGCAGAAGGAGTGGTGGTCCCTGTTCCTCTTCATCAACAGGGCCACGGTTTTTACTCCAACTTGTTTGTGGTCCCAAAGAAGGACGGGTCTTTCCGTCCTGTCCTAGACCTGAAACTTCTCAACAAACACGTAAAGACCAGGCGGTTCCGGATGGAATCCCTTCGCTCCGTCATCGCCTCAATGTCCCAAGGAGATTTCCTTGCATCGATCGATATCAAAGATGCTTATCTCCATGTTCCGATTGCCCCAGAGCACCAGCGCTTCTTGCGCTTCGCCATAGGAAACGAACACCTGCAGTTCGTGGCACTGCCATTTGGCCTAGCAACAGCCCCACGGGTTTTCACCAAGGTTATGGCTACTGTAGTAGCGGTCCTCCATTCTCAGGGTCACTCGGTGATCCCGTACTTGGACGATCTGTTGATCAAGGCACCCTCTCAAGAGGCATGCCAACACAGCCTCGACGCTACCCTGGAGACTCTCCAGAGTTTCGGGTGGATCATCAATTTTCCAAAGTCAAATCTGACACCGGCCCAATCGCTCACATACCTTGGCATGGAGTTTCATACCCTCTCAGCGATAGTGAAGCTTCCGCTGATCAAGCAGCGGTCACTACAGACAGGGGTACAATCTCTCCTTCAAGGTCGGTCACACACCTTGAGGCGCCTCATGCACTTCCTGGGGAAGATGGTGGCAGCAATGGAAGCAGTCCCTTTCGCGCAGTTTCACCTGCGTCTTCTTCAATGGGACATCCTACGCAAATGGGACAGGAAGCCGACGTCCCTCGACAGGACCGTCTCCCTCTCTCAGGCGACCAAAGCTTCCCTTCGGTGGTGGCTTCTTCCCACTTCATTATCGAAGGGGAAATCCTTCCTACCCCCATCCTGGGAAGTAGTCACGACGGACGCAAGTCTGTCAGGGTGGGGAGCGGTTTTTCTCCACCACAGGACTCAGGGTACGTGGACCCGGCAAGAGTCCTCGCTTCAGATCAATGTTCTGGAAATTCGGGCAGTGTATCTTGCCCTGAAAGCGTTCCAGCAGTGGCTGGAAGGCAAGCAGATCCGAATTCAGTCGGACAATTCCACAGCGGTGGCATACATCAACCACCAAGGCGGCACACGCAGTCGACAAGCCTTCCAGGAAGTCCGGCGGATTTTGATGTGGGTGGAAGCCACGGCCTCCACCATATCCGCAGTTCACATCCCAGGCGTGGAAAACTGGGAAGCAGATTATCTGTCGCCAGGGCATGGACGCAGGGGAATGGTCCCTTCACCCGGACGTGTTTCAGGAGATCTGTTGCCGCTGGGGGGTGCCGGACGTCGACCTCATGGCGTCCCGGCACAACAACAAGGTACCAACGTTCATGGCACGGTCTCAAGATCCCAGAGCTCTGGCGGCAGACGCCTTAGTTCAGGATTGGTCGCAGTTTCAGCTCCCTTATGTGTTTCCTCCGCTGGCACTGTTGCCCAGAGTGTTACGCAAGATCAGGGCCGACTGCCGCCGCGCCATCCTCGTCGCTCCAGACTGGCCGAGGAGGTCGTGGTACCCGGATCTGTGGCATCTCACGGTCGGCCAACCGTGGGCACTACCAGACCGACCAGACTTGCTGTCTCAAGGGCCGTTTTTCCATCTGAATTCTGCGGCCCTCAACCTGACGGTGTGGCCATTGAGTCCTGGATCCTAGCGTCTTCAGGGTTATCTCAAGAAGTCATTGCCACTATGAGACAGGCTAGGAAACCAACGTCCGCCAAGATTTATCACAGGACGTGGAAAATTTTCCTGTCGTGGTGCTCTGCTCAGGGTTTTTCTCCCTGGCCATTTGCATTACCTACTTTTCTGTCCTTCCTTCAATCTGGACTGGAAAAGGGTTTGTCGCTCGGTTCCCTTAAGGGACAAGTTTCAGCGCTCTCTGTGTTTTTCCAGAAGCGCCTAGCTAGACTTCCACAGGTACGCACGTTCCTGCAGGGAGTTTGTCACATCGTTCCACCTTACAAGCGGCCGTTAGAACCCTGGGATCTAAACAGGGTGCTGATGGTTCTTCAGAAACCACCATTCGAGCCAATGAGAGATATCTCCCTCTCACGACTTTCGCAGAAAGTGGTTTTTCTAGTAGCAGTCACTTCTCTTCGGAGAGTGTCTGAGCTAGCGGCGTTGTCGTGCAAAGCCCCTTTTCTGGTTTTTCACCAGGACAAGGTGGTTCTACGTCCGGTTCCGGAATTTCTCCCTAAGGTGGTATCCCCCTTTCATCTCAATCAGGATATTTCCTTACCCTCTTTTTATCCTCATCCAGTTCACCAATGTGAAAAGGATTTGCACTTGTTAGATCTGGTGAGAGCACTCAGACTCTACATTTCTCGTACGGCGCCCCTGCGCCGCTCGGATGCACTCTTTGTCCTTGTCGCTGGCCAGCGTAAAGGGTCACAGGCTTCCAAATCAACCCTGGCTCGGTGGATCAAGGAGCCAATTATCGAAGCTTACCGTTCGGCTGGGCTTCCGGTTCCATCAGGGCTGAAGGCCCATTCTACCAGAGCCGTGGGAGCGTCCTGGGCTTTGAGGCACCAGGCTACGGCTCATCAGGTGTGTCAGGCGGCTACCTGGTCGAGCCTGCACACTTTCACGAAGCTCTATCAGGTGCATACCTATGCTGCGGCGGATGCCAGCCTAGGTAGACGAGTCCTTCAGGCGGCGGTTGCCCACCTGTAGGAAAGGGCCGTTTTACGGCTCTCTTACGAGGTATTATTTTACCCACCCAGGGACTGCTTTTGGACGTCCCAATTGTCTGGGTCTCCCAATAGAGCGAAAAAGAAGGGAATTTTGTTTACTTACCGTAAATTCCTTTTCTTCTAGCTCTAATTGGGAGACCCAGCGCCCGCCCCTGTTTTTTTGTGTACACATGTTGTTCATGTTGAATGGTTTCAGTTCTCCGAGTTTCCTTCGGATTGAAGTTACTTTAAACCAGTTTATAATTATTTTTCCTCCTTCTTGCTTTTGCACCAAAACTGAGGAGCCCGTGGGAGCACGGGGGGTGTATAGGCAGAAGGGGAGGGGCCTAACACTTTTAAGTGTAGTACTTTGTGCGGCCTCCGGAGGCATAGCCTATACACCCAATTGTCTGGGTCTCCCAATTAGAGCTAGAAGAAAAGGAATTTACGGTAAGTAAACAAAATTCCCTTCTTTCCATGTCTGATTTCCCCAGCAGTTTCCCATTTAGTAAGTAATCGTAGCATCTGTTTCTCCTTCCCATGTGCATAACCTTACACTTATCTGTGTTAACCCTCATTTGCCATTTTTCAGCCCAATTCTCCAATTTACTCAAGTCCATCTGTAGTTGCAAACTGTCCTCCTTTGTGTTAACTACCTTACATAGTTTTGTATCATCTGCAAATACTGATATTTTACTCTGTAAACCATCCACCAGATCATTAATAAATATATTAAATAGTAGGGGGCCCAATACAGACCCCTGTGGCACCCCACTAGTAACCCTGGCCCAATCTGAGTATGCACCATTAATAACCACTCTTTGTTTTCTACCACTAAGCCAGCTACAGGTGCTTTGTTCTCCCACACAGGACACTGGCATCCTGCAGGAAGGATGACTCTACATCTAGAATGTAGTGTCTCCAGATCGTGTGCATATACCCGTATACCTTTCCTCTGTTTGATCCTTTCCTGGTTTGGCTTCCAAATACCGAGGCCACATACTTCACTTGTCACCGAGTGGTGCAGGACATCTGATCACTATAGTATTAGCACAGAAAACCAATCTACAGTCAGAACCAGCGATTCTTCCTTTTAATGGCAGCCTGTCCACTACCCTTGCCTGTTAAATGTCCACCATATTTCTTCTTCACCCTATTTTTGCATCCTAACAAGCTCCTTCTTGTACTTTAGCAATCGCTCTTGTAAAATGTTTTATTCCGCGCTCGCTCCTTGTTCGGCGTGGCATGATGCCCCTGGATTATTCCTCTCTTGCATCTTATAAGCCTGTCCTCTGGTGGCGTGATTAACCTGATTTGCAAGAATGTTCCCATCGGCTCCTGTGAAATGCTTCTGCTTATGCCCATATAATTGCAGCCCCAGGGAGCAGATCTCTGTGCTCATGCGTGACATATATAAACTCTGTGACCTCATTATTGTAACTTGTGTCAGTGACTCCACGATAGAACAATTGCTAGTGTATAAAAGGAGATTGGTACAATGTGGAGACATGGTGATGGATTAGTAGGGGGGATAGGGGAGCTGACATATTCTGTTTAAAAACAGATTTCCCTGTAAAACATTCTAAGGCTAAGTTCACACTTGCGTCGTTTTCCATCCATCACAATCAGTTGTGTGACAGATGCAACAGATGCGTTGCAGATAGTGGCACAACTGATGTGACTGATGCTGCAAAAAAAAATACTGCTTTACCGGAGGCCGGCTTTTGTGAACGATTATCGTTCACAAAAGCCGGGTGATCAGCTGATCGTTCCGGCTGCTGGAGCTGGAACGGAATTTACAGTCGATCATGGTTTTTACTGTGCGCATGCTCACAATAAAAAAACTGATCCGCCCACAAAAAAAGTTACATACAGCGTTGCTCCCGCCTGACAGTCAGTCGGTAAACAACTGATCCGTCACGCGGCAGATGCAATGCAGGGCCATCAGTCACAATCCGTCACTAATAGAAGTCTATGGGGAAAAAACAGATTCCTCAAGGCTACGGATTGTGACTGATGCAAAACAACGGAAGTGTGAACTTAGCCTAACTTCATGAGAGCTGCGGCTTTTGTTGCCTCTCATCTTGCGGCCAGAGATCATTCTGCTAATGCTAAATTACACGTGAAAACGATAGAGGGCACCACCAGATTACTAGGGATCAGCCCAAGGCATACCGAACCACATGGCTATAAAGTAGAGAAAACAAGCAAACTAAGGATAATCTCGAAATATTACTATTTTATTACTTAATTACAAAATAAAGACTACATTCAAATAAAACAGCCAAAAGGCCACAGCGTGCTCATAATAGAGCTAATGTCTAACCTCTAATGCCTGTTGGATAATATTGCACTTAGAGGTTGTTTGCTACTTTTACATTGATGATCCTAAAGGGTACTTTACACGCTGCGATATCTTTACCGATATCGCTAGCAAGCGTACCCTCCCCCGTCAGTTGTGCGTCACGGGCAAATCACTGCCCATGGCGCACATCGCTAACACCCTTCACACGGACTTACCTTCCCTGCAACGTTGCTCTGGCAGCGATCCGCCACCTTTCTAAGGGGGCGATTCATGTGGCGTCACAGCAACGTCACACGGCAGCCGTACAATAGCAGGGGAGGGGCGGAGATGAGTGGCCGGAACATGGCACCCACCTCCTTCCTTCCTCATTGCCGGTGGAGGCAGGTAAGGAGATGTTCGTCGTTCCTGTGGTGTCACACATAGCGATGTGTGCTGCCGCAGGAACGACGAACAACATTGCTACTTACCAGACAATTTTTGGTAAATTAACGACCTCTCCTATACCAATGATTTTTGTCTTTTTGCGATCGTTTAAGGTTCCTCCAGCCTGTCACACGCTGCGCTGTCGCTAACCACGCCGGAGGTTTGTCACAAACACCGTGACCCCGACGATATATAGTTAGCGATGTCGCAGTGTGTAAATGGCCTTTAAGGATAGGTCATCAATGTCTGATCAGGGGTCCCGCTTTTTTTCGGTGGCAGCTGGAAATGTTCAGTTCTTGATCTGCCCCGTCTTCTGATAGCGGTGGGTACTGCACATCCACCTCCCATTCAAATCAGTTGGCGGCGGATGTGCAGTACCCGGCCACTGTCAGAAGACGGGGCAGCTCTGCAACTGAGAATTTCCTGCTACCATCAGCACTGAAAACAGCTCATCGAGAGTGCAGGGAGTTGGACCCCGGCTGATCAGACATTGATGACCTCTCCTAAGGAAAGCGCATCAATGTAAATGTTATTGAAAACCTCGTTTAAGTGCTAAAAGGACTAGTTAGCAGGTAATACAAAAGTATTATGGCATTAACTTGATAATGGAGGGATAATGAAATAAATATACAATTGCTATGCCAGTCTAAATGTGCAACATGTCAGTAAGGTCTATACCAAACATAAATTACTAACTAAGAGATCTAGTGAAGTTAATAAAGCTGACATAAATTAAGTACACTGTCCCCTAATGCTCATAAGATAATATATTTTGTATATAGAACTACCACAAAGGCCTTTCCGGTACGTGTGAGCTCCGTTTTCACACTTACCGGAGACACACACACCTAGACCAATTACATTCTATGAATTTGCGCACACTCCCGTGTTTTCACAAGAACAGGGTGTCCATGAGAAGCCCACGCGTGTCTGTGCTCCACACGGCGACATTTCTGTTATCTCTGGCAGCACAGATGTCACTCGGACCGCACAATGATGTGATCCGTGTCACATGTACCCGAGAAAACACGTGTCATGTTAAAATTAAACAAATTATACTTATTTGTTTGTGGCATTTCTGTCACTTCCGGTCCCACTCATTATGCTCCTTGCATAGTCTCTGCACTCACCGCAGACCTGGAAGTAACAGCAGTGCCGGCGACAGGTAAGTATATCAGCTCATGCTGTCCGCATCACTGTAGAGATAAAAATATAGCGCATGAGAAGCACCCGTGGAGTGATTTCTGTATATTTATATTATAGAATTGCTCACCTGGTTAAGTTGTGCGCCCTCGCACAACCCCGGTGTTAGATGTATAATTCCTCTGGGAGATGAGGGACTGTCTCAGCTGGCGTTATCCGTTGTTCTGCTGGGTGGATCCAGGTTTGTTGCCGCTGCTGGCTTCAGATTCACCGACTTCTTGAATCCTGGAGCTCTGTGCGGACCTGCGTCCTCCCGCTGTTAGTTCAAATGATCTGTTGGATTCTCTTACTCACAGCAGCTCTACCCGGATTCCCTTATGGGAGTAGACATAGAAAAAAAGATTCCGGTCTTTCTGAGCGCTAGTAATAAATCTTTGGTCTTTGATCTTTTAAGAAATTTGGCTTTATTATTAATAACATAAAGCTCTTGTATTAACACAACGCGTTTCAGCAAGATACACTTGCCATCCTCAGGTGTTACACCTGAGGATGGCAAGTGTATCTTGCTGAAACGTGTTTGGATGGAGGATGCTGAGCCTTGTAGTTCGACAGCTGCTGTCTGCTCTCCTGCATGCACTATTGGATGGAGGATGCTGAGCCTTGTAGTTCTGCTCCCCCTGACTCTCGCTCCAGCATACAGTCCTGGATGGAGTATGCTGAGCCTTATAGTTCTGCAGCTGCGGTCTGCTCTCCTGCATACACTATTGGATGGAGTATGCTGAGCCTTGTAGTTCTGCTCCCCCTGCCTCTCCCTCCAGCATACAGTCCTGGATGAAGGATGCTGAGCCTTGTAGTTCTGCAGCTGTCTGCTCTCCTGCATACACTAGTGGAGAATGAAGAACATATTGAAGAAGGAAATTACATCAGACCTTTTTTTTTGTTCACTGATAAAAAAACGCATAAAGACGCAGTGAGCAAAAACGCAGCAAAAAACGCACCAAATTTCCATGTGACTTGCAAGTCCCGGTCTAGCACCAGCTTTACATTAATAAAAATGTTTTCATCAGGTTGACTGTACTGCGAACTCCAACACCTGCAACAAATATGGAGTCAGTGGCTACCCTACTCTGAAAATCTTCAGGAACGGTGAAGAGTCTGGCGCTTATGATGGTCCTAGGTCTGCTGGTAAGCAACTTATGCATAGGGAAAGATAGGATTGTATACAAGTGTGGGGTTTCTGCCCAGCACAGCACTAGTGGAACGCTTTAATTTGGCGCTTCACATTTAATACTAATCAACATAAACCAGGCTGTTCCTGCAGATTACTTCAGGGGGTCGTAAGCAATAGCCTATTTTCTTTACTTTTTAATATTGGTCAGTCTTTGTAATCTACTCCATTAGCTTATATTGCTTCCTTTTATGTCCTCATCATTAGTGAGTAGATAACATTGCCCACTTCCTTCCCCATCAAAGAGACTAATTTTCATAATATTGCTGCACAAGGCCCATAGGAAGTAATGAAATAGAATCATTCGTGTATAGGGACTTGTGGACAATTCCCCTTATATCTGTGCAGGGCCATTGTGGAGCGATTGCTATGATGTTTTGCCTGTCTAGTATGACAGAAAATAAGGAGATCTGCGTGATTCTTAAGATGAGGTAAAAATGTAACTTTTGTTTCAGATGGAATTGTCAGCACAATGAAGAAGCAGTCCGGCCCGGCGTCTGTGGATCTGCCGTCTGTTGAAGCATTTAAGAAGTTCATCAGTGACAATGATGCATCTGTAGTGGGTGAGGATCAAGAAGCTACTTCACCAGGATCTGTCACATTTTTGCTTTCGGTGGAGTTGGGCAATTAACTCTTTTCTTACCCTCCTCGTAGGCTTCTTCCGAGATCTGTATGGCACAGCCCATTCTGAATTTCTGAAAGTTGCCAACACCTTAAGGGAGAAATACCGATTTGCACACACAGATGAAGATGAGCTGGTGGATAAATATGACTCAAATGGAGAGTAAGTCCATATAGTCCTGTAGGTGTGACCTTTGGTGGGGGCTGTACATGGTCAAGAGACTCATCTGGGAATTCGTGTCCTTTTTTCTTCAAGGGGTATCGTCTTATTCCGTCCATCTCATCTTGCAAACAAGTTTGAAGACATCTCTGTCACGTTCCCTGCCGATGAGAAGATCACCACCCACAAAATAAAGAAGTTTATCCAGGATCACATGTAAGTAGATCTCTGAAGCCAGTGTGACTAATTGTTGGCTGTGAATCGCACTGAACAGGGTCTGCTGCTGAACTCATTGCAGGTGGGTGCTGCGTGCCCCCCACTGCACATGAATATGGGGGAGATCCATAGATTTTAATGCAAAGGAATGATAATGACACCCAGTCAGGTCTCTGGGGCTGATGTGCACATTAGAAACAGATCGTGCCCTAATCACTCCCAATGTTTGTCTGGCTTTGAGACCAGTTATACACATTGGACTTGACCATCTATTATGTAGTCAACCAAAAGGACCAAGCCTAAAGCCTGGAACAATTCCCCATGTATGTCAAATAGGACAAATACAAACTATTTACTTTTGGATAAAAAAATCAATTTATTTAATCAATCAAAGTAAAATATATCTTTCTTTATCGTTCCTTATGGGAGATCCAAACCATGGGTGTATAGCTTCTGCCTCCGGAGGACACAGAAAGAACTACACTCAAACGTGTAGCTCCTCCCTCCCAGCATATACACCCCCTGGTAGCCAGTCCTAGCCAGTTTTTGCTTTGTGTCAGGAGGATCACACACACACATGCATCCTCTTTTGATTTTTCATTTTTTCTAAAGATTTGGAAGAAAAGCGGGTCCACTGGACTCCCGGCATGTCCCTTCTCACCCCCCTGGCGGCGGTGCTGTTAAGGTTGACTTCAGGGCAGGAGCCCTTCATGCCGCGCTCCTTCACCATCCCTTAGGGGCTCTGGCTTGAAGTTAGAGCCAACACGGTTCTCACTGCCTTGCAGGAGACCGGCTTCCATCCGCAGCCCTTGTGCAGGACCCTGCTGGAAGGAGCACTGAACCCCCACCCCACCAGGGACTGGGCCCTGCGTCTCAAAGCTAAGTATAGAGACGTTATTCAGAGGGTCCTTCTGCAATGTGGGGCACTTTTATTGGGGGGGACAGTGATTTACTTTGATAATGCTGCTTTTTACTGTGTTTCCGGCCGGTTCCACGGTTTTTACTGAGAACCGCGCCGATGATGCCTGATTGTCGGCCGCATGCATAACTCTAGGCCCCGGCTTCAGCCGCGGCCTAGTTTCGTTTCGTTCCCCTGCATGTCAGTCATGCAGGGGGACACTGCAGCGCCGCCCGCCGGCCGCTCTGCACAGGGGAGGACACTCCTATCTGAGGAGATGATTTCCTCCCCTGTACATCTCCTTAGCCCTCCGATTCCCGCTCCTGGGTTTACCCCCGCCCCCCTCCCTCACTCTGGCGCCATTTTCTCAGCGTTCTTAATACACTGGTCGGCGCTGGCTGCTCTGCAGTGCAGAGGGAGTGAATATTTGGCTGGGGGTCCAGGCTTGGAATCCGGAGGGCGCACATAATAGCGGCCTGATAAGTCACAACCTTTGGTTGTGCACTTTTATGCACTCTCAGGGCATTCTGAAGGAGTTAATTCTTTATTATAGAACCCCCTCCTCAGCAGCATGGCTCACACTAGGAGCAAGGCTCCAAGGCTGTACACTACATGCTCTGCATGTAAGGTCATATTGCCTGAACCGGCACAGACCACACACTGTAATGGTCTCATGTGGTGGTGCCTCAGCCTGGAGTCTCCCCAGGCTGAACCCCTGTCTTGGGTAGCATCTTTTTCCAATGCTATTTCCCAGTCCTTTGCAGACTCCATTGGACAGTTGTCTCGGACGCTGCTAAGCATGCATCAGCCCCCTTCTCAGGGTGCCTCTGATGCTCCAGCTCGCTCTGCAGAGCTCACAGAGTCTGTTTCATCTAATCCCAGACCCCGTCCTCCTAAACGGAGACGCAGGGACTCCTCTCCTTCCTCGCCCCACGGCTCTGCCTCACGGGCCGAGTCACATGGCGAGGAAGATACCCTTACTGTGGGCTCAGACGCTTCGTCTCTGTACCCCATTGATTCCGATGGTGTTGCAGATGTTAGCGATTTGATAGCGTCCATTAACTCCGTTCTGGACCTTAACCCTCCAGTGTCAGAGTAGGAAAACATCAGTTTATCTCACCACGCCCTTCTAGTCAGGGCTTCATCCAGTGCAGACTGTCAGCGGAGTGTCTCGCTCACTCTCGCTACGCTTGCAAGTCCACTCTGACCCCGACCCAGGAACTTACGTACCTAGGGATGCAATTCGAGACTCTGCTGGCGCTTGTGAAGCTGCCCTTAGTCATACAGCAGTCTCTTCATCTGGCGGTTCGCTCTCTGATGAGGCTCCGCCGTCATTCCATCAGGCACCTCATGCAGGTGCTGGGTCAGATGATGGCGTCAATAGAAGCGGTTCCCCTTGCCAGTTCCATCTGCGTCCCCTGCAGCTGGACATTTTCCGCTGTTGGGGCAAGGGATTTCTTCCTTGCACAGACTGGTGGCTCTGTCGCCACAGACCAGGAGCTCTCCTTAAGTGGTGGCTTCGGCCCCTCTCTCTGTACCAGGGACGCTCCTTTCTGGCCCCGTCCTGGGTGATTCTGACCACGGGCCAGTCTATCCGGCTGGGGAGCAGTTTCTCCACCACCGAGCATAGGGCACTTGGACACCGTCCGAATCAGCCCTTTCGATCAATGTGCTAGAAATCAGGGCTGTAGTCCTTGGACTCGCAGCCGCCTAACAATGTTGGAAGTTCAACATATCCTTCAGTGGACGGAGGACTCAGAGTCCACCATATCCGCAGTCCACATCCCAGGCGCAGAAAACTGGGAGGCAGATTATCCCAGCCGTCTAACCGTGGGCAGCGGCGGGTGAGCCCTGCATCCGGCAGTGTTCCGGTCAATTTAGCAGGCGGGGCACTCCGGAAGTGGATCTATGGCATCCCGGCACAACAACAAGGTCCCGGTTTACGTGGCTCGCTCCCACGATCCTCATCCGTCTGGCCTACGTGTTTCCCCCTCTAGCTCTCTTGCCCAGAGTCCTGCGCAAGATCAAAATGGAGGGCCGTCGGGTCGTACTTATCGCCCCAGGCCCAGGCGAGCTTGGTTTCCAGACCTGCTCCGTCTGTTCGTAGAGGTGCTGTAGCATCTCCCGGACCGGCCAGACGTTCTCTCAGAGGGTCCGTTTTCCACAACAATTCTGCGGCTCTCAGATTGACGGCGTGGCTCTTGAGCCCTGAATCCTTACGGCTTCAGGCATTCCTTCCGAGGTCATCTTCACTATGACTCAGGCTCGGAAGTCTTCCTCGGCCAGGATTTACCTCAGGACTTGGAGAATTTTCCTGTCCTGGTGTCGTTCTTCCGGCCATGCTCCTTGGCCGTTTTTTTCCTTGCCGACCATCCTGTCCTTTCTACAGTCCGGCCTGCAGCTAGGTCTGTCCCTCATTCCCTCAAGGGACAGGTCTCTGCTCTGTCAGCATTGTTCCAGCGGCATATCGCCCGACTGGCCCAGGTGCGCTCCTTCATGCAGGGCGCATCTTACATCATTCCGCCTTACCGGCGGTCTCTGGATCCCTGAGACCTTACTCGGGTCCTCAAGGCCTTACAGAAACCCCCCTTTGAGCCTCTTAGGGAGGTTTCGTTGTTTAGTCCTTCACAGAAAGTGGTCTTTCTGGTGGCCATAATTTATCTCAAGAGAGTCTTTTATTTGACTGTGCTCTCTTCGGAGTCACCCTTTTTGGGTTTTTTTTCGCCAAGACAAGGTGGTTCTCCGTCCAACTCCGGGCCTTCTCCCTAAGGTGGTGTCCCCTTTCCACCTTAACCAGGACATTTCTTTGTCTTCCTTTTGTTTGGCCCCCGTGCATCGCTTTGAGAAAGCGTTGCATGCTTTAGATTTGGTGCGGACGCTCCGGATCTATGTGTCACGCACCGCTGTTTCTTAGGCGGTGCACCTCTCTTGTGTGCTGACCATACGTCAGCGCAAGGGTCTCTCGGCTTCTCAACCGACCCTAGCTCATTGAATAGGTCGGCCATATCCGAGGCCTACCAATGTTCTCAGATGCCTCCCCCGCTGGGGATTAAGGCGCACTCGACCAGAGCCGTCGGTGCCTCTTGGGCTACGGCTCAGCAGGTCTGTCAGGCTGCCACGTGGTCTAGTCTGCACTTTTTTTCGAAGCACTACCAAGTGCATGCTCATGCTTCGGCAGATGCGAGCTTGGGCGGACGCATCCTTCGGACGGCTGTCGCCCATCTGTGAAGTTAGGTTTCGCCTACTTCTCAGTGTCTGTTTATTTCCCACCCATGGACTGCTTTGAGACGTCCCATGGTTTTGGTCTCCCATAAGGAACGATAAAGAAAAAGAGAATTTTGTTTACTTACCGTAAATTCTTTTTCTTATAGTTCCGACATGGGAGACCCAGCACCCTCCCTGTTGCCTGTTGGCAGTTTTCTTGTTCCGTGTGTTTTCACCGGCTGTTGTAGACAGAGGTTCCGGTTGTTCCGGGTTTTGCTCTATCTCTACTTGTTGGTGGATGTCCTCCTTCAGCTTTTGCACTAAACTGGCTAGGACTGGCTACCAGGGGGTGTATATGCTGGGAGGGAGGAGCTACACGTTTGAGTGTAGTTCTTTGTGTGTCCTCCGGAGGCAGAAGCTATACACCCATGGTTTGGGTCTCCCATGTCTGAACTATAAGAAAAAGAATTTACGGTAAGTAAACAAAATTCTCTTTTTGTACCGTGTTAGCCAGTAGAGATAGTAAAATATATCTTTTCAGTTAGCCATTAAAAGGTATCAACCACTGAGGACTCTTAGTTCTTTTAAACAATTTTTTTTAATCAATCACAAATTCCTAATACAGAACAGCATCATGTAACACATGGAGAAAAATATTTTTGGCCCTTACATTATTATTATAGCATATGATGGATGCTAAAATGACAATTTCAACAAACGTAGAGTATTATTAAGTACATTATATTACACCACCTATATTTATAGTTCAAAATGAGTATCCAAAATGGAAGCAAATGCTCATCACATGCAAAATTTAAATGGTCTGTTGCAAAAAAATGAAGGCTCTGTAACAAAGCAGCAAACTGTGCCTATGTGCAAACCGGGATGTTTAAATTGATGCCAGGTAGCTACACACAAATGTATATGTCCCATCACACAGCGGGAGGGCACTCGAGCAAATAGTGTACACAAACCATTGCTGCAAAGTCACATGAATTTAAATCCATACGGAATAATTCCCAATTACATTACCAGTAGTTTGTATTTACCAAGTGATAATGGGGCCCCCTGACGTGTAACTGGTGTTGTATATGTCAGCCCCATTGCAGGGGGATGTTGGGAGTAAGAGGCACACACCACTTAATGAATCTAGCGCATCTTACAAGTGGCTTACACCTTGTAAGTAATCTAACTCCAGTCAGGGCCAGGAGTAAGATGCCACGTCTGGTCATAAATCATTGCCACACTCCAGCTGCGCCTACCTTGGTGGAGATGACCGGCACTAGACATATCTTAAGTGTTTTGTTTTTTCGGCACAACTCCAAGTTGGACAAACCTTTTGGGAATTTGAAAGTGTTTTACGCTAGTTTTCTTTGTCGCTCCATTGGGAGACCCAGACAATTGGGTGTATAGCTTCTGCCTCCGGAGGCCACACAAAGTATTACACTTTAAAAGTGTAACCCCTCCCCTCTGCCTATACACCCTCCCGTGCATCACGGGCTCCTCAGTTTTATGCTTTGTGTGGAAGGAGGCACACATCCACTCATGCATTCTCAGATTAGTTATATCGGTTGGAAGAAAAGAGGACCCCCACGGGGTCCCCGGCATGTTCCCTTCTCACCCCACTAAAGTCGGCGGTGCTGTTAAGGTTGAGGTACCCATTGCGGGTACAAAGGCCGGAGCCTCATGCCGTTTTTCCTTCACCATCCCTTAGTGGCTCTGGGAGAAGTGGGATCCTGACCGGTCATCCATTCACTGGGACCGGGCTCCCTCCGCAGCCCCTGTGGGAATCTGCTGGACAGGAGTCTATTCTTCCTCAGGGATCGGGCCCTGCATCTATAAGGTACTCTGTGTCCCCATGGGGACTGTGCATGGAGCGCCTTATTCCCGGACGCTGCAGCAGCTGCTGATTTCTGAAGACCAGCGGACTTCCGCGCCGACCGAGCCTGCTTGTCGGCCGCGGTCTTAAATTTAGTCCCCGGCTTCATCGCGGCCTAGTAGCAAAAATCCCGCCCCCGGGCCTGCCTGTCAGGGGTAAGGGCGGGACGGCCAGCCTGACGTCGGCTGTGAGGGCCGGAGCATCCTGTATGTTTCCTCCCCCCTCACTGATCACTGTGGGGACCCCAGATTCCCGCACTTTTCTAGCACCGCCCACGGCTCCACTCCTCCCCTGAGAGCTCCGGCAGCCATGTTTTTGGCATTCTGCCGGTGGAGAATTATCAGAGAAGAGCTCTGCAGCTCTGGGAGACCTAAGGCAGGGAATCTGGAGGACACACACTCGCTTTTTAGCGGTCGGTAAGCCACACCGGTCACCCGGTGCTGGTCCCCCCCCCAGGGTGCCGGAATAGATACGTATTTATATACATATTTCTGTTCGGTCGGGCTGTATACCCCTTCCCATATACCCTCAGTGATCACTCTCCTAGGAGACAACAGCATGTCGTCCACAAGGAGCAAAGGTGCTAAGGCACAGGGTTTTTTTGCGACCTGTACCTCTTGTGCGGCTATGTTACCTGCGGGTTCCACCTACCCTCACTGTGAGCAATGTTCAACCCCTGTTTCGCTTGCTCAGCCGGAGCCTCGGTCACTAGTGGGCCCCTCGGCTCATGTAGACCCCCCTGCTCCCCCTGTCCAGGCGGCAGGGACAGAGTTTGCTGCGTTTGCTGAGAAACTGAGTCACTTTCGCAATCCATGGCTCAGTCTATGGACAAATGGTCTGCCAAGCTGCTAGAAGCTTTGCAGTCCAGACCGGTCCTTACACAGGCCCCGGTCCCCGTTAGATCGTCGCCTCCAGGCCCCTCTCGGTCCGCGCCGAAGCGCGCTCCCAGGTTGGGCCCTAGGTCCCACGCGGAGGACTCCTGCCCGGATCTCAGTCCCAGACTGACTAAGCGGGCTCGCTGGGAATCTTCCCCGACTTCTTCACGCTGTTCGGGTTCCCAGCCCGAGGACTCTCTGGAGGACGAGGCGGACGTCGCAGCTCAGGGCTCTGAACCTGACGTTGCTCTCAATCTTGATACACCTGAAGGGGACGCCTTAGTTAATGATCTTATCTCGTCCATTAACCAGGTGTTATATCTGTCTCCCCCCGCCTCCACCTGTAGAGGAGTCGGCTTCTCAGCAGGAGAAACACCAGTTTCGGTTCCCCAAACGTACACGGACTGCGTTTTTCGATCACTCTAACTTCAGAGATGCTGTCCAGAAGCCCAGAGCGGTTCCGGATAAGCGCTTTACTAAGCGCCTTACTGACACACGTTACCCCTTCCCCTCTGACGTAGTTAAGGGTTGGGCTCAGTGCCCCAAGGTGGATCCTCCAGTCTCTAGATTGGCGGCTAGATCTGTAGTATCGGTGGCAGATGGCTCATCGCTGAAGGATGCCACTGACAGGCAGAGCTCCTGGTGAAATCCATTTTTGAAGCCACGGGCGCGTCCTTTGCCCCGGCCTTTGCAGCCGTGTGGGCACTACAAGCTATCTCAGCTTGTCTGGCTGAGATTAATGCAGTCACACGTAATTCTGCTCCACAGGTTGCGTCTGACTTCTCAAGCGACAGCTTTTTCTTCCTACGCCATGAACGCAGTCCTAGACTCTGCTAGCCGTACAGCGGTGGCATCCGCTAATTCTGTGGCAGTCCGCAGGGCCATGTGGCTGCGCGAATGGAAGGCAGACTCGGCCTCCAAGAGGTTCTTAACCGGTTTGCCGTTTTCTGGCGACCGATTGTTTGGCGAACGATTGGATGAGATTATTAAGGAATCCAAGGGAAAGGACTCCTCCTTACCCCAGTCCAAACCTAAGAGACCTCAGCAACGGAAAATTCAATCGAGGTTTCGGTCCTTTCGTCCCTCCGCCAAGCCCCAGTCCTCTTCGTCCAACAGGCCGGAGAAAGGCCAGAGGAACTCCTATACGTGGCGGTCTAAGTCACGCCCCCAAAAGGCCGCCGGAGGCACTGCCTCCAAGGCGGCCTCCTCATGACTCTCGGCATCCCCGAACCGCATCCTCGGTCGGTGGCAGGCTCTCCCGCTTTTGCGACGCCTGGTGGCCACATGTTAAAGACCGATGGGTGAGAGACATTCTGTCTCACGGTTACAGGATAGAGTTCAGCTCTCGTCCTCAGACTCGTTTCTTCAGAACCTCTCCGCCCCCCGCTCGGGCCGACGCACTTTTTCAGGCAGTGGCCACTCTGAAAACAGAGGGAGTTGTGATCCGGTTCCCCCTCAGGAACATGGTCGCGGCTTTTACTCCAACTTGTTCGTGGTGCCAAAGAAGGACGGATCATTCCGCCCCGTTCTGGACCTCAAATTGCTCAACAGACATGTGAGCACCAGACGGTTTCGGATGGAATCTCTCCGCTCGGTCATCGCCTCGATGTCACAAGGAGACTTCCTAGCATCGATCGACATCAAGGATGCTTATCTCCATGTTCCGATCGCACCCGAACATCAACGCTTCTTGCGTTTCACCATCGGGAACGAGCACCTTCAGTTCGTGGCATTGCCTTTCGGCCTGGCGACAGCCCCATGGGTGTTCACCAAGGTCATGGCATCCGTAGTGGCGGTCCTACACTCTCAGGGCCACTCGGTGATTCCCTACTTAGACGATCTCCTAGTCAGGGCACCTTCTCGGGCGGCGTGTCAACACAGCCTTACAGTCGCTCTGGCGACTCCAGCAGTTCGGGTGGATAATCAACTTCCCAAAATCCCAGTTGACACCGACCCAATCACTGACTTACCTCGGGATGGAGTTTCATACACAGTCAGCGGTAGTCAAGCTACCGCTGGACAAACAGCTGTCCCTGCAGGCAGGGATACAATCTCTTCTTCGGGGTCAGTCATACCCCTTGAGGCGCCTCATGCACTTCCTGGGGAAGATGGTGGCAGCGATGGAGGCAGTGCCGTTCGCGCAATTCCATCTGCGGCCACTCCAATGGGACATTCTCCGCAAATGGGACAGGAGGTCGACTTCCCTCGACAGGAACGTCTGTCCCTTGCAACCAAGACGTTTCTTCAGTGGTGGCTCTGTCCCAATTCTTTATCGCAAGGAAGATCCTTCCTACCCCCAACCTGGGCTGTGGTCACCACGGACACGAGCCTGTCAGGGTGGGGAGCGGTTTTCCGCCACCACAGGGCTCAGGGAACCTGGACTCCGGTAGAGTCCTCCCTTCAGATCAATGTTCTGGAGATAAGGGCAGTGTATCTAGCCTTATTGGCCTTCCATCGGTGGCTGGAGGGCAGACAGATCCGTATACAGTCGGACAACGCCACGGCCGTCGCATACATCAACCATCAGGGAGGCACGCGCAGTCGTCAAGCCTTCCAGGAAGTCAGGCGGATTCTGCAGTGGGTGGAAGCCACAGCCTCCACGATCTCCGCCGTGTACATCCAGGGCGTAGAAAACTGGGAAGCAGATTTTCTCAGTCGTCTTCAGGATTATCTCAGGATGTCATTGCCACTATGAGACAGGCCAGGAAACCAACGTCCGCCAAGATCTATTACAGATCTTGGCGGATCTTCTTATCCTGGTGCTCTGATAATGGTTTTTCTCCCTGGCCGTTTGCCTTACCCACTTTTCTTTCATTCCTTCAATCCGGAATGGACAAGGGTTTGTCACTCGGCTCTCTCAAGGGACAAGTATCTGCGCTCTCCGTATTTTTTCAAAAGCGCCTGGCCAGGCTTCCGCAGGTCCGCACGTTCCTGCAGGGAGTTTGCCACATAGTCCCACCATACAAGCGTCCGCTGGAACCCTGGGACCTTAACAGGGTGCTAACGGCTCTTCAGAAACCACCTTTCGAGCCGCTGCGGGATGTTTCTTTATCACGTCTTTCGCAGAAGGTGGCATTTCTAGTGGCAGTTACATCACTCCGAAGAGTGTCGGAGCTTGCAGCGCTGTCATGCAAAGCCCCCTTCCTGGTTTTTCACCAGGATAAGGTGGTTCTGCGTCCTGTCCCGGAATTTCTCCCTAAGGTGGTATCCCCTTTTCATCTCAATCAGGATATCTCCTTACCTTCATTTTGCCCTAATCCAATTCACAAATGTGAAAAGGATTTGCACTCATTAGATCTAGTGAGGGCACTCCGGTTCTACGTGTCTCGCACGGCACCCCTGCGCCGTTCAGATGCGCTCTTTGTCCTTGTCGCTGGCCAGCGTAAGGGTTCGCAGGCTTCCAAGTCAACCTTGGCTCGGTGGATCAAGGAACCGATTCTTGAAGCCTGCCGTTCTTCTGGGCTTCCGATTCCTTCAGGGCTGAAAGCCCATTCTACCAGAGCCGTGGGTGCGTCCTGGGCATTGCGACACCAGGCTACGGCTCAGCAGGTGTGTCAGGCAGCTACCTGGTCTAGTCTGCACACTTTCACGAAACACTATCAGGTGCATACCTATGCTTCGGCAGACGCCAGTCTAGGTAGGCGAGTCCTTCAGGCGGCGGTTGCCCACCTGTAAGAGGGGGGCCGTTTTCGGCTCTTTTTATCGAGGTATTCTTTTACCCACCCAGGGACTGCTTTTGGACGTCCCAATTGTCTGGGTCTCCAATGGAGCGACAAAGAAGGGAATTTTGTTTACTTACCGTAAATTCCTTTTCTTCTAGCTCCTATTGGGAGACCCAGCACCCGCCCCTGTTCCCTTCGGGCTGGTTGTTCTTTTGTGTACACATGTTGTTCATGTTGAATTGTTCTTTTGGTTCATGGTTTTCAGTTCTCCGAACATCCTTCGGATTGAATTTACCTTAGACCAATTTATAAGTTTCCTCCTTCCTGCTTTTGCACCAAAACTGAGGAGCCCGTGATGCACGGGAGGGTGTATAGGCAGAGGGGAGGGGTTACACTTTTAAAGTGTAATACTTTGTGTGGCCTCCGGAGGCAGAAGCTATACACCCAATTGTCTGGGTCTCCCAATAGGAGATAGAAGAAAAGGAATTTACGGTAAGTAAACAAAATTCCCTTCTTCTGGTATAAATGCTTTTGAGTGTGAGCCATGAAATTAAACCCAATCTGCTTGCTTTGTTATATATCTAATATTCTTATAGGATCTAACCGGCACCTAGATATTGTAAAGTGCATTATATTTCAGGGCGGTGGCTTGCATAGAATGGAGATGGAAAAGGTCTCTAACTGCTTATTTGATTGATATAGATTTGGTATCTGCCCCCACATGAATGAAGACAACAGGGAATTAATCCAAGGAAAGGATCTGCTTGTGGCCTATTATGATGTGGACTATGAGAAGAATCCCAAAGGCTCCAACTACTGGAGAAACAGGTGACTGCGTTTTCATTAGTTTTGTAGGTTTTCATCCTGACTCTGCAACTTGCAATCTTGCGATGAAATCCGTACTGTTATTTATGACACTGACATAGTAATGTTTATAGGCAACCAAGCTTATCACATTGTATATTAATTCTAGAGTAATGATGGTGGCAAAGAAGTTCCTGGATGCTGGACACCAACTCAGTTTTGCCGTTGCTAACCGCAAAGGCTTTGCCCATGAAGTGACTGAATTTGGTTTGGATGCCAGCGCCGGAGATGTTCCTGTTGTTGGAATTAAAAACGCCAAAGGAGATAAATACGCCATGCAGGAGGAGTTCACGTAAGTATACAGTCTACTATACAATAGTGTACCGCCTGGTCAAGCCAAGAAGTCCCCTTCCTGGCATCATATTGTCTGGACAGGCTATAAATTTATTAAATCTGTGCTTCCAACCCCCCCCCCCCCCTCTTCCTCATTACACCCACTCCATAAGGAAATCTTCATTTTGAGTAAAGGCCCTGTCACACACAGAGATAAATCTTTGGCAGATCTGTGGTTGCAGTGAAATCATGGACATATTGTTCCATTTGTACACAGCCACAAACCTGGCACTGATTGTCCACAATTTCACTGCAACCACAGATCTGCCGCAGATTTATCTCTGTGTGTGACAGGGCCTTAAGTATTGTCTTTTGATTCCTCTCTACTAGTCGTGATGGAAAGGCACTGGAGCGATTCCTGCAAAACTACTTTGATGGTCAGCTGAAGAAATACATGAAGTCTGAGCCTGTTCCTCAAAGCAATGATGGCCCAGTCAAGGTAAGAGCGGCAAGAACAACCTGAATGAGTCTTGGGCATGCATCAGTTTGGAAAGTGCCGAAGTCTAAAGTAAGATTGGGTGAAGGAATGGTTATTGGGCCGACTTCATCAAGCAGTGAATGACTGTTTTCTGGAGTAAAACTACTTTATATAGTGGAGAATTTGTGCACAAATCATGTTTTCAGTCTAACCTGGACTTTTTAGTCATTATAATTTACTGCGCTGGCAGTCAGTCTAGCAAGCAAGGAGACCTAGCCCAGGCAGTAATTATCACCTTGTGATAAAACCTTCATTATATGTAAACAGCACCCAGTCTAAAGGCCCAGTCACACACAACGACTTACCAGCGATCCAGAAAACGATGCGACCTGATAGGGATCGCAGGTAAGTCGCTGGGAGGTCGCAGGTGAGATGTCACAGTCAGATCTTACCAGCGATGCAGAACAATACAGATCGCAGTAGCGACCTGTATAACGATCTCAGCAGTCACTGTAACCCTGTCACACAGTGTCAAACACAGCGATGCGTGCTGCCCAGCAGGACATCGCCTTTGAAGAAAATGGCCTGGACCATTCTGCAACGACTAGAGATCTCACAGCAGGGGCCTGATCGCTGGTAGGTGTCACACATAACAAGATCGCTAACGGGATCGCTACTGCGTCACCAAACGGTGACTCATCTGCGATCTCGCTAGCGATCTCGTTATGTGTGACGGTACCTTAAAAAGTGACACTTTGCTGAATTCAGTGTTCTAACATCTACATCAGCTGTTCTCAGATTACATAGCAAAAACCTGATGGACAGATTTGCTTTTAATACAATGATATCTACTGGACACTGCCATCTCTCTTAACACTCCATTTCTGTCATTCAAGGTTGGAAAAACTGCCCTCATAATTCAATTGTTCTACTAAAGGATCATGCTGAAACTTCTAATTTTTTTTTTTTTCCCGTTTGACTTTCTTAGGTGGTTGTAGCTGAAAACTTTGATGAAATAGTAAATGATGAGCGCAAGGATGTTCTAATTGAGTTCTATGCTCCATGGTGTGGACACTGCAAAAACCTGGAACCCAAATACAAGGAGCTGGGAGAGAAGGTATGCCTGAGTGCTCACTTCTAAAGCTAGGTTCACATTTCCGTTGTTTATGATCAGTCACATGTGTTGCTTGACGCTTGTGACTGATGATGCGTTGTACAACAGGTGACAAGAATTGGAATTCATTGTCATGAGAAACTGGATTCCGTTGTAAAACGAGTGATTGTTCACAATAGCCGGCGGCTGGTTTCCGTGAGCGATCAGCTGATCTCCCGACTGGTGGCTTTTGAGAGTGACTGATCGCTCTCAAAAGCCGGCGGCCGGGAGATCTGGCTTCTGTGAGCGGTCAGCTGGTGATCAGCTGATCGCTCACAGAAGCCGGCCGCCGGGTGATCAGCTAATTGTTCGGCCGCCGAGAGAGCATGCACAGCGAAATCAAAAGGATTCCGCTGCTCAAAAAAGTTACATGCTGCGTTCCTGCCGCCCGACAGTCTGGAACAACTGATCAGTTGGGCGGAGGATGCAATGCAGCGTCATCAGTCACAATCCGCCGCTCATATAAGTCTATGGGAAACAACGAAATCTGCCAAACGGATTGCATTGTTTATCAGAGTGGGGGATTGTGACTGATCATAAACAACGGAAATGTGAACCTAGCCTAAGACAAAAGGATTTTGACAATTAAGGCTAATTCTAAACTTATTAAAGTATATCTAGACAGCTAAAACATTATTCCAATGTATGTGATCATTTATCTAAACTGGTTGAAGGGGCAGGCCAGGTGCTGCACATGCACTACTGTTTTTTTTTGTTTTTTTTTTTTTGGGGTTTTGTTTTTTTTTCTTTCCTGTCTTAAATGGATCAGAGAAAAACAAAACCTATTGTGTCACCTTTCTTAAACCTCACCACTTTTGATCTTTCTGTATGTCCTTGGTGACTGCTAAGGCCCCTTTCACACATTAGTTGTTTCCCTTCAGTCACAATTTGTTTTCTCAACGGATCAGTCGCAGATTGTGGCTAAACTGATGCGACGGATCATTTTTTCGATGGATCCATCTAGTTGGGGGCGGGATTCCGTCATTTGACGGATGATACAGGATCCTGCGCCCATAGGCTTCCATTCTACCAAATGACAGACGGTGACGGATCCGTCTTTTTTTTTTTTTTTTTTTTTTGTTTCCTGCGTGCACAAAAAATGTTACTTTGGCCGTTGTCTCCGTCTGACGGACAGACATTTTTCGGCGGATCAAACACGAGACCATCTGCTGCTAATACAAGTCGATGAGAAAAATACGGATCCAGCGGCAACAATCGCCAGATCCGTTGTTTTCAAAATTTGACAGATTGTGACTGATGGCAAAAAAAAAAACCTGTGTGGACGAGTTATCTTCTGCATTCTACTGGTATCAGCAGAAACTTTGCAGAAGGGTACCATTTGGATATATTGGTGCCTTAATGGGAATTTGCACCAAGTGTAAAACTTGCACCACCATTTGCAAAGAAATAAACTCCCAAAGAAGGGTTTCTTTCCTGACTAATGTCTTTACAATAGCTATATTCTTTTTGTTTGTTCCATAGCTGGGCGATGATCCAAACATTGTTATTGCCAAGATGGATGCCACTGCTAACGATGTGCCTTCTTACTATGAAGTCAGAGGGTAAGTAATGTTTGTCTGAAACCACCAGAGCTTAATGGATTTTTTTTTTTTGTTTTTGTCTTTGTTACGATACTAAAGCTATCCACATAAAATAAAAGAAATGGTGGGCTGCCACCACCGTGCTCTCACCAATCCTTAGGGCGGCTTTGCACGTTGCAACATCACACGTGCGATGTCGGTGGGGTCAAATCGAAAGTGACGCACATCCGGCGTCACTTTCGACATCGTTGTAAATTCTAGATGATACGATCGAGCGCAAAAGCGTCGTTATCGTATCATCGTTGCAAGCTCCGACTTTTCCATAATTTTACTGCAGCGATGGTACGATGCTGTTCCTCGTTCCTGCGGCAGCGCACATCGCTGTGTGTTACGCCGCAGGAGCGAGGAACTTCACCTTACCTGCCGCCGGCGGCTATACGGAAGGAAGGAGGTGGGCGGGATGTTTACATCCTGCTCATCTCCGCCGCTATTGGCCGCCTGCCGTGTGACGTCGCTATGACGCTGCACGACCCGCCCCCTTAGGAAGGAGGCGGGTCGCCGGCCAAAGCGACGGTCGCAGGACAGGTGAGTGCATGTGAAGCTGGCGTAGCGATAATTTTCGCTACGCCAGCTATCACAAGATATCGTACCTGCGACGGGGGCGGGGACATCGCGTGCGACATCGCAGCATCGGCTTGCGATGTCGCAACGTGCAAAGCCTGCCTTAGGCAAATATATTGGTGATAATAAAAGTTTAAGTACAATTGACCCCCTTTATAAAGAAGTATTTTTAAAGCCCCTTCAGTGATAGTAATATTCTAGTTACCATATATACTCGAGTATAAACCGAGGCCCCTAATTTTACCAGAAAAACCTGGGAAAACGTATTGACTATAGTATAAGCCTAGGGTGGGAAATGCAGCAGCTACTGATAAAATATATACCAATAAAATGTAATGTGCCCTTCCTTGTCCCCTGTAGTAGTGTCCTCATTTCTGTCCCCTTCTTGTCCCCTATTATGCCATTGTTCACATACACAAAAAAAAATATATTCTCACCTGTCCTCCATTCCTACGGTCCCCTCTTACCAGCTTCTTGCAGATCGCTGGCACACGTACTCCTCGATGATTGCAGCCGGTGCACGTCACCACTGCTGCTGTAGGCGCCACAAAGCATTCAACTATAATAAAGTGAGGACTGCAGTGGCTGTCCTGTGCAGTGTACAGGCTGCGATCACCGAGGGGGTCTGTGCCTGCTGTCATCAAAAAGCGGGTAAGAGGGCACCGGAGGAACGGAGGAGACAGGTGAGAAGATTTTATGTATTTTGTGGGACTCTCACTTGTATAAGCGGAGGGGGTGTGTTTTCAGTATAAAAAAAAAAAATGGGCTGAAAAACTCTGCATATACTAAAGTGTATAATAGCGTATGTTGTGTTTGTGGGTTTTTGTTTAAGAGCTTTGTATTTTTTCAGGTTCCCCACGATTTTCTTTGCACCAGCTGGAAGTAAGCAAAGTCCAAAGAGATATGAGGTGAGTTCACAAACTGAAATTACATAACCACGAAGTTGGACAGCTTCTCATTTTGGTTTCAGGCAGTGGCCAACAAGTCATGTGAGGGTGCGATCAGAGCTAAAGAGCAATGCAGGCCAGAAAACGCACTCCGCAGTTTGGAGGGGGCGCGGCTGTGCTGTGCAGTCTTTTTCTTCAGCGCTCTATTGGGAGACCCAGACGATTGGGGTATAGCTACTGCCCTCTGGAGGCCACACAAAGCACTACATTAAAAGTGCAAGGCCCCTCCCCCTCTGGCTATACCCCCCCCGTGGTATCACGGGTTCTCCAGTTTTAGCTTTGTGTGCGAAGGAGGTCAGACATTCCATGCATAGCTCCACAGATTTTAGTCAGCAGTAGCTGCTGACTATTTCGGATGGAAGAAAAGAGGACACATATAGTGTCCCCAGCATGCTCCCTTCTCACCCCTGGATGGTGTTGTAAGGTTGAGGTACCTATTGCTGGTACAGGGCTGGAGCCTGACATGCTGTTTTCCTTCCACATCCCCTGGTAGGGCTCTGTGGAAGTGGGATCCTGCCGGCCTCTCAGCTCTGACGCCGGGCTCCATCCACAGACCCATTAGAACCTGATGGATTCGGAGCAGGAGTACGATCAGGGACAGGCCCTGCATCATACAGGTACTCTGTGTCCCCGGCAGGCACAGACACACTCCGGGCTGGCTGGGTGTTGTAGTGCGCCGGGGACCGCAACGTGGAGTTGGTGTCCCTACAGATTACTGGGGGACTTTTTTTGTGTATGGGAACGCAGCGCCGACCCCCTCTGGACCGGGCGGCGCTGCTGTGACTTGTGGTGCGCCGGGGATCCGCCGTCCGCGCTTTTACGGCGGCGGCGGTTATAAATTTAGTCCCCGGCTTTTTGGGCCTAGGACGCCGGCAACTCCGATTCGTTCCCGCCCCCACCCTGTCAATCAGGGTAGGGGAGAGACGCTGTTCGCTAGCAGCGACGAGGGCTGGAGCCTGATTTACATGCTCCAGCCCTCTCACTTGGCACAGAGGGAAGCAGGCTTCCCGCTCTTGGCCAGGAACGCCCAGGGCCCGCCCCCCTTCCTCTCTCGAGACGCCGGCAGCCATTACATGCATGCCTGGCTGGAGGAAGGACGCAAGGCTCTGGGAGACCTGGACTAGGGGCTATCTGGCGACCACACACCCGCTTTTTAAGCGGGCGGTAAGCGATTTTTCTGTGCTGGTCCCTCTAGTGCCTCACTGTGTATCAGTGTACTGTGTACAGATATATAGATATTGTATTTCTTGCACTGTGAGGTGCGCTTCTGGCTGCATATCCCAGATCGCTCTGTGGAAGCAGCAACATGTCATCCTCAAAACGCAAGGCGGCCAAGGCAAAAAGGGCTGTGTATACTGCGTGTGCTGCATGTGGGGCTAATCTACCAGCAGGCTCCGATGACCCCCATTGTGTGCAATGCTCCGACCCGGTGCTGCTTCGCCAGCCGGAGTCAGGAGAGGTAGCGACCCAGGCTGAGACGCTTGTAGGTTCTGCCCCGGTGACAGGGACAGACTTTGCAGTTTTTGCAGATAATATGTCTGTGTCTATGGCAAAAATCCTTGAAACCTTGCAATCTATGCATGGGGCTCAGTCTCTGGGCACGGCGAGGCCTCTGTCCTCAGGTCCCCCTTTCTTGGAATGTATCCAGCCCACAGGGGGGTCCCCGGCTTCACAGGCCGAGGATTATGACTCAGATGATGGCCCCAGCCACCCTAAGCGAGCTCGCTGGGAAAGACCCTCGACGTCTTCACACTGCTCAGGGTCTCAGCGCAATCAGTCTCCCTGTGATGTGTCTGATGAGAGTGATCAGGAATCCACTCCTGGAACCCCTCTCAACCTGGATACCCCGGATGGGGATGCCATGGTAAACGACCTTATCTCAGCCATCAATAGGCTGTTGGATATTTCTCCCCCAGCCCCTTCAGCAGAAGAGGCGGCTGCGGAGCAGGAGAAGTTTCGTTTCCTTTATCCCAAGCGTAAATTGAGTGCTTTGTTAGATCACTCTGACTTCAGAGAATCAATCCAGAAGCACGACGCTCACCCAGAAAGGCGTTTCTCTAAACGATCTAAAGATACGCGTTTCCCTTTCCCCCCTGAGGTGGTCAAGCGCTGGACACAGTGTCCAAAGGTAGACCCCCCGATTTCCAAACTTGCAGCTAGATCCATAGTTGCAGTGGAGGATGGCGCTTCACTTAAAGATGCCAATGACAGACAGATGGACCTTTGGTTAAAATCTGTCTATGAAGCTATCGGCGCGTCGTTTGCTCCGGCATTCGCAGCCGTATGGGCACTCCAGGCTATTTCAGCCGGCTTAGCAAAAGTGGATGCTATCATGCATCCAGCAGTGCCGCAAGTGGCGCACCTTACCACGCAGATGTCGGCGTTTGCGTCTTACGCTATCAATGCGGTCCTAGAATCTACCAGTCGCACCTCAATGGCGTCCGCCAATTCGGTAGTTTTGCGCAGAGCCTTGTGGTTAAAGGACTGGAAAGCAGATGCTGGTTCCAAAAAATGTTTAACCAGTTTGCCTTTGTCTAGAGATAGACTGTTTGGCGAGCCATTGGCTGACATCATTAAGCAGTCCAAGGGTAAAGACTCCTCTTTACCACAACCCAGAACATCCAAACCTCAGCAGAAAAAGTGGCAGCAGAGGTTTCAGTCCTTTCGAGGTTCGGGCAAGACTCCATTTACCTCGTCCAAAGGGACTCAGAGGACGCAAAGAAACTCAGATTCGTGGCGGACTCACACACGCCCCAAGAAAGCAAATGGAGGTACCGCTTCCAAAGCGGCTACCTCATGACTTCCAGCCCCCCCCCTCCGCATCGCCGGTCGGGGGCAGGCTCTCCCGCTTTTCCGGCATTTGGATGTCACAGGTCAAAGACCGGTGGGTGACGGACATTTTGTCTCGCGGGTACAGAATCGAGTTCAATTCTCGTCCTCCAGCTCGGTTCTTCAGAACCTCCCCACATCCAGACCGAGCAGATGCTCTGTTGCAAGCGGTGGATTCCCTAAAAGCGGAAGGAGTGGTGATCCCAGTCCCTCCTCAGGAACAAGGGCAAGGGTTTTACTCCAATCTCTTTGTGGTTCCAAAAAAGGACGGCTCGTTCCGTCCTGTTCTGGACCTAAAACGGCTCAACAAACATGTGCACGCCAGGAGGTTCCGGATGGAAACCCTCCGCTCTGTCATTGCCTCAATGTCCAGAGGAGACTTCCTTGCCTCAATAGACATCAAAGATGCTTATCTCCACGTGCCAATTGCTACAGAACATCAACGTTTTCTACGTTTTGTGATAGGAGACGACCATTTTCAGTTCGTACCTCTTCCATTTGGTCTGGCGACAGCCCCACGGGTCTTCACCAAGGTCATGGCGGCGGTGGTAGCAGTCTTGCACTCTCAGGGACACTCGGTGATCCCTTACCTAGACGACTTATTGGTCAAAGCTCCCTCTCAGGAGGCATGTCAGCACAGCCTGAATGCTACGCTGGAGACTCTACAGTCTTTCGGATGGATCATCAACTTTCCAAAGTCGATCCTATCACCGACTCAGTCACTAACGTATCTTGGCATGGAGTTTCATACTCTAGCAGCGATAGTGAAGCTGCCGCTGAACAAGCAGCGGTCATTACAGACAGGGGTGCAATCTCTCCTGCAGGGCCAGTTGCATCCCTTGCGGCGCCTCATGCATTTCCTAGGGAAGATGGTGGCAGCCATGGAAGCAGTTCCCTTTGCGCAGTTTCATCTGCGCCCACTTCAATGGGACATTCTCCGCCAATGGGACGGGAAGTCAACGTCCCTGGACAGGAAAGTCTCGCTTTCCCAGACGGCCAAGGACTCTCTACAATGGTGGCTCCTTCCCACCTCATTATCTCAGGGAAGATCCTTCCTGCCCCCATCCTGGGCAGTAGTTACGACAGATGCGAGTCTGTCGGGGTGGGGAGCAGTGTTTCTCCACCACAGGGCTCAGGGGACGTGGACTCCGCAGGAGTCCACCCTTCAGATCAATGTTCTGGAAATCAGAGCAGTGTATCTTGCCCTACTAGCCTTCCAGCAGTGGCTGGAAGGAAAGCAGATCCGAATCCAATCGGACAACTCCACAGCGGTGGCATACATCAACCACCAAGGAGGGACGCGCAGTCGGCAAGCCTTCCAAGAAGTCCGGCGCATTCTAATGTGGGTGGAGGACAGAGCATCCACCATATCCGCGGTTCACATCCCAGGCGTAGAAAACTGGGAAGCAGACTTCCTCAGTCGCCAGGGCATGGACGCAGGGGAATGGTCCCTTCACCCGGACGTGTTTCAGGAAATCTGTCGCCGCTGGGGAGTGCCGGACGTCGACCTAATGGCATCCCGGCACAACAACAAGGTCCCGGCATTCATGGCGAGGTCGCGCGATCAAAGAGCTCTGGCGGCAGACGCCTTGGTTCAAGATTGGTCGCAGTTTCAGCTCCCTTACGTGTTTCCGCCTCTGGCGCTCTTGCCCAGAGTGCTACGCAAGATCAGATCCGAGTGCAGCCGCATCATACTCGTCGCTCCAAACTGGCCGAGGAGGTCGTGGTATCCGGATCTGTGGCATCTCACGATCGGTCGACCGTGGTCACTGCCAGACCGACCAGACTTACTGTCCCAAGGGCCGTTTTTCCATCAGAATTCTGCGGCCCTGAACCTGACTGTGTGGCCATTGAGTCCTGGATCCTAGCATCTGCAGGATTATCTCAAGGAGTGGTTGCCACAATGAGACAAGCTAGAAAGTCGAATTCTGCTAAGATCTACCACAGAACGTGGAAGATTTTCTTATCCTGGTGCTCGGCTCAGGGAGTGTCTCCCTGGCCATTTGCATTACCCAAGTTTCTTTCCTTCCTGCAATCGGGGTTAGAAAAGGGCTTGTCGCTCAGCTCCCTTAAAGGGCAAGTTTCGGCACTATCCGTGTTTTTTCAGAAGCGTCTAGCACGTCTGTCTAAGGTGCGCACGTTCCTGCAGGGGGTCTGTCATATTGTGCCCCCGTACAAGCGACCGTTAGATCCATGGGATCTGAACAGGGTACTAGTTGCTCTCCAGAAGCCGCCCTTCGAGCCTCTGAAGGAAGTTTCCTTTTCTCGGCTGTCGCAGAAAGTGGCGTTTCTTGTTGCGATCACATCGCTTCGGCGAGTGTCTGAGCTGGCAGCTCTGTCATCCAAGGCTCCCTTCCTGGTGTTCCACCAGGACAAGGTTGTGCTGCGCCCCATTCCGGAGTTTCTTCCTAAGGTCGTATCCTCTTTTCATCTTAATCAGGATATTTCCTTGCCTTCTTTTTGCCCTCATCCGGTTCACCGGTATGAAAAGGACTTACGTTTGCTAGATCTGGTGAGAGCACTCAGAATCTACATTTCCCGCACGGCGCCCATACGCCGTGCCGATGCACTTTTTGTCCTTGTCGCTGGTCCGCGCAAGGGGTTGCAGGCTTCTAAAGCCACCCTGGCTCGATGGATCAAAGAACCAATTCTAGAGGCCTACCGTTCTGCGGGGCTTCCGGTTCCTTCAGGGCTAAAAGCCCACTCAACCAGAGCCGTGGGTGCGTCCTGGGCATTACGTCACCAGGCTTCGGCTCAACAGGTGTGCCAGGCAGCTACCTGGTCCAGTCTGCACACTTTCACCAAGCATTATCAGGTGCATACCTATGCTTCGGCGGATGCCAGCTTAGGTAGAAGAGTCCTGCAGGCGGCAGTGACACCCCCGTAGGGGAGGGCTGTTTTGCAGCTCTAACATGAGGTATTTATTTACCCACCCAGGGACAGCTTTTGGACGTCCCAATCGTCTGGGTCTCCCAATAGAGCGCTGAAGAAGAAGGGAATTTTGTTACTTACCGTAAATTCCTTTTCTTCTAGCTCTTATTGGGAGACCCAGCACCCGCCCTGTTGTCCTTCGGGATGTTTTTTTGTTGTTTGCGGGTACACATGTTGTTCATGTTGAACGGTTTTTCAGTTCTCCAATGTTATTCGGAGTTAATTTGTTTAAACCAGTTATTGGCTTCCTCCTTCTTGCTTTGGCACTAAAACTGGAGAACCCGTGATACCACGGGGGGGGTATAGCCAGAGGGGGAGGGGCCTTGCACTTTTAATGTAGTGCTTTGTGTGGCCTCCAGAGGGCAGTAGCTATACCCCAATCGTCTGGGTCTCCCAATAAGAGCTAGAAGAAAAGGAATTTACGGTAAGTAACAAAATTCCCTTCTTTAATTGTCAAGTGTGGAGTGGATACCATAAGGATTTTGCCTCGGACATGTTGTCACGTCCTTGTTGTTAAATAATTTATTATTCTAAAAGTGTGTGTGTGTGTGTGTGTGTGTGTGTGTGTGTGTGTGTGTGTGTGTTTTGTTATTAGTATGCGTATTCATGCTGTATTTGATGTGTCTCTTGAAATGAATCTTCTATAGAACCTATTCATCACAAAATACTGTGTCAACGTAACCTAAACCTGCCCATACACATCAAACTGACTGCAAACATAACAGCCTTCCTTCACTACTTAAGGGGAACCTGTCAGGTCCCATATGCGTTCTGATCTACAAGCAGGGTGATGTGTGGCCTAGCAACCCCTTCCTACCCATCCCTGTGTTGTAATATTGTGTAATGTGAATGTATATTGTATATTATATGTATATTTTATATATAATAGATCTCTTACGTGCTCCCTATGTAAATGATCAGAGGCTGTAGCTCCATGGGCGTCACATCGCCCCATGGGTGTTTGCATGCTTTCCGTGATATCACGCCCCTGTGGGCGTGATACCATGGATTTACATGAGTGACGTCACCGGCCGCTCCTTGAGATCCCGGGCTTGACATTCCCATAGCCTTGTTTATCTGGGTGCTTGCTTGTCGGCTTCTGACGCGCACTGTGCATGGTCGGAACCACAGGAATCTTCTGATCACGCACAGTGCGCGTCTGAAGCCAACAAGCAAGCACCCGGATAAAAAAGGCTGCGGGAATGAGAAGTGCGCATGCGTGGGATCTCAAGGAGCTGATGGTGACGTTGCTCATATTAATCCATGGTATCACACCTACAGGGGCTTGATACTGCAGAAAGCATACAAAGGCCCACTGGGCGATGTTGACGCTGTTGTTACATAGGAAACATGTAAGGAATAAAACATTTTATTACTTTCATATTACATAATATTACAACACAGGGATGGGCAGGAAGGGGTTACTAGGCCACACATCACCCTGCTTGTAGGTCAGAAAGCATAAGGGACATGACAAGTTTCCGTTTAATCATTGAAGACCACATTACTTAGACTGCCTGGACATTTTAGTAGTGAAATCTGGATAGCCGGACACTAGTTACCTGCTAAGGAATCATTCAGGCTCATAATATATATTTCCCCAATGAGATGTTGGGTCAGTTCGGGATGTGCCCGGATTTCTTTCTTGTCCTGTCTGATAACATTGATTACTAATTCACTAATGTGTGCCTTTCTGGTTGTAGGGTGGCAGAGAGGTTAGTGACTTCCTCAGCTACTTGAAGAAGGAGGCTACAAACCCTCCAATAGTGAAAGATGATGAAAAGCCCAAAAAGAAGAAGAAAGAAGAACTATAAATATTGTGTCAAAGCAGCCTTTATGCAGTTTGGGGTTGTCATTCTGACATTACTGGGAATTAATGGGAACACAACATTGTGGACACTGAAGCAACACTTTCCTGAAGGGAATCTGTCGGTTGAAATTAAACATTTCTTAGATGCACTGCTGGAAAGATCCAAGGACCTATGAATCTGTGGCTTGTCAAGAGGGGGCACCACTTTTCCATCTAGGTTGGGAGGGATGGGGTAGGGTGGGGGCTCTGAAATTCGGAATTTTGTTTTGTTACCCTTTTTTCTTTTTTATTTCTTTTGTACATTTGAAACTGATTCGACAATAAACACCCCCCCACCTTAATTATTGTTTGACTAATTTTTCCTGCTGTTTGAGGGCTCATTGTCTGATGGTCTGACATGGAAATCTCCTCCATTGCTAAATAATGGCACTTGACCCATAACATGTCTGTCTTTAACCCCTTAACGACCCATGACGTACTGACTTTCGGTGGTTGCCATGGTAGCACAGGGTCATGTGATGACGCCTGTAGCTAACATGAGTCACTTCCTCTCAATGCCGGAATACAGCCGGCATTGAAAGTAAAGCACCAAATCTGCAGTTCTCGACTCTGTAGCTGAGATCAGCAGATGGGGAGAGCGATCAGATTGCTGATCGCTATAGCCCACTAGGGGGACTAGTAAAATAAAAAAGTTTTAAAAAATTAAAAAAAATAAAAAACCCTAAGTTTTTAAATCACTCCCCTTTCACCCCATTGAAAATTAAAGGGTTAAAAAAAAATAAAAAATATACACATTTGGTATCGCCGCGTTCAGAAATGCCCGATCTATCAAAATATAAAATCAATTAGTCTGATCAGTAAACGGCAAAAAAATTCCAAAAGCCAAAATTACGTTTTTTTTGTCGCTGCAAATTTTGCGCAAAATGCAATAACAGGCGATCAAAACGTAGGATCTGCGCAAAAATGGTACCGTTAAAAACGTCAGCTCGAGACGCAAAAAATAAGCCGTCGCCAAGCCTCAGATCCCAAAAAATGAGACCACTATGGGTTTTATAAAATGGAGCAAAAAGTGCGCCACTTTTTTTGGACAAGCTGGTAAATTTGTTTTTTTTTAACCCCATAAATGCAAGAAAAACCTATTCATGTTTGGTGTCTACAAACTCTCACTGACCTCAGGCATCACATAGATAAATCAGTTTTACCATTTGGTAAACACTGAATAAAATATCCCAAAAACTATTGTACGATCACACTTTTTTTTTGCAATTTTTCCGCACCTGGAATTTTTTTGCTGTTTTCCAGTATACTATATGGTAAAACTTATGGTTTCATTTAAAAGTACAACTCGTCCCGCAAAAAACAAGCCCTCATATGGCAAGATTAACAGAAAAATAAAGTTACGGCTCTCGGAAGAAAGAGAGGAAAAAAAACAAAACTGAAAAACACACAATGCCTGGGGGCTGAAAGGTTAAAGGGAATCACAGCAGGTTTTTGGTATCTCAACTGAGAGCAGTATGATATAGGCAAAGAGACCCTGAATCCAACGTTGTATCACTTAATATACTAGGTGTAGCAGTTGTGACACAGTTTTTAGATTTAACAATGGAGCAGAGCTCAAACTTAACCCACCTACACCAGGCACTCTATGTACAAAGTCTAGATTTAGAGAAATGCTAATCGGAGGGGGTGCTGTCAAACTAGTGTAGTCCAAGCACTGATTATCCCAGGGGATAAAACTTTCACTGGCGATAAACTGCACAGCAGGGTAATAAATTAGACATCATTGCAGTGTGTGTCACCCTCTATCTCCTGATTTCATAGCACAAACCTGCTGACAGATTCTGTTTATTCACATTTCATTCTAGCATACCATGGAAGAAAGAGACAACTCTAGGTACAATGTACTGAACTAGCAACATTGTATGAATATATGATGCTGTAACTTCAGATCATTTGACCTGTGGACAGATATTATCCATGCTCTGCTGCAAAGTCTCTGCCTCTTCCTCAGCTATTTATGTGCAATAATTGTTTTTTACTTGGATTTTCTAACACAAACACAATTGATGTAGCTGTACATCATAATGGGGAAGGTGTTCCTGAAAAATAAGGTAGAACCTGTGTATCATGCACATTGCAGAGCATTTGCCAAGTGATCAGACTGAGTGTTCAGGCCCCATAAGAAAATTAAAAAAAAAAAGTTGGAGGGGGGGGGGATATGGAGGAGAATAGTTTCTTCATTAAACACTGTTTTATGTAAAACCAGATTCGCATATTTTATATATATATATATATATATATATATATATATATATATATATATATATATATATATATATATATATATATATATATATATTTTATTTTTTTAAATCCAGTTCTGGGCCAGACGCCAGTCCCCATTTATGTATATGCAAACCAGAATCCGGCCATTTAAAAATGGTGGTAGAAGGGATAGGGGGATGGGAGCGAGTGTGTTGTACTTATCGAGGCGCCAGCGCAGCTGTACACTACTCGTACAGCCATCCATTCACTTCCAGGGCTGCAAATTAAGCTCATGCATATGCATGGCTTTCCCTGCCCAGCAGTGTCTGTGATTGGTTGTCAGACACGCCCCCACCCTGAGTGACAACATGCTTTCAGTCACAGGTGCTATATGCGCCTATTGTGGTATAAACATAAATGGGAAAAAATTGTCGCAGGATCCCCCTATATTATGATACCCAGCACAGATAAAGCATACGGCTACAGGCTGCAGCCCCCAGCCATATGCTTATCTTGGCTGTGTATCAAAATAGGAAGAACCACATGCGACTTATTTTCTCTAGTCACCATCCATGACAGCGCAACAGGAGTTAAAACCACACCCTAATTAGGACCAGAAACCGAGGTTAAATAACTCCCTCCCCTTCCTCCCATCTCCAGTGTTTCCTGTCCTTGGCTCGTGACTGGAGTACTACAGGGGAAATAAAGACTATCCATCCGTACTACCGGACAGCTGAGGTCGTAGCTTGCCACTTTCCCTCCTTAGTCGCTACTCCCGTCACATCTGGATTTGGGACCTGCCTGCTCTCCCTGCACCTCACATGAGGTAAAGCGGAGCAGGGCCGACTTGCTGGGGGCCTCCTTGAGCTCCCCGGCTCCTCATCGCTAGCATGCAGTGGTGATGGTGCACGCCGCGCTGATGTACTTTCTGGACTGTGTTCCACCCTGGAACGCACGCACTGTTTCAGGCTCACTGCAGCACCAATTGGTTTTGCTGTCACATCAGTAGACCTACCCAAACCATATGAGGGGGAGCAGTCGCCCACATGGGATTATGGCACTGGGACCTCGCACTCATGTATAAGTGCCTGACCTGAAGACATCCAAAGGTAGGACTGCATAATGGAGAGTGATCTTCCCCACTCTGTATCTGTAGAGCCCAGCGCTAACTCCCGGTCCAGTGAGTATACTGTAATGGGGGGGCGGTTGGGACGTACACATAAAAGCTGCATGTGTCTCCTTTTTCCTTTCGTCACGACAGCACCCACGAGAGAGGGATCCGCCCCCTTCAGGAAAGGAAACCTACAGATAAAAAGGGGCGGTCCCCCTCCCTCATCAGTTGGTTTCCTGTCCTGCTGGGATCGGAACCTGCAGTACCTGGGTCCTGTTGAGTCCGTGCGGTTTTCATGGGGACGGCGGAGCTCTGGATCCGGAAGCACGGTCGGTGGAGCTCCCCTCGTGGACTCCGTCCTCCGGTGCGCCTCGTCCTCTTCTCCTGGTCCGGCTTTGCCTCCAGGGAATGACGCCTGCAGCAGGGTGTACCTTTCCTGGATCGTGTGCGCGGCGGGGGGGGGGGGGGGGCCTGCCGCGTCGAAGGTGCGTGCTTCCCTGCTGCAGTGTCCCGGAAGTCTGCAGGAGCACTTCCGGGGGAGCGGCCGGGAAGGTTCCTTGTGAAACCCGTGACCCCTCCATCCTGGCTGGACGCTGCGGTACTGGTGAGTCTCTGGCGGTGGGGCCGGAGCCTCTACCTGACGTTCCTGCCTCTTCACCACTGCACGGCGTGTGCACGTGGGAAGGGGTGTCCTGGGCCTGCCGCGTCCGAGGCTGTCTCCATGTCACCGACGGCTGTGCTCCTGCTTCTGCGGTTCGAGGGGGGGGCTCGGCTGTGGCTCTCTGCCGGCCTTTCCTGCTTGGTCTGTGATATGTCCGGGGTTGCACCCCTTCTAGGTCGGCGGCCTCCCTCCTGCTGTGCCGGCGTCCGGATGGTGTCTGCCCTGGGGTGTGTGGCGGGGTGCCCTCTTGGTCTGTGCTCGGTGGCCTCTGTGCCTCCTGCCTCTGAGCTCCGGGGCGTCTGTGGCGTCCTGGCCCCTGTGGCCTCCTGGCATCGGTGGGGCCTGACCCCTGTGGACTCCTGGCCCCTGTGGACTCCTGGCCCCCGTGGCCCTTGTGGACTCCTGGCCCCCGTGGCCCTTGTGGACTCCTGGCCCCCGTGGCCCTTGTGGACTCCTGGCCCCCGTGGCCCTTGTGGACTCCTGGCCCCCGTGGCCTCTGTGGACTCCTGGCCCCCGTGGCCTCTGTGGACTCCTGGCCCCCGTGGCCTCTGTGGACTCCTGGCCTCCGTGGCCTCTGTGGACTCCTGGCTCCCTGTGGGCTCCTGGCCCCTGTGGCCTCTGTGGGTTCCTGGCCCCTGTGGCCTCCGGGCCCCTGTGCCTTCGGTATGTACTGGCCCATGTGGCCTGTGTGTTTTTTCTGGCCCCTGTGGCCTGTGTGTGGCCTCCTGACCTCTGTGGCCTCTGAGCCTCCTGGCCTCAGGGCCACCTAGCATCCTGGTCTATGTGGCCTCTGTGACCTCTGGTCCTTCCGGCCTCTGAGCCTCCTGGCCTTCGCACCTCCTGAGGTTGGGTCTCGGTGCCTCCTGGTCTCTGTTCCTCCTGGCCCCCGGACCTCCTGGCCTCGGGCCTCTGTGTCTCTTAGTCCGGGCCTCGTGCTTCCTGGCTTGTGCCTCTGTTCCTCTGTGCGGCCTGCCCTTGGTCCTCTGTGCCTCGTGTCCTTGGTCCTCTGTGCTGCCTGCCTTTGGCCGCTGTGCCTCCTGGCCTTTGGCCGCTGTGCCTCCTGGCTTCGGTTCTCTGTGGCTTCTGGCCTCGGGTCTTTGTACCTTCTGGCCTCGGTGCCTCCTGCCTTCGGGCCTCTGTGTGTACTGTCTCTGTGCTTTGGGCTTCCTGGCCACACGCCTCGGTTGCCTCTGACCTCTGGGCTTCCTGGTCGCTGTGGCTTCCTGGCCTCTGTGTGTGGCTCCCGGGCCCCTGTGTGGCTCCCGGGCCCCTGTGTGGCTCCCGGGCCCCTGTGTGGCTCCCGGGCCCCTGTGTGGCTCCCGGGCCCCTGTGTGGCTCCCGGGCCCCTGTGTGGCTCCCGGGCCCCTGTGTGGCTCCCGGGCCTCCGTGTGGCTTCCTGGCCTCCGTGTGGCTTCCTGGCCTCCGTGTGGCTTCCTGGCCTCCGTGTGGCTTCCTGGCCTCCGTGTGGCTTCCTGGCCTCCGTGTGGCTTCTTGGCCTCCGTGTGGCTTCTTGGCCTCCGTGTGGCTTCTTGGCCGCTGTGTGGCTTCCGGGCCGCTGTGTGGCTTCGGGCCTCTGGGCCTCCTGACCCCGTGCCTCTGTGCCTTCTGGCTCGGGCCTCTGTGTCTCTTGGCTTCTGTGTCTCCGTGCCTCTTGGCTCCGGCCTCTGTGCCTCTTGGCTTCTTGGTCTCTGTGCCGTCTTGGCCTCTGTGCCTTCTTGGCCTCTGGGCCTCCTGGCCTCATGCCTCGGTGGCTCCTGGCTCTGACCTCTGTGCCTCTTGGCCTCTGTACCTCTTGGCTCCGGCTTTTGTGCCTCTGTGCCTCTTGGCCTTTGTGCCTCTTGGCTTCTGGGTTTCTGTGCCTCTTGGCCTTTGTGCATCTTGGCCTTTGTGCTTCTTGGCCTCTGTGCCTCTTGGACTGTGGGCCTCTTGCCTCTGTGTCTTCCTGGCCTCTGTCTTCCTGGCCTCTGTGTCTTCCTGGCCTCTGTGTCTTCCTGGCCTCTGTGTCTTCCTGGCCTCTGTGTCTTCCTGGCCTCTGTGTCTTCCTGGCCTCTGGGCCTTCCTGGCCTCTGGGCCTCCTGGCCTCTGGGCCTCCCGACCCTGTACCTCCTGGCTCCGGCCTCTATGCCTCTGTGCCTCTTGGCCTCTGTACCTCTTGGCACTTGTCGTCTGGGCTCTTGTGCCTCTGTGCCTCTTGGCCTCTGTGCCTCTTGGCCTCTGTCGTCTTGGCCCTTGTCCCTCTGTGCCTCTTGGACTCTGTGCCTCTTGGACTCTGTGCCTCTTGGCCTCGGTGCCTCTTGGCCTCTGGGCCTCTGGGCCTCTGTGCATCTTGGCCCTTGTGCCGCGATGCCTCTTACCTCTTGACCTCCGTGCCTCTGTGCTTCTTGTCCTCTGTGCCTCTTGGCCTCTATGCCTCTTGGCCTCTGGGCCTCTTGGACTCTGGGCCTCTTGGACTCTGTGCCTCTTGGACTCTGTGCCTCTTGGACTCTGTGCCTCTTGGACTCTGTGCCTCTTGGACTCTGTGCCTCTTGATCTCTGTGCCTCTGTGCCTCTTGGGCTCGGGGCCTCTTGGGGTCTGGGCCTCGGGGCCTCTTGGCCTCTGTGCCTCTTGGCCTCTGTGTCCTTTTGGCCTCTGTGCCTATGTGTCCTTTTGGCCTCTTGGCATCTGTGCCTCTTGGCATCTGTGCCTCTGTGCCTCTTGGCATCTGTGCCTTTGTGCCTCTTGGCATCTGTGCCTTTGTGCCTCTTGGCGTCTGTGCCTTTGTGCCTCTTGGCGTCTGTGCCTTTGTGCCTCTTGGCGTCTGTGCCTTTGTGCCTCTTGGCGTCTGTGCCTTTGTGCCTCTTGGCGTCTGTGCCTCTGTGCCTCTTGGCGTCTGTGCCTCGAGGCCTCCTGGTCGTGTGGGCCTGTGCTCTCGTCCTGCGTCTCTGGGCCTTGCGTTGTGCTTGCTTCTTGCGGCGTTCCTGCCTTGCGCCTCTGCCGCCTTCCGCCTCCCTGGCCTTCTGCCTGGACTGGCGCCTTGGGCTTCCTGCTTCGCATCGGCGTCTCTTCTCCTCCTCGTCCGTTCCGGTGTGTCTCTGTTCCTCTGTCTCTTGGTCGCCCTTGCTTCTGCAAGGCGTGTTCGCGCCTGTCCGGCCCTGTCTGTTGGTCCTTCCTTCCTTGGGGGGTTCCGGTTCAGGTTGTTCTTCTGCCGCGCTGGGTGTCTTCGGCGTTTTTCTTCCCGCGCGGAGTGCTTTCTCCATTCCTTCATTCGCTGCCTGTCGTGGGGGAGGCTCTGTCCTCGACTGTGTCGCTAGGTCGGCCCCTTGGCGGCGGGGTTGGTCTTTGTTTTTTGTTCTTTGTCTTTCAGGATTCCGGCTGTGGTCCTCGCGTGGCGTCCCTTGTCCCGCTGGCTGTGGATGCTGTTCCCCTGTCGTCTGTGGGAAGCGAGTTCCTCTGGTCTTCTCGGTGTCGGATCCTTCTCCGGGGCGGTTGCCTCCTCCTTGGGCGGATGTGGCCTGTGTCTCCTTCGCTGGTATTGTACGGCTGGGTCCTGGTCCTCTCCGTCCGCCCTTCCGGGCTCTGCCGGCTGGCCTTTGTTCTTCCACTGTCTTCCGTTGGTGGCTTGGCCCTTCGCGCGGTTTTTTTTCCCACCCTCTGAGTGTAATCTCTCTAAGTCTCTCGTGGGTGCTGTCGTGACGAAAGGAAAAGACTATATTACTTACGGTAATGGGATTTTCCAGAGTCCACGACAGCACCCTTTACACCCCTACCCTTTGTTTTTTCTTTTACCCTTTGGGTTTGGTTGTTCTGTTCTTTTTTCTATGCTGGTTACTAATTTGTGGCGGTTCCTCTCCATTTCTCTGAAACCAACTGATGAGGGAGGGGGACCGCCCCTTTTTATCTGTAGGTTTCCTGTCCTGAAGGGGGCGGATCCCTCTCTCGTGGGTGCTGTCGTGGACTCTGGAAAATCCCATTACCGTAAGTAATATAGTCTTTTAATAGGTTCTCCTTTTCCTTGGGGCAGTGCCTTTATGGACTCTTCTCACCCCTTTTTTTTTTTTTTTTTTTTTTTTTTTCGGGGAGACATGGATCCTGCCCCTAAAAAGCTTCCAACTGCAAGTTTTTCTCCTATCATGTGCGCCAAGAAGCTTCCATCTTCATGGCAAGATGGAGTCAATCAGGTCTCTAATTCCTATTATCGGACTGGGATTCGTAATGGCAATAGTCGACCTAAGGGATGCATGTTACCACATCCCAATACACCAATCCTACAGGAAGTTATTACGGTTTGCGGTATCCCACGAACATCACAAACTGCATTACCAGTACAATGCACTTCTGTTCGGCATATCTTCAGTGCCTCAAGCATTTACCAAGCTGATGGCAGAAGGGGGTAGCGTTCCTCAAATAGAATGTTTGCATAGTTCCCTTGATGACTTTTTGATTGCTCCCTCAGCCCGACGCTCAAGCAACATGTACAAATGACCCTCGAGGTCCTGGAGAAATTGGGATGGATGCTAAAGCAACAAAAATCTGATCTCCGAGCATCAACAAGGAAGCTCTTCCTTGGCATCTTTCTGGATTCAAACAGACAAACGTCATTTCTACCCCAGAACAGACAGATCAGCCATGTCGGTCCTATTATCCGCGACATCCTGCATTCAAGCGTCAGCTTGGGCCCAGTTCCATACAAGGACCCTTTAAGCAGCCATCCTTGCAGCTTGGGACGGATCACCCAGATCTCTAAATAGGAAGATCCTCCTATCTGGATGAGTAAGATCATCTCTACCATAGTGGATGTCTCTAAAAAAAAAACCAAAACACCAAAGAGGGGTCTGTTGGAATCAGAACCCTCTGGTAACAATGATAATGGATGCTAAACAACGGGGATTGGAGGGGGACCATGGCCGCTCAGATGTCCTTCCTCTGGGGACTCTGGACGCAGGAGATCAGTCTCAGGACCTCAAACTTCATATTGACCCTGGAGCAATCTACACTGCTCCAGGTTCAACATGTAAAAATATATTCGGATAGCATGACAACGGTGGCCCAGCTTCGTCACCAAGGAAGCACTTGTCATCCAAGCCTAAAAGTGGTGTCCACAAAAATACCGAGTTGGGCAGAGAAGCACCTTCTATCTCTCTCCGCATTCCATCTGAAGGGCTCCACGAACATCCAAGTGGACTTCCTCAGTTGGAGAGATCTTCACCGAGGCGAATGGGTACTAAATTCAGAAGCGTTTCAGAGCCTAGTGGAGCCATGGGGCAGTCCAGAAGTAGACCTTCACAAGCCAGCAGAACGCAAAAACAAACCGCTTCTCTCTAAACCCAAAAGATCGGTGCCATGGGGGTGGATGCCCTCGCCATGGGAATTCAAAGCCTATGCTTTCCAACCAATTCCAATGTTGGCAAAGACACTGCAAAAAATTTGGATGTACGGGGTCACCACAATCCTGGTGGCCCCATTGTGGCCGAGAAGGAGCTGGTTTGGGCTTCACAAGCTTAATCTAGCAGCCTGGCTTCTGAAACCAAAATCCTGAGAGCCAAAGGTCTGTCTGATACGGTGATCAAGACTCTACAGGAAAGCCGGAAACTGGTGACTAATGCTATATATGGGGAAATCTGGAAGACCTTCTCCTCCTGCTGTGGACCTGAACTACCAGATCCATTCCATCCTATTGTGACACAGATGCTTGACTTTCTTCAAAATGGGCTAGACAAAGGCCTAAAACCTGGAACCCTCAAGGTCCAGATCTCGGTTCTAAGCTCATACTTTGCTCAAGATCTAGCAAGACATCAGCGGGGAGGTTGCGACCCAGACAAATTAATCTGGTCCCTCCTTGGGACGTGAATATAGTCCTCAATGGCCTAACATGACCACCCTTGGAACCTATCACCTCAACAGATCTGAAAACTCTATATTGGAAAACTGCATTCCTGGTAGCAATTACATTAGCCAGACAAGTATTTGAATTACACGCCCTATCTACTAGAGAGCCATAAGAATCCTGGATAGCCGAATTATCTTCCGTCAAGACCAGTAATTTCTTCCAAAAGTATCCAAATTCCATAGATCCCAAGACATCATACTACCATCCTGCTGTCAAAATCCATCCAACGATAAAGAAGGGGAATTTCATTCCTTGGATGTATGCAGAGTGGTTGTAAACTACCTCCAGAGAACCGAACATGTAAGAAAGGACCATAATCTTTTTGTCCAGATCATGGGGTGAAATAAAGGCAAAAAGGCTGCCAAAAACACAACTGCCAGCTGGATTAAAAGAGCAATCAGCAAAGCTTGCAAAAACCAAGGTCTACTTCCTCCGGAAGACTTCACGGCTCATTCCATCAGATCCATGTCCATCTCTTGGGCCGAGAAGGCTGACATTTCCAGCGAGTAGATATGCAGAGCCGCCACCTGGTCATCAATCCATACCTTCAGCAAAAAACTATAGACTGAATTTACTGTCCAATAAGGACCTAGCCTTCAGCCAGAAAGTCCTTCAGACTGTTCCCCCCCCCCCCCCAACATATGTCCGTTAGTACTTCTCCTGTTGTGCTGTCATGGAGTGTGTTTTATGTTACGATATATCAATTTTTTGCTCCGAACAATACTTGGAAGGTGTGCATTGTGTTTCATATGCTGTTTTTCACTATAATAAAAAGAATATTGAAAAGTAAAAGAAATAATTAAAAAAACCCACGATGTGCAGTCCCCCCCCCCAATTTTGATACACAGCCATGATAAAGCATGACGCCTGTGGGCTGGTAGTCTCAGGCTGGGGAGACCCATGCTTGTTGGGCCACACCCCAGCCTAAAAATAGCAGCCAGCAGACGCCCAGAATTTTTGCATCCATTAGATGCAACAATCCCTGCACTTTACCCGGCTCTTCCAGATTGCCCTGGTGTGTGGCAATCGGGGTAATAAGGGGTTAATAACAACCCAAATCTGCCACTAAGCCCCAGATTAGTAATGGGGAGGGTCTGAGATCTGCTGATTGGCAGGAGGAATGCCGTTCCCCCTGCTAACGCATGATAAATACCACTGTCAGAGATTGACAGTGAGATTTAACTGGTTAGCAGCTTTGGGCGGATCTTTGATCTACTGGTGTCTGTTTTACAGGTATTTGTTGGATGATTAAATGAGCCATCATGTGTGGGTAAAGATGCGGGCTCAGTGTGTGAGCACACATCAAAGGCAGGGACACGACTTTTGATATACATGTACGTGTTGGAGTTAAATAGAATCTGACAGCAAGTTTTTGCTACATAATCTGCGGACCACATAATGTAGGTGTTAAAACGCTGAATTCAGCATTGTGTCACTTATTTAGTTGTGTGCTGTTGTTTACTTACAATGAAGGTTTTATCACCAGGAGATAACCACTGCTCAGACTAGGTCTTGCATGCCTGCTAGAGTAACCACACACCCTTCTCTGATATGCAGCTCACTGTCAATAGATGATATACAGAGAGCTGTGGTATGGGCAGGGTTAGCTCTCTGAGCTCTGCTACTGAGAACTCTGATTGTTTCACAGCAGCATCAAGACATTTGTTGTTTGAAATACACGTCGCTTGTGGTGAACTGCAACTCTGAAAATGTGACATGATGTCTCAAGTCAATTCTATCCAACTTTAAAGACTTAAGCGGGCTTTACACGCTACAACATATCTAACGATCTGTCGGTGGGGTCACGTCGTAAGTGACGCACATCCGGCATCGTTAGTGGTGTTGTAGCGTGTGACAGCTACGTGCGATTGCGATTGAACATAAAACCGTTCATCGCATACACGTCATTCATTTGCTAAAAATTGCACATTGGGTTGTTCAATGTTCCCGAGGCAGCACACATCGCAGTGTGTGACACCCCGGGAACGATGAACAGATCTTACCTGCGTCCCGCGGCTCCCGCCGGCAATGCAGAATGAAGGAGGTGGGCGGGATGTTTACGTCCCGCTCATCTTCGCACTTCCGCTTCTATTTGCCGGCTGCCTCGTGACGCCGAACGTCCCTCCCACTGCAGGAAGTGGTTGTTCGCCGCCCACATCCAGGTCGTATGGAAGAGTAAGTACGTGTGACGGCAATTAATCGTTTGTGCGACACGGGCAACAAATTGAACGTGTCGCACATACGATGAGGGCGTGTCACATCCCATACGATATCGTATGCTTAATTGTAAGGAGTAAGGCTATGTGTGCACGTGTGCGTAATTCATGCAGTTACGCTGTGCTTTGTAGCGCAGCGTAACTGCATGCGTCCTGCGTCCCCTGCACAATCTATGGAGATTGTGGAGGGGCCGTGCGCACGTGGCATATTAGAACGCAGCGCTTCGGCTGCTGCCCGAATCGCTGCGTTCTAAGAAGTGACATGTCACTTCTTCCGTGCGCTTTGCCAGCAGCCCCTGCTCTGTCTATGGCAGGAGCTGCAGGCAGAGCGCACGTTCTCGCCGGCACCATGCGCTTCAGAACGCAGCTTTTCAGCTGCGCTCTGAAGTGCACCTTTTCGGTGCGGTGCAGAGCGCACACGTGCGCACATAGCCTAAAGCAGGCTTTATAGTGCAGCTTCACTTGTGCTGCATGCCCAAGCAGTAATATCTGACCGTATATAGGCTATTGCCGTGTTGGGAAGAAATTGCATAAGAAATTGTGTAGTCCATTTTCTCCTATTACCCCTTGCAAAAATATAAAAAACAAACATAATTTTTCAAAACTCAAAACACATTAGTGTGTCACAGCCTGTTGTGATCTCGGGGGAACTGGGATCAGAAGTCACAGCACATTGTTGATCTCAGATCTGTGTTAGTGCTCACTCATTGTTTGCCCTGAGTTGAAGCATATTTAATTCCATCTGGGTTCATTTCTATCCTGCAGTGATCTAACAGGTAGTCATAACCTGCAGCCACTCCCTTCTGCTATAAATATCCACTCATCACTCCCTATGCTGGCTAGAACTCATACCTATACTGCTCATGGTGAAGGAACTTGTCTCTGCATAGCTGTGGTGTTGTTTCTGTTGCAGCTGCGGTTTCCTGCTGAAGAAACTAAGGAGTGCTTTTTGTAGTGTCTTACCCCACCCATTTGTGTTACCTTCCTTATGTTGTCTTATTACAGTGGTGAGACTAGAATCTCGTGGGCCTTCACTAGTCAGGGTGAGTTCAGGGGCAGCGAGGGCCTAGGCATCCAGGGACATTGGTTAGTGCAGGGATCAGCCTCAGCCTCAGGTCAGTGTTAGGCTTCGACCCTGCTTTTCTCTCCCTTATGCCGGGGCTTTCAGTTATATTGCTGCCCTGGTGTTCTCTCTGTGTTGTGCTGCTCGCCAAGAGTTCTTAAAACTGGCATGAGACCTGAAGGCACATTGTGATACTCTTTCGCTCAAAGTGAATGTCAGCAGGTTTTTGTTATGTAATCGGAAAACAGCATGCTGTAAGCATTAACACAAAGAATTCAGTGGTGTCTCTTATCACAAATTGTGTTGTTTACCTGCATTGTTGGTTTTAGTACCAGTAGCTTATCATTGCTGAGACTAGCTGGCTTGTGTTGACATGTCCATCATGCCCCTACTGTGATTAACAGTTTCTCACTGTCTATAGACTTTGTAGACAAAACCTGATGTGGGTGGAGGTCTGCTGTATTACTAAATCTAAAAACTTTGGTCTGAATCACTTCACCCAGTAAACTGAGTGATACATTGTTAGATTTAGGGTACCTTCACACTTAGCGATGCAGCAGCGATCTGACCTGGTCAGGATCGCTGCTGCATCGCTACATGGTCGCTGGTGAGCTGTCAAACAGGCAGATCTCACCAGCGACCAGTGAACAGCCTCCAGCCAGCAGCGACGTGCAAGCGACGCTGCGCTTGCACGGAGCCGCCGTCTGGAAGCTGCGGAGACTGGTAACTACTAAGGTAAACATCGGGTATGGTTACCCGATGTTTACATTAGTTACCAGCGCACACCGCTTAGCTGTGTGTGCAGGGAGCAGGAGCCGCGCACACTGAGCGCTGGCTCCTTGCTCTCCTAGCTGCTGTACACTTCGGGTTAATTAACCCGATGTGTACAGCAGCTACATGTGCAGAGAGCCGGAGCCGGCAGCACAGGCAGCGTGAGAGCTGCAGAGGCTGGTAACTAAGGTAAATATCGGGTAACCACCTTGGTTACCCGATGTTTATCTTGGTTACAAGCTTACCTCAGCTGTCAGACGCCGGCTCCTGCTCCCTGCTCGCTTCATTTGTCGCTCTCTCGCTGTCACACACAGCGATCTGTGTGTCACAGTGGGAGAGCGCCTTTGAAGAAAACGAACCAGGGCTGTGTGTAACGAGCAGCGATCTCGCAGCAGGGGCCAGATCGCTGCTCAGTGTCACACACAGCGAGATCGCTAATGAGGTCACTGCTGCGTCACAAAAAGCGTGACTCAGCAGCGATCTCGGCAGCGAGCTCGCTGTGTGTGAAGCACCCCTTAGGATCTCTTTGTCTGCATCATGCTGCTCTCAGATAAAATATCAAAAGCCTGCTGACAGATTCCCTTTAATGACTCAGAGGTACCTGAGTGCAGTTTTGAATTTTTTTTTACATGTTTCGTTTTAAAATGGTATCTTGATTAGAGTTCTATGCCTTTCCAAAAGCAATTGAAAACTGAAGAGGTCGATTAAAAAAAAAAAAGGGTTAAAGTTTTTAGAATTCTGCATGAATTTGAACTAAAACTATATTAGATATTCAGTCACATCAAGAGGAGGAGGGGAGGAGAGAAGAACCAGGACCGACTTAATAAAAAAATTCTTTATTCAAAATTCATAAAAAAAGGTTATTCCAACCAAGTGCAAAATATATTTACGCTTGACGCGTTTCGGAGAAAGTAGACTCCTTATTCATAAGCTTATGACTAAGGAGTCTACTTTCTCCGAAACGTGTCAAGCGTAAATATATTTTGCACTTGGTTGGAATAACCTTTTTTTATGAATTTTGAATAAAGAATATTTTTATTACGTCGGTGCTGGATCTTCTCTCCTCCACCTCTTGATGTGACATTATTCAGCTGTGGAAGCCAAACCACTTGTTCCGTGCACCGGAACAGAAGTTGGAGAGACCTGCTTTGGAGTGGTGAGCTGAAGTAAATTCCTTATTTGTATATTAGATATTCACAAAGTTCTTAAAAGTAGATAGAACCAATTTAAGCAAATGAGTAAAAAAAAAAAATGTTTTTATTGAAGAAAATTATTCATGTCTGTGAATGGAAAAAGTATGTGAACCTTTACCTTCAGTATTTGGTATGACCCTCTTGTAAATCTGCTTAGAAGAGTTTTAGCCCATCGTCCGTACAAAACAGCTTCAAATTTGTTATGTTGGTCGGTATTCTCCCATGAACTGCTCAATTAGGTGCTTCAACCTTTCAGTAGGTCTCAATGATCCACAATATATTTTTCCAATAGCCTTCTGGCTCATCCAGGAGATCTTCATGAAACTACAGATGGGCAGCAATGTTCTGTATGATTCAAGTATGCGACCATTTAAATCAGACAAGTGCTATACATGGTTTTCAAGGATAGAACTCGTGCCAATGTTATTCTATAGCAGGGGTGGGGAACCTTTTTGCTGCCGGGGGCCATTTGGAAATTTCTGCCAACCTTCGGGGGCCGCACAAAATTATCAATGTGAAAATGAACCAACTATATTTGGTCAAACAGTTAATTAACTCACCCCTATTGTGGTGGCCGGAGCGGCTTCTCTTTGGTGCGGCTGTGATGTTCGGTGATACTTATGTTGCTTCTATCTTTTCCAGGTTTGTCTCGGTCTGGAGCGCAGGCAACTCTTTGTGATAATAAGATTGGTAGACTATATACATCACACAACAGACACAGGGACTGGAGTATATAAATCACAGGACACATACATCACTGAAGGGGCTGTTGGCATATACATCACATAGGAGACGCAGGGACTGCTGTATATACATCACATAGGAGACGCTGGGTCTGCGGTATATACATCACATAGGAGACGCTGGGACTGCTGTATATACATCACAAGAGACAACTACATCACAGAAGACACTGGGGGCACATACATCACACAAGGGGCTGGGGACATGTATATGCTCCCTCCTGTGATGTATATGCTTTCAGCCCCTCCTGAGAGGTATATGCCCCCAGCCCCTCCTGTGAGGTATATGCCCCCAGCCCCTCCTGTGATATGTACAGCCCCAGCATCTCCAATGTGATGTATATACCCCAGTGTGTGATGTATATATCACAGGAGGGGTTGGGGCATACACATCACAGGAGACACTGAGGCATATCCATGACAGGAGGGGCTGGGAGCATATACATAACAGGAGATGCTGGGGAACACACATTACTAGGTCACAGGGAGGCATAAGCATTGCTGTGGGGCACACACATCACTAGGGCGGCACAGAGAGCACTAGGGGGGGCACGGACATCACTAGGTGGGCACAGGCATCACTAAGGGGGGGGCACACAGATATCACTAAGGGGGGCACAGAGACATCACTAAGGGGGGGGCACACAGACATTACTAAGAGGGGGGGCACACAGACATCACTAAGGAGGGGGGCACACAGACATCACTAAGGAGGGGGGCACACAGACATCACTAAGGAGGGGGGCACACAGACATCACTAAGGAGGGGGGCACACAGACATCACTAAGGAGGGGGGCACACAGACATCACTAAGGAAGGGGGCACACAGACATCACTAAGGAGGGGGGCACACAGACATCACTAAGGAGGGGGGCACACAGACATCACTAAGGGGGGGAAGGGGCACACAGACATCACTAGGAGGAGACTGGGAGGCACAGACAGAACTTGCAGAGCACAGACTTCACTAGGGGGTACACTGCACTTGGGGTGGTAAGGAGCACTGGAGAGAACTCAACAGTGGGGGTGATCCACATCGCTGGGGAGTCTGCACACAGCACTGCAGGGGGCACGCTGCACCGGACAAGGGGCAGAGAGCGGGCAGCACACAGCACGTGGAGCTGCACGCTGCACCGGAGAAGAGGCAGAAAGCGGGTGGCACACAGCGCCAGGGAGCGGCAGCACACAGGACGTGGAGCTGCACGCTGCACTGGAGAAGGGGCAGAAAGCGGGCGGCACACAGCGCCGGGGAGCGGCAGCACACAGGACGTGGAGCTGCACGCTGCACCGGAGAAGGGGCAGAGAGCGGGCAGCACACAGCACGTGGAGCTGCACCGGAGAAGGGGCAGGGAGCGACAGCACTGATTGAGGCATGCTGCACGGGAGAAGGGGTGTAGAGCGGGCAGCACAATGCAGGAAACGATGAAGCTGCTGTGGGACTAAACCCGCCCACAAAGTCTGTGCTGAGCATGCTGGCACCTGCCAGGGAAAGAGCTCATTGGTGCGCGCTAGCAGTGCCTGTGAAGCCTTAAAGGGCCGGCGCCCGATAAGATCACAGCAGTGGCCAGACCACTGCCGCCCCCGGGAATCTGCCCGGGGGCCGCATAAAAGGTCTTGGCGGGCCGCATGCAGCCCGCGGGCCGGAGGTTCCCCACCCCTGTTCTATAGGGTTGTGCACACGTCTCATTTGCACACGTCTTATTTTTTTTTACTGTGGACTAAGTGGTCCAAGAAAAAAAATTGCAGCATGTCCAATTTTGATCAGCGAATTTGCCAGCACTTCCTCCTTCAAGTCTTTAGGTCCGTGAAAAAAATTGGACCACGCTCAGATGACATCCATGTGCAGTCCGATTTTCACAGACTGACATAATAGAGAAGGTGCAGAAGCATTTTATTCTCTCCACCAGTGAGACAAAATGATCCCACTCTGATTAGAGTTTGATTAGCAAAATAGGAAAGTTTTTCTCGGATGGAGAGAAAACGGTTGTGTGCACCTACCCTATATAGAGCAATGGCTTTCTCCTTGCAATCCTGCCATGCACACCCTTATTGTTCTCTATCCTTCTGATAGCGGACTCTTGATGTGAGCGAGGACTTTAGTAGCTTAGCGGATACCTTGGGTTCCTTTGTGACCTCATGGAATCTAATATGTCTGCTCTTGGAATGGTCCTTTGTAAACAATATGACTGTGGATTGGTGAGGTTCGAGATGGTTTTTTAACCTTTTCCAGCCTGATGAGCATCAGCAACTCTTCTCAGGACCTCAGAGATCTACTTTGTTTGTGCCATGATACACTTCCACAAACATGTTATAAAGATCAGACATTAAAGAACAATCACATAAAATACCAACTCACACATAATTGCCATCCCTTGGAAAACACATGACTCTAATTTCAGTTTTCAATCTGCTAATCCTAAGGCTATGTGTGCACTTTGCGTTTTTACCTGCGTTTCCGAAGCGTTTTGAACTGTAGCGTTTTAATGCCAAAATGCCTGCATTTTGATTTTCAAGCAAAGTCTATGAGATATAGGGCTTTGCTGTTAAAAACGCAGCGTTTTAGATGCAGAAAATTTGGCAAAAACTCAGCATTTAAAGAAGCAGCATGTCAATTGTTTTTGCCATTTTGGCAGTGTTTTGCCAACATTGAAGTCAATGAGAAGTTGCAAAACGCAATCTACTTAAAAAAATCTAGCAGTTTACATGCGTTTTTGACAAAATATTAATGGCATGATATGTCCCTTTACACACACACATAGTCCAACAAATACATTTATGAAAATCAATAAATAAATGTAATTTTATGCATAAATATTAGCACACAGTTATCATTTTAATAAAATAAGCCATTTTATGTATGATTTTAATCATGATATTTGTTATAATTTTTTTCCCTTTTTTATAGTGTTTGTATGTTTAAACTTTATTTAGCATTGTATTTATAGTCAAAACACATCTGATTTTAAGCAGTGAAAAAGCATGTAAAACGCAGTAAAACGTGGTTAAAACGCATGCATATTTATAGCGTTTTTGTGGTCAAAACAAAATTTGACAAAGACAATTTCTGCCAGGGGATGCAGTAAGAACTGCAACTATCTCAACGCAAAGTGCGGACATAGCCTAAAGGTTCACATACTTTTCCATTCACAGACGTGATATTGGATCATTTTTTGCTATAAAAATGACAAACTAATGTTTTTGACTTGCTTGTTTGTTTTGATTCTCTTTATCTACTTTCAGAACTTGTGTAAAAATCTGATGCAATTTTAAGTTACATTTTTGCAGAAATATGGATAATTCTGAAGGGTTCACAAACTTTCAGTCGCCATTGTAGGCTTTGAAAATTATACAAAGACTTTAAAGGGAATTTGTCCCCAGTGAATTTGATACCACATCTGAGAACTGTATGATATAGGCTAAGATCCTGATTCCAACATTGAGTCACTTACTGATCTGCCTGCTGCAGTTTTGATAAAATCACTGTTTTCTCTGCAGCAAATCTACCAGTCCTCTGGATGCTGAGCTCTGTATAACCCCGCCCATGACATTGATTGGCAGAGTTTTGTGCATAGGGTAGGGAGAAAACCTATTGTGGCAGAGTTATACAGGGCTCATGAATATGGAAGACTACTTGGCAGCAGGTTTACTAGTTGTCTAGTGATAATCTTCTACTGATAAAACATTGATTTTATAAAAACTACAGTAAGCAGCCCAATAAGTGACATATCGCTGAAATCAGGGTCTCTGTCTCTATATTATGCTACTCTCAGACTAAGTGGCAAAAACCCAGATTCCTTCTATTGTAACATGTCAAGAATGTAACAAAGTGAACACAAACTATATGATCAAGAAAGACTTTAATTGTAGACCCCAGGTCAGTATAAAGAACAATGATTTCACAAAACATACTAGTTCATAATGCAATTATGGTACTACATAAAGGCCTATTCTGGGAGTCCAAGGCTACTGGGCAGGGGTGTGTGGTTTGGCAGATAACGCTTGTCTTGTTACTGGGTCAGAGAGGTCAGAAAATGTCGCCTTCTATGAATGATGCTAAAGATGCCATTATTTTTTCTTGAACAGCTAAATTCTTAGGCCAGAGTCACACTTGTGAGAGACTCGTGCAAGTCTTGCATCACATCACCCGACATGGCCTGCAGCTCTCCGGACAGGAGCATCTCAGCTGCAAAGAAATACATGCAGCCGACCCGCTACAGTCAGGAGAGTGTGTGGCCACGCCGGGAGATGCGATGGGAGACTCGCGGGAGTTTCTCGCAAGTGTGACTCCAGCCTTAGCAGAATGAACTGAGACGATTGAACCTGTGTTTTCAATTGTTTACTGATAAACTGTATTTGTCAATTATAGGTTGGAGTAGAAGGTGACATGTCACTCGGCCAAAGATCTCTGTGCCGCAGTTAATAATAATTTGTATTTATATTTCGCCAACATATTCCGCAGCGCTTTATAATTCAGAGGGGACATGTACAGACAATATGAGACAATACAAATAACAAAATTCAGATACCAAGAGGAGGGCCCTGCTCATAAGCTTACAGTCTATGAGGAAATAGGGGAGACACAAAAGGTGAATGGGGGGGAGAAATGCTTGTCATATATGGTCCAGCCACCGATTTAATAGGGAGTTCAAAACCAGCTGCATGGACCAGTTGTCAGCCAGAATTTATACAGGTACACAGTGTAAAAAGTACATGAAGATGAAGGAACCAGAAGATACAGGAGACAAGAACTGGAAGTAAATTTTATGAAGGGCATAAAGGGACTAGATTAGGTCAGGGTGGTGAAGTGATAGGCTAGTCTAAAGAAATGCGTTTTTAGGGCCCACTTAAAGGTGTGGATATGGGAATTAATCGGATTATTCTTGATAGTGTGTCCCAGAGAATTGGCGCAGCTCGTGAGAAATCTTGAAGACTGGAGTGGGAGGTTCGAATTATTGAGGATGTCAGTCTTAGGTCATTTGCAGAACGGAGGGCACAGGTAGGGTGATAGACAGATATGAGGGAGGTAATGTAGGGTGGTGCGAAACTGTGGAGAGCTTTGTGAGTGAGTGATAAATTTATATTGAATTCACTAACGGATAAGCAACCAGTGTAATGACTGGCACAGAGCAGAGGCATCAGTGAAGCGGTTGGAGAGGAAAATGATCCTGGCTGCGGCATTCAGAATGGATTGGAGAGGGGAGAGTTTAGTAACAGGAAGACCAATTAGTAAAGAATTACAATAATCCAGGCGAGAATGAATGAGAGCGACAGTAAGGGGTACTTTACACGCTGCGACATCGCTACCCATATATCGTCGGGGTCACGTCGTTAGTGACGCACATCTGGCGCCGGTAGCGACATCGCAGCGTGTGACAGAAATGAGCAACGATCAACGAGCGCATAAACTTGTAAAATCGTTGCTCGTTGACACGTCGTTCATTTCCTTAATATCGTTGCTGCTGCAGGTACGATGTTGTTCGTCGTTCATGCGGCAGCACACATCGCTATGTGTGACGCCGCAGGAACGACAAACATCTCCTTACCTGCATCCACCGGCAATGCGGAAGGAAGGAGGTGGGCGGGATGTTATGTCCTGCTCATCTCCGCCCCTCCGCTTCTATTGGCCGGCCCCTTAGTGACGTCGCGGTGACATCGAGGTGACGCCGAACGCTCCTCCCCCTTGAGGGAGGGATTGTTCGACAGTCACAGCGACGTCGCTGAAGAGGTATGTGCGTGTGAAGCTGCCGTAGCGATAATGTTCGCTACGGCAGCGATCACCACATATCGTTACAACGACGGGGGCGGGTGCTATCGTACGCGACATCGCTAGCAATTACTAGCGATGTCGCAGTGTGTAAAGTACCCCTAAGAGTTTTTGCAGAGTCAACGGTAAGAAAAGGACAAATTCTAGAGATGTTTTGAGGTGGAGGTGACATGAGCGAGTGAGTGAACATCATGGCATGATATAGAAACACCATGTCTGCAAACTGGGGTTCTGACCTGGCATAAATCCTAAGTTATATGAAAAGGCTTGTTAAAAAGCCAATTTTGACTTTTAGGATTGCTACTTTCAATAGGTGGCGCTAGAGTTTGTCTCCTTCCTCCCTGGAGAGATAATTTGAATATTTCCCAGAGGGGCACTGCAGCTATAAGTCCCCTTACTGACAGCCAGACTGGTTTATCAGGTCTCCGCAAGGAGAATAGTCTTCCCCGTGGTCCCCACTATAGCTTGTCATAGGCCAGATGAAATACCCATACTTTGAACTGATGAGGGGCAATCAACCCGAAACACCATATCTGCAAATTGGGGTTCTGATCTGGCATAAATCCTTAGTCATATGAAAAGGCGTGTTAAAGGGCCACTTTTGACTTTTAGGATTGCTACTTCCAATAGGTGGCGCTAGAGTTTGTCTCCTTCCTCTCTGGAGAAACAATTTAAATAGACAAATGTGGGCACATTTCATCCTTCAATGAACCGTGACAAGCAAATCAGAAAAAAACAAGCAGTTCTATGGCCCCTGAAGTGTTAATTGTTACATGGACCGGCTGAGCCCACTTTAGGAGTGTCCATATAGGCGATGACTTATGCCATATGCTATAGGAACAGGCATTTTCCACACGGCTCAGTCCTCCCCAGTAGATCATTACACCGCACAGCAGTACATGATTTCTACATTTTTACAGATCTCACATTGTTGATTTTTTGCCTTTCACTTATTTACGCTTTATCATTACAGGACAAAAGTCACCAAAAAAAGTAAAAGCTAAAACCTGTCAATTGTACATTACATAACCCTGTCCTCCCTAAGGCAGTCGCTGATTCACTGGTGATGCGGCAAAGTATACACCATACAGTAGTGTGATGGCACTTTTTCTTTTTTTCCATAAGTCGCTTGGTTTGCTGAGAAGTCACTTTCCATGAAGTCTCTTGGTCAGAACCTCTGGTCTGATAGACGGCCCGCAGTCTTGTGGCATGGAGAAATGTCTCTTAGAGTCATGACTGCCTAAGTTGGCGTATTCTTCTCATATTCCAGAATCTGATGCTTAATGTGCGAGAGTTTGTGGTGCAAGTATTCACAGCGGGTCTTCTCTTCCCTGTATCCAGGATATGTCTAGAAGAAGCGAGACATATACAGTTAGGTCCAGAAATATTTGGACAGTGACACAAGTTTTTTATTTTAGCTGTTTACAAAAACATGTTCAGAAATACAATTATATATATATAATATGGGCTGAAAGTGCACACTCCCAGCTGCAATATGAGAGTTTTCACATCCAAATCGGAGAAAGGGTTTAGAAATCATAGCTCTGTAATGCATAGCCTCCTCTTTTTCAAGGGACCAAAAGTAATTGGACAAGGGATTCTAAGGGCTGCAATTAACTCTGAAGGCGTCTCCCTCGTTAACCTGTAATCAATGAAGTAGTTAAAAGGTCTGGGGTTGATTACAGGTGTGTGGTTTTGCATTTGGAAGCTGTTGCTGTGACCAGACAACATGCGGTCTAAGGAACTCTCAATTGAGGTGAAGCAGAACATCCTGAGGCTGAAAAAAAAGAAAAAATCCATCAGAGAGATAGCAGACATGCTTGGAGTAGCAAAATCAACAGTCGGGTACATTCTGAGAAAAAAGGAATTGACTGGTGAGCTTGGGAACTCAAAAAGGCCTGGGCGTCCACGGATGACAACAGTGGTGGATGATCGCCGCATACTTTCTTGGGTGAAGAAGAACCCGTTCACAACATCAACTGAAGTCCAGAACACTCTCAGTGAAGTAGGTGTATCTGTCTCTAAGTCAACAGTAAAGAGAAGACTCCATGAAAGTAAATACAAAGGGTTCACATCTAGATGCAAACCATTCATCAATTCCAAAAATAGACAGGCCAGAGTTAAATTTGCTGAAAAACACCTCATGAAGCCAGCTCAGTTCTGGAAAAGTATTCTATGGACAGATGAGACAAAGATCAACCTGTACCAGAATGATGGGAAGAAAAAAGTTTGGAGAAGAAAGGGAACGGCACATGATCCAAGGCACACCACATCCTCTGTAAAACATGGTGGAGGCAACGTGATGGCATGGGCATGCATGGCTTTCAATGACACTGGGTCACTTGTGTTTATTGATGACATAACAGCAGACAAGAGTAGCCGGATGAATTCTGAAGTGTACCGGGATATACTTTCAGCCCAGATTCAGCCAAATGCCGCAAAGTTGATCGGACGGCGCTTCATAGTACAGATGGACAATGACCCCAAGCATACAGCCAAAGCTACCCAGGAGTTCATGAGTGCAAAAAAGTGGAACATTCTGCAATGGCCAAGTCAATCACCAGATCTTAACCCAATTGAGCATGCATTTCACTTGCTCAAATCCAGACTTAAGACGGAAAGACCCACAAACAAGCAAGACCTGAAGGCTGCGGCTGTAAAGGCCTGGCAAAGCATTAAGAAAGAGGAAACCCAGCGTTTGGTGATGTCCATGGGTTCCAGACTTAAGGCAGTGATTGCCTCCAAAGGATTCGCAACAAAATATTGAAAATAAAAATATTTTGTTTGGGTTTGGTTTATTTGTCCAATTACTTTTGACCTCCTAAAATGTGGAGTGTTTGTAAAGAAATGTGTACAATTCCTACAATTTCTATCAGATATTTTTGTTCAAACCTTCAAATTAAACGTTACAATCTGCACTTGAATTCTGTTGTAGAGGTTTCATTTCAAATCCAATGTGGTGGCATGCAGAGCCCAACTCGCGAAAATTGTGTCACTGTCCAAATATTTCTGGACCTAACTGTAACAGCCTTATAATTAGACGTACAGCACAGCTATACAGACGGACCGGCATTATATGTGGTATTTAGTTTTCGTATCTACTCACAAATTAGTAAATGTACCTTGTTTTTCCAAAAATAAGACCTCCGTCAAAAATAAGCCGTAGTAGCAGAAGTTTTCAGGATTTTCAGCGTAAGGCCTAAATATAAGACATCCCCCAAAAATAAGCCCTAGTCGCAGTTAAATAATGAAGTGTCCATGCAGATAAAAAAGTTAAAGATACTGCAGAACACTTCATTACAGAAAGCAAATACCCCCAGAAGAGAGAAGACAGAAAATCCCGCGATCATACTCACCAGATGCCAAACGGGAGGACATGCAGTGGAACGCACACCCACACACATCAGATCGCACACCCACACACATCAGATCGCACACCCACACACATCAGATCGCACACCCACACACATCAGAACGCACACCCACACACATCAGATCGCACACCCACACACATCAGAACGCACACACGTCAGATCGCACACCCACACCCATCAGATAGCATACCCACATCAGATCACACACCCACACACATCAGATCGCACACCCATCAGTTTGCACACCCATCAGATTGCACACCCACACACATCAGATTGCACACCCATCAGATTGCACACCCACACACATCAGACTGCACACCTATCAGATTACACACCCATCAGATTGCACACCCACACACATCAGATTGCACACACATACACATCAGATTGCACACCCATCAATTTGCACATCCACGCACACCAGATCGTGCGCACACAATCAGATCATGCACCCAATCAGATCGCACACCCACACACATCAGATCACGCACATACACACACACAAACATCAGATGGCGCATACACAATCACTCATCAGATCACACACCCACATCAGATCGTGCACACAATCAGATCACACCCCCACCCACCCACCCACCCACATCAGATCGCGCACATACACACACAATCACACATTTAATTGCACGTTTTTTTTTGGGAGAAAAAAGTATAAAACAGTGTCTTATTTTTGTAAAAACACGGTATCTGCGAAGCTTTGTTAGTCTTCTCAATACTGAGCTCTGTCTAATCCGCCATCATCATTGATTGACAGCTTTTTATCTACATTGTGCATCAGTGGTGAGAGTCCCATCCCCACCAAGACCCCATCCTGCCCCAGGTCCACCCATTTGTCAGAGCTAGGAGAAACTGGTGGAAAACGCCAAAAGTCGCAAAATTTAGATGCAAATCAGAGTTGTGCCTAAACTTGCAAAGCTTTTACAACAAAATTCTGGCGTGAAAGCATTACTGAATCGGGATCAATGTCTTTAAGATGCTTTTATAATCATATAAAGTAATAAAAAGTCTTACTTAATCTTACTTACAGACCGCTTCTTCAGCTCTGACCCTGCTGCAATTGTGATGTCATGTAACGGCTGCAGCTAATCACAGTAGTCTTGTGCCATCTACATCGGCATGACTGCTGTGCTCACAGCTGGCGTAGAACATCAGAGCTACAGCAGCAGCAACCAAGTAAAGCTGGTTTTCTTATTTTTAGACAATGCATTAAAAAATAAATATGGAAAATTCCTTTAACATTACACTACCTATACATTTGTTTTGTATGGTACAACCCTAATCTCCATCCTTTACTAATCCAAAATTGTAAGAGGTGGCATTGTCATGATAGAAATACAAGTGCATCTCAATAAATTAGAATATCATCAAAAAGTTAATTTATTTCAGTAATTCAATACAAAAAGGGAAACACATATTATATAGAGTCATTACACAGAGCGTGATCTATTACAAGAGTTTATTTCTGTTAATGTTGATGATTATGGCTTACAGCCAATGAAAACCCAAAAGTCATTATCTCAGAAAAACAATATTATATAAGACCAACTGAAAAAATTATTTTACACTCAGAAATGTTGGCGCCTACTGAAAAGTATGTACAGTAAATGCCTCAATACTTGGTCGGGGTTCCTTTTGCATGAATTACTGCATCAATGCAGCGTGTTATGGAGGTGAGCAGCCTGTGGCACTGCTGAGGTGTTATGGAAGACCAGGTTGCTTTGATAGGTTCTTGAATCACTGACTCCAGCAGCAGTCCACTCCTTGTGAATCTCCCCCAAATTTTTGAATGACTTTCTCTTAACAATCCTATCAAGGCTGCGGTTATCCCGGTTGCTTGTGCACCTTTATTTTACTACACTTTTTCCTTCCACTAAACTTTCCATTAATATGCTTGGATACAGCACTCTGTGAACAGCCAGCTTCATTAACAATGACCTTTTGTGGCTTACCGTCCTTGTGGCGTGTGTCAATGACTGTCTTCTGGACATCTGTAAAGTCAGCAGTGTTATCCATGATTGTGTAACCTACACAACCATTTTAAATACTTAGGAAGCCTTTGCAGATGTTTTGTGGTAAGTATTCTAAATTTCTGAGAAAATTAGTTGGGGTTTTCATTGGTTGTAAATCATAATCATCAACATTAACAGAAATAAACACTTGAAAATAAATAGATCACTCTGTTTGTAATGACTCTATATAATATTTGCACTTCCCTTTTTGTATTGAATTACTGAAATAAATCAACTTTTTCATGATATTCTAAGTTATTGAGATGCAGCTCTATATGAAAAAGAATGAGAAAACTATATTATATAAATATATAATACAGGCTCTCACCAATTTTTATCCACAGGAAGTCCCACCATTGCAGATCACATCTACTGAATAGATCATATAATATGAACAATATTTGCCAAAAAATCCACTTAAGTGATACAAACTCTTCTTACATAGTATATCGCCACCTGGTGGGCAGTGTGTCATGTGCAGACTCTCCCCACAGTCAGGACTCATTATTCACTGCAGAACAGTCAATAGAAAGATTTTGTCTTCTCTGCTGTGAAGAGTAGAGATGAGCGATGTTCGAGGTTCGCCAATTTCATGTTCAAGTGATTTGGGGGGTGTTCGAGTCGTTCGCCGAACTCGAACGATTTGCTAAAAGTTCGGCAGTTTGAGTTACGTTCGAGAACGGTTAGATCACCAAAAGCGTGGCTTTTCACAGTAAGTATGTGCGCACGTTGCGTATCTGCATGCGTCCTGCGTCCCCAGCACAATCCCTCTCTCTTTCCTACTTACCGATCACGGGCGTCTCGCTGCACGGCTGTAACAAATCTCCAGCGGCATTTCCTCTTTTGAAAATGGCTGCCGCTTTATTATTCAATTAGTTATTCCATGCTTTCCCCGCCCACCAGCGCCCATGGTTGGTTGCAGTCAGACACACCCCCACGATGAGTGACAGCTGTCTCACTGCAACCAATCACAGCCGCCGGCGGGCGGTCTATAAAAAAAAAAATGCGGTTCCCCCCATATTTGATACCAGCCAGGATAAAGCCACACAGCTAGAGGCTGGTATTGTCAGGATGGGGAGCGCCATATTATGGGGAGCCCACCACCCTAACAATATCACCCAGCAGCCGCCCAGAATAGCCGCATCCATTAGATGCGACAGTCCCGGGACTCCACCCAGCTCATCCCGAATTGCCCTTGTGCGGCAATCGGGGTAATAAGGAGTTAATCATGGCAGGCGTCTCCCCGAGATACCTTCCATGATTAAACTGTAAGTGAAAGTAAAGAAACACACACAGCGAAAAATCCTTTATTTGGAAATAAAGACAAAAAAATAACCTCATTTACCTCTTTATTAATCCCAAAACAACAATCCAGGTCCGAAGTAATCCACATGACACTGTCAGCTCTGCTACATGAAGCTGACAGTGAGCGCTCTGTGTCCTCTTCACGTAGCACTTGAAGTGAGCCGCGCTGTCACCAGACTTCACTCTGCAATGCAGAGGTCAAGATAACCAAATCTGCCTATGTTTCTCATTAGAGACAGTGGCTCAATAGATAGAGCTCTCGCCTAAGAAGCATTAGTTCACGAGTTCAAGTCCCGGCTGTCCTGGTAAAAAATTTAATTTATGTTTAATTTTAAATTATAATTATTATTTATTTATAATTATAATTTAATTTAATTATGCACTGAGGGGAGGAGCCGGACATCAGCTGTGAGCCACGGGACACACCTCTAAAATCGGAGCAGTTCACGGAATGAGGCTGCATTGCTCTCTCCTCTCTCTCTTTCTCTCTCTATTCTCTCTCCCTCTCTCTCTTTTTCTCTCTCTCCCTCTCTTTTTCTCTCTCTCTCTCCCTCTCTCTCTCCCTCTCTCTCTTTTCCTCAGTCTCTCTTTTTCTCTCTCTCTTCTCTCTCCCTCTCTCTCTTTCTCTCTCTCTCTCTTCTCTCTCCCTCTCTCTCTTTCTCTCTCTCTCTTTCTCTCAGTCTCTTTTTCCCTCTCTCTCTCTCTCTCTTCTCTTTCTCTCTTTTCTCGCTCTCTTTTCTCTATCTTCCCTCTCTATCTTCTTTCTCTCGCTCTCTCAGACCTGGCGATGATCAGCTGATGCGGTCACCTGACGGAATCAGCTGACACTATAAGTCGAGCGGTGAGGCCGGCTTTTTACCGCCCGGCTGGCTAAACTATCTAAACTGTTGGACAGGAGTCTGCACAGAAGTGTGTAGTTTTTGTTTTGCTTTTTTTTTGCACTGATGCATCAGCTGATTGTATAAAAGCTGTTTATACAATGAGCTGCTGTGTCATGTGATTCAGGCCCTTGAACCTGACACATCATCTGATCGATTTGCCTTCCAGCAAACCGATCACATGATATTGGATCCGGATTGGACGGCGCGGGACCCTTGACCCAGGATTACTGCGGAGGGGGGTTCTTTATTTCAATAAAGATGGAGTCACTAATTGTGTTGTGTTTTATTTTTAATAAAAATATTTTTCTGTGTTGTGTTTTTTTTTTTTATCTGTACTAGAAATTCATGGTGGCCATGTCTAATATTGGCGTGACACCATGAATTTCGGGCTTGGAGCCAGTTGAGAATATACAGCTAGCCCTAACCCCATTATTACCCAGCGAGCCACCCGTCACCAGGGCAGCTGAAAGAGTTGGATACAGTGCCAGAAGATGGCGCTTCTATGAAAGTGCCATTTTCTGGGGCAGCTGCGGACTGCAATTTGCAGCAGGGGTGCCCAGAAAGCTTGGGCACCCTGAGCTGAAGATGCCAATCCCCAGCTGCCTAGTTTTACCTGGCTGGACACAAAAATTGGGCGAAGGCCACGTCTTTTTTTTTTTTTTTAAATTATTTAATGAAATTCATGAAATAATTAAAAAAAAAGGGCTTCCCTATATTTCTGGTTCCCAGCCAGGTACAAATAGGCAGCTGGGGGTTGGGGGCAGCCCGTAGCTGCCTGCTGTACCTGGCTAGCATACAAATACATGGCGAAGCCCACATAATTTTTTTGGGGAGCAAAAAACTCCTGCAAACAGTAGTGGATGGAGTATGCTGAGCCTCGTAGTTCTGCAGCTGCTGTCTGCTGTCTGTCTGTATGGAGGAGAGCAGATAGCAGCTGCAGAACTACAAGGCTCAGCATGCTCCATTCACTAGTGTATGCAGGAGAGCAGACAGCAGCTGCAGAACTGCAAGGCTCAGCATACTCCATCCAGGACTGTATGCAGGAGTTTTTTGCCCCCCCAAAAAATGACGTGGGCTTTGCCATATTTTTGTATGCTAGCCAGGTACAGCAGGCAGGTACGGCTGCCCCCAACCCCCAGTTACCTATTTGCACCCGGCTGGGAACTAAAAAAATAGGGAAGCCCTGAAATAATTAAAAAAAAAAAATCGACATAGGCTTCGCCCCATTTTTGTGTCTAGCCAGGTACAACTAGGCAGCTGGGGATTGGAATCCGCAGCACAGGTTGGCCCGAGCTTTCTGGGCCCCTCTGCTGTGAATTGCAGTCTGCAGCCACCCCAGAAAATGGCGCTTTCATAGAAGCGCCATCATCTGGCGCTGTATCCAACTCTTCCAGCAGCCCTGAAGCCGGGTGGCTTGCTGGGTAATAATGGGTTAATACTAGCTTTGTTTTATTAGCTAGTATTAAGCCAGAGATTCTTAATGTCAGGCAAGTTTGACCCGGCCATTAATAATCTCCAATAAAGGGTTAAAAAAAGACACCACACAGAGAAAAAATACTTTTAATAGAAATAAATACACAGACACACTTAGAGACTCCATATTTATTACTCCCTGTCAGCCCTACACGATCCTGGTTTTCTGTCTTCTTTCTCCTTCAACCCATGCAGCTCTGCTACATCAGACAGCACTGCATGGGAGGAAGAACGCTGCTGCTCCCCGTGCAGTCTAATCACTCAGTGAGTGAGCAGAGGCTGCGGGCTGTAAGCGGTGACATCACCGTTGCCACCGTTACTATAGCAACGGCAATCTCCGATCACGTGATTCCCAGTGCCGCTATTTACTGGCTGTAACAGCCAGTCCCTGCATGTGGGCTGACTCTGTAAAGAGCGCCCACATGCAGGAACGGGGAAGCCGACCATGTGCCAGAGCATTTCGCCGGTACATGGAGATGCTGGAATGATCACCGCGTACCGGAGAGATGCACTGGCAGGACCTAGCATGACGTCTAGCCATGTGACCAGTCTGCAGCCAATGAGATAATAGACACGTGACTGGTCACATGCTTTTTTTGACGTCACGGAAGGTCCTATCATCAGTGCTGGTTACCGGGAGGAAGCAGCGATTATTGGAAGGAAAAGCGGCGGTAGACAGCATGCAGGGCGCATCGTGGGGACCTGTAAGTGTTATGGCAATGTTTATTAACTGTATGTGTACATGTATAATGTGTTTTTATGTGTTTCTGTTTGCCTCCCATTGTTTTCAATGGGGTTTGAATGGTTCGTCGAACGGTTCTCGAACGTTCGTCGAACGGAGCCTCCGTTCAACGAACCGAACCGAACTCGAACGCTAGGGGAGTGGCTCATCTCTAGTGAAGAGAGCAGCCCTCAGCAGTGTGGATAGATCTGCACATTGGCAACGCAATTTGTGACCACCAAGTGGTGCCATACAGGGGTAGAAAATGTCAAATTTGTAAAATTGCAAAAACTTTCAGATCTTATGATCTATACAGTGAATGGTGAGAAAACTCCATTTAAGAAAAGTGATGGTGTTTATTAGGCAGAATGTTTTTTCTGTTTCTCAGAAATGAAACTGCTGTAATACATTAAGGCTGCGTTCACATGTGAAGATTTTTTTTTATTACGTTTTTGAAGCCAAAAGCCAGAAATGGATTCAAGAGAAGGAGACGTCTGAGGCCTCAATACCGTACATCATTGTTACTTTGGAAGTTTTTTGGAGTCATTTGCTCTTGTTTAGTTTTTAGTATTTGTGCCTTATTCTCTTTATGATTTGGCCATTTTTCAAGTTTTCTTTAACTTTTTTTTTTCCTGGATAGCTTTGCTTATCCAGATATTTTAAACATATTAATTAAATGCGACTTTTACACAAAATATTGCATTTTCAGTTCATCTCACTTCAGTTCTGGCCTGGAGTAAGGCTTCTGGTGGATTTATTTAACGGTCTTTTACATGAACCTGTGACTTTTTAAAGGTTTTGCAACCTTTTTGGCTAAAAAGTTGCAAGAAACCTCCTTGAGGCTATGTGTGCACTAGAAAGTGACTTTTTCGTAAGAAAAAAACGGACCCTCTGAAAGAATCCCGTACCCGCAGTAAAAAAAAAACGCGGTAAAACCACACCCGCGTTTTTGCCTCGATTTGCTACGGAATTACCGTGGATTTTCCGCAAGTTGGTCCTCGCGGATTTTTACCATTATCTATGGCAAAAACCGCAGGTACCTGCGGAAAAGAAGTGACATGCACATTAAATCCGCAGCGGAAAATCCGCAGGTATAAAAAAACGCTGTGTGCGCATATTTTTTAAAACCTATAGATTTTGCTGGGGAATGACTGCAGCAATGTTAGACACACTTTCTGCAGCAAATCCGCGGCAAAATCCGCGGTAAATCCGCAGCGTGCGCACAGGGCCTTAAAAATGACAGGAGTAAGGATCCTTTTTTATTTTGCGTTGTGTGCACCATTTTGAAGAATTTGGTGCAAAAAATACAAAAAGAGAAAAAAAGAAAAGTGACTCCAATAAAATCCAATGAATCCAAACTCAGGCTTTTCTTTACAGGAGTCTACCATTTATGATCTGTTTCTGGTTTTGACAAGAAAAACTGCATAAAAAACCTGACCATGTAAACCCAGCCTAATGCACTGGACAGTAAAACCACTGACTTGAAAAGCTGAGATCACATATCCAGTAATCGCCTGTTAGAACAGATCCTGCAGAGATCCGTTGGGAAACTTTTTTGCAAAAACAACTTTTTTCGTCTGTTGTTAAATAACTCAGTTTTTTTTTTAACACTGGAGAACGGATCCGTTAACGGATTGCTAATTAGTCATCCATTTTTCTTTCATTTGTAAAGGATCCGTTTTTTTCTTACAGGATCCGTTTCAAATATAAGATAAATAGTAACCCGTTAACAGATCCTCCATAGACTCCAATGTTAAAAAAAAGGATCCAGCAAAAATCATTTTACCACAGGATCTCTGCAGAATCCATTCTAACGGATGATTATAGGACATGTACTGGGGCAATGTCCTAGTTTTCTATGAATTTTTTTTTTTTTATTATTTTTTTAATGAGGCAGATTGCAAAGTGAATGTGTAAGTATACGTACCTTCTTGAACTTCTTATATTCTGACAGAATCTTATTTTCAACCACCTAAAATAGGAAAATAATAACATTTTTACAAAGGTTTTCAATGAACAGATTCTCACAAAGACAAAGAAAACAAATATGTAACAATATATCTGTTGTATAGATCTAACCAATGTAAAACAGTATGCAGACATTTCAATGAAGTGCAAGTACAAAATAGTCAGTCCCTTTCATCAAGTAATATATGGGACCTTTGTATTTCTTACATAAACTGCTTTAAGAATCCGATCTAATGGATAACACTTCTCCTTTTGGAGAGTGACATGCCACTGTAAGGAGACTTATAGGCCATGCAATGCTCCTCTGGGAAATTAAATATGCAAATTGCCTCTTCAAAGAGGAATAGGACCTGAACTGTAGTGCCATCCATTGAACGTAGCAATCCTAAAAGTGAATATTGACCCTTTAACAAACAAATTGAGATGCTGGTTTGGCTTATATCCTAAAGGCTACTTTACACGCTGCGATATCGGTCCCGATATCGCTAGCGTGGGTACCCGCCCTCATCTGTTGTGCGACACGGGCAAATCGCTGCCCGTGCCGCACAACATCGCGCAGACCCGTCACACATACTTACCTACCCGGCGACGTCGCTGTGACCGGCGAACCGCCTCCTTTCTAAGGGGGCGGTCCGTGTGACGTCACAGCGACGTCACTGAGCGGCCGCCCAATAGAAGCGGAGGGGCGGAAATGAGTGGCCGGAACATCCCGCCCACCTCCTTCCTTCCGCATAGTGGCCGGGAGGCAGGTAAGGAGAGGTTCCTCGTTTCTGCGGCGTCACACATAGCGATGTGTGCTGCCGCAGGAGCGACGAACTACATCGGTACTGCTGCAGTAACGATAATCGAGAATGGACAAAGATGTCATGCCATGCCATGTCACCGATGAGCGATTTTGCACGTTTTTGCAACGATGCAAAATCGCTCATCGGTGTCACACGCAGCAACATCGCTAATGCGGCCGGATGTGCGTCACAAATTCCGTGACCCCAACGACTCCGCATTAGCGATGTCACAGCGTGTAAAGCCCCCTTTAGTCGTTGACTGTTAAGATTACAACTTCCAATAGATGACGCTAGAGTTCAGGTCCTCATCCTCTCCAAAGGGGCAATTTGCATATTTATGAATCTGGTAATGCTGACGCAGACCCAAAAGGGCCCAGTACACATTAGAGAAAAGATGGGCAAACCCACTGAGTTTGGTTGGGCTAACCAACTATCTAATGTACGTGGGAGTGCCCTATTCTCCTCTGACAGATGATGTCTGAAAATCAAGCTTCCCAGCTTCCTGCTTACCGTGGGTGGGACGCACCTGAAGATTGACAGTTTAGGCCGGTGGCATAGTTGGGCGGTTGGTCCAAACTACACATTCTCAAATACTACAAGCAGAGGCTACTTTGCCTCTGCAGCACTGGCGGAGCACAGTAGGACTGAAGATGGCCAGATTTAGTGAGCTTCAGACCTGCACTTGCAAATTTGATTGCAAAGAGCTTGCAAACGTGTCTTTTGCCTAGGAAACCGGCCACCTCTGATACACTGCAGCAATGACCGGTAACTTGAACGGATTTATGACAAGCACTTTGAAATTTCACCCATTTATGATTATGAGATTTTTAATAATTTTGTTCTTAGGGTAGACATGACGCCATCATTGGTATCTGGCAGCAGATTACTCCCATCCCCCAATATAGAAAACTTGCATACTCTGCTGTATTGGGAGAGATAGTGGTCAGTTTGGTTGACAGCCATCTGACGTGTATGGTCACTGTTACTTCCTACAAACTAATAACTATGCCTTCCAGGGGATTAGATTATTATACACTGCATGCGGTATTGCCTACATATCCGAAATCCAAATGTCCAAACTTTCTTCTCACAAGGACTGAAGAAGTTACTGAGAGATTTCAAGCATTTAGCGTCAGTGTGTATAGCCCTCGCTTCTCATACATGTTGATTTTAGGATTACTAATAGATTGGGAAATCATTGTTTATATGGGTGTGTTCTCATGCAAAGGGTGTTACCAGAAGATGCCATAGGAGCGCATCGAGGAAGATCATTAAAACTGTTGTAATTCGTGGTAAAAGAGTGCCAAACTTCAGGTGCATTAAAGTAATGTGGAGTTTGTTGTATATACTTCTCCTTCCTTTACAACCCTCTTTTCTGTTTTAAATAACTGCATCAACAGCATACTATACCAAGGGGTTATACTGTGAGGAACTTAGGGGTTAACTGCGCAATGGGACCTCCACTAATTATGAAAATGGGGCACTGAGTCTTAGGCCCCCTTCACACGCACGTGAAAAAAACGAACCGTTTTTTCACGTACGTATTAAAGGGGTGGTTTGCTCCCTGTGTGCCGTGTTTGTGGCACATGCGTGTTCTCCGTATGTTATACGTAATAAAACACAGAGAACGGATAGTCCCACCTTACCTGATTCTTCCGGAGCTGTCTGTGGTGCTGAATGACAGCTCCGGCACAGGCCACGCCCCGCTGACGCTGGTTTTGGCCCCCAGTGAAGAAGATGCGTTGTTCAAATTCATTGGGGGACGGATGCAGGTGACAGCCGCGGCAGAGACTGCAGGGCTGGTGGAGGTGATTATGTGTTTGTTTTAATTTTAAAATGACACGTGTGTTTCTCCGGCGCGTGTCACGTGGGATCGCATCCACACTACATCTGTGTGGTAGGGGTGCGGTCCGTGTGACACCCGTGAAAAACGGACATGCCTCCGTATGGAGCACACGGGCTCACGTCTGCTCCATATGGATTCACGGGCCAATGTCTGACACATGCGTGCACATATACCAATTGATTTTAATGGGTATACGTGTGCCCGTGTCCCCGGTACATGCAGGCACGGACCTAGCACGTACCGGAGACACGTGCGTGTGAAGGGGGCTTTAAAGGGTAACCGTTATTTAACTTTTATTTCATAAATCAATAGTAACATGAAAATAAGCAGCTTTGTAATATTTCTTATCAGACAAATTTGCTTCTTTCTCTGCCAGAATTGATCAGCCATTATCAAAATTCACAATTCTGAGGTAAAATCTGTATTCAGTGAAGACTTTCCCATTACTGAGATAGGAGATGGCGGCTGTTACTGATGAGATGCTATGAAGATAGAAAATGAAGGAGGGGAGGAGCGCTACCTCTACGAGGGGCTGCTGATAAGTCTTTGGCTTTACCCAGAAAGAAATGAGATAGGTTGGTGAAACTTTACATTTATTCCACATACTCTCCACTGCTGTCAGCACACTTCTTACATCGGTATTCCAAGTTCTGTAAGCCTAGCAAAAAGAAGAATTTCGGTTGTGCCCCAAACCAGGCATCTGTGTGAAATTTGGTACCCTTGAGATGTTTCTTTAATAACGCCATCATATAGGGTGATACTGATGGTATCCATGAACAATAAATCCTTATGGCACGAATCTGACCACACACATGGGCTGTAGTATGGTCGTACCTTGTGCTCTACTGTTCCCTGCTGATACTTCTTCATTTTAGAGCCAAGCCGCATAAACCTTTCCAGCACTTTACCAATCTTGGCATGCAGCTCTAAATATTCTGCATAATCAGAGGAAAAGTCGTCTTCATACAATTTCCGCTGATCTTCAGATGTTATCGAGGTGTATTTACTGAATGGTACAAAAGAGAAGAAAGTTAGCCTATTGAGTGTAGTTACTAATTAATTTAATATAAAGATTTTGTTCTTACATTTTATGAACAATTTCTCATGATAATATATATATATATATATATTGTGAGACTGTGACCGGGGTTATCTATGACGGCCGGTATGTCTCGCTACGGTTGTGCTCACTCCATGATAGAAAGTAAATCCACTCTAGGGTTAATGCTGTTTCCCTACAGGCTGAAGGAAGGGTTAAATGGAATCAGGAACAAGGGCAGGTGTGCCGGGTGTGAGGGAGTGAACAGAACTCCCTGAGTTCTCTGCTGGAGAGACACATGTATATTGCTGTGGACTTTTGTTTGGACATTAAACCGTGTGCTGTGAACCTTAATGCCTGGATCCCGTGTCTTCTGCTGCGCAGCCGACCGTGCTACCTCACATATGGTGGAGAATCGGCGGGCATGACAGCCGGTGAGGTGAAGCATCCATCCCTGGTGACCCAGTAGCACATGTCCTGGATTCGAGCGGCTATACTACAGCCCAAACCCGGCGACGCCATGGAGGACATACTAAAGCAGCAGAAACAGACTAATGCACAGCTACAAGAGGCTAATGCACAGCAGCAACAGACCAATGCACACCTGCTCCGGGCGTTGGAACGTCAGCAGCAATCCTTGCAAATGCAGGACAAAAGGCACCAAGAACAGCTGGTTCAGGCCAATACACGTCAGAAGCAAGCCTTGCAATTGCAGGAACAAAGACATCAAGAACAGATGATTCTCCTGGCCAAGTCGATCCGTGCCGGACCGGCAGCAACAACCCCGGGACCGGGTGACGACTGCAGCGTCCGGAAAGCGGTGAGACAAGCGTTGCAAAAGATGACCCCGGGGGATGATGTGGAAGCGTTCCTGGCGGTGTTTGAGCGGGTGGCCGAGCGGGAAAAGCTGCCGACCCCCCAGTGGGCTGAGGTATTGTCGCCCTATCTGACGGGGGAACCCCAAAAAGCGTACCTGGACCTCTGTACCGAGGACGCCATTGACTATGTGACCCTGAAAGCCGAAATACTGGCTCGGTTGGGGTTGAATACCTATGTACGGGCTCAGCGGGTAAATCAGTGGTTCTATGAGGAAGCCAAACCCGTACGCTCCCAGGCCTATGACTTGTTGCATCTTGTAAAAAAGTGGTTGCAGCCTGACACTCTGAGCCCGGCGCAAATGGTGGAAAGGGTAGTAGTGGATCGTTTTGTGCGCACTTTACCCGTCACCGTTCAACGGTGGGTAGGACAGGGTGACCCGAGTACCCTGGACCAATTAGTGTCCCTGGTAGAGCGGCATGTGGCTACGCAGGACTTGATACGGGACACTGAGACTTTACGTACCGCCCGTCGGTCCGGCCCCTCCAAGCCTAGGGCCAAGGACCCACCGCTGACAACGGTGCAGGAGTCCCCTACCGTCCCGTCTGAGGCCGCGGCCGCCATTCCTGAGGTCCGGAAGGTTCTGTACCCTAAACGACAACCCGTCAAGGGGGTTTCCGTCCCCATTAGATGTTGGCGGTGCCAGCGGGTGGGACATATGGAAGCCCAGTGTCCACTGACCATGGAGCCCATGGATTGTGGGGTTACCCGGCGGGGTTCAATGTATGCTCAGGTGGTGTGTACCGCTGACCTGATCTCCCCAGAGACGGAGCCCCACTTGTGCCAAATACAGGTGAATGGATGTCCGGTTACAGGATTGTTGGATTCCGGAAGCTTAGTGACCCTTGTGCGATCCACCTTGAGGGCTCAAGTAAAGGCCACAGGACGTACCGTGGGGGTGGTTTGCATACATGGGGACCGCCGAGACTATCCCACGGGGATTGTCACCATCACAGCACCTTGCGGTCAGGTGCAACATGAGGTGGGACTTCTTAACACTCTTCCTTATGACGTGATCCTAGGAAGGGATCTGCCCTATTTTTGGACTTTATGGAGGGGACCCCCTAAGTCCCCTCAGATATTGGTCAGTCCGGGACCTGAGCCCTACAATCCTGAATCCGGGACGCCTGCCGTAGGGGTCCCCATGATAGGGACAGAGTGTGAACCCGATAGGTCACCCCTAGAGGTATTGGCAGGAGAGGCTGAGATGGTCGAGCCCATCCCGGAGTTGGAGGCGTCCCCGGATACGTTTGGGACAGCCCAACTCCAGGACCCTACGTTAATACATGCCCGGAGTCGGGTGACAGTAGTTGACGGGGTGGCACAGCTGCCCGGTGCCCAGGTAAGGTACCCCCATTTCGCTCTTAAGCAAGATTTACTCTACCGGGTAGATGAAATACGGGGCGTGGGGGTAGAACAGTTGGTGGTGCCCCAGCCGTATCGCCGGCGGGTACTCGACTTGGCTCATAAACACCTGATGAGTGGCCACCTAGGGGTCAAGAAAACGCAGGAGCGAATATTGCAAAGGTTCTATTGGCCCGGGGTCTTTGGGGAGGTAAAACGGTTCTGCGAAACCTGCCCGGAGTGTCAGCTTACCGCACCCCTGACCCACTTTCGCAGTCCGTTGGTACCGTTACCCATTATAGAAGTCCCTTTTGAACGGATAGGGATGGATCTGGTGGGGCCCCTCGTAAAGTCCGCTCGAGGGCACCAACACATCCTAGTGATCGTTGACTATGCCACCCGGTATCCCGAGGCGATACCTCTCAGACATACTGCAGCAAAGCTTATAGCTCAGGAGTTGTTTGCTGTGTTCTGCCGGGTGGGGTTGCCCAAGGAGATCCTTACGGATCAGGGGACCCCATTCATGTCTAAAGTGACCAAAGAGCTATGCCGGCTACTCCAGATCAAGCAGTTGCGTATGTCTGTGTATCATCCTCAAACGGACGGGTTAGTCGAGCGTTTCAATAAAACCCTGAAAACCATGCTCAAAAGGGTGATTTCAAAAGATGGGAAAGACTGGGATATGATGCTTCCCTATTTGATGTTTGCCATACGAGAGGTGCCACAGGCATCCACGGGGTTTTCGCCTTTTGAATTGTTATACGGGCGACATCCCCGGGGATTGTTGGACCTGGCAAAGGAAACATGGGAGCAAGAGCCCACCCCCCATAAAAGTGTGATTGAACACATTTTGGGTATGCAGAACCGCATAAGCGCGGTCATGCCAATTGTGAAGGAGCATTTACAGGAGGCTCAGGCCGCGCAAAGCGGCCGCTACAATAGACAAGCCACCGTGCGGACCTTTAAACCCGGGGATCGGGTGTTGGTATTAATCCCCACGGCGGAGAGTAAATTCCTGGCTCAGTGGCAAGGCCCCTACGAGATAAAGGAAAGAGTAGGGGTGGTTAACTATAAAGTATTGCAGCCCGGTAGGCGGAAACCTGAACAAATATACCATGTCAACCTATTAAAACCTTGGCAGGAACGGGAAAGCCTGATGGCTGTTTTTTCCCCACCTCCCTCCTCTTCGGGTCGTTCACATCCGGCTCCAGCGACCTCCGGAGAGGACGAACCGGAAGTAAGGATTGGAGAAGCCCTCACCAAGACTCAGAGGCGAGAGGCCAGACGGTTGGTTCAGCAGAACCCCGATGTCTTCTCCGAGCTGCCCGGTAGGACCAGTCTGATACGACATGATATTGTCACCGAGCCCCACCTGAAGGTACGCCTGAAGTCATACCGGGTACCGGAGGCTCGACGACAAGCCATATCGGAGGAAGTAAAGACAATGTTACGCCTGGGGGTCATCGAAAAATCCCGGAGTGAATGGGCTAGTCCGATTGTCCTAATACCAAAACCCGATGGCTCCTTAAGGTTCTGCAATGACTTTAGGAGATTGAATGAAATATCCAAGTTCGATCTCTACCCCATGCCCCGGGTGGATGAGCTGATTGATAGGCTGGGACAGGTGCGATATTTTACCACGCTCGACCTGACCAAGGGGTACTGGCAGGTGCCACTGACGGAGTCCGCCAAGGAGAAAACCGCTTTTGTTACGCCGGAGGGTCTCTTCCACTATGTTGTCTTGCCTTTTGGGTTACATGGCGCTCCGGCCACGTTCCAGAGGTTGATGGACTTAGTGCTGGAACCCCACCAGGCGTATGCATCAGCGTACCTGGATGACATCATTAATTACAGCTCCGATTGGCAGACCCACTTGGAACAGGTACAAGCGGTGGTGGACGCGCTTCGAACAGCCGGATTGACAGCCAATCCCAAGAAATGTGCATTGGGACTCACGGAAGCCCGCTACTTGGGCTACGTGATAGGCCAAGGAGTGATTAAGCCCCAAATTAACAAGGTTGAGGCGATCCAGAAGTGGCCTAGACCCCTGACCACGAAGCAGGTTAGGGCCTTCCTGGGTATCGTGGGGTACTACAGGAGGTTTGTAAAGGATTTTGCGGGACTATCAGCCCCCTTGACGGACCTTCTCAAAGGCAAGAAGTCCGTCATGGTGCGCTGGACTCCGCAGGCCGAGGACTCCTTCCGGGCCCTGAAGGAGGTCCTGTGCGGACAGCCCGTTCTTGTACACCCTGATTTCCGGAAGGAGTTCATAGTACAGACTGACGCCTCTGAGGTCGGCCTGGGGGCAGTGCTGTCTCAGGTGGTTCAGGGGGAGGAACACCCCGTCACCTTCTTGAGTAGGAAGCTCACCCCTCCCGAGCGGAATTATAGCGTAGTGGAGAAGGAGTGCCTGGCGATCAAGTGGGCCTTGGAGTCCCTACGCTATTACCTGCTGGGACGGCAGTTTCGCTTGGTGACGGATCACTCTCCACTGGTCTGGATGAGGTCCGCCAAGGAACGGAATGCCCGGGTTACCCGGTGGTTCCTTTCTCTGCAGCACTTCCGGTTTACGGTTGAACATAGGGCCGGTGGGTTGCAGGGCAACGCCAATGCCTTGTCCCGCGGCCCGTGTTTGATGGCGGGAGTTCAACCCCGCACGCTTGAACTGAGGGGGGGGTATGTGAGACTGTGACCGGGGTTATCTATGACGGCCGGTATGTCTCGCCCCGGTTGTGCTCACTCCATGATAGAAAGTAAATCCACTCTAGGGTTAATGCTGTTTCCCTACAGGCTGAAGGAAGGGTTAAATGGAATCAGGAACAAGGGCAGGTGTGCCGGGTGTGAGGGAGTGAACAGAACTCCCTGAGTTCTCTGCTGGAGAGGCACATGTATATTGCTGTGGACTTTTGTTTGGACATTAAACCGTGTGCTGTGAACCTTAATGCCTGGATCCCGTGTCTTCTGCTGCGCAGCCGACCGTGCTACCTCACAATATATATATATATATATATATATATATATATATATATATATATATATATATATATATATAAAATGTATATATACATACACAGTATACTGTATATATCCACAACCTGTCTCCTCCTTACATCTGTGACCTAGTCTCCCGGTACCTACCTGCATGCAACCTCAGATCCTCACAAGATCTCCTTCTCTACTCCTCTCTTATCTCCTCTTCCCACAATCGCGTACAAGACTTCTCCCGTACCTCCCCCATACTCTGGAACGCTCTACCTCAGCATATCAGACTCTCCCCTACCGTGGAAAGCTTCAAGAGGAACCTCAAGATCCACCTCTTCCACCAAGCCTACAACCTACAATAGCCCTCAGTCCAGTAGACCACTGCGCAACCAGCTCTGTCCTCACCTATTGTACCATCACCCATTCCCTGTAGACTGTGAGCCCTCGCGGGCAGGGTCCTCTCTCCTCCTATACCAGTCTGTTTTGTACTGTTAATGATTGTTGTATGTATACCCTCTTTCACTATAAAGCGCCATGGAATAAATGGTGCTATAATAATAAATAATAATAAATAATAATAATAATACTGTATATACCAGATGAAAGGAAATTCTAGTATGCGTTACCCTACTTGTCCACTAGGTGGCATCAGTGTCCTGAAATTCCCAATCTCCACGCTGCTGTATACACTGGGGAGGTCTTGTCAATCAGCGCTTTGGTGGAGGGTAGGAAGCAATATCCAATTATATGGTATTACACATATTCTGAAATATGAATTTCTGAAACTCTAAGCCTGCAGCTGTATTTGTTTTATTAACTGAGCCGATTTGGCACATAACATAGAAACAGGCTGGCTGAGCATACTCCGAAATGAAACTAACACATGTCAAGACTAATAAAAGAATGTAAAAATACACATTTAGGGGTAGAATACAAATATTCAGAGCACAAATGTTTATTGTTGAAATTATGCACACACTGCCTGAATTCATACAAGTTTGGACAATGCTATTTCATTCTATGTAGACTGCTGGTAGAAATGTGTGTTATTTATGGCTGAAAACCTTTTGCTTAATATACAGTGTTGTCAAATGTTTTAGGCAGATATGCAAAAAATGCTGCAAAGTTAGAGTGATGTCAAAAATAGAAGTTTTAACAGTTTCTTTTTATCAATCAATCTTTCAAGAGTTTTTTGCTACCTCGTCTGAGAAAAGCATGATGTAGGGGCAGAGACTCTGATTCCGGCCATGTATCACTTACTGGTGTGCTTGTTTCAATTTTCATAAAATTGCTGTTTTTTTCTGCTGCAGATCTATCAGAACATTGAATGTAGAGCTTTGTGTCACCCCGCCCACACCACTGATTGGTAGCTTTGTGCCAATGGCAAAAAGATGCCAATCAATGGTGGTGGTGAGCCTACATAATGCAGAGGGACTATATGGCATGAAACAACTAGTCCACTAGTGATAATCTCCTGCTGATAATTGTAGCAGTCTAGTAAGCAACACATCACTGGAATAAAGGTCTTTGGCCCTATATCATGCTTCTCTCAGATTACATAGCAAAAAGCTACTGACAGATTCCTTTCAACAAAAAAAAAAGCAAAATAATAAGAGAAAAATCTAAAGCAAATCAATATTTCGTGTGACTTGCCATTGTCTTCAAAACAGCATCTAGGTACAGTTGCAAGGAGGTTGTTCCAAATATCTCGGAAGAACTAACCACAGATCTGTGAATGTAGACTTGCAAAAATCTTTCTGTCTGCTCATGTAATCCCCACAGACTCGATGATGTTGAGAACAAAAAGGAAAAATGTTTTCAAATATAGAAGTGTTAATGGATTGCAACTTGTTAATTCATAAAAATGAATAATAGAAAAATCTAAACCACGTCAACATTTCCTGAGACCAAACTTTGCCTTCAAAACAGCATTAATTCTTCTAGATACACTTGCACTTAATTTATGAAGGAACTGGGCAAGGAGGTTGTTCCAAAAATCTTAGGCCGGCTTTGCACATTACGACATCGGATGCCGATGCTGCGATGTCAAGTGCGATAGTCCCCGCCCCCATCGTACGTGCGATATCTTGTGATAGCTGCCCTAGCGAACATTATCGCTACGGCAGCTTCACATGCACTCACCTGTCCTGCGACGTCGCTCTGGCCGGCGACCCGCCTCCTTCCTAAGGGGGCGGGTCGTGCGGCGTCACAGCGACGTCACACGGCAGGCGGCCAATAGCAACGGAGGGGCGGAGATGAGCAGGATGTAAACATCCCGCCCACCTCCTTCCTTCTTATAGCAGCCGGGACGCAGGTAAGGTGATGTTCCTCGCTCCTGCGGCTTTACACACAGCGATGTGTGCTGCCGCAGGAACGAGGAACAACATCGTACCTGTCGCTCCATCGGCATTATGGAAATGTCGGACCCTACACCAATGATACGATAACGACGCTTTTGCGCTCGTTCATCGTATCAAAAAGGTTTTACACACTATGACATCGCAAGTGACGCCGGATGTGCGTCACTTTCGATTTGACTCCACCGACATCGCACCTGCGATGTCGTAGTGTGCAAAGCCCGCCTTAGAGAACTAAGCACAGATCTGTGAATGTAGACGTGCAAAAATCTTTCTGTCTGTTCATGTGCCGTAATCCCACACAGACTCATTGCTCCTTACACTACAAATAGTTCTTAAAGGGTCAGTCCAAAACGAACTTTGATTTTGAGCCTAAATGACTATGTATTTAATGTAATAATCTAATAGCTTTTCTAATATGTTTTAATTACGGTATAAATTCACGATCATTCCCTCTTTAATCTGTTTTACTTAGTTATTCTTTACCTATTTCTGTTTTGATAACGTTCCATTTGAGAATTGCCTTTGCATATTGGGGTACTCATACAGGACATCATCAAGGGGCAGAGGCTACGGTCACTGCCTCAGTCTTTGTCCCCATTCTGAAACAAAGTGTCATCATTTACATCCATTTCACGGCTGAGATAGTCCCTGCTATACTGAGCATGTGTCATATTGTTAGTTCAGATGTATACTCAGTAGAAGCTCCCTTTTTACTATGCATTATTCTTATCAATGCACAGTGACAGTGCACTCCCTCATCGGCTCTGACTAGAAGTGTCAAGGCGGCAACAGAGCGAACTGTCAGCGCACATATATGGAGAGAAGGTGGCAAGCAGGCATCAGTCCTGCCCCAAAAGTGATGCCTGTTCCAGGGGAGGAGATGGTGCCTGCTCTCCCTGCTTGCCTTGTTCTCTGTCACTGTGCACAGAGACGAACATTGCACAGTAAAGCGGGCTTTACACACTGCGATATCGCCCGAATTTTGTCGTTGGGGTCACGGTTTTGGTGACGCACTTCCGCAATCGTTAGCGATATAGCTTTGTGTAACAGCGTTCAGCGATGTAAAATCGTCGCAAAAGCGTGATTTATCGCTAATCGGCTACACGGGTCCTAATTCCCAAAAATCGTTACTTCAGCAGTAACGAGGTTGTTCCTCGTTCCTGCGGCATCACACATCGCTGCGTGTGACGCCGCAGGAGCGAGGAACGTCTCCCTACCTGCCTCCCGGCCGCTATGCGGAAGGAAGGAGGTGGGCGGGATGTTACGTCCCGCTCATCTCCGCCCCTGCGCTGCGATTGGGCGGCGGTTCAGTGACGTCGCTGTGACGCCGCACGGACCGCCCCCTTAGAAAGGAGGCGGTTCGCCGGTCACAGCGACGTCGCCGGACAGGTAAGTATGTGTGACGGCTCTGGGCGATGTTGTGCGGCACGGGCAGCGATATGCCCATGTCGCGCAACAGATGGGGGCGGGTACGCACACTAGCGATATCGGGACCGATATCGCAGTGTGTAAAGTAGCCTTAAGAAAGGGGCTTCTACTGGGAATATGTCAGAATTGACAACCGATGCATGTTCAGTAGAGCGGGGGACTACCTGGGCACCGAAAGCGGACATCCCTGTAGATGGAACAGACAGAGAGTCAAAGAGTCAAGACACTTGAACAGGCCACCATGGGAGGTAGTGAGCTCTCCATCAATGGAAATCTTCAAGTGGAAGCTACATAAACATATAGCGAGGTGATTTAGGAAAACCTGCACTCGCAGGGGTTTGGACCCGATGGCCCTTGAGGTTCCTTCCAACTCTACCACAGGCTGTGCCAGTGATAAAGCAGTTAGATTAGAGAGGGAATGATTGGGGATTTTTAATTAAAACATCTGTTACAGCTAAATATTTCACATTTTGACTCATCAGTCCACAGCACCTGCCGCCATTGTTCTGCAACCAATTTCCTATGTTTTCATGCATAGTGGAGTCACTTGTTTCCATGTCGAGTGCAATTTTTCCATGAAGACCAGTTCTGGATAGATTTCTCTGAACAGTAATTGAGTATTGCTGAATCTTACTTGCTGCAGCCAGTTTTGGACTGATGGCAGTGCTGCTATATTCTAAGGGAATTAAGCATGATGCGTCTTTCATCTGCTGCGCTGTTTGCTTGGCGGACTATGGCGTCTGTGGTCCTCAATGTTGCCCATTTCTTGGTGTCCTCAATGCTGATAAATACAAGCTGATAATTTTCCATTCTGCAGTATCATCAAGGAGCATCACATTGATTCCAAATATATTCTGCATCAGGACAACAACCCCAAACATAAAGCTAATGTCATTTGGAACTATTAGCAGAGAACCAGGAGTCAGAACAAGAACAAGATGCAATAACCATCAGGGAAGCACTTGTTTGGCTGCAAAATGTTTCTGCTGTAGGAAAATGACCTGTATGCAAATCACATAGGCACAATGTCATGTTATGACTGATATAACGGACAAAGAGCTGAATCCTATCAGTGTGTATAGTACACACTGCTAGGATTCAGCACAATATACTGCCTGAAGATTAGTCCTGGCCTAGAAAACCTCTTTAATGATTTATGAAATGACACATTGGAGACAGCTGTGCAGTGTAGCTCCAGAAATGTTCACCTCCAGCCGCTGCCAGACGCTAAGGGTGCGACCGCACTTTGCGTTCACCTATTTGCAGTTCAAAACGCACCTTTTGGGCTTAATTGAGTTGACCAAAGTTGCCTCTTTCTGAACTTTAGCGCTAAAAACGCATCTGTATTTACCGCATTTTTGATGCGTTTTCAGCGCTTTTTACATGCGTTTTCACCTGCGTTTTGACAGATGCGTTTTGCACATCAAGACACTGCCTAATAAAGTTTAAACAGTCAAAAAGAATGAAAAAAGAGAAAAAAAAGGAAAAAATGTATATTAATGGGAAAAATAATGAAAATAGATATAAATCCTAAAATTATAGCGGTAATATACATTTTATTGGAAATATAGCAATAAATGCATATTTTTCTAAAATTAAATTGTCGGATTATGTGTGTGTGTAAAGGGACATATCAAATCATTATTTTGATGTCCAAAAAGCATGCGTTTTGGTAGTCTAAAACACATGTTTTCTGCACTGAAAAAGCAGGTAAAACGCAGGAATTTGAAGGAATCTTGGTTTTTGCCATTTCTCATTGACTTCAATGTTAGCAAAACGCACCCAAAATGGCAAAAACAATTGACATGCTGCTTCTTTGAACGCATGGTTTTTGCCACAAAATATGCAAATTAAACGCAGCGTTTAGAAACGCAAAGTGCGGTCTGAAAATCACCATTTTCCATTGACTTAGCTGGAAAATCAAAACGCATGCCTTTTGGCATGAAAAAGGTGCTTCTCAAAACGGACATAAAACGAATAAAAATAAATACAGCTGATCCGCAGGAGTGATGGGTGTTGGGTTTCACCTACTACCATAACACTTTATTGGCTACCTTTCAGTAAGATGTCCGCCAAAATGAACCCCACATACATGATGATATCCCCACAGTGAATTCCCTCACACAAGCACCGTATGAGGACCCCATAGGAACCCCAGCAAAGTTTGATGCTCCAACAACACAGAATGATTAAAATGATCCCAGTAGCCATACATTAGCAGAACAACAAATTGATGTATACTGAATTTGCTCCACATGAAGCCATAGTGAGTGTCAGCTCAAGGGAAGAGACAGCAGGTGGCGGATTTCAGTTGGCTACTGGATACGATCATAGGCCTAAAACACACTTCCGCAAAAAAAAGTATGTGTCTCACGTTCCGTTTTTCGTGTCCGTGTTCCGTTTTTTAGGGGCGTTTTTCGGGGTACGTATGGCATCCGTGTGATGGCGTATGCAAGCCGTGTGTGCGTGTAGAATGTCCGTATTGACATAAAATACGTACATGTGCTGTCCGTGTGCTGTCTGTGTGCTGTCCGTTTTTAAAGGCCCGCATTCTTACCAAATTAACAATTTTAATCATTCATCATGAGATCCTGGTGTTGTTGTTTGCTTTCAATTGTCCTAATAGATTGGTAACAAGTGTTTCAGATTTTCTGATGAAAAACGGACACGGATGATACGTGCTGAACACGGACATACTCCGTGTGCGGTCCGTGCAGGCAAGGACCCATAGACTTTAGCAGGTCCGTGCCTGCGTGCTGCCGGCCAAAAATGTACATGTCGTCCGTGTAGAAAAGCGCACACACGTACTTACCACACGGACACACGTTCCGTGAGATTTTATGTGTGTGTGCCATCTACCATTGAATAACATGGGTCTCCGTGTCTATGTGTCTCCGGTACGTGCAAATACGTACCGCACATGTACAAAAAAAACGGATGTGTGTTGCGGGTCATAAATGGATATTTGGACTTTCAGCAACCCCCTTCAATGTGCAAGTATCTAATTCATTTATCAACCTATGCAAAATACTAAAAAAAAAATCATAGCCCACCCGTATCTTTTTTCCATTGACCAAAATCTCTTTATAAAATCAATCCCTCTGACTGGATAGATATATCCTTACTATGGAGATTACATCAAGTACTGCCAAACAAAATACAGGCAGTGGTAATGGATTGGAACTGAATTCATTCACACAGGGATCTGCATTACATACATCAAAAAAAAAAATAGTTTTTAGAAACCTGGCCTGGAAGTAGGTGTCTGTCACATTAACATAGGGCTATATCCAGTGTCAGTCTGGGGTGCAAAGGGCCCACCAGTGACACGGATTATGGGAGCCCACTGACCAGCACCGTGCAATATTACCTCACCCGCCTTCATAATTGTGCTTATGCTTCTATATCATCATAAACTTGTTAATGATGAGATGCTGCCCTTGTCTGTAAATGTTGCATTAATGTACTGTGCCAAACACTGCAGATGTTGTGGGTGGACGGGGCCCACACATGCACAGGGGCCTACCGGGGAATTCACCGGTTACCCTTTGGGTCGGTCTAGTTACATCTATGACACCAGCAAAAAGGTTCTTCGTTCTTTTCTCTCTAAGGTGTCCCTGGCAATCAATATTAAAATAGATTAGCACATGACATATTGATTCCTCTAAAAAAATAAATAAAAAAAAAGGTTGTAAATAATCAGATTGTAGCTTTATAGTTGCCTATTACGTATTAATGCTGAATTATGGCTGTTGTTCAAGGGAACCTGTCACCAGATTTTTGCCACCTAATCTGAGAGCAGCATAATGGTCAGACAGAGACCCTGATTCCAGCAGTGTGTCACTTACTGGGCTGCTTAGTGTAATTTTAATAAAATCACTGTTTAATCAGCAGTAGATTATCATTACAGAACTACTTGGTGTGCTGCAGGTAGTCAGTATATTCATGAGCTCTGTATAACTTCTAGATCTGCAGCAGAAAAAACATTGATTTTATCAAAATGTCAGCAAACAGCTAAGCCCAAACCTATGGATGTGGTATTACTGGCGCCTATAGATCTTTATATGTTAGTGTCCCATCTGTACAACTACTCAGCATGGAAGGAGTTAAACTCTTGTTTCTGTATCCTGCGCCAAGAGACTTATCTCCTTATACATACTGTACTTAACCTTGAAAATGACTTCTGTCACCAGCCAAGGGGGTCTCTTAGCAGGGTTAATGAGCGCAATCGGCAAGGGACATCATGCACACAGTAAGTATGGAGTTCTTTACCACCTCACAATCCTACCTGAATATTTTGTTTTTCTGGATCCAGTATATGAAATTGGAAATTAGTTATATACTAGAATATTGCATATTTGTATGGATTATAAGATTATACAGATGTTTGGATATATGCCCTGCACAATAACATTTTACTACAAGTGTCCATTTATCTTTATTACATTTTTTACGGTAAAAATATAACAAACCTGGCTAAAAGAAAAACTTAGCAACCAATCACAGAACAGTTTTCATGTCACCTGAGCTGCTTTGAAAATGAAAACTGAGTTCTGATTGGTTGTTACGGGCTACAAACTTTCTTTTAGACAACCTTGATAAATTAGTCCTAAATTATGCGCCAATATTTGGCATGGGCTCTGTTCATCTACTGTGTGGATACAGTATTGTAAATCTGACATGTATTATATTTATCAGGTGAGAAGAGCACATACATTATACTTCGGAAATAAATGAACATTCATTTTAATTGCTGCTGTGGACATAACTATCTAGTGTATGTTTCCAGTAACATTGAGATCCAAGTGATCTGTTCAACAACGGGGATGTAGTGTCTAAATAAATTTAAAATACTCCAAATTCAATGATTTAAAGAGGTGCTTCATCCCTTCTCATTACTGGCCACACCGATATGTTGAAAAACAAGGTTTCTCTCAAATACCTTGTGTTGCTAATAATGCCTGTGAGCGGTGCTTTTGCGATCCGCTCATCCCCTTCTCGTGACCCCCCTGGGATCCGTGACCTCTGATATCTGGTGATGTCACGTCAACTGAGGCGGGCCTTCCTGAGTGACTGGGCTGTGGGGGCATTTCACCACTCATCACAGCCCATCATCGCTCCTGCTTGCGGCGCTCTGCAGTGGAGGGAGCAGAGAGAAGCTGGGCTGTGACAGTAGTCTGTGACAAGCGGTGAAACGCCACTCACAGCCCAATCACTCAGGAAGACCGCGGCCTGCCTCAGGTGAAAGGTCACAGAGCCCAGGGGTCACGCAAATGGGGTGAGCAGACCGCAATAGCGCCGCTCACAGGCTCTATTGGCAACACAGGGTATTTGAGAGAAACATTGTTTCTCAACACAATATCGATGTGGTCAGTAATGAAAAGGGATTAACCACCTCTTTAACATTTGCCACAGGTTGTTCACTATTGCAAAACTCAATACAGCAATAAAATACATATATTATATATAATATAAAATACAGGTATGTGTGGCGCCCTGGACAAGCCAGGGGCCACAGAGAACAGCACAACACACCCCACACTCCTGGTCAGGCACACCGAAGTCAGACTAAAACCCTTGCTGCCTTCCTCCAGGGGCTGATGTTCACACCAGGGGGTGGGCCAGGCGGTTGGTCCCGCCCACCGAGGAGTACACAGTCCTGGAGGCGGGAAAAGAGTTCAGTTCAGTTTGGGAGTTCAGTTTGGGAGTTCAGTGAGGAAAGTGGTAGCAGAGGAGACTGAAGTTGGTCCAGGTGTGTGGCCCGGACGGATCAGCAAGGTTGGCAGACGGTGGTGACCGTCTGCAGGAGTGGCCTATCGGAGTTTACCGTAAGGACCGTGGACGGGCGGTGGCCCAGCGGTACCGGACCGGTACGCAAAGAGAAGCCAGCACCATCCGGCAGGGGCTTACGGACCCCGGCAAGGCTAGGAGTCGCCGTGAATTTGCCAAATCCGTTAGCGAAGGGAACCTCCTGGGTTTCCCAGCGGCCAAGTCCCGAAAGAAGGCAACCGTCCAACCGAGAGAGGGAAACACAGTCACCGCCAAGGCTAAAGTTCCCAGGGCCAGAGACTGCGGGCAAAAGGGGCTCCTCCAGCCCATATCTAAGTGGGAAGCGGGTTATGGGTGGGAACACATTGGAACCGTTTACAGTACATAGGTGCAGGGAAAGGCAGTCACCATCAACCTGCCGGGAGAAACAACACCGCAGCCGTCTGTGGGACCCGTCCATCCAGCCGTGTATTTTACCGAGAACTGTGTCCTCATCATTGGCTGAGTGAGTACCACCGTGCCGTGCGGCACAGCGCTGCCCCCGCGACCCTGCACCTCACCAGGCCCTGTAACCCGCCTGCCAACCATCCCTACTCCATCCTCAACCCCTGGGACAACCAACCCCCTACCCACGGAGGGGAGAACTAACAACAAAGCTGCTCCCTGTCACCGCTCCCGGGATCCCCGTCTAGAGCAGCGGTGGTGTCACCAATATCACCATGACCGTGGGTGGCGTCTCGGACAATAACCAAAATCCCAACAATCAATCCCCATCCCTTTTCACTCACGGGCGAGGAACGCCGCTCGAGTCCCCGGGATCCGGCCCACCGCTCGATCCACCACCGAGCCGCAGCAGCGGCCGGACCCGAGCAGTGGGAGAGCGCAGCGTCCCCTTCTCCGCCCGCGACATATGTATATTATATGTACTACATCATCAAGGTTTCTCCCAGGCAAAGTTTTCATAGCAGACTTGGAGTCTACAGACAACAGTGAAGCACGAAGAAGGTTCCTTGTAAGTTTGGGATTGCACTTCAGCAAATGGAGTTGTAGATTTGGTCATGATAAATAGTGTCCTCAAGACTGAGAAATATAGGCAGGTACTTATCCATCATGCAATACCATCAGGGATTCTCTGATTGGTCCAAATCTATCCTACAGCAGGACAATTACCTAAAATATCCAGTCAATGTGGTTAAGAAGTATCTATAGCGTAAAGAGGAACAAGTTATCCTGAAAGTCATGATGTGGCCCCAACAAGGCCCTGCTCTCAACATCATCCAGTCTGTGTAAGATTACATGAAGAGACAGAAGGATTTGCACAAGTCTATCTCCACAGTAGATCTGTGGTTAGTTCTCAAAGATGTTTGGAACAACCTCCCTGCCCAGTTCCTTCAAAAATGATGTACAAGTGAATCTAGAGGAATTGATGCGGTTTTAAGTGCAAATGTTGATGTGATTTAAATTTTTCTACTGTTCATCGCTTTATTTTTATAAATTAATAAATGCAAACTAATAACACTTCAGAAATCTCAGACTTTGCTGGGAGAAGGAAATGCATGCATGTTGGTGCATCTTTGTGACCTCAAAAACGCACCAAAAACGCAGCAAAAAATGCCCTGTGTGAACTTAGCCTTATAATTGCCTGTACTATCGATATATGTTAAGTTTCTTGAAACAATAGTGGCCATTTAAGCTAAAAAACATTATTACATGAATAACCTACCTGAAATAATCAGGGACTTCTTCAGAGGATGACACGGAAAACTCTTCTTTTTCTAGAAGTAAAAAGCAAAGTATTTGCAATATTCAGAATTCAATAATGCACTGTATATAATACATTATATTGATATTGATATATATTGCACCCCTTGACACGTCATTACCAGTAATCTGTAAAAGTTCAGGTATGACTGCGGTTGTATCTCTATGTCACCAATGTCTCTTAAAGGTCTAGCAAGCTGGGATAAGCAGTGTCGGTGGGGCCTATTTATGGTAGAGCTGCTTGTCTATACATGTCCAGACTGTGATATGGAGATAACACTGTGGCCACCGGTGATTGTCTTTATATTACCTGAAGGCCAATTTACACAAGTTGATGTTCGGGATTCTCTGCCAGTGTAAATATGCCGGCAATCGCCCAACAGAAAAGCAAAACACTCACTCGTCAGATGATTGGATCATTCATGCCGGCATTACAATCATGTTTACCAGCAGCACATCATCATGTAGAAGCAATCTGTGCATGTGGAAGTCTGATCGGGGTGCCTGACCGACCACCGATTGGCTTCTATACAACCGATCTATTGTCATCTAAGCACCAAGATCCCCACCAATCGGCAGCACTTCTATAACAAATAAAACTTTTTTTCTCCAAATGATAGATATACTAAGTTGAGATAATGATGATGAGAAGAGTCATGAGATCGCAGCATAAGGCCCCCTTCACATGTCCGTATAAAAACCTGTACGAGAGGCACTGTCCGCTTTTGCCATCCGTGTTTATAATTAATCACCCATCCGTGTGTACATTTTTAGCAATGTGTGTCAAGACAGCCATGGATCCCCCCTTGGGGAGGAGGGGCGACATGACCAAGGGGGAGTTAGGGAGTGATGGGGTTAATAGGGACAGTTTGCTTGGCAGGCCTAATATGGCATTAAGGGGTGGTTTTAGCTTGGGAGGAAGAGGAGGAGTAGGGAAAGGGTTAGTCTGGGAGAGGAGGGGGTTACCTCCTCTTCTTCTTCCGGACGCCAAGAGATCAGCAGCACGAGTCACCATGGCTGATCTCCAGGAACTTCAGCGCCTGATTGCAGCAGCCATTGCAGCGCACAGGCCCCTGGCAGTGCAGACCCACATCAGGGCTGCCGGGGTTAACCCGTCGGCGCTTGCCCCTCGCTCCCCCAGCCGTGGTGTGCGCCAGTCGCGGCCCCCCCGCAGGTATTCCCCGGGTGCGGGGGGGGCGAGGAGGAGATGCCAGAGCCCCTCCAGGGACCCTCCGCAGCGGGCCGAGCAGCAGCGCAGTCCGGCTGCTGCTCCCAGCAGCAGCGGGAGGAATCTGCGTTCCAGACGCGGTGGTCGGGAGGTGGGAGTGGCCAGCGTGGGGCCTACTTCCGGTCCCGGCCTCCGGGCTGGATTTCCAGTGACAGCAGCGGCTCCAGGTCGGCAGCGCGCTCGGCGAGGGATGGAGGCCAGCAGTTCCCCCTGCAGTCGGCGGGGGGACCGAGGGGCTGCAGGCGGCGGTAGGTCCAGCGCCAGGGGGAGGTCTGTGGTGCCTGACCCTGGCGCGGCAGTGAGCAGGGGTGACGGCGTGAGCCATGCGGCGACCGCCCGGTCACTCAGGACCGCTGTGCAGCCCCCGGATGTGGCGGTGTCCCGTGGGAGCGGGAGGACCCAGCGGCAGGAGGCCTGCGGCGGCCCAGGAGGGCCAGAGGCGGCGACGGCTGGGATCCAGAGCCGGGCGTCCATCAGTCCACGTCCAGAGTCCCCTGGCAGTCGGCGAGGGGGTGGGCGCGGGCGCAAGAGGTCGAGGCCTGGGGTGCCGGCGCGGGGGACAGGACGGTCTCCTGGGCTGTCGCCCCAGGGCAAGAGACGGAGCGGGGACAGCACTGCCCACGCGGCGGCCCGGTTTGGCGGCCGTGGTGGGGGGGGTGCCGCGGCGGCGCCCCCCGGATGTCGGATGGAAGAAGATGTCAGCGGCGAGGATGAGGAGGTCGTGCTGTCGGAAGAGTCGGATGGTCGGCAGACGGAGGACAGCGAGGCTGCGGTATCGGGGGACGCTGAGCCGCGGTTGGGTGAGACGGCAGCGGGGGCGGCAGGGGCTGCGCTGGCGGGGAGTGTCGGGGGCGGGAGGGCGGCTGTGGACACGGCAGCGCCTGGCGGAGTAGCAGTGTGGAGCCAGTTGTTGGGGCTGTTGCAGGGGTTGGCGGCGGTAGCCGGGGCTGGGGGGGGGGGGCGGCGCAGGCGCCGGCGTGGGTGGGGACGACAGGTCGGGGGGCGGCGGCGGTGGGAGGGGGGGACGGATCGGGCGCGGCGGAAGGGGGGGGCGCAGGGGGGAGTGCGGCGGAGGGGGCAAAGGAAAAAGAAAAGGAGAAGGAGGATGAGGTGGTGCGCCTAGATGATAGGGCTAAAAGCGAAGTTTATGTTTGTTTTGAGGGCCCGCTGGGGGCTCATTTAAAGAAGGAGGTGCGGGAAAAAATTTGGAAAGGGGAATATGTGGAGATTTTTTCTCTGCTTCCCCTGGAGAAATTTAATTTGGATAGGGTTAAGCCGAGCGACTCCAAAAAGGAGAAGGACGAGGAGGAAAAGCGCCGTTATAGGCTTATTCCTCGGACTTTTGCAAACTGGTTGCAAGCGTTTGCGATTTTGGCGAGCGTGGTCGGGGAAAAGGAGTCGGAGCATTGTTCGGCCTTGTTTGGTTACATGGATGCGATAGGGGAGGCTTATCTGGTTTATGGCGGGCTGGCGTGGCTGCGTTACGACGAGCAATTCCGGCAGCGGAAGGCGTTGCGGCCGGATATGCGATGGGACCATAAGGATATTTCCTTATGGATGCGACTGATGTCGGCACCGACTCAGCCCTTTCGGGGGGGTGCCGGGGGACCGGGGGCCGGGTCCCCGGTAAGTCAGAAAAAAGGTTTCTGTTGGCAATATAATGAGGGGCAGTGCAGGTTTGGAGCAGCATGCCGGTTTAAGCATGAATGCTCAGGTTGTGGGGGAGGACATAGCCTGTCCAAGTGCTTTAAAAAGGGGAAAGGAAAAGCGGGTGACGGGGTTGGAAAAAGGGATGACGCCGGTGAAGGTAGAAGCGATGGCCCCCTTTTTAAATAGGTATCCGGACGGCGAGGCAGCGGCGTTGTTATGGTTTGGTTTTTCTGACGGTTTCCGTATCCCGTCGGCTGTTAGTCCATCGCCCCCGCCGTACCGTAATTTACGTTCTGCTCGGGATCATGCGGATGTGGTGGATGAGAAGCTGAGAAAGGAGGTGGTTTTGGGCAGAATGGGCGGTCCTTATGACGCCCCGCCGTGTTCGAAGTTGGTGGTTTCGCCGTTGGGGGTTGTGCCGAAGAAAGAGCTGAACAAATTTCGGCTTATCCATCATTTGTCTTACCCAGAGGGGTTATCGGTGAATGATGGCATTGCACCGGAGTTAGCGGCGGTATATTATGTGTCGTTCGACAAGGCGTTGGACCTGGTCAGGGCTGTGGGTCGGGGTGCGTTGATGGCAAAGGCTGATGTGGAAGCGGCGTTTCGGTTGTTACCGGTTCATCCAGATAGTCAGCATTTGTTAGGTTGCTGGTGGGATGGCAGTTATTATGTTGATCGCTGTTTGCCAATGGGTTGTTCAATTTCGTGTTCGTATTTTGAGGCGTTTAGTTCGTTTGTAGAGTGGGTGGTTCGGGATGTGTCTGGGCTTATGTCCATTATTCACTATTTGGACGATTTTCTTTGTGTTGGGCCGGCGGGTTCAATGGTTTGTGCGGGGTTGTTATTTGCGTTGCAGAAAGTCGCAGACAGCTTCGGAATTCCCTTGGCCCCCGATAAGACGGAAGGCCCGGCGCCTGTGATGCGTTTTTTGGGGATTGAGATTGATTCTATTGCCATGGAATGTAGGTTGCCGGAGGAGAAGGTTCGTGATTTGAGGGCCGCGGTGGCAGGGGTGAAGGCGGCAAAGAAGGTGCGGCTTAAGGTGGTGCAGTCCTTGCTTGGGAAATTGAATTTCGCTTGCAGGATTATGCCGATGGGGAGAGTTTTTGCGAGACGTTTGGCAACGGCGACGGCAGGTGTGCGGTCGCCGACACATTTCGTGCGAATCACGAAGGCGATCAAGGACGATCTTTTGGTATGGGATCAATTTTTGCAGTGTTTCAATGGCCGGGCCCTGGTGATGGAGAAGGTGGCGTCTAACAGGGCGTTACAGCTGTTCACCGATGCGGCTGGGTCGGCAGGGTTTGGGGCCGTGTTTCGAGGTCACTGGTGTGTGGGTCGGTGGCCACAGGCGTGGCGGGAGAGCGGTTTGGTCAGGAATTTGGCTCTGTTGGAGCTATTTCCTATCGTGGTAGCAGTGGAGCTGTGGGGGTCGCGTTTTGCCGGGAGGAAGGTTTGCTTCCATTGTGATAACCAGGCGGTGGTGTTTGCTATTAACAACTTGTCGGCTAAGTCGGAGCCAGTGGTGGTGTTTTTGCGGCATTTAGTGTTGAGATGTCTGCAGCTGAATGTACAGGTGGTGGTAAAGCACGTTCCGGGAGTTGACAATGGGGTGGCTGATGCTTTGTCTCGTTTTCAGTTCAGCAGGTTTCGGGCGCTACTGCCTTGGGCGGACGAAGTCGGAGTGGAGTGTCCCGTGGATTTATGGAATCTGGTGAGGCGGTGATCTCAGAATTGATTCGGAATTCGGTGACTGAGGTGACTTGGTGCCGATATGCTAAGGTGTGGGCTGAATGGGAGGAGTTGCTGGGTCGGATGCTTGATGGGGTAAGCGTGGATTACTTGGTGGCATTACTGGCGTTGGTGAGTGTGGATTTCTCGGCCGGGCGATCGGCGTCGGCCGTGGCGCATCGGGTGGCGGCGGTGGCGTTTTGGTTAAAAATGAGAGGGGAACAAGATGTTTCGCAGGATTTTCGGGTTCGACGGGCCTTGCGGGGGTTCCGCCGCGGTGTGCGGGAGAGGGACAAGAGGCGTCCCGTATCGTTTGGTTTGTTGAGGCGGTTGGTGGGGGGCCTGAGCGGCATTTGTGAGTCGGTTTACGAGACTGTTTTGTTTACAACAGCTTTCGGTCTTGCTTTTTATGGGGCTTTCCGGATCGGTGAGTTGGTAAGCCCGTCCAGGGTGACAGGCGGCGGGTTGCTGCTTGAGGATGTGCGAGTGGGCGGTGATCAGGTGGAGTGCCGGATTAGTCGGTCGAAAACGGATCAGCTGGGTCAGGGTAGGTTGGTGGTGTTATACGCGGTCCCGGGGGAGGAGTTGTGCCCAGTACGTTTGGTGGAGCAATTCATGGCCGTGAGGGGGGGTTTACCGGGCCCATTTTTGCGTGGATGGGTCCTTTTTATCAAGGTTCCAGTTTGTAGCGGTTCTGCGGCGAAGTTTGCAGAATGTGGGGGAGCGCCCGGAGGATTTTGGGTCGCATTCCTTTCGGATAGGGGCAGCTACGGAGGCCGCTCGTTGGGGGCTTGGAGATGAGGTGGTAAAGCGTATTGGTAGATGGGAATCTTCTTGTTTTCGGCGGTACGTGAGGCCGCAGCTGTTGTAGCATTATGGTAACTTTGGTCTAGGTACAGGTGGTTTGGCGGTTTGGAAGTGGTTTATATATGTAAAAAAAAAAAAAGAGGGGGTAATGTACAAGTGTTAGAGGACGGAGGTAGAATGGGTTTTTTCTGAGAGGCGTTGATGGTGGTGATGTTATTGGTTTTTAATTTCTGTTTTCGTTGTCTTTCTTTGTTGTAGGGATGTGCCTAATCTGGATTCTGGGGCATTCCTTCGTGTTCTGGGGTGCTCGGCGGGCGGCGGTTCGCCCGAATGGTCGGCAGCTAGGGCTGGATCGTGGGCAGGCGACTGTTCGGTGGATCGGTGTTCGGGGCATGGAGTGGGGCAGGGTGGTCCCAGAATTTGGTCGTTATTGTAAGGTTGACCGGCCTCCGGATGTGCTGGTATTACACGTGGGAGGTAATGATCTGGGAGTCCGGGCGTCACGGGATCTGATCCGGGATATAAAGATTGACTTACTGCGGTTGTGGAAGCAGTACCCGGGTTTGATTGTCGTGTGGTCAGACATAGTGACCAGGTTGTCATGGAGGGGGGCTCGGTCGGTGGAAAAGGTCAATAAGGCCAGGGCCCAGGTGAATCGGGTGGTTGCCAGGTTTGTGATCAGGAACGGTGGGATTGTGGTGAGGCACAGGGAGTTGGAGCCGGCAGATTGGCGGTTTCGGAGGGGTGACGGAGTGCACCTCAACGACATTGGAGTGGATTTATGGGCATTGGGCCTGCAGGATGGTGTTGAGCGAGCTTTTGGTGTGTGGCGGGTCCAGGCCACGTAAGGTGTCACGTGGTCTATCCTGTGGCGGGGGGGTAGGTCTGGTCCAGAGGTTGGAAGTGACTGGTAACTGGACCGGGAGTCATTGTCTCGGTATGGTGGCTCTCGGTTCCGGGATGTGGCAGGCACGGGGTTCTGCCAAAGTGTGGGGGTGTCAATCCGTGGGTGATTGGCACCTCGTCTCTGGGTCGGTGTGTTGCGGCCAGGGGCAAGGGGAGTAGTAGTTATGGACTGGGCCTGCCCCCGGGAGGGTCATGTAATTGGCATTGTCTATTGTTATCTGTGTGTTGTTTTGGGTCGCCCGTTGGACGGCGTCCCTAAGGTGCTTAGTTTGTGAACAATAGGCAATAAAAGGCTGCTGTGGCCATTTTGAACCAAGTCGCATGCAGTCCGTGTGTTTATTTATAGTATAAGGGGTTTGGTAACACAGACATCACGACCGGAGAATACTCCCTCAGCTGGTCAAGACAGCCATGGATCCCCCCTTGGGGAGGAGGGGCGACATGACCAAGGGGAAGTTAGGGAGTGATGGGGTTAATAGGGACAGTTTGCTTGGCAGGCCTAATATGGCATTAAGGGGTGGTTTTAGCTTGGGAGGAAGAGGAGGAGTAGGGAAAGGATTAGTCTGGGAGAGGAGGGGGTTACCTCCTCTTCTTCTTCCGGACGCCAAGAGATCCCCGCCCACCCTCCCTTTTTGTGTTGTCATCTGGGGGACGTGGTTTGGGATGTTGGGATGCTATTTGTCACAGCGGCGGGGGGGGTAGGTCTGGTCCAGAGGTTGGAAGTGACTGGTAACTGGACCGGGAGTCATTGTCTCGGTATGGTGGCTCTCGGTTCCGGGATGTGGCAGGCACGGGGTTCTGCCAAAGTGTGGGGGTGTCAATCCGTGGGTGATTGGCACCTCGTCTCTGGGTCGGTGTGTTGCGGCCAGGGGCAAGGGGAGTAGTAGTTATGGACTGGGCCTGCCCCCGGGAGGGTCATGTAATTGGCATTGTCTATTGTTATCTGTGTGTTGTTTTGGGTCGCCCGTTGGACGGCGTCCCTAAGGTGCTTAGTTTGTGAACAATAGGCAATAAAAGGCTGCTGTGGCCATTTTGAACCAAGTCGCATGCAGTCCGTGTGTTTATTTATAGTATAAGGGGTTTGGTAACACAGACATCACGACCGGAGAATACTCCCTCAGCTGGTCATGTGTTTTTCCACCATGGATATAGAAAATTAAATTAAAAAAATTCTCCTATACTTTCAATGTTAAACACGTACAGCACACATGCGGCACACAGATTGTACACTGATGTCATCCATTCATGGACCCATAGACTTGTATTGGCTCTTGTCATCCGTGCTGCCGGAAAAAACGGACATATCTCCGTGTGGTTCACAAGGACATACGTGTGTTCACACGGTCCATGACAACACAGACATGTGATGAGCGCCATAGGCTATAATGGTTACTTGTGGCATCTGTGAAAAAAATGCCACACATATGGATGCTACATGTACCGGAAAAACGGAGGTGTGAAGGGGCCTAACAGCAACATCACCAGGGCTGAGTTTTTAGCGCTTACATCTCAGCATAGAACATTTTCCATTTTTATATAAACTGTGTGGCATTTAAACCTATCAATCAATTTATCTTTCAGTAATCATTCTGTGATTGCCTCAGATGCTTCACTAAAGAGTTAATTCCTTCATCCTTCATGTCTGATTGCTCTTGGATTACGGTGAAGCCACATGGACATTTTCAGCTCATATTTGCTCTGAGACAATGCGCAGTACAGGTGTACAGCCCTGGACCAGGACTTTACACAGTCACAATAGCAGCGCTCACCACAAGATACAATAGCTGACTGAAATAGGCGCCTCTCAGGAATCAGCACAGGCTCCATCTCAAAATGTCACCACACAGGCTGAACTGGATGCAGGTAACGCTGCTGTGTATTTGCCTAAGGCAAGCGTGGTGGATGAATAGTTTTATATATCCTTTTATTACTCTTACATTTTCTTCTTTATACATTGTTTATTAATTGTGACTGTGAGGATGTGGGTCTATCTCTATGTACATAAGCGGAGAATACAGGAGGCAGATGTCTAAGAGCAATGTAACCCTCCATGTTTTTATGTATACATGCGCTTGATTTTAACTACAGACATATTATTCTGCTTTCACATATACCACTGACCTATTCCACAGCACTGTACAGAATTTCACCCCAATTCATCAAAGTTGTTTACAACAGAAAACGGAAGTAAAAAGCTTTGAAATTTGCTAAATTTTACACGGCTGCACAGAAATTGTCCTCTTTTTTGAATTCTCACAACATTTGTGCACAGCTCTGACAAAGTGGGCAAAGCGACCGGGTCTCGTGAAACTCATGACAATCAGGGGCATACAATATGCCACACATCAGTGGTGAGGTACACAGCCACTTCATGTGTGACGCCCTGACAAAATCAGGGTGTCACAGATGACTGCACCCCTCTTCCAGGTGCAGGATTCCCTTCTCCTTGGCCCTCCATCACAACCCCACACAGGTACATACACCAGTCACAATAGCCTAGTCACCCCCCCAGGACAATAGGGACACACCAGTGGGCGGGGCCAGGCAGATGGTGACGCTCACATAGGGGTTCTGAGGTGTCAAGGGGAGGGAACAACAATTGAGCGGAGGAGTTGAGAGGAGACAGTGGAAGTGAGATGAGGAAAGTGGTAGTCAGGGGTTGTAGATCCTGGACTACTGGACTACTTGAGCTGACTAGGTGGCAGACGGCAGAGCAGGGCCATAGGCGACGTAGATCCGGTCGCGGGAGACCTTAAGTGAACCGGGGTAGGGTTGTAGCCCGCCGGTGCCGACAGCAGATATCCGGTCCAAAGGCCGTACACAGTCGGGGTACCTGGACCCTAGGGCGAGGACAGCTGCAAGCACCTTCCCATTTAACCAGCAGGGGACAAGATTCCAAGTCTTTTCCCACTAACAGCCCAGATAGAACGAGACGGAAGCCCAACGAGGGAGATAGGGCGTTTGCAAGTGCCTGCTAAAATCCCAAGGGTCAGTTCTCGCAGGGCACAGCTTCCACGGAAAAGTCACCGGGAGTAGACTTCCCCGTTTCATGCGGACTAGTCAACACACAAGACACCAACCTAAAGTGCAGGAGGAAGGGCCCCTGTTCTGTCCACCGGTGTGCGGGACCCGAGCACACCCCTCCGGAGGCTACCGGTTACCGGCAGTTGGTTTTCTATCTGGACTCTGTGTGATTTTATTCAAAACAGTGAGTACATCGGTATCATCCCGTGCATCCCCGTAGACTGTGCCCGATCACTTTATCTCACCGACACCTGGGCCACGGGACAACACCTCCCCTAGCCGTGGAGGGGATACCATCCTGCTGCCCCACTCCATCTGTCGCGGGCGGAGAAGGGGACGCCGCGCTCTCCCGCTGCTCGGGTCCAGCTGCCGCTGCTGCCGCGGCCGCTGCTGCTCGGTGGCTCGATCGATGGGCCGGATCCCGGGGACTCGAGCGGCGCTCCTTGCCCGTGAGTGAAAAGGGGGTTTGGTGTTGGGGATTTATTGTCCGTGACGCCACCCATGGTTGTGGTGATTGTGTGGACACCACCGCTGCTCTGTATGGGAATCCCGGGAGTGGTGGTATGGAGCAGCTAGATGTTGGCCCTCCCCTCCGTGGGTAGGGGGTTGGTGGTCCCGGGGCCCGATGATGGGGAGTTAGGATGGTGGACAGGCGGGCTATGGGGCCTGTTGAGGTGCAGGGACGCAGGGGCAGCGCTGTGCCGCACGGCACGGAGGTACTCACTCAGCCCAAGGATGATGACACAGTTCACGGTAAACAAGCGGCTGGTTGGACGGGTCCCTCGGACGGCTGCGGTGTTGATGTTCCCTGCAAGTTAGCGGTGACTGTCTCTTCCCTGCACCTAAATACGGTTGTTGGTAGCGATGGATTCCCACCGGTAACCCGCTCCCTGACTTGGATATGAGCCGGAGGAGCTCCTCTTTTGCCCGCAGGCGCTGGCCCTGAGAAACTGGTGCCTTGGCGGTGGCGGTGTCTCTCCAATATGGTTGGATGGTTGCCTTCAATCGGGACTTTGCTGTTGGGAGACCCAGAGGTCCCCTTCACTGACGGATTTGGCAAATTGTACGGCGACTCCAAGCCTTGCCAGGATCCGAAAGGCCCCTGCCAATGGCGCTGGCTTCTCTTTGTGTACCGGTCTGGTACCGCCGGGCCACCACCCGTCCACGGTCCTTACGGTAGACTCCAATAGGCCGCTCCTGCAGACGGTCACCGCCGTCTGCCAACCTTGCTGTCTCGCCCGGGGCACACACCCGGACGCTCTCAATCAGTTTTGTTTGCTCTCCTACCACTTCACTCCTCACCCTTTCACCTCTCAAACTAATCTGCTTGGTTTTCCCGCCTCCAGGACTGTGAACTCCTCGGTGGGTGGAGCCAACCGCCTGGCCCACCCCCTGGTGTGGACATCAGCCCCTGGAGGAGGGCAACAAGGGTTTTGTGTTCTGACCTTGGTGTGCCTGCAGGGAATGTGGGGTGTGTGGTGGTGTCATGACCTGTGACCCCTGGCTTGCCCAGGGCGTCACACATCAGCCCCGGGCACCCCATACCAAGGCAGCGGCGGTGTCACCAACAATCACCGCCACCCACGGGTGGCGTCACTGACAAAACCTCCCCTTTATAGCAAAATCCCTTTTTTCACTTGCGGGTGATGGACGGGGGCTCAGGCCCGGGCCCGGCTTCCCCTCGAGCCACTGCCACGACCCCGAATCTGAGCGTCTCGAGCAGCCCCCCTGCCATGGTCTGTCCCCTGCCCGCAACATATGCCTCGCCCGATTCATAAAGAGGCGTATGCATGCCACCTCCTCGTCAAGACCAACATGAAAGCTGCCGTTCTTGATGAATAAGGGCCTTTGTCATTACTCTCACTATTAGGGCGCACAATTTAAATGTCCTTGTATTGTGTCAGGTAACTGAAGTACATGATGGAAACCTTCACACATAAGGGGAGAAAAATTTGTCCTTGGTGAGATATGATCCCAGGACCCCAATGTTGTAAAACAACACTACTGATAACAGGGCCACCATATTCACTGGAAGACAAAGACAAAAAAGGGCCCCTGTACAACAACCGTATATCGGCCCTTTTCAGTCCAAAACTCATCAAATTGCACATTCCCACCTGCTTTGGAGGTGGTCATGGGCGCACTTGCCTCTCGGGCCTGTGTGGCTGAACAAGTTGCACTAATGATATGTCCGCCCCTATCTATAAGGCTGGAAACACATCTATGCGAGTAAAATCGGTCCGACTGGGCTGAAAAAAACTCGGCTGATTTTAGTTCCCGTTAGATCCGAGTGCAACGCAACTGCGATCCTTTGTTTGAATAAATTAATGATTTTGCTCGCGTGTGTGTCGCGTGTGTGTCGCGATTGCGATGCTAGTTTCCTGCAACATCTTAACTACATTAAATTGATTACACATGTGTCATTTATTTTACCTTTGGGAATGTGATGTCACATTCATCTGTTGAATATTTAATGAGCGTAGTTCCTGCCACACTCCTAAATGTGAACGCTGGTGCGCGTGTGTGATCCTACTTTTAATCCCCTTCCATAGGAAATCATTGGGACAAATTGTGCGAGAAACTCGCAAAAAAGCAGCATGCTGCGATTTTTTTCTCGGTCCGATTTGGACTGAGAAAAAAATCGCAAATGCGAGCTGAATCATTGAATAACATGTGTCCGATTTCAATGCGAGTTTTTCTCGCATTGCTCTACTGCGAGAAACTCGCAAGTGAGAAGCAGCCCTAATAGTGAAGGGCTTACGTAGTGATTCCAATCCACAACACATGATATCACTGAACATGCCCCTTTTCAGAAATGGAGCCATATGACATTTATCTATACCATGTTTCCCAAAAAATAAACAAGGTCTTACATTACGTTTGGCTCCAAAAGAGAGCTTATTTTCAGGGGATGTATTATATTTTGTATTGGCATTAGTGATTGGGTCACCTGTTAATGGAAAATAAATATAAACTGCCCACCCCTCTGCGGCGGCATCACTGTTTGGAATGTGTGTTAATTGCAAATGCATATTCACACTTTTTCCCTGCAATTTTTCCCGCTGACCCCTATGTGGCGGCTTCAGTGATTAGAACAATTTCATTTCATTGAATACCAGCCCACCCCACTTTGGCGGCTTCTGTGATTCAGTCACACTGCTGTCTTATTGCTCAAGGATCACAGCACAATGTTCGGACTGGCCAGCAGCTCTGCTGACCTGAGCGTGTCAGTGTGTATTTCTATGCAGCGTTCACGCTCAGATGGAGAGCCGCTGTATATGGGGTGAATATTCATTTGCAATTAACACACGCAAAAAATGTATACCTTGGAGGTGTATGGAGGATGGATCCATCCTCACTTTGGCCACAGACAGGCAAATACTTGAGTGTACAACAGTGGCTACAAACGCAATATGTAACAAGCCTTAGGCCTTGTTCACACACTGCGTTTTTACCTGCGTTTTTTTGTGTTTTTGCTGCAGAAATTTCTTGAGAAAATGGCTGTAACCTTTCTGCAGACATTCCCCAGCAAAACCTATGGAAAAAAAATTAGCTGTGCGCACACTGCGTTTTTTTCTCAAGAACATTCTTTCTGCAGAATTTCTTGAGAAAAAGAATGTTCATATCACTTCTTTTCTGCAGTTACATGGGTTTTTTGCCATAGATAATGGTAAAAAACCGCAGGGACCAACCTGCGGAAAAAATGCATCAAAAACACATCAAAAACGCTGTAAAAACGCATGCGTTTTTCGGTGCTCTATTGGTGCGTTTTTTGAACGCAAGTGCGCTAATCTTTCAGACTCTCAAGAAATTTCTTGAGGAAAAATCCTTTTTCTAGTGCTTACAGGGCCTTACACTGCTAAAACGTTGCCTAAGTAACTCCGGAATCAGATTTGCAAATTTCAGGTGCCCAGACCACCAAAAACAATGGTGCCCCCTTTCACACACTGCTAACGTTTGCCTTGTCTATAATACGATTTCATGTGGACATTTTTCCCTCCTGAGTATAATTTATTTTGCTCATACACGGCACTTATAGTATAATCTCTATATTCATGTGAATTCTAAAAAAGCATAATCCAGTTTTTTTATACAAGGGATACTATGGCCATGATCTTGGGATTTTTGCACTCAATCAGCAATGTATGGCAAATGAAATGATTTGTCTAATATTTTGTTTTCTTAAGAACTTATTATGAGAAAATGATTAAAAAAAAAAATAAAAAATAAAAATAAAAAAAAATATATATATATATATATATAAAAATATAAAAATATATATGCAGTATAGTGTATGTATATATATATATATAATAATATATACAGTATATATATATTTATATATATATATACAGTATAAAGTAATAAAGTAGATAGAAACAATAATCCACTGAAATGTGCAATTTAGCCACGAGACTTTGCAGTAAGGCTCCTTCCATTGTCCTCGTGTTTGATATTCATGGCTAACCAGAGATGAGTCACAGGTTTCTCAATCAATCCGGATGACTCACCTGTGAGCAGACGCAGATTAGCCAAACAGTATCATACAGGAAAAATCCAATGTTTGCTAACTTTCCCATTCATTAATAACAGTAGATTGTGCGTGGCACAGAAATAGATAATGTAATACTTAGGGTACCTTCACACTTTAGCGATGCAGCAGCGATCCGACCAGCGATCTGACCTGGTCAGGATCGCTGCTGCATCGCTACATGGTCACTGGTGAGCTGTCAAACAGGCAGATCTCACCAGCGACCAGTGACCAGCCCCCAGCCAGCAGCGACGTGCAAGCGACGCTGCACTTGCACGGAGCCGGCGTCTGGAAGCTGCGGACACTGGTAACTAAGGTAAACATCGGGTATGGTTACCCGATGTTTACATTAGTTACCAGCGCACACCGCTTAGCTGTGTGTGCAGGGAGCAGGGAGCCGCGCACACTGAGCGCTGGCTCCTTGCTCTCCTAGCTACAGTACACATCGGGTTAATTAACCCGATGTGTAATGCAGCTACATGTGCAGAGAGCAGGGAGCCGCGCACACTGCTTAGCGCTGGCTCCTTGCTCTCCTAGCTACAGTACACTTCGGGTTAATTAACCCGATGTGTACAGCAGCTACATGTGCAGAGAGCCGGAGCCGGCAGCACAGGCAGCGTGAGAGCTGCGGAGGCTGGTAACTAAGGTAAATATCGGGTAACCACCTTGGTTACCCGATGTTTATCTTAGTTACCAGCCTCCGCAGCTGCCAGACGCCGGCTCCTGCTCCCTGCTCGCTTCATTTGTCGCTCTCTCGCTGTCACACACAGCGATCTGTGTGTCACAGCGTGAGAGCGCCTTTGAAGAAAACGAACCAGGGCTGTGTGTAACGAGCAGCGATCTCGCAGCAGGGGCCAGATCGCTGCTCAGTGTCACACACAGCGAGATCGCTAATGAGGTCACTGCTGCGTCACAAAAAGCGTGACTCAGCAGCGATCTCGGCAGCGAGCTCGCTGTGTGTGAAGCACCCCTTAGGTGTTTAATATCAATGGCACATTGTCATTTGGGCTATCAGAAAATGGTAAGTTTGCATTCTTGCTCTCAAAATAAGGGCAAACATTGACACTGGGGTTGTACTAATGGCATGCTATATTCGGTGAGTCCGCATAATGTCACGCAAACATTTGATTGTTCAGAATAATGGAACACTGCCACAACACCATTTTGGCATTCAAAATAATGGCACCCTGGAATTTGGGTATTCTGAATTATGGCAAGCTTTCGGTTTTCCACACTGATATCACACACTGACATTTAGGATTTAAGAGTAATGCTTTTCAGTCATTTTAGGGTCTACGATTAATGGCATGCTGTCATTTAAGGTCTGTAAATAATTGCACACTGCAACTCGTTCTGTATAATACAGACAGGACTTTGAGAATAATGCTACACGACATTTGGAATTGCACAGTAATGGCATCTCGATATTCAAAGTCTCATAATATGATCATGACATTTGGGGCCACAAGCCACAGTGACATTTTTGGTTGAAGCCTGAGGAAATTCATGGCCACGCTTACCTTCAGGAGATGTCAGACATCTTTCCAACATGAGAGCTTCTTCTTCCCAGTCATCTTCCTCCTCTTCTTCTTCACTGGATTCATGATCTCTCTTCTCACTTTTGTGCCAGTCAGACCTATTTCCATGGAGAGATATGGGACTTGTCTCCTGTCCAACTTTTTCCCTTTGTGATTCATCACAAAGCTTTGTCCTTTTGTGTGTTTCTCTGTGACGGCTTTTGTGCAACGTTTGATGTGCTTTCTGCTTTTTGTGACATTGTTCTGACACAACATTGTGGTTTTCAGGGATTGATCCTAAGCTATTGGCAGTTTCAGAACATGGAAGATGTCTGCATTTTGATGAGTCTGAAGTGGAGAGAGAAGTAGTATGTCGTCTGTGTAAATGACTGTCCAGTTGTGAAGCTTTTACTCTTTTATAATTCTTGTTTTGAGTAATATCTCCTTCTGCCTGACGTTTCTGAAAGTCAACACATAAAGCAACACGTGAAACATACAGAACAATGAATATCAGGCAACTTCTTATAGCCTTAAAGGGATAATCTGGGACTTTCTTACTTTTTTACGATTGGGCTAAGAACTTACCGGCAGCTAGTTGCTAACTGCCTACCTGTTCTGCCATAGAAAATCTCACCCAACTCAGGCGGTGACTCTCCTGCTTTATTTGACTTCACTTCACAGTTTTCCAGTCTGCTTTGTCGTCAGGTCATTACTGATGACATCATGCTGATTGACAGCTGACTCCCAGCAGTTAGGCAGCGGGGAGCCGGCTTTCAGTCAGCATGATGTTGGCATTGACGCCCCATTCACAAAGCAGAGCAGAAGAGAAGGAACTGCTCTGTTGACGTGATGTCTCCAGAAACAAAATAATCCATGACCACTCTGAACCAGAATAGATCATTACAAGGCAAAACAGTCAGTTAACAACTACCTTCCAGTAAGTTCTTAGCACCATCACAAAAAAAAACATTCAAAGTCACAGATAATTCCTTGAAATGTTTAACTTTGAGATCTGTCTCATACTAAACATTTATAGCGTATCTATTAAACAGTAACATTTGTCTGTTCAGCGAGAGTTCAACTCTTGTACTTCTACTCGTGCCAAAAATAAAAACCTATATTGGGTGATTGTGTAAACACCCGGTTCCACTCATATCAATATATATTACAGATAAAGCAGGCCAAATCAATTTTCAGATGTATAAATTCACATCTTTATTCATATATTACAAACAGCTAAAATAATTTAAAGAAAATCTGTCACCAAGTAAAAAATAACCAGATTTTTGCACTTAATTTATTCCTGCGGATCCCCTTATGATTCCATTGTTTTTCTTTTTTCAATTTCCCTTCCAGTCCCAAAGATATGGGCCTTTTTATTTAATGCTAATTTTTATGGTTTTTCCCAAGGGGTAGTGGCTCACAAGACTCTCCTTGAGCGTGGCTATAACCTGCTCTTCAGTACTATGGGAAGCAGTGGGAATAAGTTAAGAGCAAAAATTTTTGACCTGATGACAGGTCCTCTTTAACCCTAGAACGCATACCTGGGGCCTCGCAGGCCTGCTAGGTTACTTGTTTTCTAAGGTAGTGTAACACCCTGGCCTATCAGGTCGTCACAGGGTATTGTGCAATCTGCCCTTCTGCACGGTATCCACCCTCCTTGGTTACGGATCCTGGTCCTTTGGTGTTGCTAACAGCTTAGCCAATCAAAACTCTAGGAACACTTCCCACTTTTACCTACCAGACACACCATTGGGGGGCCTGAAGGGAATAGGGCCGCCCATATGGGGGGTTGGTGAGGAGAAAGTGAGGACAGTGACAGTTGAGAGTTGAGTTGAGCAGTGGAGAGAGGAGGTGAGGTGGCTCTCGTGAGGAGAGGCCACGGAGAAGAGCTCCTGCATACTAGGTGGCAGGCGTTGGTCTGGGCCAGGTAGGAGCTGGAACACGGTCGCAGGGGACAGTGTCAAGGGGCATGGACTGCCGAGGAGGGCAGCCGGCGGCCTTGAGCTATCACCGGGCAGGGGCCAGGGCACGACAGGGTACGTGGACCCCAGGCCGGAAAGTAGCTTCACGCGTTCCGGTAATTTATCCGACGGGGGTGAAGACTTCAAGTGTCATCCCCAACCCGCTCCAAAACCGGAGAACTAGCGCACCGATGGGATATGACTTTCCCACTACAGTCCAAAGAAATCCTACGCGTGAACCCTGAGAGCAAGCTCACTCCGTTAGCCATACGGGTGAGCCGGACTCAGAGAGTTTCATACCAACGGGTCCAACAGAGAAAAAGGTGCCAAGGACAGGGCCACAGGCTAACAGCAACACCAAGGGCACGGATCCAGGCGTGCTCCCCTCAGGCGATAGTGGTGCTCAGAATTCTGGTTTACAAGCTGTCGGTGTAATTATTCTGGGACTGAGTGAGTACATTGGAAGATCCCTGTTCCTATTCCCCATGGCACCCAACTACCATCCCAACCATCAACTCACCCCCGGGACACAAACCCCCTACCCACGGAGGGGTTAAACATCAGGCTGCCACACCATCGTCACCGGGCTCCTTAACAGCAGCGGTGGTCCCTCACATTACCACGCACCGTGGGGTGGCATCACGAACTTTCCAAAAACCCCTGTACATATATTCCCCCCTTCTTTTAATTGAGTGGCCGCGCAACCCCCGGGTCTGGAGACCCCTCAAGCCACGGCGGATCCGGATCCGAGCGGCAGCAGCCCGGCTGTTCGCACGGGGGCGGTAGAGTAGATTTCTATGGTTGTGCGTTCTAGGGTTAATATTAAAATAGTGCAGTCTGCCATGCAAAAATGGAGAATATACTGGCCATAACCTATTTAGGGCAGTTTATGCATTTAGAGCTAATTATGGGCTGTATCTCTTGTACCATTTATGATACTCCTCTGTATCATTATTAAGTTCTGTGTTTAACCCCTTTAGAATCCTAGCAATTATTAATTTTTGCGCTTTCGTTTTCCCCTTTTCTTGTTCCAAGGCCATTGATTCCATGGTGCTGTACATGAGAAGGGGTTACATACAAAATACAAATTACAATAAGCTAACTAACATTGACAGACTGGTACAGAGGGAAGGGGACCCTGCCCTTACATGCTTATAGTCTGCAGGATAATGGGGAAAGAGACAGTAGGTTGGGGGGGAGGGGGTTGGCAGCTCCGGTAGTGGTGATTGCAGGGTCATTGCAGGCTATAAGCTTTCTTGAAGAGATGGGTTTTCAAGTTCTGCCTGAAAGTTCTGAATGTGGTGGATAATCGAACATGTTGGGGCACAGAATTCCAGAGGCTGGAGATACTCAAGAAAAGTCTTAGAAGCGATTGTGTGAAGAACGTACCAGTAGAAGAGAGAAGAAGGTCTTGGGAGATTGTGTGTGGGAAGATATTGGTTGATTAGTTTGGAAATATATGGAGGAGACTATGGAAGAGATTATGGATGGCTTTGTAGGTTGTTAGTAGTTTGAACTGGATACGTTGGGAGATTGGGAAACAATGAAGGGATTTATAGAGGGGGGAAGAGGAGGAGTAGCGAGGAGAGAGGTGGATTAGTCGGGCAGCGGAGTTAAAGACGGACTGGAGAGACGCAAGAGTGTTAGCAGGGAGGTCACAGAGGAGGATATTAGAGCTGTCGAGGCGGAAGATTATGAGGGCATGGTGAAGGTTGTATTATAATAATAAAACAGATACCTCTGCTGTTTTCTTATTCTAAGACCATGTTCACACGACTGAGTTTTATCTACAAAAACACTCAAATTATTATTTTTTTTCTCACTTGTCATCCATGTGCAATTCTGATTTACACAAAAAACTATTGCATGCTGTGATTACTATCACAAGCAGATACAGTCTATAAACAATTGAATAACAATGAACGGAGTGAGGTCCATTTTTTTTTACATGAGATTGAGCCTTAAAGGGAACCTGTCAACAGAAATTTAGCTTGAAACCTAAAAGTGTCCCCCTCTGCAGCTCCTGGGCTGCATTCTAGCAATGTTCCTGTTGTTTATGTGCCCCCTTTCTGACCAAAATAAAGACTTTGTAAAGGGGTACCTTTTTGTATTCAGATCTTGATAATGGTACACGGGAGCGGGCTCTCTTGTGGCCGTTAGTCTGCCTCCTGTCACTTTAGGCCGTCCCCCATCGCTCCATTCCATACTTCAGGACACCGCCCACTGCGCCCGAGGTCCCGTGCACGCGAGGACTGCTGGTCACGTGTGCGCAGGCACGAGGTTATGGGCGGTGCTGTGATTGCATCGCAAGTGCCCGCCCATCATCTCATGGCCACGCTCTCCCCTCTGCCTTCAGCGTTCTGCGCAAGCGCTGGCCAGATGACCCAACGTTGGAACGTTCTGCGCAGAACGCTGGAGGCAGAGGGGAAAGGGCGGGCACGAGATGATGGGCGGGCACTTGCGATGCAATCACATAGTCATCATAGTCTCGTGCCTGCGACACACGTGACCAGCAGTCCTCGCGTGCACGGGACCTCGGGCGCAGTGGATGGCGTCCTGAAGTATGGAATGGAGCGATGGGGGATGGCCTAAAGCGACAGGAGGCAGACTAACGGCCACAAGAGAGCCCGCCCCTGTGTACCATTATCAAGATCTGAATACAAAAAGGTACCACTTTACAAAGTCTTTATTTTGGTCAGAAAGGGGACACAAGAACAACAGGAACCTTGCTAGAATGCAGCCCAGGAGCTGCAGAGGGGGAATCTTTTAGGTTTCAAGCTAAATTTCTGATGACAGGTTCCTTTTAACAGAATGATGCAAATGCACAGTACTTCTATTTTAAAGGGAATGTCTCATCAGTAAATGACCTATTGTTTATATCAGGTTTTTATGTTACATTTAAGTAAAATTGAAAGAGTATGTAAAAGAAGTATCAACTGGGTATGCTGTAATCTGGGAAAGGGTCATCGTGAAGGAAGCATTAGAAGCTGTAAAATCACTCATAAGGAATGGAGGATCCTGTGCCATCTACTGTAGGGAGAAGTGTTATTTTTCATTCTAATCTGCATACGATGATAATGAAACTGTTGAAAATAAATTTGTACAGAAGAGGAAGTGTGAGCGTAGTATTAGACTTAGTGGCCCAAGATTCCTAAATTTTTGTATGCATAGTGATAAGGAAAATTAAAAAAAAATTGTTATAAAAACATTTAACATAAAAGCCTGATTTAAACAATAGGTCATTTTCTGACTATACATTCTCTTTAAAGAGGACCTGTTATAAGGTCAATGCTAGCCATTTTTTTTGTTAATTTTTTAAATCCACTATATTGTTTCAGAGATATGGGTCTTTTTATCTACTGCAATTTATTTTGGTCATTACAAGAGGATGTTTCTTACAGGGTAAGGGCTCGTGCGCATGTTGCGTAATTGCATGCATTTACGCTGTCTATTGCACGAATGCATGCGTCCTGCGTTCCCTGCACAATCTATGAGGATTGTGCATGTTGTTTTTATGAAAGCAGCGATTTGGATGCTGAAATTTTGACCCAAATCCGTGCGTTCAGAAAATGAGCATGTCAATTATTCCGTGCGCTATTGATGCAGCTCCCACTCTGTCTATAGCGGGGGCAGCAGCCATAGCGCATGAAATCGGCTTTTTTTTGTACAAAAAAACTGCATCCATTATGCAGTCTTTCTGCCGCGATTTGATTCGCAAATGTGCTGTCAAATCGCTGCAGAATATTCAGCATCTACGTGCGCATGAGCCCTAATAGTGCTAAACAACCTAAAGATATGCCCCTAGAGAATCCCGCGAGCGCTGCCCTCCATTGGTATAGACTATAAAAATTAGCTGCAAACAAAAGGACCATTTCGCTTTATAAACCATATGGTAAATTAAAAAAAAAAAGAAAAAAATAAATAGACAGAAGGCACCATTGTTTTAGCAAAAATATGCAGCCTATTATGTATGTGCAATGTACATCAATGGACTAAAAATATTAAGATATATATATATATATATATATATATATATGTGTGTATATATATATATATATATATATATATATATATATAAACAGCTATCTGTAAATATGATTCATTTGGAATACAGCAGGTCAAATACAGTGAGGTCCAGAAATATTTGGACAGTGACACAAGTTTTGTTATTTTAGCTGTTTACAAAAACATGTTCAGAAATACAATTATATAAATACTATGGGCTGAAAGTGCACACTCCCAGCTGCAATATGAGAGTTTTCACATCCAAATCGGAGAAAGGGTTTAGGAATCATAGCTCTGTAATGCATAGCCTCCTCTTTTTCAAGGGACCAAAAGTAATTGGACAAGGGACTCTAAGGGCTGCAATTAACTCTGAAGGCGTCTCCCTCGTTAACCTGTAATCAATGAAGTAGTTAAAAGGTCTGGGGTTGATTACAGGTGTGTGGTTTTGCATTTGGAAGCTGTTGCTGTGACCAGACAACATGCGGTCTAAGGAACTCTCAATTGAGGTGAAGCAGAACATCCTGAGGCTGAAAAAAAAGAAAAAATCCATCAGAGAGATAGCAGACATGCTTGGAGTAGCAAAATCAACAGTCGGGTACATTCTGAGAAAAAAGGAATTGACTGGTGAGCTTGGGAACTCAAAAAGGCCTGGGCGTCCACAGATGACAACAGTGGTGGATGATCGCCGCATACTTTCTTTGGTGAAGAAGAACCCGTTCACAACATCAACTGAAGTCCAGAACACTCTCAGTGAAGTAGGTGTATCTGTCTCTAAGTCAACAGTAAAGAGAAGACTCCATGAAAGTAAATACAAAGGGTTCACATCTAGATGCAAACCATTCATCAATTCCAAAAATAGACAGGCCAGAGTTAAATTTGCTGAAAAACACCTCATGAAGCCAGCTCAGTTCTGGAAAAGTATTCTATGGACAGATGAGACAAAGATCAACCTGTACCAGAATGATGGGAAGAAAAAAGTTTGGAGAAGAAAGGGAACGGCACATGATCCAAGGCACACCACATCCTCTGTAAAACATGGTGGAGGCAACGTGATGGCATGGGCATGCATGGCTTTCAATGGCACTGGGTCACTTGTGTTTATTGATGACATAACAGCAGACAAGAGTAGCCGGATGAATTCTGAAGTGTACCGGGATATACTTTCAGCCCAGATTCAGCCAAATGCCGCAAAGTTGATCGGACGGCGCTTCATAGTACAGATGGACAATGACCCCAAGCATACAGCCAAAGCTACCCAGGAGTTCATGAGTGCAAAAAAGTGGAACATTCTGCAATGGCCAAGTCAATCACCAGATCTTAACCCAATTGAGCATGCATTTCACTTGCTCAAATCCAGACTTAAGACGGAAAGACCCACAAACAAGCAAGACCTGAAGGCTGCGGCTGAAAAAGCCCTGGCAAAGCATTAAGAAGGAGGAAACCCAGCGTTTGGTGATGTCCATGGGTTCCAGACTTAAGGCAGTGATTGCCTCCAAAGGATTTGCAACAAAATATTGAAAATAAAAATATTTTGTTTGGGTTTGGTTTATTTGTCCAATTACTTTTGACCTCCTAAAATGTGGAGTGTTTGTAAAGAAATGTGTACAATTCCTACAATTTCTATCAGATATTTTTGTTCAAACCTTCAAATTAAACGTTACAATCTGCACTTGAATTCTGTTGTAGAGATTTCATTTCAAATCCAATGTGGTGGAATGCAGAGCCCAACTCGCGAAAATTGTGTCACTGTCCAAATATTTCTGGACCTAACTGTAAGGGGTACTTTGCACACAGAGATAAATCTGCGGCAGATCTGTGGTTGCAGTGAAATTGTGGACAATCAGTGCCAGGTTTGTGGCTGTGTACAAATGGAATAATATGTCCACAATTTCACTGCAACCACAGATCTGCCAAAGATTTATCTGTGTGTGCAAAGTAGCCCTAAGTATTGAAAACATCACAGTTTTTCTAAAAAAAATATATACAGTAAATCTAAAGGTGCTATTGATATTAATTTCTGACCAGATGTCGGTAACAACTCATCCAATCCACACAGGCAAAGAAATCACACCATAGATGTCCATAAATTTAGTGATGTATAATAATGAGAAGTGACACAGGGAACCCAAGAAGAAAGAGTGGTGCAAAAAACAATGGAAAGTCATGATGTAGCACCCCACGGGACTTGCAGGGCTTACTAGTCACCGGGCCAATGGTTTTGTGGGATTGCTGTGAATGGCCTGACCCGGCTCCGTGGCCCCGTCGGCTACAGGCAAAGAGAGAGTCAAGCGGAGGGGAATGGGGGTTTGCTTTGCAGCGCCACCCAAGGTGCGCGGCCAGGCATTAGCCACCGCTGTAAGATGTCGCTCTCCTCCAGGGCTGATGTTACCGCAGCTCAGATAGTCCAGCTCCCCACAGGTGGAGCGAGCCCCGGGGAGGACGGTCATGACGGGGGAAGGGCCGTTGGCGCCGAAGCACGGGGCAGCGGTGCCAGCAAATCAGAGTCTCACACAGACGCTGCGGTTCCAGGTGTTTTACTCACAGTTAGTGTGCTGCGCCCGCAGAGTACCGGTCATTGCCGTGATGGGCCCCAGCCGATCCCGGATGAATCAGAGGTCACCACTGGTGTTGTGAAGCATGTGAGACCTTCCTCCTTGCGCCTTGTAGTGTGGATCCCCATGGCGTGAAGCTACTTGGGGACCCAGTGTCCTTGGCTTTAGTTGCCATCCCGTATGCAGGCAGCGCAAAACTTGTTATGGACCCATGGTGCCCCGGAACGTTTGGTGGTGGGCAATGGGACGTGAAATCCCCTTTCCCTGTAGGTTCGTTAGAGTCCATGAAAGTTCCCCTAACGGAGGGCTCTGCACCCTGACTGGCGCTGGTCCCGAAGGGGCTGTGGGGGCTCACCCTCCAGCTACTATATGAACTCCTCTGTCTCACAGCTCCACTTGGTCGTCTTCTGCTACTCCCAGTCCGTCCTGTGCAAACTCAGTGCGGTGTCATGGCCCCTGGTCCTGGGACTAATTCTTCCAGCCTCCCGTCTCCAGGACCAGTCTGCTAAACACTGCTCTCCTAAAACTGTCTGCTCTCTTCTCCATCAAAACTGTTCTGAGGTAAAAACCCTTCTAAAATGAAACTAAGTGTGTTCGCTCACTTCCAAGGCAGCCCCCATCTTTTTGATGACTCATCCTGCCTGGGAATTTCGAAGTCTGGCTTCCTGAGTAATGTAAGTGCTGGCTCACTAACTGCGTGTTTGTGTATGTGTATTGTGTAAGCTCCAAGCACCAGCGGTTAACCTCCTCTTACCCGAGATAAACATTACACTTTAAGACAGATGCAATACTCTGTGGCGACTGATGCCTCAGGGGCGCCACAATAACACCAACTGAAATCTATCAGTAGTTAGCAAGCAATTCTGCCACTTAAATAAAAATAATATTAGCTGGTTTAACTGATGGCCTATAAAAAGGTTTCTCATTACCAAAGTGGCACACAAGGAACATCTCATGATGGGTAAAACTAGTGAGCTGGCTCAGGACCTTCACAACCTTATTGTTACAAAACATACTGATGGAATTGTTTACAGAGGAATTTCTAAACTACTGAAGGGTACAGTGAGCACTGTTGGGGCATAACCCGGATGTGGAAAGAATACCATTTCACCATAAACCAACCATGACCAGTTGTTCTCTGCAAGATTTCAGACAGATTTCAGAAAATAATTATCAGAAGAATTGTCCAAGAACTAAGGACCTCCGGTGGAGAGTTACAGAAAGACCTGGAATCAGCGGTTAACAATTGTTTCAAAGAAAGCTAACTAATGCAGTCAACCTCCATGGCCTCTCTGTATGCTCACCACGCTCACGACACAAGACTCCATTGGTGAACAAAAACCACGTTCAAGCTTATCACCCCAAAAGCGCCATACTACCAGGGAAGTGTGGAGATGGGAAAACCATGATGTGGGGCTGTTTTTCAGCATATGGCACTGGCAAAGTTCATTTGATTGATTGAAGCAAGGATGAATGGACAAATGTACCTTGACATTCTTGATAAAAATCTGCTGTCATTTACCAGGATAATGAAAATGGAACAAGTGTGGATATCTCTGTAAGACAATGATCCCAAACACACAAATAAAGAAAGCCATGGAACCCATAGGGTGGAGGGGCGACATGACTAGAGGGAAGGGAAGGAGTGATGGGGTTAATGGAAACAGGAATGGTTTGTTTATAAGGCAGAGTAAAGGGATTGGTGGGTAGGAGGAGTTCCCTGGAGGAAGAGGTGGGACAGTTGAGGGGTGTAAGTAAAGGACTTTGACTTACCCCCTCTCTCTTGACTTCCGGATATGGAACGATCTGACTGGAGAGGTTCCTATAAGGTGTCAGGACGTCACCTTCTATTTCTCCATGGAGGAGTGGGAGTATTTAGAAGGACACAAAGATCTGTACAAGGACGTCATGATGGAGGTTCCCCAGCCCCTCACATCACCAGACTTCCAGATATGGAACGATCCGGACGTGCGACAGGATGGCTGCTACCCGGGAGCAGCGGATTCATCATGGCAGTGCACGGGCCCCTGGCAGCGCGGTCCCACGTCTTGGCTGCTGGGGGTTAACCCGTTGGCACTTTCCCCTCGCTCCCCTGTCAGCTGCGGGCGGCGTCCCCCCTCCCTCATATCTCAGGTACTTGCTGTGTGTGGGGGGAGCGAGGAGGAGATGCGAGAGCCCCTTCGGGGACCCTCCGCGGTAGGACGTGGGCAGGGCAGTACTCAGCTGCTGCTCCGGCCGCGGGAGGAATCTCCGTCCGGGCCGCAGCAGCCGGGAGGGGGGCGTGGCTTGGCTGCGGCCTACTTCCGGTCCGAGCCGCGGCCTGGATTGCTGGATGCGGCGGTTCCCGGACGGGGAGAGCGCCCGGCGGTGACAGAGGCCAGCTTTACCCCTCGCGGAAGGCGGGGGGGGCCGCGGAGCTGCAGCCAGTGGTGGGTCCGGCACCAGGGCAGGCGGGCCTGGGGCGACGGGTGCCCAGGAAGCGTCGGTGAGTGGGGGTGACGGCAGGGGCCCTGCAGTTCCTGCTTGGTCACCCAGATCAGGTTGCAGCTCCCGGCCGCGGCGGTCTCCCCCAGGAGGGGGAGGGCCCAGCGGACAGAGGCTTTCATGGGGCCCAGGAGGGCTGGATGCGGCGGCTCCTGGCCAGGAGAGCGCCCGGCGAGGACGGAGGCCAGCGTTACCCCCCTTCCCCCCCGCGGGTGGAGGGGGGGGGGGCCGGGGGGCTGCAGCCAGCAAGGGGTCCGGCACCAGGGCAGGCGAGCATGGTGCGACGGATGCCCGGGAGGCGTCGGTACGTGGGGGTGACGGCGGGGGCCCTGCGGTCCCCGCCTGGTCACCCAGAGCAGGCGTGCAGCTCCCGGCAGCGGCGGTCTCCCCCAAGGGGGGGAGGGCCCGGCGGACGGATGCCTTCTGGGCCCAGGAGGGCAGGAGGCTGGCGGCTCTGGATGGGAGTCTGCTGGCAGCGGGTCGGGCCACAGGTACCCCCTGTCCTTGCAGGTAGCAAGGGGGGGTCAGGCCAGAAGATAAGGCCCGCGGTGGCAGCCCGTAGGACGGGACGGTTTCCGGGGTTGTCGCCGCGGGACAGAAGATGGAGCTTGGAGGATGGTGCCCACGCGGCGTACCAGGAGGACGGCCGTGGTGGTGGCAGCGCTTCGGCGGCGTCTGCATTACATGAGCCAGAGGCGGTCGGCTCCAGCGAGGAGGAGGAGGAAGCAGCGACGGATGAATCAGACGTCCGGATGGCGTGATTTTTATTCCAGGATATGCCGGGTCGCGGTCGGGTGAGACGGCCGTGGATTTGGCAGGGCTGGGGGGGGGCGGCTGCGGACACGGCAGCGCCGAGTGGGTTGGTGTTTTGACCAGGTATGGGGTTTACTGAAGTGGTGTATACGGTTGTGGAGAGTGCGCATGCACCGCCGGCGGCATGGACGGGATCGGTGGTTAGTAGGCGCAGGTGCGGCAGGCAGAGTGAGGGCGCATGAGGCGGCAGGGGAGCATTTTCGGGCAGAGGCGGCAAGGGCTGTGACAGAGTGAGTGGTGAGGAACGAAGAGGGGGATGAGGTGGTGCGTCTGGCTGACAGTGGCCAAGTGTGAGAGGTATGGGTGCTTCAAAGGCCCGCTGGGGGGGCTCACTTGCTGGAGGATGTGAGGGATAAGATTTGAATGGGGAACGTGTAGCAATAGTTTCGCTGCTCCCCCGGGAACAGTTTCACCTGGATTAGGTTAAGCCAAGTGATTCCAGGAAGGATAAGTAGAGGGAGGGGAGCGCCGGTGGAGGCTCACCCTCGTACATTTGCAACGTGGCTGCGGGCATTTGCGTTTTTTGGCAAGGGTATCGGGGGAAGGAATTGGGTAATTGGTTCGGCATGGTTCGGTTATATGGATCTGTCGCGGGCGGGGAGGAGGGTGTCGGCACACCGCGCTCACCCCTTCTGCTCGGGTCCGGCAGTTGCTCCTGGTGGCTCGAGCTGCGGGCCGGATCCCGGGGTGTCTCGAGCGACACTCCTCGCCCGTGAGTGAAAAGGGGGTGTTTGTTGGGATTATAGTTCGTGACGCCACCCACGGTTGTGGTGATGGCACCACCGCTGCTCAGTGTGGGGGTCCCGGGGATGGTGATGGGAGCAGCCAGGTGTTGTGTTGCCCCTCCGTGGGTAGGGGTTGGTGTTCCCGGGGCCCGGTGAAGAGATGTGAAGGGTAGGGCCTGGAGGGCGCAGGGACGCGGGGGCAGCGCTATGCCTTGCGGCACTGTGGTACTCACTCAGCCTGAGACACGGACACAGTTTGTACGGTAAACCAACGGCTGGTAGGACGGTCCCACAGACGGTTGCACCTGTACTCCCGGTAGGTGACGGTGACGTCTCTCTTCCTTGCACCTGTTTGACTGATGGTAGCGGTGGATTCCCTCCGGTTACCCGCTCCCCGACTGCAATCTGGGCCGGAGGAGCTCTACACTTTGCCCGCAGGCGCTGGCCCTGGGGAAACTGGTGCCGTGGCGGTGTCTCCCCGTTAATGGTCGGGCTGTTGCCGTCAATCGGGACTTTGGTGCTGGGGGATCTGCGTCCCCTTCACTGACGAATTCGGCAAATTGGGCGACTCCTAGCCTTGCCGGGGTCCGAGAGGCCCCTGCCCTGGTGCTGACTGTCCTTCGGAACACTGCTCCAGACCACCGGGCACACAGCCAACGGGGTCCTTCCAGGAACTTCCGAACTGTCCCACTCCGGACAGTCACCGCCGTCGCTGACCTTGCTGTTCTAGCCCTACACACAGCTGGGCTCTCAGGCTTCTCCTTCTCTCTGCTCTGTCACCACTTCTTGCTTTCCTCCTTTTCCACTTTCCTTTCCTTACTTTCACTTCTGGTTGTTTACTCTAGCCCCTGCCTGGGCTACTCTGCTCTTCACTCAAGCTCCTCCTGAGCTAATCTGCTCTCTTGCCCTCCCCGGGCTAAACTGCCTGGTAACTTCCTGCCTCCAGAGTTGTGAGCTCCTTGGTGGGCGGAGCCAACCGCCTGGCCCACCCCCTGGTGTGCATCACAGACTCCTGGAGGGAGGCAACAAGGATTTCTGGTTAGCAGATGTGCCTACCTGGAGTGTGGGGTGTAGTGGTGTTGTTATCTGTGTCCCCTGGCTTGCCCAGGGCGACACATTCCCCCTTAGCAAAATGCAGACCGTCCGCGGGCTGCCGTCCTACACCGGTTTTATTTTTCTGTAAAAAGGGGATAACAGGGTTAAACATAACATAAGCATTTTCAATCAACTCTTCCCAAGACGGGAGGCACATTTTACTTTTAACGTTTCAACGGTGTACGGTCACGGTTTCCGCTCTCTCCCACCCAAGCAACCTGGCCCTGATGCTGCCCCTAAAACCCAGGCAGCACCCCTTGACCCAAAGTCCAGCACAAGTCACCCGAGCGGGATCTGTCCTTCCCTCCAGAGGGTAGCCACCGGTCCCTTTGGTGGCTGGGCCCTGGCCTGCTCTGCTCAGGGCCCTCCCTCCAACCTGCCTCTCCGGAGGCGGCATTGCGGAAACGGTAACGGTACCCAACATATTTACAAGCCACTAACGTTTGTGGTTGCCCTGCAGAGTTCACGGGCTTGTCCATGGCTAGTTCCCATGCAATTTTAAACTTTTAACGGTCCCCACGGGGACAACGGTGCCGGCTCCAGCCGGTTGCTAATCACAGCTGACAATCAGGTGAAAACTCGGTTCAATCAGTGTTTTTCATTTTTCAAAACTTTCAACAAACTTTCAAACAATGGTGGTCCCAACGGGGACTGCTGCAGCGGGCATCCGCTGTCTTTTGCGGCTCAACAGTCCATTCTCACTCGTGGGGCTCTAGTGCCACCTTCACATGGTGCACCGCTCTGGACCCCAATGGTAGCTCGCTGCAGGCGATCTTCTTCCATATACATGCGGGCATGCACATCCGCTCTACACCCCTCTCGGGCATCGATCTTCCTGCGCAGCTGCTGTTGCCGCCGCTCCCAGCCGGGAGCACTTTCTGTTTGCTCCGGTTCAGCGTGTGCGGGGGACGGACCCAGCCAGAGTCCCTCCGTGTCGGCTACGACCGGCACCTTCAGTAACGAGGGACCCCGCTGTGACATGGCCTCCTCTGCCTCCTGGCAGCTGCATCCCCGCCGTGCCTCCGGTGCATCTTTGCTGACGGCCTCAGCCTTCGGCTTCTCCCAGGGGAGTGTATCAGAATGGTCACGAGCTTCTGCTGCAGGTCGGTCCACCGGGGCGGATTGGCAGGGTACCGCTACCGGTGGTGGTGGTAGCGGGCCTAGTGGCGGGGCAGCAGCAGCAAACACGGGTGGCGGGGGAGGTAGCAGGGCGAGCGGGTATGGACCGGGTCCCTCAGCCGCGATGACCGACCCACTAGGGGCACAGGGGCGTGGGTCACTTACCCTCCCTTCCAAGACTCCCTCCACCTCGCGTCTCCGTATGGCCGCCACCACTTCCACCATGTCGGCCTCCCACTCCTCCAGGAGGAGCTGCATGCGGACCTGCAGTCGGCTGCTTAGCTGGACGGTCCGGACTTCCACCCGCGCCGCGATGCAAGGCGCGGGGACCACGGTGTTGTTGGTCGGACTCAGCATCCTTAGCAGCGGCTTCTTCCAGGAACCAGTAAATGGCCGCAGAGTCCTGGCGTCCCTGCTTCTGTAGCCGCGGCTACATGCGGCCGGCCGCCATCGCGTCCCCCTTAGCTCTTTCCGGCCCCTCCTCTCTCGGGGCGGGGTTTTGGCCTTCGCGCTTCTACTGCTCGAGAAGACGCTCGAGCGGGAACTTTTCGCGCCAAAGATGGCGGCTTCTGAAATTTTTCTGCCGGATATCTCCGGCGGTCACAAGGCGCACCTCTACCTGACGGCAGAGCGGTAAGATCCTGTTCGTGACGCCAAGTTGTCGCGGGCGGGGAGGAGGGTGTCGGCACACCGCGCTCACCCCTTCTGCTCGGGTCCGGCAGTTGCTCCTGGTGGCTCGAGCTGCGGGCCGGATCCCGGGGTGTCTCGAGCGACACTCCTCGCCCGTGAGTGAAAAGGGGGTGTTTGTTGGGATTATAGTTCGTGACGCCACCCACGGTTGTGGTGATGGCACCACCGCTGCTCAGTGTGGGGGTCCCGGGGATGGTGATGGGAGCAGCCAGGTGTTGTGTTGCCCCTCCGTGGGTAGGGGTTGGTGTTCCCGGGGCCCGGTGAAGAGATGTGAAGGGTAGGGCCTGGAGGGCGCAGGGACGCGGGGGCAGCGCTATGCCTTGCGGTACTCACTCAGCCTGAGACACGGACACAGTTTGTACGGTAAACCAACGGCTGGTAGGACGGTCCCACAGACGGTTGCACCTGCACTCCCGGTAGGTGACGGTGACGTCTCTCTTCCTTGCACCTGTTTGACTGATGGTAGCGGTGGATTCCCTCCGGTTACCCGCTCCCCGACTGCAATCTGGGCCGGAGGAGCTCTACACTTTGCCTGCAGGCGCTGGCCCTGGGGAAACTGGTGCCTTGGCGGTGGCGGTGTCTCCCCGTTAATGGTCGGGCTGTTGCCGTCAATCGGGACTTTGGTGCTGGGGGATCTGCGTCCCCTTCACTGACGGATTCGGCAAATTGGGCGACTCCTAGCCTTGCCGGGGTCCGAGAGGCCCCTGCCCTGGTGCTGACTGTCCTTCGGAACACTGCTCCAGACCACCGGGCACACAGCCAACGGGGTCCTTCCAGGAACTTCCGAACTGTCCCACTCCGGACAGTCACCGCCGTCGCTGACCTTGCTGTTCTAGCCCTACACACAGCTGGGCTCTCAGGCTTCTCCTTCTCTCTGCTCTGTCACCACTTCTTGCTTTCCTCCTTTTCCACTTTCCTTTCCTTACTTTCACTTCTGGTTGTTTACTCTAGCCCCTGCCTGGGCTACTCTGCTCTTCACTCAAGCTCCTCCTGAGCTAATCTGCTCTCTTGCCCTCCCCGGGCTAAACTGCCTGGTAACTTCCTGCCTCCAGAGTTGTGAGCTCCTTGGTGGGCGGAGCCAACCGCCTGGCCCACCCCCTGGTGTGCATCACAGACTCCTGGATGGAGGCAACAAGGATTTCTGGTTAGCAGATGTGCCTACCTGGAGTGTGGGGTGTAGTGGTGTTGTTATCTGTGTCCCCTGGCTTGCCCAGGGCGACACAGATCCATTTGGGGTGGCTTGTTAGGTCATATGGCGGTTTAGTCTGGCTTCACTACGCCGAGTAATTTCAGCAAGGGAAGGTGTTGCGTGCCAGTATGCGGTAGGATCATACGGGCACATCCTTATGGCTGCAGTGGATGGCGGCTCCTAGTCAGCCCCCCCCCCCTTTTTGGGGGGTAGTTGGCTGTTCAGGGCTTGGAACCCCGGCGACACGGACGATGAGGGTTTTTTGGGGGGAATAGAAGGATGGGTGGTGCAGATTTGGCGCGGACAGTTGTCTTAAGCATAAGTGTTGGGTTGTGGTAAGGAACATAGTAATTCTGCGTCATTCTATTTATATTGGTGGATCTTTGCCTCCTTATTGGAAGTTTGCGCTGGGCTAGGGGACACCTGGTGGTTGTCAGTGGAAAGAGGGGTCAGGAAGTGGTGTTGGGCAGGATGGGTGGGCCATTCGGGGCCCTCCTTGTCACGATTGGGTTTCTCTGTTGGGGGGTAGTGCCGGAAATGAGCCGTATATAGATGTATATATTTCGGCTTGTTCAAAACGTATCTTATCTGGAGGAGTCATCGGTGTATGCCTGCTTGGCTCCAGAATTGTCGGCGGTTTATTATGTGTCGTTTGACAGAGGGTGGGATTTGGTAAAGGCGGTGAGCCGGGTAGCATTGATGGCAAAGGCGAATTTGGAGGCGGCATTTAGGTTGTTACTGGTCCACCCTGCTAGCTAGCAGTTCTGGTGCTGCGGTGGGGAGGGGAGTTATTATTATGTTGATCGGTGGGTGCTAATGGGTTGTTGTCCCATTTTATGTTCCTTTGGAGGCGGTTATTTCTTGGTGGAGTGGTTTGTGCGTGGTGTGTCCCAGCTTACACCTCTTATTCATTATAGGTTGATTCTCTTTACATCGGGTTGGCGGGTTGATGATTCGTTGAGGTTGATTGTTTTATTACAGATGGTGGTGGATACTCTTTTGGGCCTGTTGGCGCAGGCGAAGACTGAGGGTCCAACGCCAGTGATACGGTTTGTGGGGATAAAGTTTGATGTTATGGTCAGAGGGGTAGGATTCGTGGGTAATGGTGTGGTCCTATGGGCTGCGATAGAGGCAGTTAGGTCAGCTAAGACGGTGCGGTTTCAGGCGGTGCAGTCTTTGCAGGGGCGGTCGAACCACGGGTGCAGAGTTACGCCGCTGGGGTGCGTGCTGCTGGACGGCTGGCGATGGCTGCGCCAAGGGTGCAGCCATCGGATCCTTTGTGTGTGGTCACGAGGGAGATCAATGATGATCTGATGGTGTAGGAGGTTTTTTCTTACGGCGATTTAGTGGCCGCGGATTGTGGCTGGGTAAGGTGCTACCTGATGGAACGTAGCTGCGGTACGCGGAGGCAGCGGGTCCAGTTGTTTTCTGGTTGGGCATTGTGGGGTAGCGCTTCCAATCGGTGGTAGTGGTCGGGTGGTGGAGGTTGGCAGTTTTTTCCAAGAGGAAGGTGTGCTGTCATTCTGGCTATCAGTTGGTGGAGAATTCGATTAATAGTTGGTTTGCTAATCCTGGGGCCAAGGGTGGCGTACTTGCGACAGTTGGTTTCTCAATTGGATGTGTTTTAAAAAAAAAAAAAAAAAAAATGTTATGCGTGGCGCAACCAGTACTGGGGTTCGCCAAGGGAATAGCAGCTGCTGTGTTTCCTTCCAGTTCTGCAGGTCTCGGGAGTTGAGGCCGGGTAGCAGACGAGGTGGGCACGGTGTGTCCGGAGGGCTTGTGGAGTCTGGTGTGGCTGTGTTGGGGAGCGGCTCGGTGCCCAGTGACTGAGGTTATTTGGGGCTGATATTCAGAAGTATGGGTGGCGCGGATAACGTTTGGGACAATGTGTGAGGAAGGCCCAGTGGAGTATTTGATGGTGGCGTTGGCAGTGGTGAGTAACGGTTTTCAGGCTGCTAGGCCGGCGTCCGCAGTGGAGCAGAGGGTGGCGGCTGTGGCTGTCTTGTTAAGGATTAGATGTGGAGAGATGTTTTCGCAGGATCTTAGGGCGCGGCAGGCCTTGAAGGGTTTGGTCGTAAGGGTGTGAGGGAGCGGGATACAAGGGTCCGTCTCCGTTGTTTTGTGGCAGCGTTTGGTGAGTGGTTTGTGGCGGCTATGTTCATCTGAGCACGAGCGGGTTTTTGTTTCCCTTGTCCAAAACGGTTTGTGTTAGCCTTTTGGGGGGCTTTGAGATTGTGGGGTTGGTCAGCCCATCTACGGTCAAGAGCGGAGGTTGGATGTTGGAGGATGTGTCCGAGGTGGTGCAGTGGGTTGAGCGCCGGCTTTGTCGCTCACCGAATTAGATTAGGCGGGTGGTGAAGGTTGGTGTTGTTATACGCGGTCCCGGGTGTGGAATTATGTTGTGAGGGCGCCCAGGCTCATTATTGTGTCGCGTTTGTTAAGGTACCATTTTGTGGCAGTGCTGCAGACTTGATTGCAGGTGGCGGGGGTGGGCGCCCGGAATACTATGGGTCGTATTCCTTCTGGATTGGGCTGCCACGGAGGCCCCTCGGTGGGCTCAGAAAAGGGGTTGTGAGAAGTATTGGGAGGTGGGAGTCCTCTTGTTTCGGTGTTACGTTTGGCCTCAGTTGTTATCGGGTTAAGGCAATGGGGGCATTTGAGTCTTTTGGGAGTGGAATGGGTTGGCGTAACAGGTTGGTGTTATCTGTGGGTTTATAACCCCTGGGTTTTTGTGGTGAGGGTGTGCCTCATTTGGATATTTGGGCATTCGTTGGTTCTCGGGGCCTCGACGGTCTGAGGCTCGCCTGAATGTTGCCAGTTGGGTCTGGACGGGTCGATGGTACTGGTCCAGTAAATTGGAGGCAGCGATTTGGTATCTCGAGAAGTTATTTATGAATGTTTTAAAAAAAAAAAAAAATTGTTGGTTGTTGCATTGTGTAAGACATACCTGAGCTTAATCGTGGGGTAGTTTTGATAGTGTGACCAGGTTGGAATGGCGTGTGGCTCGTGCGATAGGCAGTATCAATTGAGCCTTATTGGGGGGGCGGCGCCAAAAGTTGGTGGCGCTGAACGGGTGGTTTTGGGGATGCGATGGGGGTGCATCTTCACGTGCTTGGTGCTGTTTTGTGGACGCTGGGATTGCGTGGAGGTGTGGTACAAGCTTTTGGTGTGTGGCGGGTCCAGGCCACGTAAGGAGTCACGTGCCCTGTCCTGTGGCGGGGGGTAGGTCTGGTCCAGAGGCGGTTGAAGGCAATGGTAACTGGACAGAGAGACACCATCTTGGTATGGTGGCTCCAGGTTCCGGGATGTTGCAGGCACGGGGTTCTGCAAAGTTGGGGGGTTAATCCGTAGGTGATTAATACCTCATCTCTGGGTCGGTGTGTTGCGGCCAGGGATACTGGGGTGAGAAGTGGTTCCTGGACTGGGCCTACTCAGGGTTGTATATTTACTGTATTGGTTACTGTGTTACCTATTGTTATTTGTTGGGGTCGCCCGTTGGACGGCGCCCCCTTGTGTTAGTATGTAAATAATAGGTAATAAAGGCTGCTGTGGCCAATTTTAAACCAAGTCACATGCAGTTCGTGTATTATTTACAGATGGTATTGGTGGGTAACACACATACAGCACGACTGGAGAATCCTTCCTCAATGGTCAAGAAAGCCATGGAACCCATAGGGTGGAGGGGCGACATGACTAGAGGGAAGGGAAGGAGTGATGGGGTTAATGGAAACAGGAATGGTTTGTTTATAAGGCAGAGTAAAGGGATTGGTGGGTAGGAGGAGTTCCCTGGAGGAAGAGGTGGGACAGTTGAGGGGTGTAAGTAAAGGACTTTGACTTACCCCCTCTCTCTTGACTTCCGGATATGGAACGATCCCCGCCCACCCTCCCTTGTGTATAATGCCGAGGGGAATTTTGTCTGGGTTGTTTCTTTGTCACAGCAGCGGGGGGTAGGTCTGGTCCAGAGGCGGTTGAAGGCAATGGTAACTGGACAGAGAGACACCATCTTGGTATGGTGGCTCCAGGTTCCGGGATGTTGCAGGCACGGGGTTCTGCAAAGTTGGGGGGTTAATCCGTAGGTGATTAATACCTCATCTCTGGGTCGGTGTGTTGCGGCCAGGGATACTGGGGTGAGAAGTGGTTCCTGGACTGGGCCTACTCAGGGTTGTATATTTACTGTATTGGTTACTGTGTTACCTATTGTTATTTGTTGGGGTCGCCCGTTGGACGGCGCCCCCTTGTGTTAGTATGTAAATAATAGGTAATAAAGGCTGCTGTGGCCAATTTTAAACCAAGTCACATGCAGTTCGTGTATTATTTACAGATGGTATTGGTGGGTAACACACATACAGCACGACTGGAGAATCCTTCCTCAATGGTCAAGACTCTCTCATTTTGTTTCAAAGAAAGAAAATAAAGCTGCTAGAATGGCCCGACTTATCCAATGACCAGAATCCTATTGAAAATTTCTGGAAGGAACTGAAGTTCATAGAAGGGGCTCCCAGAAACTTCAGGATTTGAAGAGTGTTTGTGTGGAAGAATATGGACATATTCACACCTGAGCAATGCATGTGACTAGTTTCTCCATACAGGAGGTGTCTTGAAGCTGTCATTACCAACAAAGGCTTTTGTACGAAGTATTATATATGTTTCAGGAAGCATTTTCAATACTTTTTCCCTGTTTCATTTCTAATTATTACACATCGCTAAGTTGATGGACATCTATGGTTTGATTTCTTTGCCTGTGTAGATTGAATAGATTATTGCCAAAACCTGGTGAGAAGTTCATCTTAATAGCACCTTTAGAAACATATTTACTTAGAAAATTGGTGACGTGTTCAATACATATTTCACTCACTGTATATGAAGCTATAGTCTTTAGGGTTCAGCGCCTCATATGGAACCATAACTTACAGCGTCAGGAGGCCTATGCCGGGCAGAGGGATGGGTAGATGACAGGCCGTGGTGTGTCCTCTCTCTCTCAGCAGTAGTCTGATAATTCTGTGATGAAGGAATGCTTGCATGTTTCCTAAAACATTATGAAATGAGAAAACAAAAAAAAAACAATCGTAAAGCTATGAGAAAAAAGCCCATAAGACTTGGGTGTGATTAAATAATTGCAGTAAAGATAAATGCATTCTAGGCATATGCGTGCCACATAATAAACAGGAGAAAGGGTTGAGCAACATTTTGCTTTCTCCCCAACCTTCCTGTGATTGATGGAGCTTCATGACAAACGCAAGGCTACAAATTGCAATCCTCAGACATAATTCCAGATTAAAACTTCAATTAGTCAAGTGTGCAAAACCTCTCTGTGACGGCTATACCCTCCTAAGCCTACAGACGGCAAGGAAACCACACCTATAGATCAGTCTCGGATATAGTCAGACATAAAGAAGGTTGACCATGGCTTACTGGGAAGGAGAGGTTCTCAGAGTATCAGCGAGCTATATATGTCTTGTACTTAAAGGGAATCTACCGACAGTTTTTGCTACCTAATCTAAGGGCAGCATAATATAGTACAATAGCAGGTTCTGCCAAGCAGAAAATGTAGCCCAATAGTCCAATATAACAGTGGATAATAGCAGGGACTAAAACATAGCTTTTAATAAATACATTAAGAAGTACCAAAGTGTTTGTGCATAAATTGTGCAAATAACAAAATAAATAGTGATGCCGAATGGCAATGTATCAGACAAATCTCACCCAGATCTTCTCCATGGGCAAGATTAAACACCGGTCCAGGATTGGTCACAGGCTAGAAGAAGCAGGGCAAGGCGTCGGGTAATGGATTAATAAACCCTGTCGTGCCCCGTGAATGGACTTCCGCCCTGACAAGGGCAGCTCCAAATGAGTTGTCACAACCACAAAAAATAGATGTCCTCCTGACGCGTTTCCCTCTTAATAACAAGAGTTCCTCAGGGGAGACAGAGAGAGGGGAGATCAGCCTGCAATGGCAGGAGAGAAAGGAGATCAACCTGCAGTGGCAGGGATCAACAACTGAATGTGCAGGCAGCAGGAGCCGGCTTCTGCGGACGCTGGTAACCACGGTAAACATCGGGTAACCAAGAAGCCCTTCCCTTGGTTACCCGATATTTACCTTCGTTACCGGCGTCCGCCGCTCTCACACTGCCAGTGCCGGCTCCCTGTTCCCTGCACTCCTCGCCACAGTACACATCGGGTTAATTACCCGATGTGTACTGTGGCTACGTGTGCAGAGAGCAGGAAGCCGGCACTGGCAGTGTGAGACCGGCGGACACTGGTAACGAAGGTAAATATCGGGTAATCAAGGTAAGGGCTTCTTGGTTACCCGATGTTTACCGTGGTTACCAGCGTCCACAGAAGCCGGCTCCTGCTGCCTGCACACGTAGCAGAGTACACATCGGGTAATTAACCCGATGTGTACTGTGGCTAGGTGTGCAGGGAGCCAGCGCTAAGCGGTGTGCGCTGGTAGCCAAGGTAAATATCGGGTTGGTTACCCAATATTTACCTTAGTTACCAAGCGCAGCATCGCTTCCACGCAGCGCTGCTGGCTGGGGGCTGGTCACTGGTTGCTGGTGAGATCTGCCTGTGTGACAGCTCACCAGCAACCCGTGTAGCGACGCTCCAGCGATCCCTGCCAAGTCAGGTTGCTGGTGGGATCGCTGGAGCGTCGCTTAGTGTGACATCTCACCAGCGACCTCCTAGCAACTTACCAGCGATCCCTATCAGGTTGTATCGTTGTTGGGATCGCTGGTAAGTTGTTTAGTGTGACTGGGCCTTTATTCCTCCTGATATCTCCATAGGCATTCACCTCTGGCCATGGCTTATCGTCCCCGAGAACAAAAGGATTGAAATTCAACCCCCCCTTAAGCTTTTTTTTTCTCTCTATTGGAGAGAATTGGGAGACCCTTATACACATAAGATAATTGGCACATCCCACTGAAATGGGCTCTGATAAAAAATTATAAAGTAAACAACCAGATTCCACATGCCTGCAATCTTATTGGTTGATATAGGTAACATTTTCCAACACTGTGTTTAAAAAACCCCCCACTAGTCACAATAGCTGAACATGGAGTAAATGTGTTAAAAAGAACCACGATTTTGTAATGTAAGTAAAGACAGGGCTGTAATCCTGATTAAATTGATACCTTAAAGGCCCCGTCACACTAAGCAACATCGCTAGCAACATCGCTGCTAACGAACAACTTTTGTGACGTTGCTAGCGATGTTGCTGTGTGTGACATCCAGCAACAACCTGGCCCCTGCTGTGAGGTCGTTGGTTGTTGCTGAATGTCCTGGGCCATTTTTTAGTTGTTGCTGTCCTGCTGTGAAGCACAGATCGCTGTGTGTGACAGCAAGATAGCAACAACTAAATGTGCAGGCAGCAGGAGCCGGCTTCTGCGGAGGCTGGGAACCATGGTAAACATCAGGTAACCAAGAAGCCCTGTCCTTGGTTACCCGATATTTACCTTCGTTACCAGCCTCTGCCACTCTCACTGTCAGTGCCGGCTCCTGCTCTGTGCACATTTAGCTGCAGGACACATCGGGTTAATTAACCCGATGTGTGCTGTAGCTAGGAGAGCAGGGAGCCAGTGCTAAGCATTGTGCGCTGCTCCCTGCTCTGTGCACATTTAGCTGCAGCACACATCGGGTAATTAACCCGATGTGTACTGTAACTAGGAGAGCAGGGAGCCAGCGCTAAGCGGTGTGCGCTGCTCCCTGCTCTCTGCACGTGTAGCTCCATGCGCTGGTAACCAAGGTAAATATCGGTTTGGTTACCCGATATTTACCTTAGTTACCAAGCGCAGCATCTTCCACGCGGCGCTGGGGGCTGGTCACTGGTTGCTGGTGAGCTCACCAGCAACTCGTGTAGCCACGCTCCAGCGATCCCTGCCAGGTCAGGTTGCTGGTGGGATCGCTGCAGCGTCGCAGTGTGACATCTCACCAGCAACCTCCTAGCAACTTACCAGCGATCCCTATCGTTGTTGGGATCGCTGGTAAGTTGCTTAGTGTGACTGGACCTTTAGTGAGGGAATACGCTTTGTTATCCTTCTTCAATCAGCATTTGAAGTGTTCTTCTAATTAGATTTTGGTGCACAGTGGCCAGATTGTACATTGGGCCTTTTCCTCCCTTTCTGTGATTCCTTGCCCCTGTATCTGTCTCCAGTTTTTGACTGACAGGTCACTGCTGAGATTTCAAACAGCAGAGGCAGGTTATTCACAGACCAGAAGCAAGCAGACGGGCCGGGGAATCACAGACGGGGAGGAGGAGACTCAGGGTACAGTCCAGGGGAATCACAAACAGGGAGAAGACCCAGGGTACAGTCCGTTTTCTGTGCACCGAAATCTAATTAGCAGAAAACTTCAAATGCTGATTAAAGAAGGACAGCAAAGCGGATGTATTCACTAAAGGCATCAATTAATCAGTATTGCATCACCATTACAGACATGTCTTTACTTTACACTACAAAATCATGCTGACAGATTCTCTTTAAATAATAAGCCAGCTTCTCATACCTCCCTAGGCTACTTGTCATGTGCTGCCTTTCTTCTGGGGTGTATCCCATCCAGTCCTTCTGCACCTGGCTGTAGAGCTCCTCTCTCAGACAGTACTTGCCATCCTTTGGACTTAAGCATCCTACCTAGGATTTACAAAAGAAATGCACGGATATTAAATTTAAACCAAGAACCTCTCACATTACCGATATGTAAGGAAGGCAAGTCTTCTCTAGGTGGATATGTTAAACAATAGGGTTTAAATAAATGACTCTGATAAAACAGATCAGAATACATCCAACCTTGTTATTTAGATATCAGGTCATAAAAGTCTGAAATTTTATACCTCGTCCTCATTCAACTGTTCTCATTGGGGCTTTGGATGAATAGAAGGTCACTGAGCTTAGATGAAACCGCTCAAGGTTCATTTTTCCATAAAATAAAGTGATTTCAGCAGCTATCGCCTCATAATTCAAATTAGGAGACAAAAACAAGTTAATCCTTTAATTGGGTGTACCGGGTGTATCTGTCCAATATAAGATTTGCATATTGGCAAGATCTCTGAAGCTCATAACTGGCATTTCCCCAGTAAAATACATTCCCATATAAGTTACATGTTCACATTAATGCCATCATTTAGAGAAGTTAATTGGCCTATAAATATAAAGCCACATAGAACCTGCTGTTTTGTAACTCTCCGATCCTTACATTAGCTATAGAGTATGATGAACCCTCATGAAAAGGGACATTTTAGACTTCTAAATTATGTGAAATATGGAAAATATATAATATTAAATATACAAAGTTAATTAATTAATTAGATAATTGACATCACTGCTCAGCATGGCATGTATGAAATGATAGATAGTGTGGGCATTCACACTGCTTGAAGTATGGCCATAGTGAAGAAGAACCGGGAATCGGAACATCTGTTTTAGTGATCCTAGGGGAAACCTATCCACCATCTATTTGGTCATGTCAATGATACATTATTTTTGTATTTTAATTTTATAATACTGATTCTCAGTTTTAACCCTTTCCCACTGTAGCCAATTTTAGTTTTGGAGCTTTGTTTTTCCCACCACTTCTTCCAAGAGTAGACAGACCTTTTTGATGACATAACCATATGAGGGGCTTGTTTTTATGCAGGAAGAGTTGTAGTTTTGAATGTTACCATTCATTTTACCATTTACCGTATTTTTTGGACTATAAGACGCACCCTGGTTTTAGAGGAGGAAAATAGGAAATAACATTTTAAGCAAACCCCCAACGTGCACTTCGGTACCAGCCCTCATAAGGGTGTGATGGAGGCTGGTGCTGAAACGTAAGTGGCGGTGGACACCATCCAGGAGTGGGAGCCTCTATCACTTCTTTATGGGGAGATAAGGTATGCACACCAGTGACTATGTAAGGGGAATACATGAAATAGCAGAAACTGCTGTGTGAATACTGACTTGAAAAATCCAATAGCTATATGCAAGAGTGAAAATGTGAAAATGGAATCTGCATTACTGCCATGAACATATGAATCAAGAGAAATTTAGCTACTGAATTGATCAATGCAACAGAGCCCCAAAACTACGCCAAAGTATTTCTCTACGTTGGGGTCCCTAGCTTGTGTGTGTCCTCTCATGCAGTTAAAAAACGTACCGCGTATGGGAAGCTGAGACCCAGGTTATTTATGCGTATGATATGGATTGGCAATAGGTGTGGTTGGGGAGGGTTCACAAACGAAAAAATACTAACAAATAGGAATAACGTTTGGAACACCATTCTAAGTCCGAACTGGGTGCAAAAACCTAAAAAAAATCACTATGGGGAGATAAGGTATGCACACCAGTGACTATGTAAGGGGAATACATGAAATAGCAGAAACTGCTGTGTGAATACTGACTTGAAAAATCCAATAGCTATATGCAAGAGTGAAAATGTGAAAATGGAATCTGCATTACTAAAATGGTGTTCCAAACGTTATTCCTATTTGTTAGTATTTTTTCGTTTGTGAACCCTCCCGAACCACACATATTGCCAATCCATATCATACGCATAAATAGCCTGGGTCTCAGCTTCCCATACACGGTAAGTTTTTTAACTGCATGAGAGGACACACACAAGCTAGGGACCCCAACGTAGAGAAATACTTTGGCGTAGTGTTGGGGCTCTATTGCATTGATCAATTCAGTAGCTAAATTTCTCTTGATTCATATGTTCATGGCAGTAATGCAGATTCCATTTTCACATTTTCACTCTTGCATATAGCTATTGGATTTTTCAAGTCAGTATTCACACAGCAGTTTCTGCTATTCCATGTATTCCCCTTACATAGTCACTGGTGTGCATACCTTATCTCCCCATAGTGATGTTTTTTTAGGTTTTTGCACCCAGTTCGGACTTAGAATGGTGTTCCAAACGTTATTCCTATCTATCACTTCTTTAGTCTGCAGTAAGGGTAAGTTCACACAGTGCCTTTTTCGCTGCATTTTTGCACGTTTTTCGGGTACGTTTTTGGCCTCAAAACTGCATGACTTTGCTTCCCCAGCAAAGTCTATGAGTTTTCATTTTTGCTGTCCGCACACAACTTTTTTTTTTAAACTGCGTTTTTGAGCTTAAAAAACAAAAATGGACATGTCAATTCTTTCCTGCGTTTTTCTGCGTTTTCCCCCATGCAATGCATTGGAAAAACGCAGAAAAACGCAGAGATGAAAAACGCAGCAAAACGCAGCCAAAAACGCACCAAATCGCGGCAAAAACGCGTGCGTTTTTTGCCATGTTCTTTTGCCGCAGGTGCGTTTTTGTGCGTTTTTAGCGGCCAAAAACGTACAAAAACGCAGCATCAAAAAAACGCAGTGTGTGCACATAGCCTAAGTAAAGCATTTCCCTTTTTATATCAGCCCTAATCACCTTATTGATATAGGAAGTTTAACTTCTGATGTGATTTTACTATGAAACATTCTATGTAATACCACAAATGTGCTTTTGACACATTATCACTGGTTCAATTATATGCTATATGATGCATCTACAGTTGAAACCAGAAGTTTACATACACTATCTATAAAGACACATCTGCATGTTTTTCTCACTATCTGACATGGAATCAGAATAAACCATTCCCATTTTAGGTTAATTAGGATTATTATTTTATTACCTTCTGCAAAGTCAAAAGTTTGCATAAATTTTATTATTATTTGGTACCATTGCCCTTAAGCTGTATGACTTGGGTCAAACGTTTTGGGTAGCTTTCCACAAGCTTCTCACAATAGTTGGTAGGAATTTGGGCCCGTTCCTGCTGACAGAACTGGTGTAACTGAGCCATGTTTGTAGGTCGCCTTGCTCACACGAATAGAGATCAGGGCTTTGTGATGGCCACTCCAAAACATTGACTGCTATCCTTAGGCCACTATGTAACGAGTTTGGCAGTATACTTCATGTCATTGTCCATTTGGAAGACTCATTTCCACCCAAGCTTTAAGTTCCAGGCTAACATCTTAAGATGTTGCTTCAGTATTGCCACAATCTTCTTTCCTCATGATGCCATCTATTTTGTGAAGTGCACCAGTCCCTCCTGCAGCAAAACAACCCAACATTATTATGCTGCCACCACTGTGTTTCACAATTTGCTGGTGCTCTTAGGCTTCAAAGTTTTTTCCTTTTTCCTCCAAATGTAATGATGGTCAGTTCAATTTTAGCTTCATCACACCACAGGGCATGTCTCCAAAAATTAAGGTCTTTGTTCCTGTGTGCATTTTCAAACATTAATCTGGCTTTTTTATGTTTCTTGTGGAGTAATGGTTTCTTCCTGGCAGAGTGGCCTTTCAGCCCATGTTGATACAGTACTCGTTTCACTGTGGATAATGACACAATCTTACCAGCTTCCGCCAGCATCTTCACAAGGTCTTTTGCTTTTGTTCTTGGGTTGCTATACACATGTCTGACCAAAGCACGTTCACTTTCTGGTATACAGAATCCATCTCCTTCCTGAGTGGTATGATGGCTGTACATTCCAATCTTGTTTGTACTGCAAATAATTGTTTGTACAGATGAAGGAGGCACTTTCAGGTATCTGCAAATTGCACCCAAGGATAAACCAGACTTTTGCAACTTCCCAATTATCTTCCTGAGATCGTCTGATTTCTTTTGACTTTCCCATGATGCTTTACAAAGAAGCAGTGTATTTCAGGTGTAATTAAAATACATCCACAGGTGTGTCTCTAATTAACTCAGATATTACCAATAAACCTATCAGAAGCTTCCAAAGACATGGCATCTTCATATTATTTAAAGGCATAGTACTTTAAAGGGTGCTTTACATGCTGCGACATCGCTAGCGATCTCGTTAGTGATGTGACACGCCAGATAAGATTTGCCGAGATCGCACATAGGTCATTTTTATAGCGCCGGTCACATGTGTGATCTGGCGTGTTACATCGCTAACGAGATCGCTAGCGATGTCGCAGCGTGTAAAGCACCCTTAAGTGTTTGTAAACATTTGACTTTGCAGAAAGTAATAAAAAATGTCTTAAAACATTCTCACTCATTATTCTGGCATTTAGTAACTATAAATAATTTTGGTAATCCTAACTGACCTAAAGCGAGAAAGGTTTATTCTGATTTCATGTCGGATAAAGAGAAAAGCATGCAGATGTGTCTTTTTAGATAGTGTATGTAAACTTCTGGTTTCAACTGTATGTACTTTTCATTGGTTAGTTTGCTCATTTCGGTACATATTATGACTCCCAAACCATTATGGCTTTTATAATCATCATAGATACTGTCCTCTGTTTTTTTTCTTATGGATAGACATATCTCATGTTACCATCTGATCCTTTATAAAGAATTCCAATTTTATTTCCAACTTGTTGCATGGGTATAATGGTCGTTTTTTCATTTTTAGCAGATAATTTTCAACGTAAGTTTCCAGAAAAGATACATGATCAGTGGATTTTAGTTCATAATCCTCAGTAACTGAATCATAATAAATTCATACCTCATCCAGTGCAGACAGTAGCTCTGTGTGATCTCTGGGAAACATGTTGGATTTCTCTAAGCGCTGTATGAGGTCATGTTTCCGACACGGCTTTAAGGCTAGAAGATGAATAAGCCACTCTTGAAGCGGTCTTCGCTCTCCATTTACTCGGTTGCATTTCTTGGCTGCTGGTGTTAAGAACACTGGAGGACGATGACTGGGTGAGCAGCTCTGCGTTCCAGAATCCGTATTGTTCTTACTGGACAGCTTGACACATTTGCCTAGGAAAAAATGCAAATGCTTAGTAATATGCCATATATGAACCTGTCATTTTACAATATCCCTCTGAATATTACATATATGTAGAACCCAGGGATATGGGGTACTCTGTTCCGGGCAGTGTACATCTTGGGAATGTCACGATGGTGGCTGTTACCCGGTTCCGTGCCTTGGGCCCCTTTTGTAATGGGGATATTTACAGGGGATTGGTGAATAAAGATTATTCGTGACGCCACTTGCGGTGTTGCGGCTATATGAAGGGAGCCGCCACTGAAAAATGTCTCTACTGGGGCTGATGGCATTAGCAGCTGGTATGGTAGTCCCTCCGCAAGTAGGGTATTGCCCCAGCGGATGTATGGTATGGTGGGCGTCGGAAGAAGGAGTCCAGACAGGTATTCAGTGCAACTGGTTTACTCACTTTAGATGTTAACTGGTTGCCCGAGGCCAGCTGGTTTCGACCCAAGGTCCCCGTTGTCCTAGTGCCAGTCTGGTTCTCTGGTACCTTCTTCCCCTGCACCTGTCTCTGTTAAGTGGGTCCCCGTGGAACACTGGGGGTCCCTGGTCTGTGGTTTGTCCACTTCTGTCCTCGTGACGGTAGCGTGAACCCTGTGGGGTTGGAGTCTCTGGTCCTGTCCCTTCGAATCTTTGGATTCTTTAGGGTCAGCAAGGTCCTTGATGGTCCCCTTTGCTGTGCAGGTGTTAACAGATCGTCTTGAAGCTCTTTCCTGTCCTAGGGTCCTGTATCCAGTCGGTGCGTAGTTCCAGGAGTACCCCACCGTACTCCACCGGCAACCACCTGACCTGGGTACTATTTCACCATTAACCCGAGTCAGGGAGTCACTTCACTTCCACCTTTTCACAGTCTGCCCCTCCCACTTGGTCAACTAGTGGACTGGAGTGTCTCCACCTCTAGGCAGCCATCCATTGGTCCCACCCTAGCTGGGTACCATTGTATGGGGGATTTGTTTGGGAAAACTGGGATTACTTGGGTTTTTGGTGTTACCAGCACTGGGGTTCTGATCCCTAAGGGGGTAGGCCCTGTATCCTGGTGGGGATGCAGAAGCTTGTAGCACCCTGAGGGCTTCAGGGGTGCTACATATACATCAATATACTTAATTCTTGTTTTTTAGGATACAGGGTGTTGTCACCTTATCAAAGACTATCACTACTACTGTCACTTAAAGGGAAACTGTCAGGTGCAATATGCACCCAGTACCATGAGCAGTTCTGGATGCATATTGCTAATCCCTGCCTAATTGTCCCTGTATATGTGTTGCCCCAGGGATGCTGATCCTCTTCAGGGACACCACAGGGCTTCTTCAGTATGGCAACAGGTACTGTTAGTTTTGTATACGTCATGACGCCACTCACGGCTTGCGGTCAAAGATGTGGATGACCGTCAATGCAGATTTTACGAGCGTCTGGGGCCGATGGGGTCTGCAGTCAGATGATGTAGCCTCCCGTGAGCGAGGCAGGCCCCAGGCGCTCGGGTGAGCAGAGTAGCGGGTCCGGAATAACACAGGCTGAGTCCAAAAGTCTTTTTAACTGGTTTTTACTCACTTTGATGTTGCTGTGAGCTGACCCGGGCGTTGCTGTGATAAACCAGGTAGGACCAGGTAGGACCAGGGGCTCCTTCGGGCAAGTCTGAGGGTAACCGGTTAGCTCGCCTTCCTAGCACTTCTGTGTTCGGATAACCCCCTGACCTGGAGTACCATGGGGGTCTATCCAGGGAGTCGCTACTGCCTTTTGTCCCCTGTGTTTTGCCCATTTGCCGGCAGCATGGACCAGTTGAGATGGCTTCAAGCTCTGTCTCCTTATGGGTCCCTGCGTTGCTGCTGAGGCTCGGACTCTGTGAGGTTGGTGAGGTACCTGTAATACCTCTCACCGGCAGGTTTAGCAGGTCGTTAAACTGGAGTCTGCTCTAGGGACCTGTACCCCATATGTGCCTAGTCACCAGGAGTACCTCTTTACTCTCACCACCAGGTGACCGTTCTCCCCCGCTAACTGTCACTACACCACGCAGGGTCTGACTAGTGTGAGCGCGCGTATCTGCCTCGCGACCGCCGCAATCCACCACCAGACTGGCTCTCCTCTCTTCCTGACAACCTCTGCACTTTAGCTCTCAGCCTCTCCGCTCTACCTCTTGATGAGATTTGAAAGCTTGCCCCCTCTGGAGACTACCCAAGGGTCCCATCTACTGGTGTGGGAGACCTGGTTGCTATGTGTCTGTGCGTACACACCTATTTCTGGCCCTTAGGATTACCTGGAAGTAGTGTGCCAGCATGGGTGCAGTACTCAGTGGTGCCTGACCGGATCAGGGGTCCCACATATACACTAGCATAGATAAAGAGATCTTCTCTTTATAGGAAACCTATCCGCCGCCATTGCGTCCTATGGGGGATTTCGGCTTAGTGCGCATGACCCCGGAGTTTGGGTCATGTGCACTAATGAAGCCGGGTGTACACGTCCTGGCTTCAAACTGAAGTAGTGCGCATGACCCAAACTCCGGGGTCATGCGCATTGAGCCAAAATCACCTGTTGGGTGGCAATGGCGGTGGAGAGGTGAGTGAGATTATCCTGTAACGCTGCTGTGTCGCCCGTGGATAAGGGGTACTCAGATCCGGGCCACGAGGTCACTTCTGTGGGTATCACGGTGGCGTGACCCGGTCTGTGATCTCAGGCTCCACAGTAAAAAGGGGATTAGGTAAGGGAGATTGTCCATGACGCTACCCACGGTTGTGGTGAGGTTGTGACACCACCGCTGCTCTGGACGGGGATCCCGGGAGCGATGACAGGGAGCAGCGTAGTTGTTATGTCCCCTCCGTGGGAAGGGGGTTGGTTGTCCCGGGGTCCGGTGATGGGGTAGGGATGGATGGCAGGCAGGCTACAGGGCCTGGTGAGGTGCAGGGTCGCAGGGGCGGCGCTGTGCCGCACGGCACGGTGGTACTCACTCAGCCCAATGATGCACACAGAGTCTCTGCTGAAACAAACGGCTGGATGGACGGGTCCCACAGGCGGCTGCAGTGTTTTTCCCCTGACCCCAGGTTGGTAATGTAAGTCCTTTCTTGTACCCTCTGTACGCTCCTCCTGCGCTCCGGTTTCCAGCTGGCTCCCCGATTCAGTACCGGTGGGCCACCGCCCAGCCCCGGCTACCTGCGGTTCCACCAACTGTCTGCCCGGCTCCCTGCAGATGGCCACTACCGTCTGCCTGACTTTCTGTACTAGGGCCCTAGGCTCCAACCTAGGCCCCTGTCTGCGTCTGCCTCACTGCAGACCTCCTCTCTCTTCCTCTCCTAGGACTTGACTGGACTTGTTTCCTGCCTCAGGCCAGCTAAACTCCTGGGTGGGCGTCTCCATCTCCTGACTCCGCCCACCTGGTGTGTCTGTCTGAGCCCGAGGAAAGGAATCAAGTTTCACTGGGGATGTCTGCTGTGAACTGCTGGGGGTGGGGGTGTGTGTGTGTTGTTACCTGTGGCCCCTGGCTTGTCCAGGGCGCCACACTGCGTATTCATTAGCATGTTCGCATACCCACAGGGGCGTACTAACATGCTAATGGGGGCGACTAGCCGGGGAACTAACGCCCAGGGGGCTAGTCCCCTCGCTCATTAGCATACAGCAAAAGATCTTTAGAAATACTTTTTCTAAAGATCTCTTTTATCTATGCTAGTGTATACAGGGACAGTTAGGCAGGGATTAGCAATATGCACCTAGAACTGCTCGTGGTTCTGGGTGCATACTGCACCTGACAGGTTCCCTTTAAAATAATAATTTCCTATAAAAATATATATCTTTATCTTTAATATATATCTTTTCATCCTCTGAGAATATGTTAAAAATTATAATTTTATATATTTTTTTATTTTAAGGAAGTTAATTGGTAGCACTAGTCTTGTTTTGTACTCCACCTATGTATGAAAGGGTGGGCTACCTGTTTCATTTCATATGTTGCTCTAACCCTCAGTAAACTCTCACTTTCCTACTTTTACTGGCTTGTGCATGTTCCAACTCCACTAAGCATTTGCTTTCTCTGATCCATTTCAAGTCTGATCTGTTTTGTCTTCATGAGCACTATCCAGACCAGACAAACTTGTTCCTCCTAATCAGGTTCCTTACTTCTATGGCTATTGTGAGTTCAAACACATGTCAGCTACAGATGTATTCTGAACTTATTGAAGGATGAAGTGTAAAGAAAAACAATCATGTTGTATCTATCTATCTGTACTGCCCCGTGCTCGGCAGCCGAGCCGCTCGGATCCAAACCTTCAGTGGGTGTCTCGAGGGTCTCCGGACCCGGGGGTCCTGCGGTCACGTCAATCAAAAAGGGGTTTGCGGTTTGGGGACGTAGGTGTACGGCCGGAGCCGTCTTAAGTTCGTGATGGCACCCACGGGATGTGGTGAAGGTGGACACCACCACTGCAGTTACGGGGCACCTGTTGGAGATGTTGCGCAGCAAGTTTTTAACCCCTCCGTGGGAAGGGATGGTGGCCCCAGGCCCCTTTGGGGGTGTTTTGCGGTGCTGGGAGATGGGCGGCTGGAGGGCACTGATGTACTCACTATTAGTAAACACACGAGTCTCTAGTAAACCAAGGTGATGGTGGTCGGTGCCCACAGCCGGCTGCAGTCTGGTCCCCCACCCGGTGGGTGGTCTCTGTCTTTCTCCTACACCTGTTTGTGATGGTGGACTACCTGCGCTTGCAACTTCAGGAGTCCGCTCCCGGCTTGCGGTTGCCTGAGGAGCCCTTTTGCCCACAGATGCTGGCCAGTGGGATCTCTGTGCCATGGCGGTAGCTTTCTATCCCCCTCGTTGGGCTGTTGCCTTCAGTCGGGACCTTGGGTGGGACAGAACCTCTAGTCATGGCCACAATCAGTTAATTAGCTAGCCCCCAGTAGCTTCTGGACCTAGCTTTAGGGTCTGAGTACCCCCGTTTGTGCTCCGGTTTCCGAGTCGGTTCCCCGGGTCGGTACCAGCAGGCCACTACCCTGTCCCGGTCCACCTCTGTTCCACCGAGCCGTCTTCCTGGCTCCTGCAGATGGAGACCGCCGTCTGCCTCCTAGCCAGCAGTACCAGGGCTCCTACCCTGGCACCGGTTCAGTTTTGGGTCCTTCCTCTGCTGGAGCTGCACACAGCTCCAGCTCACACACCTCTCCACTTGACCTCTAGACTTGAACTCCAGAACAGAACTAAACTTTCCCGCCTCAGGCTGTCTGAGACTCCTTGGTGGGCGTCTTCCAACCGCCTGGTTTCGCCCCCTTGGTGTGTCCATCAAGCACTGAGGGAGGTGACTAGGGTTTTATGTATTTGGCTGCTGTCACCTGTTAGGGAGCGGTGTAGTGCGGGGCCCTATCTGCGACTACCTGGCCCAGCCAGGGCGTCACATATCTAGCTATGTATATATCTATCTATCTATCTATCTATCTATCTATATGTTGCCAAATTTATCAAGAAGAGTACTTGTGATGTCAGACACTGATGTTGGATGAGAGGGTCAAGCTCATAATTTAGTTCATCTTAGAGGTGTTGGATGAGGTTAAAGTCATGCGTTTATGGACCTTGCTTTGTGCATTGGGGCACAGTAATACTGGTACAGAAAGGTGTCTTGCCTAAACTGTTCTAATAAAGGTGTAAGTTTACAGCTGTCCAAAATATCTTGGAATAAAATTTCTCTTCACAGGAATGAATAGGTCTAGGACAACCCCCAAAAAACCCTGAAGAACTTTATAGTTGGCCCAAATCTATCAGGCAGGTCACGTTCTCCAGGTACATACCAAACCCAGACTTGTCCATTAAATTGCCAGATAAGCATGATTTGTCACTTGAAAAAGCCCATTTACACTTCTCTAGAGTCTCCACTGGTGGTGTGTTTTACACCGTTCAATCCAATGCTTGACATTTTGTTGGGTGATGTAAGGCTTGGATTCGGCTGCTCAGCCATGAACACCTATGGCATGAAGTTCCCAGTGCACATTTTTGCTGTTAATAGCAGATGGAGTATGGAGCTCTGCATGTATTAAGTCAGTAGAGCATTGGTGACATATGCACTCTACGCCTCATCACCCACCGAACCTGCTCTAACATTATGAGGTCTACATTTGGAGGCTGGATTTCTGTGGTCCCAAAGAGCTTCCACTTTTTAATAATACCAATCACAGTTACTTATTATGGAAAATTTAGAAGGAAAAAAGTTCATGATCAGACTTGTTACAATGATGGCGTCTTATTACAGAATCATGCTCAAATTTAGGGAGCTTTTTACAACAACCCATTCTTTCGTAGATGTTTGGAATAGCAGGCTGCGTGATCTGGAGTCAGATTTTATACACCTGTGGCAGTGGGGCTGAATTAAATGAGTAAAAGGTATTTACAATACATTTGTTCATGTAAAGTATAAACCCCACATCAAATAAGTTTTCTTGGGGGTAATTTTATATCTATCTATTCATCAATCTCAGGGCTCGCTCACATGAGCGTATAAATCGGACGAGTGCAATCCAATAAAAAAAGGGATCAATGAGGATAAGCAGATTTTTTTCTCAACTGTATTTGGCATAAGAAAAAAACTCATAGCATGTGGCTATTTGACTCCGAAATTGGTACAACGTGAAAAAAAAGAATCGGATGTCATATGGACCATCAGTACTGCATCCGATTTTTATGGTTACATTACAGTTCTGGAAGATGAGAAACTGATAATGGTCCTGTAAAAGATTAAAAGCTAGTGATGGGTAAAAAGTAACTATTCGTGTTCGGATTATTTGCAACGAGTCCCAAAGTACTATTCGGTATTCGTTACAAATAAGGAACCTGGTGCAAGTCAATGGGGAACCAGAGCATTTTTCTTTGAAATCTTCATAAAAAATGCTGTTTCCCTATTGACTTGCATTAAGTTCGTTATTCATGAAGAATACTGGAATACTACGTTAGGATTTGTTACAAATAATTCGAACACAAATAGCTACTATTCACTCATCACTATTAATATTTGCTGAGTAAAAAAATGGATTGCATACAGACATCACATGGATGACAAGTGAGAAAAAAATCAATTTGTGAAGGAACCGTGGCTCTTCAACTACCTGATGATGCACAAGTCGGAGCCAAACCCGTAATGTGAAGACAGATAATTGGCACTCCAATATTTTAACCCTTTAGTGACGGAGCTAATTTTCACCTTAATGACCAGACCAAATTTTGCAATTCTGACCAGTGTCACTTCATGAGGTTATAACTCTGGAACGCTTCAACGGATCCCGGTGATTCTGAGATTGTTTTTTCGTCACATATTGGACTTCATGTTAGTACCAAATTTAGGACAATATTTTTTTGCGTTTATTTATGAAAAAAATTGAATTTTGGCAAAAATTTTGAAAATTTAGCAATTTTCAACTTTTGAATTTTTATACCGTTAAACCAGAGATTTCTGTGACACAAAATAGTTAATAAATAACATTTCCCACTTGTCTACTTTACATCAGCACAATTTTGGAAACAAAATTTTTTTTGTTAGGAAGTTAGAAGAGTTCAAAGTTCATCAGCGATTTCTCATTTTTACATCAAAATTTACAAAACCATTTTTTTAGGGACCACATCACATTTGAATTGACTTTGAGGGGCCTAGGTGACAGAAATTACCCAAAAGTGACACAATTCTAAAAACTGCACCCCCAAAGTACTCAAAACCACATTCAAGAAGTTTATTAACCCTTCAGGTGCTTCACATGAACAAAAGCAATGTGGAATGAAAAAAAGCAAAAATTAAATTTTACCTAAAAATGTTGCTCTAACCCAAATTTATTCATTTTTAGAAGAAATAACACAACAAAATGGACCCCAAAACTTGTTACCCACTTTCTTATGAACGTGCCAATACCCCACATGTGGTCAGAAACCTCTGTTTGGACAAATGGGAGGGCTCGGAACAGAAGGAGCAATATTTGAATTTTGGAAAGCAAATTTGGCTGAAATAGATTGCGGGCACCATGTTGCATTTACAGGTCCGCTAAGGTACCTAAACAGAAGAAACCCCTCACAAGTGATGCCATTTTGGAAACTAGACCCCTCAAGGCTTCTATCTAGGGGTATAGTGAGCATTTTGGATCCACAGGTACTTCACAGATTTTGTTATCGTTACGTTGTCATATTGAAAATTTTAATAATTTTCTCAAAAATGTTGCTTTAGCATTAATTTTTTCACTTTTTTAAGAGGTAATACCAAAAATTTGACCTCAAGGTTTGTTACCCACTTTTTTATGAGCGCGGTGATACCTCACATGTGGTCTGAAACCTTTGTTTGGACAAATGGGAGGGCTTGGAACGGAAGGAACAATATTTGAATTTTGGAAAGGAAATTTGGCTGAAAAAGATTGCGGGCACCATGTCGCATTTGGAGGTCCCCTAAGGTACCTAAACAGCAGTGACAGCAAGTGACCCCATTTTGGAAACTAGGCCCCTCAAGGAATTTATCTAGAACTTTGGTGAGTACCCTGAACCCCCAGGTACTTCACAGAATTTTATAACGTTGAGCCATGAAAAAAAAAAAAAAAATTTTACCACAAAATTGTTATTTCAACCAGGTAGCTTTTTTTTTTACAAGAGTAAAAGGAAAAAATTCAGCATAACATTTATTATGCAATTTCTCCTGAGTTTGGCGATACCTTATATGTGGTGGAAATCAATTGTTTGGGCGCATGGCAGGGCTCGGAAGGGAAGGAGTGCCATTTGACTGCAAAATTGGCTGGAATCAATAGCGGACGCCATGTTGCATTTGGAGAGCCCCTGAGGTGTCTATACAGTGAAGCTCCCCAACATGTGGCCCCATTTTGAAAAATAGACCCCAGAAGGAATTTATCTAGATGTATGGTGAGTACCCTGAACCCTCAGGTGCTTCACAGAAGTTTAGAATGTTGAGCTGTGAAAATAAAAAAATACATTTTTACCACAAAATTGTTATTTCAACCAGGTAGCTTTTTTTTTTTACAAGTGTAAAAGGAAAAAATTCAGCATAAAATTTATTGTGCAATTTCTCCTGAGTTTGGCGATACCTTATATGTGGTGGAAATCAACTGTTTGGGTGCATGGCAGGGCTCGGAAGGGAAGGAGTGCCATTTGACTGCAAAATTGGCTGGAATCAATAGCGGACGCCATGTTGCATTTGGAGAGCCCTTGAGGTGCCTAAACAGTGGAGGTCCCCCACAAATGACCCCATTCTGGAAACAAGACACCTCAAGGCTTTTATCTAGATGTATATTGAGCAGTTTGAATCCAAGAGTACTTCACAGAATTTGCTAAGCTTAGGTTGCCATATTGAAAATTTTCATTTTTTTCACAAAAATGTTGCTTCAGCATCAAATTTCTTACTTTTTCAAGAGACAACAACAAACCGTGGACCCCACAGGTTGTTATCCAATGTCTTATGAGCACAGGGATACCCCACATGTGGCCAAAAACCTCTGTTTGGATAAATGGGAGGGCTTGGAATGGAAGGAGCACCATTTGAATTCTGGAAAAGTTGAAATAAATTGCGGGCACCATGTCACATTTGCAGGGCCCCTTGGGTCCCTATACAGCAGAAACACCCCACAAGTGACCCCATTTTGGAAACTGGATTTTATTCAGGAGTATAGTAAGCATTTTGAATCCACAGGTACTTCACAAAAATGTTGCTGTAGCAACAAATGTCTCACTTTTAGGCTATGTGGCCATGATCCAGCGACACGGCGTCTAGTACACAGTGTCAGCCTTCCTGCAGAGATGTGAGTGTTGTCCACGGGAGAACGCAGCTGCCCATGCCCAGTATTTGGGTTCAGGCCGCTGTGGAGCTCTATGCTACCTGCAGAGAACACTCATCTCTGCAGCATAAATTGACATGCTGAGGCTCGTGAAGCTGCGCCACACGTCAGTGTATGCTGCGGAGAAAAGAAGCACAGTGGGCACGGGATTTCTAAAAATCCTTCCACTGTGCTTCTACTGCACAACGCAGCGCTATGGACGCAGGAAAAACACTCTGCACCCAAAACGCAGCAAACCCCGATTGTGGGCACACAGCCTAAAATGCTACAATGGATGAATGGATAGATGTCAAACAAATATAACGTCCCATTCCCCTGCATATTCTAAGCTGGCACCCTTTAGTGCCTTTCATGTGGCACTAAAGGGTGCCTAGCCTTGTATTTAGCCCCCCAAAAAATTAATTAAAATAAACGACGTGGGGTCCCCCCTATTTTTGATAGCCAGCTAGGGTAACACAGACAGCTGTAGCCTGCAAACCACAGCTGACAGCTTCACCTTGGCTGGTGATCAATTTGGAGGGCTCCCCAGGCGTAAAAAAAAAAACAAAAACGTGGGGTCCCCCCCAAATTAGATCACTAGCCAAGGTGAAGCGGACAGCTGGGGTCTGGTATTCTCAGGGTGGGAAGAGCCATGGTTATTGGACTCTTCCCAGCCTAAAAATAGCAGGCCGCAGCCGCCCCAGAAGTGGCGCAGCCATTAGATGCGCCAATCCTGGCGCTTCGCTCCAGCTCATCCCGCGCCCTGGTGCGGTGGCAAACGGGGTGATATACGGGGTTGATACCAGCTGTAATGTCACCTGGCATCAAGCCCTGGGGTTAGTGATGTCACGGCATCTAAACAGATACCCGACATCACTAACCCAGTCAGTAATAGAAAAAAATAAAGGCAAAAAAAAAATTTATTTGAAAAAAAACCTCCCCGAAACATTCCTCTTTTAACAATTTATTAAAAATAAATACATTTCGGTCGCTGTAATCCATTTTGGAGGTCCCTCGGCGACTCTGGACCTTCTAGAATATGGGGGGCACGTTCAGGGAACGTATCCCCCATTTTCTGGAAGAGCAAGCTCTCCATGAGCAGTGTGGGTGCAGTAATCTGAGAATACTGCACTCACACTGCCCCGGTCCAACCTAGGGCAGAGTGACCTGCAGTAACCTCATTCTAGAATATGAGGGGCACGCTCACAGAACGTACCCCCCATTTTCTAGAACAGCAGTCTCTCCATGTGAGGAGTGTGGCTGCAGATTACCGCACTCACCCTCCCCCGGTCCACAGTGCAGCAGCCTGTGCAGCAGCAACGTCAGCGTCCCTGCTTGCAGGGATCCAGCTGACAGCCGCTGTCTGCGCATGCGCCGCCAGCTTTCAAGAAGGAGGCGGCGTGATCGCGGGGACAGAGCACCAGCATCCAGGTAACGTAAAACCGGGGGCTGGGGGGGTGACGGTGGGACCTGGGGACAACTTTCTGCCGCATGTGACACGTCACATGCGGCAGAAAGAGCAGGATGAATGCGGCCGCGCGCTACTGTGCGCTGCGCGCCGCCATCTTCCACGCGCCGGAGGGGGGAGGGGGGCGGCTCTGGAGAACCGGAGGGGGCTCCGGGGACCAGAGATCTCTGTTGTACCGGAGGAGGGGTCAGGGGGAGGACATTTCCCTCCGATCTGAAATGTTTGATCATTTCAGATCGGAGGGAAATGAATGCAGAGCCGGCGGCGGCGGGAGTTTTCAGCGCGCGTCGGCGCCATCTTGGATTTTCTGGAGGGGGGGGTGTTGGATAGATTTCTCCGGTACCGGGGGCTTTGGGGGCACTAAGGGCTCATATTTATTTCTCATCTGACATGTTTGATCACGTCAGATGAGAAATAAATCAGTTTTACCGGCCATTTATTTTTTTTTAATGTTGTCGCTGGTATACGGTGTATACCGGCGATCGCATTAACGGGGTCCAGAAAAAACACCCCGATTCATAATCTGGGGGGTCTCAGCTACCCCCGGTAGCTGAAACCCCTGAGATTTTTGGTCGCTGGGGGGCGCTACAGGGTTTTTTCGGGCCGCCGCTTTAAAGCGGCGGAACAGAATAAGTACCCTGTTTTGCCGCCGCTTTAAGTCGTACGGCCGTCGTTATGAGGTTAAAAAAACAATTGTTTCAATATTTATTACAAAGCTATTTGCAATCCAAACAAATGTTTAACGTTTCGGTCACTGTAGGGCCTTCATCGGTACGGATTGTCAGGAGACATCTGTGTGCATCAGCACGATCGAGGGACATCTACCATGTACTACAAGGCATGCACATATAGTGAATAAATGATTTCTAATTAACTTGCTGAGCAAACATCTATTTTACCATTTAATTAAAGGCAATAACACTGACCATCCTTCAGTAAAATATTTTCCACATGTACTTTAATTTCAAATGCAGAAAAGGCTTCTTTCATAGATATTCGATTCTTACATATCAGGTTGCTAGGCTATTCATGAAGGAAAAGAATATCGATAAAGACAAACACACTAATTGGGCCCTGAAAAGTGTAATTAGTGAGCAAGTGGAGGTGGGAGTAGACTGAGCTAGCTAGAGGCTTGTTAGCTAATTCTCAGAAAGCAGGTGCTCCCGGCTAAACCCCCAATGTCGCTCAGGTGAAACGCCCCTCTGAGAATGGCAGAAACAGAGACTCTTAACTCTAACGTATACTGAGCGCTATGTGAAGAACAGCAATGCTGCCTGCCGATGAAACGGTATCATATAAATGAGATTTATCCGTATTCAAACAGAAAGCTAAAACAAAAAGTGCAAAATAAAGACAAAACATTCTCTCTCATTTGGCTGTTGTATATAATATACAAGTGCATCTCAATAAATTAGAATATCATCAAAAAGTTAATTTATTTCAGTAATTCAATACAAAAAAGGAAACACGTGTAATATATACAGTCCTTACACACAGAGTGATCTATTTCATGTGTTTATTTCTGTTAATGTTGATGATTATGGCTTACAGCCAATGAAAACCCAAAAGTCATTATCTCAGAAAATTAGAACATAATATAAGACAAACTGAAAAAATGATTTTAAACTCAGAAATGTTGGCGCCTACAGAGAAGTCTGTACAGTAAATGCACTCAATACTTGGTCGGGGCTCCTTCTGCATGAATTACTGCATCAATGCGGCGTGGCATGGAGGCGATCAGCCTGTGGCACTGAGGTGTTATGGAAGCCCAGGTTGCTTTGATAGCAGCCTTCTGCTCGTCTGCATTGTTGGGTCTGCTGTCTCTCATCTTCCTCTTGACAATACCACACAGATTCTGTGTGGGGTTTAGGTCAGGCGAGTTTGCTGGCCAATCTAGCACAGTGATACAGTGGCTATTGAACCAGGTATTGATACTTTTGGCAGTGTGGACAGGTGCCAAGTCCTACTGGAAAATTAAATTTTCATCTCTACAAAGCTTGTCGGCAGAGGGAAGCATGAAGTGCTCTAAAAGTTCCTGGTAGACGGCTGCGCTGACTTTGGTCTTGATAAAACACAGTGGAGTTACACCAGCAGATGACATGGCTCCCCATACCATCACTGATTGTGGACACTTCACACTAGACCTCAAGCAGCTTGGATTGTGGCCTCTCCACTCTTCCTCCAGACTCTGAGACCTTCATTTCCAAATGAAATGCAAAATTTACTTTCATCTGAAAACAACATCTTGGACCACTGAACAACAGTCCAGTTCTTTTTCTCCTTTATATTCTAATTTACTGAGATGCACTTGTAGCTATGTATTTTTTATACAGTGTGTCCACCCATATCCTGTCCACCGCCATTAACTTGAGAACGGCAGCAGCCATAGGCATAGAAGTGGTGTATAGTAAAGTAGTCATGCGCTACGCATTGAAACCACCTATAGTGCCACCTGGTGGAAGACAACGGAGTTAGCATTTTTATCTCGAAAACGGAACGAGCTAAGAAAAAAAGTGAATTACAAAGTTGTAGGGCATCATCGATTCAATACGAATCGACACTTTGCATACAGAAATGCTATGATTAGAACGTGTAAAACTCTCAAGGCTGCGGACGTGAAGCGATACCTCATGGAGACCTTCCTACAAGTCATTGGGTATGATGTCTGCGTGGAGTGGTCTCCAAGCTCACTTGACCTGACCCCATTGGACTTCTTTCTGTGAGGTCACATCAAACAGCAGGTGTATGTGACCCCTCCACTAACATTGCAGGACCTACGACGACGTATTACAGATGCTTGCGCAAACGTGTCACCTACCATATTGCACAACATGCAGCAAGATACAGTATGCTGTCCAGATGAGCATTGCACCTGACGGTGGCCACTTTGAGCATCAAAGTTAAATGAGCGCTATACGCATGACCAGCATTCAATGTTTTGGGGGGTTCATGGGTTTCATATCATAGCATTTCTGTATGCAAGGTATCGATTTGTATCAAATTGATGATGCCCTACAATTTTTTAATTCACTTTTTTTCTCTATCTTGTTCCAATTTCGAGATAAAAATGCTAACTCCGTTGTTTTCCACCAGGTGGCGCTATGGGTGGTTTCATTGTGAAAAACCAGAGAAATGGGGGTCCACTAGTGAGGCCACAGAATGGCCAAAATATCACAAAATAGATCAACCTCTTTAAATATCCAAAAAAGTTTTTATTAGCAAAAATTTTTTTACAGCCATAAGAGGAAATAGATTAAATTTTAAAGTACAAACAACGTATTTAGACAAACAGGTAAAAAATACATTGTACTTTAAAACTTAATCTATTTCCTCTTATGGCTGTTAAAAATGTTTTGCTAATAAAAACTTTTTGGGATATTTAAAGAGGTTGATCTATTTTGTGATATTTTGGCCATTCTGTGACCTCAATAGTGGACCCCATTTTTCTGGTTTTTCATATTGTACATTATGGGGTTTAGTGATATTGGATAAATTGATGATGACAGGCCCTAGGGTCCCAATCTTTGTTACATAGGTGGTTTCATTGTGTAGTGCATGGATACTTTACTATACCTAGACACCACTTCTATGCCTATAGCTGCTGTCGTTCTCAAGTTAATGGTGGTGGACAGGATATGGGTGGACACACTGTATATGAAATGGGTAGTGCAAAACTAAAATTAAATGACAGTATTCATTTTTCATGACGCTTTCCTCTCCAGAATACTGCTTGGTGTCTCCCACCCATTGCTGCACCACATACATTTCTGCAAGGTTCCCAGTTTATATTTTTCACATCCCCAGTGTTGTAGTTCAGTGCTGGTGATCTGCACTATAAATCCCAGTTTGCACTGGATTACACGATTTTCTAGACAACTATGGAGCATTGAAAATATTGTGACTTCCTGCAGAAAATGATAATTTTTCAGCTGTTTTCAGTTGTTAGACTCCACTATAAAAGGTTCAAACAGTAAGAAGATATGTATAAAGGAACATAATAACGTGCTGAATTTGTTGCTACAGTTAAAGATATTTTTTCAAGATTTAAAAGGGAAATGTACTATCAACAAATTTTATCTAAATCTATAGTAGGCTTTGCAATATATCTTATCAGAGAAATCTACTTCCTACCCCACTTATCGCCCACTTCTTCCTCTCCCCCTGCCTACTAAACTAACCAAAGATTGTTAGTAAAATAGATCAACTTCATCTTGCTCACACAAGACGAACTGCCAGCTTACTATGGACTTATGCTTTTATATTCTTTGGAGTGGGGAGAGGGGGAACAGTGGGGAAAACAGGCAAAAGGAGACACAGAAGTCACTGAGCTGGATTCACATTTACACTACTTAGTACTGCTGTATAATTCCCTCCAAGATGCTACTTTCTTTTCTTTTTTTTAACGGCCTTCCGCTCAATCTCGAGCCATGGCGACTTGATGGATGAACGCTCTGTAGCAAGATCAATCTTGTGCAAGCCTTGACAGGTCCACCAGGGTCTTCTCCACCATTTTCTTAATAATATCAAGCCATCAGACTGCTGGTTTTCCTCTTCACCTTGTTCCTTCTGTTTTTCCAACCATGATGTCCTTTTCCAGTGATTGCTCTCTTAGTATGATGTGTCAAAAGAAGTCGTAGCTTGGTGAGCTTTGCTTCGAGTGACTTGTAGGACTTGATTTGTTCCAAAATTGATTTGTTTGTTCTACTTGCCATCCATGGTATTGATCACATCCTTCTCCAGCATCACATTTTGAAAGCATTGATTATTCTCATAATGCTTCTACTTCTCTCCATAAAAAGAATGAAGAGCAGGAATCCATTCCTGTGTGAGTTGATGTGTATGAGGGCGATCACAGCAGCTAGTCTCTTCACACCAGCTCAGAGTCAATTACATATCAAAAGAAAGGGACTGGAAAGATTAAACTGGTGAAACTGCAGGATAGAGGTCTTAGGGTCCCGTTACACGTAGCGATGCACCAGCGACCCGACCTGACAGGGATCACTGAACGTCGCTACATGGTCACTGGTGAGCTGTCAGTCAGGTAGATCTCCACAGCGATCAGATATCAGCCACCAGCCACCAGCGACCTATGTAACGACGGATCCCTGCTGGCTACTGGAGGAATGCCAGGCCTGGATTCAGTTACCTGCATTGCACTTCGGAGCTCTCAGCTGCAGCCTGGTCAGATCTCAGAGTTTGCAGGACTGCACCGGGAGCGCCGAGTGATTGATTCCCTGGCGATTGTGGTTCAGTTCATAACAGCTGCGGACAGGCCGGGCTGCAATTCGGAGTTCAGGTGAGAACACCGGAGATCAGCCCGGCATGTCTTCATCTGTCATGAACTGAACCGCAATCGCCGGGGAATCAATCACTCAGCGCTCGCTCGCGGTGCAGTCTAGGCTGCACTCTGGGGCTCAGGTGAGGGCTCCGGAGTGCAATGTAGGTAACTAAATCCAGGCCTGGCCTTACTGGAGATTCCACCAGTAGCCAGTCTGACGCTGGGCGCTCGTGCTGCACAGCGGGAGACCAACGAGCAAAAAATGGTCCTGATCGTTATGTCACGATCAGCGACCTCGCAGCAGGGGCCCGCTCGCTGCTGCTTTTCACACACAGCGATATCGCTAGCGAGGTCGCTGATATGTCACAAAATCTTTGACGTTTCAGCGATCTAGCGATCTCGCTGTGTGTGACGGGGGCTTTACAATACCTAGAAATAGTGTTGTTTCTCATGTTCACACACACAAAAGTTTATTTTGAAAAGATACTTGACAGTACAGTTGCTCTTTAAGGAACGTTTGCCTTCTATTAGGGCGCCAACACCGGCCTGGGAGGTAAATATGCTTGTCGTTAACTTTTTCTTGGCACATTAGGGATTTTGTAAAAGGGATGGCTAGTAGTAGACAATCGCTTTAGTTTAGAAATGAAAGCTGAGACTTACAATTCACAGGGCTCCTCCAGTGTTGCAAGATGCATGGTAAGATTATCCTGCACCGCGGATATAGGTCGCCTATACTTAGCTACCTCTTGTTTATCTTTTAAGTGTAGTATTATAACTACACAGACAATCCCACAGGTAGGACATTTTCTTCTGACCAACAGTTCCACTCATCCTTGAAAGCCATTAATTCAAATAAAATAATGGTGTCTGTGTTTGGTTTTCACAGTCCAGCAGGTCCTCTATATATGAGAGAGGCTAGATAAATGGGTTTTTAATAAGATGAAATGTGGAAGGCATGCGTCACTCAGCCTTCATTACATGCATCCATCACTTGCTAAAAAGCCTCTATCTAAGCTCCTAGAACAAGGTTCTAGGAAATCCTTCATATCAGCAGTTAAATCCTACGTGTGTCTATATTCATCACAGCTTGTACTTAATCCACTGAAGCTAACTGTATGAATTTTTAGCTTAACTGAATGACAGTAAATCCTTCATTGAAGGTGAAGGCTGAGCTAATATTGGCACCCAAACTGTACGGAAAACATATGTCTTGATTTACCACTCATAAATGAATCATCAGTTGAACGAATGAATTCACAGATCAGTAAACAGCCATATACCATATGGAATACAATCTCCCTGCCCCATAGCAAACATGGCTTTATCACAACACAACTGTCCTGTAATACTGACACCGCCTCTATTATAACCGTACAATGCACACGTATTCAGAGTTGGAAGATAGGGTTTTCATGTTCTTTCATGTGAACTCATTTGCCTTTTGAAAGAAAATCTGTTATGTAAAACTATGTTATTAACCTGCAGCTATAAGGTTAATCAGTAGGTTAACAGTGTTTTGACGCTGTACGGCGGCCACACTGAGATCCTCGCTGCTGGGAGGAAATTAACTTTATTCCTCCCAGAAGCCCTTGGCTTTCAGTCACAGGAGCATGGCAGGGACAGTTTCAATCCCCATGCTGTGCATAGTGTTTGGTGGCTGTGACCAAACACCTCCACTGACTGACAGACGGATCTGTACTAATGCAGCTGGACTCTCAGTGTGGCAGCTGCATAGCATCAGCATCAGATGTGGGGTTAATCTGCAGGGTAATAGCATTCTGAAACATAATTTAATTTATGGACATCTATGGCTTGATTTCATAGAATCATAGTATGGTAGTGTTAGAAGGGACCTCCTGGGTCATCTGGTCCAACCCATTTGATTTCTTTGCCTATGTGGATTTGATGGGTTATTACCAACATCTGGTGTGTAATTGATGTTAACAGCACCTTTAGAAAATATACTTTGAAAATAGTGACGTGTCCAATGCTTATTTCACCCGCTGTATGTATATGTATGTATGTACTGTATGTACACACACACACACACACACACACACACACACACACACACATACACACACACACACACACACACACACAGAAAAAATAATTGTTGCTCTACATAAACATGGCCTAGGCTTTAGTAAAAAAAGACCGCCAACACCCTGAAACTGAGCTGCAGCACCGTGGCCAAGACCATGCAGTGGTTTAACAAGACAGACTCCCCTCAGGACAGGTCTTGCCATGATCGACCAAAGAAGCTGCGTGCATATGTTCAGCTTCATATCTACCGGTTGTCTTTTCAAAATAGATGTATGAGTGCTGTCAACATTGCTGCAGAGGTTACAGGGGTGGGGGTGTCAGCCTGTCAGTGCTCAAATCATATGCCGCAAACTGAATCAAATTGGTCTGCATGGCTGTTGTCCAGGAACCAAGCCTATTCTAAAGATGAAAGCCCGTAAACAGTTAGCTGAAGACAAGCAAACTAAGGACATTGATTACTGGAACCATATCCTGTGGTCTGATGAGAAAAGATTAATTTATTTGATTCAGATGGTGTCAAGTGTGTGTGCTAGCAACCAGGTGAGGAGTACAAAGACAAGTGTGTCTTGCCTACAGTCAAGAATGCTGGTGGAAGTGTCATGGTTTAGGGCTGCATGAGAGCTATCGGCTGTGGGGAGCTACAGTTCATTGAGGGAACCATGAAAGCAAATATGTACTGTGACATACTGAAGCAGAGCAAGATCCCCCTCCTTTCAAAATCTGGGCTGTATTCCAGCATGATAACAACTCCAAACACACCTCTAAGATGGCCACTGCTTTGGTAAAGGAACTGAAGACAAAGGTGCTAGACTGGCCAAACATGTCTCCAGACCTAAACTCTATTGAGCATCTGTGGGGCATCCTCAAAAAAAAGGTGTAGGAGCGCAAGGTCTCTAAAGGCCCCGTCACACGCAGCGATATCGCTAGCGATATCACTAGCAAGGGTACCCGCCCCCATCGTTTGTGCGTCTATCTCTCTGGTTGTCTCCTCCTTCCCTGTCTGCCTGTCTCTGTCCCTGTCTGCATGTCTGTTTGTCTCTTTCCCCATCTGTCTCTTTGCCCATCTGTCTCTTTGCCCATCTGTCTCTTTCCCCATCTGTCTCTTTCCAGGTCTGTCTCTTTCCAGGTCTGTTTCTTTCCAGTTTTGTCTCTGTCTGTCTCTTTCACCGTCTGTCTCTATCACCGTCTGTCTCTGTCTGTCTCTATCACCGTTTGTCTCTGTCTGTCTCTTTTCCTGTCTGTCTCTATCTCTCTGTCTCTCTTTCTGTCTCTGTCTCTCTGTCTGTCTATGTCTGTCTTTCTATATCCGTCTCCCCACCGACATCTTATTACCTCACATATAAGCTTCTTATACTATGAATGTCTTTTGTTCCTATAGCAACCAATCACAGCTCCTACAAATAACCTGTAGTTCCAGGCTCCATTTACTTTAATGGAGCCATGTTTTTTGGAGAGTAACTGTAAAGCGCGGGGTTACATTTTGTGATTGTAAATACGACGGTGCGGATACACTTTTCGTTTCACTTTTTCCCCATTATGTAGATAGGGGCAAAATTGATTGGTAAATTACAATGCGTGGGGTTAAAAGTTCGCCTCACAACATAGCCTATGACGCTCTCGGGGTCCAGACTTGTGAGTGTGCAAAATTTTGTGGCTGTAGCCGTGACGGTGCAGATGCCAATCCAGACATACATACATACATACATACACATATTCAGCTTTATATATATATATATATATATATAATTTGTTTTACACAAGTTTTTATTGGATTGCTGACACATGCTTCTGGTGCCAACCACCAACAATCTGTCACCCATAGACGCCCATTGTACATGAATGTGTACAATAATGTTTTTTTGGTGTGAGATAGTGTGAAACTGGTATCATGGCAAAATGTATAACTTGAACACATGTATACTTGTTCTTTTCTTTAGCTGTAGAAAGTATATAGCAACTTCTGTGTTTGTAAAATATATAAATGAGTTTCCTATATTAGCCTAGAGGTATAGTATGAAGGGAATGATATTCACTAGGGATAGATATATGGCCTGCAGTGGAAGTCTCCATATTATAAAATACAGAAAAACTAATTTGTGAGAACCTGCATTGTTCTAAAATTAAAAGGATTAGAAATGATCAACAAAATGAAAGATTACACACCACGTCGCCCTCCATCCCCACCCTCCATCCCAACTCCATTTGCCATCTATACATCCAGGATAACCATGTTGCTACTAAGAAGAAGTGTGTTTATTGCATCAACTTAATTGGTGCAAAAAATAGGCCCTTATACACATTTGTTCCATCCCACAGGTTTTGCTGACATTCATCTAATGCGTGTTTTGACCTTTACTACTATGTTTCTTTACAGATGAATGATAGGAGACGTTTTGTGATCAGCTAATTGTCAGGGAACCATTTTAAAAAACTGGAATAGTCCAAAGATTCGTAACCCTTTAAGGCACAAAAAGCAAATCAAGCTCGGAATCAGATCCAAGTAGGTCATATATAGAGGTGAGTTGACCCGTGGATGTTTGGGTTCACCGGGTTTGGCTGGACTTTAGTTAAAAGTTAGTTTTAGGACCAGACTTGACCTGAACTTGTTCCCGAACCCCATATAAGTCAATGGGAACCCAAACATACGGCCTCGACTTGAGTAACGAGGTAACGAGTATAATGGAAGTCAATGATTGGGCAACTTGGCTCTCTGCCCATATACAGCAAGCCATAAACAGAGCATTTCCAGGGGAGGGAGGGCGAGGTTGTTTTTTTTTTACACACTGCATCTGAAAATGTTGTTTTTACCCCAGTGAGAGCCATTCAGAGACAGCACGTGACTCTCACTGAGCCGAGCACCGAGAGTACCCAAGTACCCCGATGCTCAATTTAGTGGTTACCATATGAACAGTGTATCAACTCAGAAACAGACTTTTTTTTAAAAAAAATACTGTGTTCAGGTTTGAGCACCAGACACCCAGTGTTCGGTACGATCCCCGAACTTTACAGGTTGGGATCACTCATCTCTTGTCATATACAATATTAGACAGGCACTGAAATAAGACATGAACGGCCCTTGGCTGACAGCTTTAGTACTATGTAACATCAGTGATGTCCCATAAAATTAGAGGTTATGGGAAATCTACTGCACACAATCTTCTACTTTTATAATCTTTACTATTATAGAATACCATACTACTGGGTGAGAGTTCAAATGTTCTCAGCTCCAATAAACTGATTACCATCCATACATACTTCGATGAGACGCTCCGGGCTTGATCTCAATGGCCGTCCTACTCCACGTTTCCTTCTCTACCTGAGACATGCGGTCACGTGTTAACTGGTAGGATTCATCAGTAGCACATACGGTGATCTTATCCTGTATGGTGCCAATGCAGCTCAACTGCTTCTCTCCATTCCTACAACAAACATTGAAGAACTGTTAAGCACCCAAAGAATATACATCTTATTAAAAACAGTAAACTGAACAGTCTGAAAACAAAAGAAAAATTAACATGAACATTATAGATTAATTTAAAATAAACAATGCAAAGTGCTCTCCGGTGTTAAAATACAATCATGAATAGGACCAGCAGAAGGAAGCAACTGTTTTTCCAGGATGACCTTGTATGCGGCTTGATTCATACGTCCTTCGCAAAGATTAACCTGCCAATTCCAACCTTGCTGAAGCATCCCCAGATCATCACCGATCCTCCACCAAATTTAACAGTGGGTGCAAAACACTGTGGCTTGTATGTCTCTCTAGGTCTCCGTCTAACCATTAGGTGTTGGGCAAAGCAGAAAATTAGGTAAAGAAAATTCAACAAACATATTTGCGAAGAATGTATGAATCAAGTCGCATACAAGGCCATCCTGGAAAATCAGTTGCTTCCCTCTACTCAGGCAATGTTCCCCAACTCCAGCAGAACAATGCGCCATTCCACACAGCTAGGTCAATCAATTTATGGAGAAGGACCACTACATCAAAACTCTGTCATGATCAGCCCAATATCCAGACCTGAACCCCATTGAAAACCTCTGGCATGTAATCAAGAGGAAGATGGATAGTCACAAGCCATCAAACAAAGAAGTACTGCTTACATTTTTGCACCAGGAGTGGCATAAGGTCACCCAAAGCAATGTGAAAGACTGGTGGAAAGCATGCCAAGATGCATGAAAGCTGTGATTAAAAATCATAATTATTCCACAAAATATTGATTTCTGAACTCTTCCTGACTTAAAACATTAGTATTGTTGTTTTTAATTTATTATAAACTTGTTTTCTTTGCATTATTTGAGGTCTGAAACAAATGTATTTTTTTTTGTTATTTTGACCATTTCTCATTTTCAGAAAATAAATACAAAATGTTTTGCTTGGAAATTTGGAGACATGTTGTCAGTAGTTTATAGAATAAAATAATTAACATTTTATTAAAAAATATACCTATAAAGAGAAAAAACAGAAAAACTGAAAATTTGGAAGTGGTCTCTTAATTTTTGCCAGAGCTGTAGTTCTAACTAAACAGAAAAAAACTAAAAATATAGTGGGTGAGCACACACAGGAATATCAGAAGAATTAAGGTGCATATATCATATATATACATTTTTTTAAATGAATATATTTCATTTAAAAATAGTAAAACATGGACACAATACTATTCTCTGTATAGCCCATGTGTTAATGAAATTGGCATCAACAGCAGACAAAATAGTCCTAAGCTCACCCATCAGTGTTTTCGTAGTTTTCAATATTGGCACTAGTTAAATGGTTAAAGTTTCATAGCTGCAATGCTACTGAGGATATATATTGTATCTTTATCAAATCCAGGACAACCCAAAACAATATGGATCGTCCCATTGCTCAAGAATATTACTGGTCACTAATGTCCCCAGGATGACAGTGCAGAGGTGTAAATTGGAGCCCCAGTGCAGAATCTATAACAGGTCCACATCTGCCAGGTGACAGTATATTGCTATCTTTGAATATCACACAGGGACCTTTGGTACCAGTTCTGTCTCTGCAGCCCCTATAGATATAGGGCCATGTGCAGAATTGGCTTATACAAAGTTCCTGTAAAAATACCACAAATACAGAGTAACTAAGGCTCACGGTACTGCTGTCTCAGCAATGTACTGCAGTGATAAACTGCAAAACTGGAATAAAGGGCTGAGCTGTTATTACACATACGGCTGTTTGTGAATGTTTTTGATAAGACTGAGCATATATTACCATAGCATATATTACAGCCAATGCACTGACAATGGCAATATTATTTCAAATAACTCTTCTACTCATTACCTTGATATTAATCATAGGCAATGCCCTGATACTGCCTCTATTTAAAAATTAACAGTTTATTGGTCTCACTACAACCCTTGTTCAAATGAAGCTGGACCGATGCTCATCTACCAATGACTTAAAGGGGTATTCTCCTCTCCAAGATCCTATCCCAATATGTAGGATGCATAGTTATAACAATATTAGCAAATACATTTAATTAGAAATATAGTATAGTTCTGATATAACCAATGCAGGGCATTGTAGCTTAGGTATTCATGGTTATGTCCACTCGTATAGTGACAGTTAGGCCGGCGTCACACTTGCGATTGACTCGCACGAGTGCAATGTGAGAAAATCTCGCATTGCACTTGGAACCATGTTTATCAATGAGGCAGCTCACATCTGCTATTTTTTCTTCAGCTCAAATCGGATGGAGGAAAAAAAATCGCAGTATGCTGCGATTTGTAGAGTTTCTCGTGCGAGTCTCTGCAATGCAAGTCTATGGGTGCAAGAAAACGGATGTCACACGGAGGGCACACACACCATCCTAGTGACATCCGATTTTCTAAATACAATTCTATCATGTAGCAGAGAACACTGTAAATGCTCCTGTACATGATTGTAATGACTAATAGCTGCTGGGAATAAAACGGATCACATATGGATTGAATACGGATTGCTCACGGACTACTATCATGAGAAAAATCACAGACTTGCATTGCAATTGCATTGCACACGGATCAACACTCGGACAGAGCTCGTCCTACTCTCAGGCATGAGAATCGGACCGATTTTTCAATCGCAAGTGTGACGCCGGCCTTAGTTAGTTGCTTGTGGTTGTAACCATAGATACCTAAGCTACTGCAATGCCCTGCGCATAAGGTAAGAGACATGGCTATATCAGGAGAAGTATACTACATTTCTAATTGGAGCTATTTGCTAATATTGTTATAATTACGCCTACTACATATGGGGTAGGATCTTGGACATGGTAATAACCTGTTAATGTTCCACAGACTCTAGTGATCCCGAGTTTCAAGTTTAGGATTGAGAATGGAGTGGAAGTGCGCATGCTCGAGCTCTGCTCCCTTCATTATTTATGGGATTGTCAGAAATAGCTGAGCGCTTCATTCTACGGACAGACAACTTTCAATTCTGGGTAGACCCATTTCAAAATAAGTTCAAAATGAAGAAGACTGTTATTAGCAGGAGAGAACTATATGGAGACAGTCGTGTTGATCAGCGAGTCAGACCTCATTTATCTAATCCTCCCGATATATGACATTTATCGGGTATAGTAGCATAATGATGCAGCATATGGACAGCTTTTCCTATTAACCAAGGCCTGACATGTGGCAGCTTTTGTTCTGTTCAATGTCTCCTACAAATATATCAAACATTCTTACGGAGTAAAAAGTGAAGAAAAAGTATCTCACCATGAGGTGCCCTGTCTAATGCACTCGAAACTTGACTGAGGCTTATCCTTAATCTCTCTAGAGAGGTAGAAGGCAAAGACCCGAACTCTGTCATCTGAACCAGAGATGGGAGAAGGAATCTTGATGTACTGTTGATTAGAAAAAGAAATGTGTTAAATTGCAGAAGATTTAAAACAACTGATATTTCTTCCAGCTATAACGGCGCTCAATTCATTCAGTATTGTGGTTGTTTTGCTCCAATAAGGCTGCTTTCACACTACGTTTTTTTAACATGAGTCATGAACATTTTTTTGCTGTAAAAGCGGATCTTGCTTTTACAGCAAGAAAACGCATGCAAACGCATGTGTTCTTTTGCAGGATCCTGTCACTTTAAGTTTATGGGCGGGCATTGGAGTCATGTGATCGGGAGTCAGTGGAACTGAACGTGATGGACTGGGAGCCGGCTTCTGACAGCTGCGGAGGCTCGTAACCAAGGTAAACATCGGGTAACTTGCTTGGATACCCGATATTTACCTTGGTTACGAACATCCGCAGCTGCTAGGAGCCAGGCTGCCTGCTCCCTGCACACGTAACCAACGTAAACATCGGGTAACTAAGAGAAGCACTTTGCTTGGTTACCCGATATTTATCTTGGTTACGAGTGTCCGCAGCTCTCAGGCGGAGGAGAGAGAGAGGAGAGGGAGGGTGGAGAGTGGGAGGGGGAGAGAGACAGAGAGGGAGGGGGAGAAAGGGAGGGTGGAGAGAGGGAGGGGGAGAGAGACTGATCACCCGAGGCTGGTTTCTGTGCATGCTCAGTAGAGCAAGCAGGATCCTGTCTATCAGTATCAGTATTTGGACACAGCTCAAAAACGCTACAAGTAGCGTTTTTGAAAAATGTTAAAAAACTGCAAGCCGCTGGATCCTCACTATAACGCACGCAAACGCATGTGAACGCATGTTGATGCTAGTCCATTGCAAATGCATTGAAATGAAAACGCATTTGCACTGGATCCGTTTTTGCGTTAAAAAAATGTTCAGGAAGCATGTTAAAAAAACGTAGTGTGAAAGCAGCCTAAGCAGAAAACATCCAAAACATCTAAACACATCACTACTGGTGAGGTTAGAAAAACAGCAATCTGCACGTTTTCCAAAAACAGCACCATCCTCATCCAACGGCTGAGTCAGGTATTGCACATCACTTTATTTCACAGCTCAGGTCCATTCAGTGCTGAAATACCAAAAGGGGCCCCTGCATAAGAGTGGCGCAATTTCTGGAAAATTAAAGTAGACAGTGGCATGATTTTTCTATCTTCTCATTCTGTTTTTGTTGGTGGACTTTTCAATATTTTGCACCTTTTTGAGTGAAATGCTGCAAGATCCTTTCAATAAGGGTGCGCTCACATGAGCCATATGAGTTGCACGAGTCTCGCATCGCATCACCCTACACGGCCGCATACTCTCCTGACAGGAGCGTGTCAAGCAGCATAAAAATACATACAGCCGACCCGCTCCTGTCAGGAGAGTGTGCGGCCGTGTCGGGTGATGTGATGCGAGACTCGTGCGACTCATACGGCTGGTGTGAGTGCACCCTAAGCTTTATGTTGTCACATATTAGTCTTCAATTGAACAAAAATGACAAAAATAAAAATAGATAGTACTTGTAATTGTACTCCATCGGGGTGCTCTAAAATGTTTTCAACATTTCTAAAAGTCGCAAATCATGAACTAGCCGAGAAACATCTGGATAATGAAAACTAAGTTGATATTACCATGCAAACCGAAAAAAAGGCCAAGAATGAAAAAAAGTAGAGTAAAAATATCACAAAAGCTGCAATAAAACTGGCACAAAAGCTGTAAAAAAATTTGGCGCAAAAAAACCCCCCTCCATCAAAATCGAAAATGGTATGCAATATAAAGAGCAAAAAGAATGATGAATCTGGCCTAATGTTTTAGAATTTCACACCACCCTTTAATACTAGATAATGATAATTCATAGAAGACTAAATATAATGTTGGTCTTGGAGGTTTTGTAATAGGTCAATGATGAACTATGAAACCTATAAATCAGTTATAGGAGCACAGGGCGGGAAAAATTAACATGTGCAGACCATTCTATAGAACTAGGAAACATAAATTAGTGTGGTAAAACTTCATTTTTGGGTTCTATATATAATACTGTTAGAAAATCCATAACAGTCATCATCAATATGGTCTAGTTCAGTGTACTGCATGTATTTAAAGTTTTATTTCAGGTATTATTGAAGAGTGTTGGTTCAGGTACAAAGCTAGGCTTACATCCACTCATTGCAAAGGTCCAATTTCTAAAATCATGGTTCTTTGTATCCCAATGTGAGTACCTGGAACTGGACCAAGCATCATCAAGCAGATTCTGCTGCTGGTGACAGAATTCCTTTGGCGTACCTTGTACACAATCTACTGCCAAAATAATAGGTTCCTCTTTTGTTGCTCACATCAGCGGTATTTTGCCGGAAATCCGGATCTGGCACAAATACGTTTCAGTTCCATTCATTTACAATGGAAGCGTGGCAACATGCGGTCACATGCAGTTGTGTATGACGCACGCAACTGCATGTGACCACATGTTGCCGTGTTTCCATTGTAAATTAATGGAACTGAAACGTATTTGTGCCGGATCTGGCTTTCCGGCAAAATACCACTGATGTGAGCCGCGCTTAAAATGAACATTTTCTGGAAGTTCCATGGTCAGTACCATATAGGAGGCGCATATCCCAACACTAAATATTAGGAAGACTCCAATTTGTAAGACCCTGCTACCATCTGATGTTTGGTTAAAACTCCCCTGATAAATTCTTGGAAAGAAGAAACGCGTCGGGAGGGACATGAGGAAAATATAGGTTTGTTTAGGCAGGGATAGCTGTATAATGCCCTTCTTAGGGCGGGGGTCTTGGGGGAAGTAGGGCATTAACAGTTCAATATGGTGAAAAGCAGGCTATGAGGCTGTTTTATGGCAACTCCTGTGATGGGAAACATGAAGGATTGGTAGCCTTTGACCATATTGGACTGCAGCCATAGGTGAGATTGTTCCATTATCTACCTTTCATGTCAGATTATATTCACACAGATAGGTTTTCTCCTTGTATGCTGTCTTTATTGTTTGATGTTGTTTGATGACAATATTCTGAACCATAATACATAATAGAGAGATTATGTTACATGTATGTATATATATATATATATATATATATATATATATATATATATATATATATATTGGAGTACCTGCTAATTATTATAGTGGTATCTCTGGTGAGGCACTTTCTTGCCCTGTCCAGAAAAAAAATCTGTGATTTTTTTTGAAGATTAATAAATTTATACAGGTTACTCTGACTTTAATTTTCATAATTTTACAGTATACAGTGAATGCAGCTGATGTCTTCACATCAAAACTATGAGCTGTGAACATATATCACTTATAATCGTAATGATTTATTATGGTTTTACAATGTGTCCATAAAATATATTGTCTGTGATTTTTTGATAAGATGTCGAGAAAAAAATAAAAAGTCCAGTTGGCACCCCTGATCTCTATGCAGACAAGAACCGGTATTTTCTTTCCGAACTCATTCGCATTTATTTAACATATCAAGTTTTTCTAAGTTGTAATTCATTTTATCTGTATAATATCAAATGTTCTATTTTAATCATCACACATTTGCTGCATATGAAAGTCCAAGAGCACCCTAGGAAGATGACTGACCACCATCTTCACTGGCTATGTTGTCAATGGGTGATATATAGTTAGCTATGGTGGCTTTGTAATATACCTCCTCTTTTGCAAAGTTCAGTTACAGTTTAGGAAAAATCTGTGAGGACCTGGAAACTAATACATCATCAAAACTCCTGAACACCTTCTCCTCTGACAACTCACTGGCAATCTACAATTTCTATTGAGAGCCTTGCGTGGGCGGGACAGCTCTCTCAGCTCTGCTACATGGCTAAGCCTAAAAATTATGATTGTTTCACCCATTAATCTAAGTGATACATCATTGGATTCAGAATATCTTTGCCTTCAACATGCTGCTCTAAGATGAGGTACCAAAAACCTGCTGACAGATTCCCTGTAAAGGGTTCTTCTCAACTCTATAGATGTCTGTTCGTGCTTTTAAAAACAATTTTCTGCTTATCAAAATTTGCAGACGTTCTTAGGATATTAATACATTTGTAAAACAAATCTTGCTGCCTTAGGCCTGAAATACACATCAGTGAAAAACCACGCACGTGTGTTACGTCCGTTTTTCGGGTCCATGTCCTGTTTTTGTGTCCGTTTTTATGGTCCGTGTGGCATCTGTGTGAACTGCGTATGCTAGCCGTGTGTGTGTGTGGAATGTCCGTGTGTGCGTGTGAAACTTAACTGACGTGTGTGTGTTGTCCGTGTGTGATGTAAAATGTAGTTGCTACATGTCGGCTGACAGCAGACAGCGACGCGCGCTGAGAATGAACTCGGGTGAACTTCATCCGACTTCATTGTCATACCGCAGCTCTGTCTAGGTGTCGCGTCCTGATTAGCGGTCACCCGTGAAGGACTCACCGGTGACCGCTAATCCCCTGAGTGACTGAAGTGAGCAGCGCGATTAGCGCTGCCGTCACTCAGGTTACCCGCGGCCATCTGGATCCTTCCCCCGTGACCTCAACTCACCTGTGATTTCATCGCTGTCACTCGGGCGACTTGCTGTCACAGTTGGAGTATCCAGCGGTGGCTGCGAGTAACCTCAGTGACAGCTCAGCTGATCGCACGGCTCACCTCAGTTGCTGTGTGGAGCTGACAGGAGCGGCGGTATTCTTCTGCAGCTCCTGTCACCTTCATGTAGCAGAGCTGGAAGAGACGCTGGACCTCCGTGGATTACGCCGGACATGGATGGGTATTTGGGGCATAATAAATTGGTGAATGCGGGTTTTTTGTAGTGTTTATTATTTCAAATAAAGGATTTTTTCACTGTGTGTGTTTATTTACTGTAACTTACAGATTAATCATTGGGGGTGTCTCATAGATGCCTGCAATGATTAATCTAGGACTTATTGGCAGCTATGAGCTGTCAATAACTCCTTATTACCCCGATTGCCACCACACCAGGGCAAATCGGGAAGAGCCGAGTAGAGTCCCAGAACTGTCGCATTTTTTGTATGCGGCAATTCCGGGCGGCTGCTGGCTGATATTGTTAGGCTGGGGGGCTCCCCATAACGTGGAGCTCCCCATCCTGAGAATACCAGCCTTCAGCCGTGTCACTTTACCCTGGCTGGTGTCAAAATGGGGGGGCCGCACGTCGTTTGTTTTTAATTATTTATTTTTTTTATTGTACAGTATAGACACGCCCACCGGCTGTGATTGGTTGCAGTGAGACAGCTGTCACTCAGAATGGGGGCGTGTCTCACTGCAACCAATCATAGGCGCCGGTGGGCGGGGAAAGCAGGGAATACGAGATTGAATAATGAGCGGCCGGCTTTTTCAAAATAGTAAAAGCCGCCGGAGTTTATTGAACAGCTGTGCAGCGCCGCACTGGTGATCGGGGAACGGTGAGTATGAGAGAGGGGGGACACTGACCGACATGGACAGAGAGAGAGAGGGACAGACAAGACAGAGAGACCGACCGACAGACTGAGTGAGGGAGATTGACCGACATACACAGAAAAAGAAAGAATGACCGACATCGCTAGAAAAAAGCACAAAATGTACACGGAGCATACAGAGATGCATCCGTGTCACGTTATTGTGCGCACATACCCATTGACTTTCATGGGGTCCGTGTGTGCGTGTTCCGTGCTGAAAACGGACATGCTTCCGTGCAAAACGGAAACACATACGGATCACGGACACGGACACACGGACCTTATGGAATCATGCACGTGTGACCTCAATGATAGATTAACATTGGTGCATGTTTGTTCGTGTCTCCGGTACATACGGAAATGGGACAAACACGCACGTGTTTAACGGATGTGTGTTTCAGGCCTCAGAGACCGACCACTGCAGCTATCTAGCTTGTTTGCAGTATGTTTAATCTGGCCAAGATTAATAGATATCAGCACTATCCAAAGATCCTTGCCAGCTTTCAAACAGTGATTACAAGCTTAATAGAAAAGAGTTTATAAGTAGGGATGATCGAATACTTCAAATATTTGTCTTCGCGAATATTTGCCGAATCCGTCGCTGCTATTCGACTATTCGTGAATATTCGATGCGCAATGTAAGCCTATGGGAAACCCGAATAACAACTATTTGGGCTTCCCATAGACTTAGGCGGGCTTTGCACACTACGACATCGCAGGCCGATGCTGCGATGCCGAGTGCGATAGTGCCCGCCCCCGTCGCAGCAGCGATATGTGGTGATAGCTGGCGTAGCGAAAGTTATCGCTACGCCAGCTTCACACACACACTCACCTGCCGTGCGACGTCCCTGTGGCCGGCGACCCGCCTCCTTGTTAAGGGGGCGGGTCGTGCGGCGTCACTGCTACGTCACACGGCAGGCGGCCAATCAGAGCGGAGGGGCGGAGATGAGCAGGATGTAAACATCCTGCCCACCTCCTTCCTTCCGCATATCCTACGGAAGCCGCAGTGAGGCCGGTAGGAGACGTTCCTCGCTCCTGCGACTTCACACACAGCGATGTGTGCTGCCGCAGGAGCGAGGAACAACATCGGACCATTGCGTCAGCGTAATTATGGATTACGCCGACGCTGTACCGATGATACGATTACGACGCTTTTGCGCTCGTTAATCGTATCATCCAGCCTTTACACACTGCGATGTCGCATGCGATGCCGGAAGTGCGTCATTTTCAATTTGACCCCACCGACATCGCACCTGCGATGTCGCAGTGTGCAAAGTGCCCCTTACATTGCGCATCAAATATTAGCATAGCGGCGACCTATTCGTCGGATATCCGCGAAGCCGAATATTTGAGGTATTCGATCATCCCTATTTATAAGCCCTGCACATGTTGTGCTGTATAGCAGTGGTGGTCGGTCACCAAGGAAATAAACTGTAAAGAAAAGTGTTTATATCCCAAGAAAAACTGAAAATATTAATAGACAGTAAATTGTACAATTACTTGTATTTACAAACACTGTCCAACAATACTCATTTATGAAGATGGTAATATAAGGTAATATAAGATCTTATATATGGTAATATAAGATTACAGTCCAACTTATAGATGTTTTTCAATCTTGCAAGCATCTTTCAGTACATAGAATGCCACAACAATGTGAATGAGAAGCAATGCTTTGCTAGACCGCATTATATGTACAATCCTTTGACATCAGCTATGTACATTTTGTACATTTTATATCATCATCTAAAGACATCTGAATAAACAGTTGCCTTAAAGGTGTGATAAACATGGCTGCTTCTTTCAGAAGGAGCTTATTTCTTATCTTGGAATTGGTGTTGTGTCTCAGCCTCATTCAATTGAATATGTTTAAGATGTAATACTAGTGGAATTAGCAAGGTGGCGGTCAGATAGGTGCACTAGGAAGCAGAAGGACTAGGAAGCTAGTCCTCCTGCTTCCTAGCGCTCCTATCTGACTGCCACCTTGCTAATTCCATTTGTATTATCCCATTGAGGGATCATCGGCAGGAGCAGCTCTGGTAGCGGAGAGCCACTTATTACTCACCAGGACCTACGGTTGCTGGGTTACTGGGCCTGTTCTGGCTGGCTTAGGACCTGTGGTGACGTACTTCCGGTCTCTCGCGATCATGTGACCTATCCGGAAGATTTCGTTCCACGCTGTTCCCCAGGATCTTCAGATAGCTCCAGTCTCCAGCGGGTTCCCGTGGATCCTTCACCGCATCAACCGGGGTTGTGCACGGGTGCACAACCTCTTGAGGTGAGCAGCCTCCGGGCTTTATCTAACTCCACCCTCACCACCGGGTGCTACACAGCACATCTCTTTTTCTCCTTCTGTCATTTAAGATGTAATACTAGATAGAACCTAAAAAGCAAGGATAGCACGATTTCTAAACATAAGCATTTGAGTACTACCATGCTTGGGTGCTCAGTACTTGTAAAGAGTAGTCGGATGCTCGGACGGGCTTGATTCATATACCGAGTATAATGGAAATCAATGGGAAACTCGGGCATTCTTCTCAAAGATCTTTTTGAAAAAGGTCAAGTTTCCCATTGACTTCCATTACAATCACCATTTGAGTGGAGCCCAACCAAGCATACGACCTACTCATTTCGAGTACCGAGCACCCGAGCATTGTAGTACTCACTCATCACTAATCCTTACTTTTTAAGTCTCAGGCTATGTTCACACAGGGCTTTTTTGGATGAGTGTTTGCTGCGTTTTTAGCTGCAGATTTGCCTTGGTTTTATGCAAATCCATGCTAATAAAAAGCTGATTTTTACAGTTCCAGCAAAGTCTATGAGATTTCTGAAATCTCATGCACACACACAAACCCATCAGGTTTTATCAAATACCTGCGTTTTTGGTCAGGTTTTTAAAGAATGAGCATGTCAATTCTTTGTTACAGATTTGCTGCGTTTTTTTCATTGATACAACCCATTTTGTAGAAAAAAGCAGCAAAGCCGCACCAAATCTGCCGCAAAAACGCCACTAAAAAACGCATGAAAAACGGACCAAAAACACACCAAAAACGCAGATGACTCAAAGGAGATTTCCTGCCACAAGATCAGGTTTTGGTCATGAAAATCGGAGCGTGTGGAATGCGATAAAACATCGCATTCCACTCGGACCAATACTACTCTATGGGGCAGCACCCATGAGCGATTATTTTCTCAGCCCTAATCAGACCGAGAAAACAATCGCAGCATGCTGCGACTGTAATGCGATCCTAGTTTCTCTCGCACCCATTCAAGTCTATGGGGCGAGAAAAAAATCGCACTGCACTTGTGGTACAACGGTGTAACGTGAGTGCAGTGCGAGAATGGAAATAGCCGGCTACGGAGGAGAGAGGGAGATAAATCCCTCCCTCTCCTCCTCCGTACTGGGCCGTCCCTCTGCAGCGCCGGCCCAGCCCTCCTCAGAGCTGGCCCGCCCCCTGCAGCTGAGGTCCAGTCGCACGATTGGACCTCAGTCGCAAGGACACTCGCATGACACTCGGCTCTGCTGTGCTGCCAGCGTGAGCCAAGTGTCATGCGAGGGGATCACAGTAATCCCCGTGTGGCCCCAGCTTAGTATACGTATATAAAGTTTGTTTCCTTTATGGTGTGTAATTTCTTATTAAGAGTAAATTATTCATACATTTAATTTAAAAGAAAAAAATAAATAAAACATTCAATTTTAGAAACAAAAAACTAGATTTATTTATTAGAAAATTGCCTTAATCATGATAGGAAGAAACAGTTGTGAAGCACGGATATCATTGCTCTTTGGTGGGAAGTCTGGGTTGGATTGGAAAGAGTCTTTTCTCAAATGAACCTACTGTGCAAGTGTTGAAAACGTCTATGATTCTCCTTTGGGGGCTTATCCAGATGCTGCCCTGGATAACCCAACAATTAGGCAAGAAAATCACTGGGGCCCTCAATCTGTAAACAGATGGGCGCAAGGGAGATCACAATTAGAATAGTAGGAGCCTTGGGAGGGACTGACATGGATGAGAAAATCATGGGCTGCAGAGTCTTGTATTTGTCATTATGTTGATGGAAAGGTAATATAAAATCATGAATAGGAGCCATTTAAAAACAAAATGGCCATACGGAAATATGGAAATTACTTTATTCTGTCACCCAGAAATCTTCTTTAATTCTTCTCTGGTTTTAAATTATGTTATAAAATTAACTTTTCCTATATTATATAGACCACAGCTGTTCACAATTAGAAGACATATGATATATGCAGGAAACCTTTTAATTTCCCTATTGCCACAAAATCCTTGTACACATTGTAACTGATCGTGTAACGACAGCAAATAGAAACTCCAGAGGAGAAAGAAACATCAAATATCACATAGTGTTTGCGGGTTTCCTTTGTCTTTATATATATATATAGGAGCTGTACTACCCGGGTTAATAACTGCTAATAGAATGTATTAACAAAAATGTATTCTGCACACAAAAAACACAATACAAATAGATATAAATGTAATTATAATGTCTGTCTCCCCCTCTGTATATCTCTCTCTGTCTCTCTCTCTTTGTCTGTCTGTCTCCCTGTCTGTCTCTGACTGTCTCTGTCTCTTTCTCCGTTTGTCTCAATATCTTTCCCTGTCTGTCTCTTTCCCTGTCAGTCTGTCTGTTTGTCTGTGTCTGTCTCTTTATGTCTGTCTCTTACCCTGTCTATGTCTGTTTCTTACCCTGTCTGTGTCAGCCTCTTTCCCTGTCTATGTCTGTCTCTTTCCCTGGCTGCATTGTGACACGCCAACATTCCATTTAAGGGCGTGGCTGCGCATTCTTCTAAAGTTCTGGCTGCACTGTGGCTCCCAGCTCCATTCGCTTTAATGGAGGCAGGTTTTTTGGTGAATAACTGTAAAGCATGGGGTTAAAATTTCCCCTCAAAACATGGCCTATGACGCTCTCGGGGTCCAGAAGTATGAGTGTGCAAACTTTTGTGGCTGTAGCTGCGACGGTGCAGATGCCAATCCCGGACACACACACACACACACACACACATATTCAGCTTTACATATTAGATTGGCATTGAGCTGTCTGAATATGGTTTCTACAGTGAGCAGCCTGTGACAACCATGGTTTCGCAGAGCCGTTAGGCAGGCCATCATTTTGCTTGGTTACACTGTTTTACAGCCAAATTGGTTCAGAGACGAAAACAGTTGAACCAAACTAACCTTGTGACGTTGAAAAAGAATGATCCTTAAATTTGCTGATTGGCTCTAATTGTCAAGCTCTAGAAGAGGTTGTATTTACTTATAACACCTTTCATGCTGCCTTATAGAAAAATTGTGTGTTTATTATTTCAGTATCATTATTGCAATGTTAGTAGCTAGTCTACTACATCATCTATTTAGTCTATTGCGCCTTCAGTATTCTATCAACTAAGGGAGACCAATCAAAAATCACCAACTCAGCTACAATGATGTAATCCTAATTACAATTGTATCACCTGCTTTTATAAACGCTCTCCGTGTAAGGTATACAAGTTTAGGATTTCTTAGCTTGGTTTTGCAGCATATTGACATGTGTTTATGTTTTTTTTCAGACATGCCTCATTCTTTCATTAACAAAGCAGATAGTTTTTCTACATATGATGAGAAGTCACTTTTGCGTCACACACGTAAACCTGACTACCATGATAAGGAAAGCCTAAAACCTGTATTTTGGCTGCAGAATAGTAAGTCAGTACAAGAGTTGGGCTCCACACATATGCTGCAATAGAAGTGCACACATCTTACCCAGTGGTTGAATGGGAAGAGGCAATCTATGCCCTTTGCAGTCCCAACAATCTGGAGAGAGCCAACCAATCACACAACCAATTGCTATTTCTGCATGTTGCCCCCCATTAGCAAAGGAGTTTCAAGGAAGAAGTGGACTTTGCAGTATCCCAACATTCCATTTGCAATATGCCCAGTACTCCAACAGAAGAACTGCTGGTTCTAAAAGCAGAAGAAACATTTTCAGTTGTGTCAAGTGATGAAGGAGAGGGCGTTTAGTGTCATTAAGCATCTTCCTCTCACCACCCAGTCTTTGTCAGGAACCTCAACTCAACCCAACATTATAACACAAAGAGAACCGAACAATTTTGTTAGAGATCTGGATCTGCCCAAGAGTAATGCCAGCGTCACACGGTATGATATATCGGGCAATATGTCGGCGGGGTCACGTCATAAGTGACGCACATCCGGCATCGTTTGATATATCGTAGCGTGTGACAGCTACGAGCGACGGTGAACGAGCAAAAATACTCACCTTATTGTTGCTCGTTAACACGTCGCTCATTTTCAAAAAGTCGTTTCTTCTTCTCTGCGCCGGTTGTTCATCGTTCCCGAGGCAGCACACATTCAGGAAGAGGATGTTCGCCGCCCACAGCGAGGTCGTCCGGGAGGTAAGTCCATGTGACAGGGGGGTAACGACTTTGTGCGCCACGGGCAACTAATTGCCCATGACGCACAAACGACGGGGTGGGTACGATCGCTGGTGCGATCGAACGATAGATCGTCCCATGTGACGCCGGCATAAGGATGAGCTCTTAGGTTTCAGCAGTGGATTCTCCTAGTGGGCAATATTCAGATTTCTTTCTTCCGCAACCATGATAAAGATCAAGATGCAAGCAAAAAAGAGATGTCACTGAAGGAGACGAAATTCTGTAGTGCAATTTCTTTAACTGTTTACAATCCACGATAGTGTTCAGACATGTTTCAGTTATTTAAATAGTTGTTATTTCCTCTAAATGAAAATTGGTATAACAAAATATTCTGCATCTTTATATTTACAAAAATAATAATGTTTTAAAGTACTGAAACTTTTATGAACTAATTATATGTCACAATAAAAGGAAAACTCTGATAAAGAAAAAAGAGACAAGTAAAAAGTTTAATTGTAAGATTTGAATTCTGGAAGTGAAAATCATTAAGAAATGGCTCTTTTCATAACTGAACCCGACAACTTTTGAAAATATGCAGAGCAGTGTTATTTACAAATAGTTTATAAAATGATGATATAAGCTGAATATTTTACATGGTCGATGTAGTAAATCAATAATGATGTGCCATTTCACTGTTTCCAGTTATGTACATTGCGAGTGTGCTCAGATTATTGATTTCTGTTTACATAACTAAAGGTGCATTCAGTGTGAACACAGACAAATTAATTCTGTGGTTTGGTGCGTGATGGTAAAAATATGAGCGTATGTGTTATGTGGACTCAGCGGAAGATAAATTTGCAAATGCTTCACTGGTCATTTGTGATAAAAGCTAATGTGATCTGAGCCTCTATTCTTTACCCTCTTATGAACTATCAAAGACTAAAATGTTTAGGACTCTTCATCACTGCTATTATAGACGGCAATATTGGTGGTAGAAAAATATAGATTTAGAAGTGTTGCGTAAGATTAGAAAAAAAGACATTATTTTTCATAAACAGCGCCACTAGTTTTCATTCAAATCAATAGGAGGTGGCCGCTATCAGAAGATGGGGCAGCCCCGGAATGGAGTGTTTCTGGCCACAGCCGGCACCTGGAGAAGCTGATCAGCAGGGGTGCAAAGGGTGTCGGACCCCAACCAATCATACATTAATGACATCCTAAGGATAGGTCATCAATGTTAAAGTAGTGGACAACCTCTAAGTTTTTGGTGAAGAAATTTCTACACCACTTCTGCATCTCTTGGCAGGAAAAACACAGGATAAAATACGCACATATGTGCCGCATGTTTGATGCGTTTTGATATGCGTTTTTTTCCATTCATTAATATGGGTGAAATCAGCAGGAAGAACGATGAAAGAATTATCAAAGGGAAGAATTAAATCTGCACCAAATCTGCAAGGAAAAAATACTCAATGTCTACATGAGACTTCAAGATTCTTAAGCGGGCTTTACACGCAACGACATCGCTAACGAGATGTCGTTGGGGTCACGGAATTCGTGACGCACAACCGGCGACGTCGTTGCGTGGGCAATGCAGGAACGACCATTGACGATCAAAATTACTCACCAGATCGTTGATCGTTGACCGGTCATTCCTATCCCAATTATCGTTGCTGTTGCAGGACGCAGGTTGTTCGTCGTTCCTTTGGCAGCACACATCGCTATGATTGACACCGTAGGAAGGAGGAACAACACCGTACCTGTGGCCGCCCGCAATGAGGACGGAAGGAGGTGGGCGGGATGTTCGGCCCGCTCATCTCCGCCCCTCCGCTTCTATTGGGCGGCCGCTTAGTGACGCCGCTGTGACGCCAAACGAACCGCCCCCTTAGAAAGGAGGCGATTCGCCGGCCACAGCAACGTTGCTAGGCAGGTAAGTATGTGTGACGGGTGTAAGTGATGTTGTGTGCCACGGGTAGCGATTTGCCCATGACGCACAACCTACTGGGGCGGGTGCTTTCACCAGCGACATCGCTAGTGATGTCGCTGTGTGTAAAGCCCGCTTTATTCTCTTTACAGGAAACCCTTCAGGATTTGTGACAAATCTGCCGGACAAAAGCATTAAAGCGCAACGTGTGCACACAGCTTAATGGTTTATTTTTATTAATTAACAAAAAACAAAGAGAATGAACAAAGAAGAAATCTAGATCAAATCAACATTTAGGCTATGTGCCAACGGTGAGTTTTTTCATGCTTTTGCAGCGTTTTCAATTGCACCTTTTTAGTGCCCAAAATGGCTGCGTTATGATTTCCCAGCAAAGTCTATGGGAAATAGGGTTTTCCTGTGTCCACCATGCAGTTCAAAATGCTGCGTTTAATTTGCATATTTTGTGGCAAAAAGCATGCATTTAAAAAAGCAGCATGTCAATTGTTTTTGCCATTTGAGGTGCGTTTAGATAACATAGAAGTCAATGAGAAACAGGGAGTAACCAAGAAACATCAAAATTCCAGCGTTTTACCTGCTTTTTAGGTGCAGAAAACATGCGTTTTGGACTACTAAAACGCATGCTTTGTGCACATCAAAATAATGATTTCATATGTCCCTTTACACACACACACATAATCCGACAATTTATTTAAAGAAAATTATCATTTTATTGCTATATTTCCGTTTTTTATTAAATAACCGCTATAATTCTATTAAATCTTGCTATTTTCTTTTTTTTCATACAAATATTTATGTGCCCATTTTTTTCTCTTTTTTCATTTGGTTTGACTGTTGTAACTTTATTTATCAGTGTCTTGATGTTCAAAATGCATGTGTCAAAAAGCATTTGAAAAAGCATTCAAAAAGCGCTAAAAACGCATCAAATACGCGGCAAATACGCATGCGGTTTCAGCGCTAAATTTCAGCAAAAGGCAACTTTGGCTAATTCAATTAAGGACAAAACATGCATTTAGAACTGCAAGTAGGGAAAAGCAACGTGGACACATAGCCTGAGCGTTAACACCCTTTCCCTTCAAAAGATGATGATGATACGGCTGTCACAGACCCCCCGATCTTAAAATCATCGAGTTCATCAGGGATTACATGAAGAGACAGAAGGATTTACACGAGTGTACATAAAGACAAGATCTGAAGTTAGTTCTCCAAGATGTTTAGAACAACATCTTTCAAAAACTATGTGCAAGTGTTGATGATTGAACAATTGATGCTTTAATGCTATTTATAAGTCAAATTATGATCACACCAAATATTGATTTACATTTCTCCTTTGTTCATTCACTTTTTGCATTTTGTTAATTGATAAATATAAACTATTAACAATTCTATTTTTAATAGCATAATTACTTTATAGCCGTTTTTCTACCCGTGCCTGAAAGCTTTGCACACTACTGTAATAATATACACTTATTTGAACTATATGTCTTTATTTGTTCCTACAATATATGTCAATAGATAATTCTAATTAAAAACAAGTTTGTAAATTCTACATGTATAAACATCACATTAAGTGCCTGACAATTATTCAGACGTAAGTGGCAACATACGCTCAGTCTATCTCTGCCCAGTCTTTTTTTAAGGGGTTTTCCACTACTTTGACATTGATGGCCTATCCTTAGGATGTACGGCACCCCGCACCTCCGCCGATCAGCTATTCTCGGTCCCAGTGGCAACAGCAGATGGACAGAAATGCTCAGTTCTGGTGCTGCTCCGTCTTCTGATAGCGTCCGGGTACTGCATATCCACCGCCTATTGATTAGAATAGGAGGCGGATGTGCAGTACCCAACCGTGGCCACTATGAGAAAATGGAGCAGAGCCGACACTGAGCATTTCCGGCCACCTGCTGCTGTAATGCCCTGGACCCCAGGGGTCACAGAATAACACCACATACACACACCCCCCTTCCCTGGTCAGGAACACCAGTCAAACAAAACCCTTGTTGCCTCCCTCCAGGGTCTGATGTCCACACCAGGTGGGGCGGAGCCAGGCGTTTGGCCCCACCCACCGAGTTCACAGGCCTGGAGGCGGGAAAAGACAGTAGTTAGATTGTGGTAGACAGTGGAAGTGAGAGGAGTAAAACTGTGTGTGTGTGTGTGTGTCTGGGTCGGAGCCCAGGCACAATCAGCAAGGTCGGCAGATGGTGGTGGCCGTCTGCAGGAGTTGGTGGAAGTCAGCGGAACCGTAGGACCGGGATCGGGCGGTGGCCCGCCGGTAACGAACCGGGGAGCAGATTGAAACCAAGCACCAAGGCAGGGTACTCAGACCCTGACTAGGCTCAGAAGCCGCCGTAAAGGTCAAATTCTCTGATTGCGGTCTGGACCTCAGGGGTTCATTCCCAACCAAGTTCCGTCAGAAGGCAACAGCCCAACCCGTCCGGATAAGAGCCACCGCCAAGGGCCAGAGATCCAAGGGCCAGCGTCTGCGGGCAAAACGGGCTCTCCCGACACGTACAAGCCAGGGAGCGGACTACCCGTGGGAAGCCATAGGAGTCAAACACTTACACATAGGTGCAGGGAACGACAGCCACCATCAACCCGTCCGGGGAGAGTAAAGACATCGCAGCCGACTGCGGGCCCCGTCCATCCGGCCGTTTGGTTTACCAGAGACTCTGTTCTTGTCTACCTGAGTGAGTACACCAGTGCCATCCGGCACCGTGCTGCACCGCAACGTCGCACCCGCGTCCACGCTGCCTCCCCGCATCGGCACCTGCACTTATCCCTCCTCCCTACTCCACAACAGGGGCCCCGGGACCAACAGTCCCTACCCACTGAGGGGTCAACACCTTACCTGCTCTCCGCCATCGCTCCTGGGATCCCCCGTCACCAGCAGCGGTGGCGCCCACCATCACCACAACCCGTGGGTGGCGTCACAACCGACATCCAACCACCAACCTCCCCCCCTTTTTCACTCGGGGGCGAGGAGGCGCTGCTCGAGCCCCCGGGTCCGGCCCCGTGCTCGAGCCACCGAGGAGCAGAAGCACCGGACCCGAGCGCCAGCAAACCCCCAGGCGAGCGGCGTTCCCAACCCCTTCCGCCCGCGACAACTTGGCGTCATGAATAGGATCCTACCCATCTACTTACTAGTAGAAGCGCGCCTTGCAGTCCCCGCCGGCGGTGTCCGGCCGAAAAATTTGAAATTCCGCCATCTTGGGCGCGAAAACTTCCCTCTCGAGTCGTCTTCCCCGAGCAGGGAAGGCGCGAAAGTGAAGCCCCGCCCCCAGGAGGAGGTGCCGGAGAGAACCAAGGGGGGGCGGGTGAAGGCCTGCCAGATGTAACCGAGGGGATAAAAGGGCAGGGACGCCAGGACTCTGCCATTCATCCGGTTCCTGGAAGTATCCGCGCAAGATGTCCGTCCCGTCCGGCAATACTGAGATCCCGGAGCCCGCGCCAGGAACAGCGGCGTGGATGGAGGCCCGGACAGCGCAGATGTGTTGCCACCTGCAGGCTCAAGTCTGGTTCCTAATGGAGCGATGGGCAGCCGAAATGGAGGAGGTAGCGGCGGCTGTGCGGAAACGCGAGGCGGAGGCAGTGCTGGAGGAGCGGGTAAGCAACCCACGTCCCTGTGTCCCGGAGGGACCGATCACGGCAGCCCGGTCTGTGCCCGTTCACCCTGCTGCCTCTCCAGCCACCTGAACCGGTTGTCGCTGCCCCGCCAATTGGTCCGCTGCCCCCGGTACCGGCAGTGGAGTCCGGCTCGCCCGACCCAGAGGAAAAGCCTGTAAGCGCAGCCCGCGGACAACCATACGAGCAACCCGCACCGATCCCGCTACCGTGGAGGGTCCCTCGGGAGGTGTCCGTCCATGAAGTGACTGCGCCCAAGAGAGTCCTGGCTCCGGCAGTCCGCCCAGCCATGGAAGTAGTGGAGGCCGCCAGCAGGAAGGCCCAGCAGGTGAGGCCTGCCATCCCTGAAACCCACGCCTCGGCTGAGGCAGCGCCGGGTCGCCGCTGTAAGGCAGCATCCCAGGCCGCGTCACAGTGGGACTTCCCAGCAGTGGTACCGGTCGTAGCTGGTGCGGGGGAGATCCAGCGGGGCCCGACCCGCGCGCAGCAGGAGTATGCAGGTGCTCCATTTTGGGATAGGCAGCCGAGCCAGCTGGGCCGCGAGATTGCCGCCAGGGGGCAGCAGAGATCCGAAGTGCTGGCCCACACAATCCGAGAGAAGGATAACCTCCGGAATGCCACCTACCAGGTGCGGGGCCCAATCTACGAGGGCCAGGTCAGGCGATTCGATCCCCAACGTGGGTATGGATTCATCTATGAGCCGGGCCTGGAGGCCAAAATCTTTGTAGCTCGCAGATATGTAAATTCTCACCTCCCAGCGGGCCACCCAGGCCGTGGCCTGCAGCCGGGTGACCTGGTGACGTGCACCCGACACTGCGGGGAGAGGGGCTGGTTCGCCCTTGATGTGAAGGAAAGAGAAAGCCGCGGTGTCCCGAGGCGGCCCAAGTCCCCTCCCCCACCATGCCGTCCGGATGTGGAGCTGGAGGCGTATGAGGAGGGCGACCTCAAGTGATTGGCAGCGGACTTCCGTTGCAGAAGAACCGTTATCCCCGTTGGGACCCTCAGTATGTTGTCCCCCTTTTTGCCACGTTATCTCCCTAAAGCAGCCCACATGAGAAACTGCTCATGAACACGGCCGAGAACTAGCAGGCCACCCACGAACTTGTGGGCTTGTAAATAATTCCGGGCTGGAGTCCCGTTAACTGCCTCCGGAGAGGCAGGTTGGAGGAGGGACCCGCAGCAGAGCAGGCTGGGGTCCGATCACCACCAGGACCGGTGACCATCCTCTGGGGTCAGGGGTCCCCCTGGACGTGGGGCCCCCTGAATGACAGTCGGGTGCGAGATACCGTACCCGTTCCAGCTTGGGCAACCTGAACCAGGTTCTGTTTTCCGGACTGAGGAAAAGGGGTGCTGTCCGCTTCTTAGGGGCAGCATCAAGGTTTAGGTTGTTTGGGTGGGGAAGCGGAAGAACTGGGACCCGTCCGTTGTTATTAAAAATGTTTATTACTGTTAGTAACGTTAAAGTGCCATGCCTCCAGTAAGGGAAGATTTGAAAATGCATACAGTTGTTTGTTTTATATCTTTTCAGAAAAAAAATAAAACCGGTGATGGACGGGCAGCCCGCGGACGGTTTGCGTTTTACCAAGGGGGAGTGTGACGCCCTGGACCCCAGGTATCACAGAATAACACCACATACACTCACCCCCCTCCCCTGGTCAGGAACACCAGTCAAACAAAACCCTTGTTGCCTCCCTCCAGGGTCTGATGTCCACACCAGGTGGGGCCGAGCCAGGCGGTTGGCCCCACCCACCGAGGAGTTCACAGGCCTGGAGGTGGGAAAAGACAGTAGTTAGATTATGGTAGACAGTGGAAGTGAGAGGAGTAAAACTGTGTGTGTGTGTCTGGGTCGGAGCCCAGGCACAATCAGCAAGGTCGGCAGACGGTGGTGGCCGTCTGCAGGAGTTGGTGGAAGTCAGTGGAACCGTAGGACCAGGGTCGGGCGGTGGCCCACCGGTACCGAACCGGGGAGCAGATTGAAACCAAGCACCAAGGCAGGGAACTCAGACCCCGACTAGGCTCGGAAGCCGCCGTAAAGGTCAAAGTCTCTGATTGCGGTCTGGACCTCAGGGGTTCATTCCCAACCAAGTCCCATCAGAAGGCAACAGCCCAACCCGTCCGGATAAGATCCACCGCCAAGGGCCAGAGATCCAAAGGCCAGCGCCTGCGGGCAAAATGGACTCTTCCGACACGTACAAGCCGGGGAGCGGACTACCCGTGGGAAGCCATAGGAGTCAAACACTTACACATAGGTGCAGGGAACGACAGCCATCATCAACCCATCCGGGGAGAGTAAAGACATCGCAACCGACTGCGGGCCCCGTCCATCCGGCCGTTTGGTTTACCACAGACTCTGTTCTTGTCTACCTGAGTGAGTACACCAGTGCCATCCGGCACCGCGCTGCACCGCAACGTCGCACCCACGTCCACGCTGCCTCCCCGCATCGGCACCTGCACCTATCCCTCCTCCCTACTCCCCAACCAGGGCCCCGGGACCAACAGCCCCTACCCATGGAGGGGTCAACACCTTAGCTGCTCTCCGCCATCGCTCCCGGGATCCCCCGTCACCAGCAGCGGTGGTGCCCACCATAACCACAACCCGTGGGTGGCGTCACAACCGACATCCAACCACCAACCTCCCCCCCTTTTTCAGTCGTGGGCAAGGAGGCGCTGCTCGAGCCCCCGGGTCCGGCCCCGTGCTCGAGCCACCGAGGAGCAGAAGCATCGGACCCAAGCGCCAGCGAACCCCCAGGCGAGCGGCGTTCCCAACCCCTTCCGCCCGCGACAACACCACAGCCAGAACTAGAAACAGCTGATCGGCGGGGGTGCAGGGTGTCGGACCCCGGCCAATCAGACATTGATGGCCTATCGTAAGGATAGGCTATCATTGTAAAAGTAGTGGACAACCCTTTTAAGGAGTTTTTTTCTCTCTTGTCAACCATTGGCTGACATGTACTCCCATTCTCATAAAGAAAAAAGGTTTTTCAGCAACTGCTGTATGCAAAACATCATAATATACAACTCAAATGCTGTAGAATTTTTTTTATTACAATAAGATGGAGAAGTTTTAAATTAATCAAGGGTGGATAGGATGCTACCACAGCATTAAAAAAGAGGTTCTCCAGGAGCTAAGGTGTATTTCGAGTTATAATGTAGACACTACTTCAAATTATAAAGAATAGTAGTCATGTCAGTGTTATAGCCTATATTGATAATCTTGACTTGGTCATGGAAGTTGTCGATGACTTGTAATGTTCTTATACAGTAGTGGACCCCAAGTTTTCTGACTTTGAAAGCCACATTCAGCTCCGAGAGGGCTGTGAGCCACATCCAGCTGCAGCCACCCTCACAATAGTGATAGCCAGAGCTCCATTACCAGTATTACAGTCAAAGCTTTTCCATAGAAATAACACTGAGGTAGTATACAAAGATCCAGGGGTTCCCACAATACCCCCATTCAGTATTACTCCCACATCAATTAAACGCTGTCACATCCACCTTCACGCACCTCCTCTGACAGGTACTACCATTCTGCCTCCAGCTTACCATACTTAAATTATCTCTAAACCCCCAAGGCCAGCATGGGGGCTTCCAGATTTGCGATTTCTGGGGTGCTACACACACAATTCAATATCTGGAGACCTGCTCTTCATAGCTATTTGCTAAACCAGGTGCTAACGCACCAAGCTAACAGGTAGCCATGAGGCAAACAACATGCGCCGCAAGTCACAGGTTGGCAACCTCGTTATACAAATATCATTGATAGTAACTGCTCTACTATATCTATATTTGTATATCTATCAATATATATAGTAATATATTAATATATTAATTTTTACATAAATCTACAATTAAAAATATAATCTATGGCCCACATGTGTAGCTTTGCTACCACAGATACAGAATGTGGCTTTGTGGCATTTTTCAGCTAGCGGGCTCCAGGCACAGTCTACCCTCATGATATTAATCATGGGCAGAGAACTGTCAGCCTGGAGGAGCAAAATTCATTTTCAGGAAGACCTCAGAGCTCATGAAGGTCTCAATCACTTCTAGATAATATAGAATAATTTAAAGAAGTTGGCCACTACTTTTTAACTGAAGGGCTATCCTTTTGATAGGCCATCAATATATGATTGGTTACGATGCGTTGAGTTATCAATGCCAGCTGGAAGTTGTGAGATGCTGCCAGAACATATAATCTCCATTATTAATCTATAGTGGTTGCAAACGGGTACTGCAGATCCACCACCAAATGAATAATGAATGGATATGCAGTACTCAGCCACAGGCTACTATAGTTTAATGGAGATGCTGTGTTCTGGCAGCATCCAAGACCTTCCGGCGTCAGTAACAGCTGATCAATAAAAAAAACAGTGACCAACCCCTTTAAGAGACTGCTTAGTTTCTAGCTAATTTCAGTCCTTTCATTACTCTAAATGTTTCATTATAAAAAAATGATCTATACATTATTTACAGAGAAGATCTTCTCCTCCTCTGACTTCTACAATATATTTTTATTTTATCAGGATAACCTGATTTACCAAAACTGTAAACCATACAAGGAAGCAATAGATAGATGGAAAGCACTCTATAAGCAATGATATATACAAGTTATATATGGATGAAATCATTTTTATACAACCTTATAATTACATTTTTAGAGAATTTTTTTTGTCTGTACTTATTATTATAAACTACTGCTTGGAGACAGCAGCTTTATTGAGGTTACTTCACCAAAAGGTAAAAGATAAAATATAAGCGACATAGATCAACATTTATGACCTAGTTTTATAGTAAACTACATAAAAGTTAAAAGTCATAGCACATGCTACTTATGAGCAACAATTTGCTAATTTTCTTGACAATCAAAAGATTTTTAAAAAGCAGAGAAAATGGGTGTGGTTTGTATTAAAGGGACTCTGTCAGCAGATTTCTGCAATGTAACCTGAAGACAGCATGCTGCAAGTGTTAAAACAGAGACTTCAGCCCTGCATCTGTTATCTCACAGTCTTTTTTTATTTACCTGCAATGTCAGCTTAAGCTTGTTATCTTTATCATTAGTGGATCTCAGCAGCTTCTGAGATCTAGTCCAACTATGGGGTGCTTCACACACAGCGAGATCCCTACTGAGATCGCTGCTGAGTTACGGTTTTTGTGACCTCATTAGCGATCTCGCTGTGTGTGACACTGAGCAGCGATCTGGCCCCTGCTGTGAGATCGCTGCTCGTTACACACAGCCCTGGTTCGTTTTTTTATTGTTGCTCTCCCGCTGATAAGCACACATCGCTGTGTGTGACAGCGAGAGAGCAACAATCCTGAATGTGCAGGGAGCAGGAGCCGGCGTCTGACAGCCTGCGGTAAGCTGTAACCAAGGTAAACATCGGGTAACCAAGGTGGTTACCCGATATTTACCTTCATTACCAGCCTCCGCAGCTCTCACGCTGCCAGTGCCTGCTCCCTGCACACACAGCTAAGTGGTGTGCGCTGGTAACTAATGTAAACATCGGGTAACCATACCCGATGTTTACCTTAGTTACCAGTGTCCGCAGCTTCCAGACACCGGCTCCGTGCAAGCGCAGCGTCGCTTGCATGTCGCTGCTGGCTGGGGGCTGGTCACTGGTCGCTGGTGAGATCTGCCTGTTTGACAGCTCACCAGCGACCATGTAGCGATGCAGCAGCAATCCTGACCAGGTCAGATCGCTGGTCGGATCGCTGCTGCATCGCTAAAGTGTGAAGGCACCCTATGTCCCCTCTGTGATTATCAACTTCTGTTTATGGAAATTTACACTGAAAGCCTGGTGTTGGCGAGGGCAGCTCTCAGAGCTCATGCTACATTCAAAGTCTCAAATCTTTCACTGTGTCAGAACTGCTGCAGCCACTAATCTAAGTGATACAGCATTGAACTCAGGGCATCTTTGCTGCTCGCAGATGAGGTAGCAAAAACCTGCTCACGGATTCCCTTTAAGTATGCCTGGTTTTCAAGTTTTAAGCCCCCTTCACGTTTGCGTAGAAAACACGTATGTGAAAAAACGGTGCCTGTGCCAACATCGTACCATCAATGAGTCATCCGTGTTTGTCCGGTACGGCTAAAGAAAGGTGTTACATAGTATTTCCTATACTTTCAATGTTAAACACAACACATAGACAGCAAACACATAACAGAAGAATGGCATTCGTGTGCTGTACGTGTTTTTCATGGACCCATAGACTTGTATTGTCCCTTGTCATCCATGTTACTGATAAAAAAACAGACATGTGAAAATCACCATAGGTTATAATGAGTATGTGTGGTATCCGTGAAAAAAAAATGGATGCCACTGTTACCGGAAACACAGATATTTAAAGGGTCTTTAACATATACATACTCATCTGTCAAGATCTCCCCTGCCACTGGCTATCCTGAATAGATCATTGACGCATTTATCCATGGATCTCATTACAGATACAGTTGAAACCAGAAGTGTATGTGCTGAACTGTAACAAGGCCATATTTACAAGTGGCCGCTGGCACGCTTTGCATTTTTTGCATTATTTTCACATACAGTATCTATTTTTACACATATTTATTAACTGTTTGATACTTACATATTTATGATCTATAGGCATATTTATTACTTTTTGCATAACTTAAACATATAATATACATTTTTGAACATATCTATTGACTTTTTGACTATGATCTATGGGCATATTTATTTTGTTTCCTGAATTTTAATGTATATTGTGGGACGCCCCCTGATGAAGGCTTTATGCTGAAACACGTGTAGGGACGGACGCCAGCACCAGCAGGAGGAGATGCCATTAGGTAATTGCTATGGATCATTTTGAAGATATCACTCTGATCACTGTGGATTTAATGTGATGGTATATTTCTGACTGTCACTTGTACCTTCTATTATTTATGACCCTGCCTGCTTATGCATACAATTGTCTCACCTTTCTGACAGTATAAGCAGTGCTGTGTATGCATAGCTTTGTACCGGCACATTTATTTTACTCATCTCTCCCCTGCTGTTTATGTTGGTGTTTCTTTCAATCACTCTTGTCTATACCTTGTTTTTATTCTTAAACTAATAAAAATTATATTTTATGGCTCTCTGTATGGTTTCCTTTTGGTAATTTTAGCTGAGTATATTCCCTGTTTTTATATGTAATTATTTTTTCTTTTAAAAAAGGGATCTTTTCCTTATCATTAATACAAATTCAAATGTTTTATTCTGTTAGTCTCATTTCTGGGGTCCTGAAATACGGACCACAGTTGGTGCTTCCTCATCCACTATATACTGGGACATGATTGTTATAAGCAACTATTGTGAGAAGCTTGTGGAAGGATATCCAAAATGTAGAAAGTAATAAAAATGCCTTAAAATATTCTCTCTCATTATTCTGGCATTTTGCACAGGTAAATAATTTTGGTTCCTATTTGACCTAAAACGGGAAAGGTTTATTTTTATTTCATGCCAGATAGTGAGAAAAACATGCAGATGTGTCTTTTTAGATAGTTGATGTAAACTTTTGGTTTCAACTGTAAATATGGATTGAAGGTGAGATGACATGGCCGTAGTGTGGCTGCTGGCTGAATAAATAAAATACATTATTAAGTATTTGAAATGGATTTTGAAGTGATTCCTCTTCAAAATCCACATTAAAAAATTGAGTAAGAGCATAGCCTCGGGGTATGTGCACACATTTTCTTCAGGCGGATTTTGTCTTGAAGAAGCACTGCAAAGTCGCTGCAAAAAATGAACATAATGGACAGAAAAATAAAAATGACATTGCTGTGCACATGTTCAGTCTTTTGTTACCTTTTCAAAGGCCACAATCCGACTGGATGGTCGCATCCTCGCTCAATACTCAATACACTGCTTTACACTGGCGAATCCTTACAGTGCACAGTGCGCACGATGTGAGGATTCACAAGTCTGCAGTCATATAGAGTGACACAGAGTGACACAGAATGGCTGCAGACCGGTGGATTTAAATCGGACAACCCCCTCATTCAAGGTTCGAAAACCATGAATGAATTAAAACAAGTGGCATAGTCATTCTCTGAGCGGCTGCCAACAGGAAACCGCTCCCTAGTAACAATCTAAACTTTAGAAAAGAGAGATTGGTGATGGAGTTGCAGCAAACGCGATGGCAATACCGCCAACAAAGCCGCTTGAGGAAAAGCTTTTGCCTGAGGCAGCTCCACCTAAGAAAAGTTTGGTGTCTTAAATGATTTCACAAAAATAGAATTGATTCATTCTCTTTAATTTTCTGTAAAACCTTTGTCTTTACGGTATGTTCACATTTAGCCTTATTCCTGTGGTCCAAAATGTCCATTTTTCAAGCAGAAGATGCTTCAGGAATTGCTCCCTTTCTTTGGATTTTTATACACCTGAAGCATCTTATTTTAGTATTTTTGATCATTTCCTGAGCACTTTTTAAATGTTTTTAGCCTTGCCAATTGACTTCTAATGTGAAATATTAAGCGTATTCCTTGTAGAAAATGCCAGAAGAATGTAAATATCACTTCTTTTAAATGCTTGGCGTCTTTGAAAGCCTGAAGCGTTTAAAAGATGTTCAAAAGCCTGAATAAATGAATATCAAGTCGTGTTCACATACTAATTATTAGGACCATCCTGATGATCATTTTTTTGTCACTTTTTCAGCCATTTTTTTGAGTGGACCCGCTGTAAAGTAACAAAGGCGCAATGTGAATATCCTCATAGAGCATCTGTACACCTCTGTGGGCCCCCTCTATACCTCTGTATATCCTACAGCTTCTGCCCATGGCACGAATCACCTTGAGGACCTATAGTTAGCAATGTTCCTATCCAGCGCTGGAGACGAGTTCAAATCCGACCAAGGAGAACATCTGCTTGAAGTTTGTATATTTACCCTGTGTTTGCCTGGGTCGGTTTCCTCCCACACCCAAGACATACTGATAGGGAATGTAGATTGTGAGTACTATTTGGGAGTGATGACAATGTGTGTAAGGCGCTATGGAATTTGTCAGCGTTATATAAGCAATCATTCTAATAATAATCTTTATGAATGTCTCTTGATAAAAATGTTTTTACACTACTCTATGGATATATATATATATATATATATATATATATATATATATATATATACAGTTAGGTCCAGAAATGTTTGGACAGTGACACAATTTTCGCGAGTTGGGCTCTGCATGCCACCACATTGGATTTGAAATGAAACCTCTACAACAGAATTCAAGTGCAGATTGTAACGTTTAATTTGAAGGTTTGAACAAAAATATCTGATAGAAATTGTAGGAATTGTACACATTTCTTTACAAACACTCCACATTTTAGGAGGTCAAAAGTAATTGGACAAATAAACCAAACCCAAACAAAATATTTTTATTTTCAAAATTTTGTTGCGAATCCTTTGGAGGCAATCACTGCCTTAAGTCTGGAACCCATGGACATCACCAAACGCTGGGTTTCCTCCTTCTTAATGCTTTGCCAGGCCTTTACAGCCGCAGCCTTCAGGTCTTGCTTGTTTGTGGGTCTTTCCGTCTTAAGTCTGGATTTGAGCAAGTGAAATGCATGCTCAATTGGGTTAAGATCTGGTGATTGACTTGGCCATTGCAGAAGGTTCCACTTTTTTGCACTCATGAACTCCTGGGTAGCTTTGGCTGTATGCTTGGGGTCATTGTCCATCTGTACTATGAAGCGCCGTCCGATCAACTTTGCGGCATTTGGCTGAATCTGGGCTGAAAGTATATCCTGGTACACTTCAGAATTCATCCGGCTACTCTTGTCTGCTGTTATGTCATCAATAAACACAAGTGACCCAGTGCCATTGAAAGCCATGCATGCCCATGCCTCCACCATGTGTTACAGAGGATGTGGTGTGCCTTGGATCTTGTGCCGTTCCCTTTCTTCTCCAAACTTTTTTCTTCCCATCATTCTGGTACAGGTTGATCTTGGTCTCATCTGTCCATATAATACTTTTCCAGAACTGAGCTGGCTTCATGAGGTGTTTTTAAGCAAATTTAACTCTGGCCTGTCTATTTTTGGAATTGATGAATGGTTTGCATCTAGATGTGAACCCTTTGTATTTACTTTCATGGAGTCTTCTCTTTACTGTTGACTTAGAGACAGATACACCTACTTCACTGAGAGTGTTCTGGACTTCAGTTGATGTTGTGAACGGGTTATTCTTCACCAAAGAAAGTATGCGGCGATCATCCACCACTGTTGTCATCCGTGGACGCCCAGGCCTTTTTGAGTTCCCAAGCTCACCAGTCAATTCCTTTTTCCTCAGAATGTACCCGACTGTTGATTTTGCTACTCCAAGCATGTCTGCTATCTCTCTGATGGATTTTTTCTTTTTTTTCAGCCTCAGGATGTTCTGCTTCACCTCAATTGAGAGTTCCTTAGACCGCATGTTGTTTGGTCACAGCAACAGCTTCCAAATGCAAAACCACACACCTGTAATCAATCCCAGACCTTTTAACTACTTCATTGATTACAGGTTAACGAGGGAGACGCCTTCAGAGTTAATTGCAGCCCTTAGAGTCCCTTGTCCAATTACTTTTGGTCCCTTGAAAAAGAGGAGGCTATGCATTACAGAGCTATGATTCCTAAACCCTTTCTCCGATTTGGATGTGAAAACTCTCATATTGCAGCTGGGAGTGTGCACTTTCAGCCCATATTATATATATAATTGTATTTCTGAACATGTTTTTGTAAACAGCTAAAATAACAAAACTTGTGTCACTGTCCAAATATTTCTGGACCTAACTGTATATTATATACACAGTACACACCAAAAGTTTGGACACACCTTCTCATTCAAAGAGTTTTCTTTATTTTGAGGACTCTGAAAATGGTAGATTCGCATTGAAGGCATCAAAACTATGAATTAAAACATGTGGAAAGAAATACTTAAAAGAAGTGTGAAACAACTGAAAATTTGTCTTATATTCTAGGTTTTTCAAAGTAGCCACCTTTTGCTTTGATTACTGCTTTGCACACTCTTGGCATTCTCTTGATGAGCTTCAAGAGGTAGTCACCGGAAATGGTTTTCCAACAGTCTTGAAGGAGTTCCCAGAGATGCTTAGCACTTGCTGACCCTTTTGCCTTCACTCTGCGGTCCAGCTCACCCCAAACCATCTTGATTGGGTTCCGGTCTGATGACTGTGGAGACCAGATCATCGGGCGTAGCACCCCATCACTCTCCTTCTTAGTCAAATAACCCTTACACAGCCTGGAGGTGTGTTAGGGGTCATTGTCCTGTTGAAAAATAAATGATGGTCCAACTAAACGCAAACCGGATGGAATAGCACACCGCTGCAAGATACTGTGGTAGCCATGCTGGTTCAGTATGCCTTCAATTTTGAATAAATACCCAACAGTGTCACCAGCAAAGCACCCCCACACCATCACACCTCCTCCTCCATTCTTCACGTTGGGAACCAGCCATGCAGAGTCCATCCGTTCACCTTTTCTACAAATACACGGTGGTTGGATGCAAAGATCTCAAATTTGGACTCATCAGACCATTCCTTGTGTTCTTTAGCCCAAACAAGTCTCTTCTGCTTGTTGCCTGTCCTCAGCAGTGATTTCCTAGCAGCTATTTTACCATGAAGGCCTGCTGCACAAAGTCTCCTCTTAACAATTGTTCTAGAGATCAGAAGATGTGTCCAAACTTTTGGTCTGTACTGTATATATATATATATATATATATATATATATATAAATAAAGTTTTTAACCTTAAATGCACAAAAGGTCAAGAAAAACAAAACCAAAAGACAGCAACCTCTACCAAACACCATGGGTTCGAATTCATTTCCATATACGTTGCTCAGGCTATTTTACATGGATGTACATTCTGCACTAAAGGGATTGAATCCCATTTGCCTTAAAAACATTATTTCCACATGCAAAACAAATAAGTATTGATGCTCACAGACAGGAGATGGTTAATCCCCAAGCCTGAGCATACAACATGTTAGAGCGGCCATGTATCCCAACATCCCTGTACTCAGGCCTCTACAAGTCTTCTGCTTGGGGCTCTCACACTTTTCTAAGCTTTATCACAAGCACTCAAGCGCCAACTCGCACTCTTAGAGACAGAAGTAGATGGTGAGTCCTGAAATTCAGGTCTTCGTATAGGTATTTGAGTAATTATCTATCTCCATCAGACTTGCGCTTGACACAAAACACACTCCTCTTCATAAGTGGCTTTTCTTCTAAGTGGCTGACTGCTCGTCTTATCTGACGGAACCCACTGCCGTGTTACCCACCACCTGCATGCCCTATAGAGACCTTTACCCACCACTTTCCAAAGATGTCTACTCTCCTTACTAATCAACCTTGATATTATGAACAACTAATCTTGCTTATCTCTCCCAGTCATCTGCCATCTACTTAACGTATTGTTAAACTTTCGGTATACAGTGTTACTTGAGCACCAAACCTTGCCTTAGTAGTCCTTACTTAAACCCTGCTAATCAGGTTGAGATGCCATCTCTACATTATCTCCCAATAACCAGAGTTGCACGTTCTTTCTTGCCCAAGTAAAGTACCCTTTAATGTGCAAAAGCTGATGAGGTATGCAAAACAGCATAATTTCCAGATTCTGTATCCAACAGGTCAGGAGCTCAGACGATGGGTTTCAATGTCCCACAACATTAGATAATAGATATAATTGGACTCATTCTTCTGCAGCAGTGAATAGAAAGATGGGAATATAAATGAGATGATTATAGGAACAAGAACAATTCAGTAAAACAATTTCATTCAAGAGGATTGTTCATTAAAACTAAACTGTGAATGCATTAAGCATCCTATTATGTATCCTACTGACAGCTGATGTAATGTGTTTTTATAACTTTTATCAGACGGCCATATTTTTGGCCAGTGTGCGATCTGTGTGCTCAACAGACATGACACTGATCGGATAATAACCATTGTGTAAGTGCACACCAACCACACTGTTCTACATATTTTCAAAAGTGGTCAGGATCAGTTATAAAATGAGACATTTTCTTAATGATTTTGACCTTCAGAATTCAAATCTGACAGTGAAGATTTTTAATTGGCTCTTGTTTCTATAATATCAAAGAGTTTTCCTTTTACTGCTACATATAATTAATTCATAAAAGTTTTAGTATTGTGAAACACTATTTTTGCAAATATAAAAATGCAGAATATTTTGTTATGCCAATTTTCTGATATTTTGGAGAAAACTTAGCAACAATTCAAAAACCTAAAACAAGTCTAAACAGTATTTATTGCACTACAACATTTGCTTCTCATTCAATGCTAATTCTTTTTTGCTTCTCTTGTACTCCTGCATTGGATCATCTCTTATAATTGTCCAACAGTAATATGCAAGCATTGATGGATTCAATTATCCTAGATATCTTTTCTCCATAGCTGCAATATCTTGGTGAAATATCTCACCGTGCTCATAGCTCACTGCTCCGCAGTTTGGTGGAACTAAAGACCGCTTTACACGCAACGACATCGCTAACGAGATGTCGTTGGGTGTCACGGAATTCGTGACGCACATCCGGCCTCGTTAGCGACGTCGTTGCATGTGACACATACGAACGACCGCTAACGATCAAAATTACTCACCTAATCGTTGATCGTTGACACATCGTTCTAATCCCAAATATCGTTTCTGTTGCAGAACGCAGGTTGTTGGTCGTTCCTGAGGCAGCACACATCGCTACGTGTGACACCTCAGGAACACGGAACAACACCTTACCTGCGTCCTCCGGCAACGAGGTGGGCGTCACTTTCTTTCGGCTGCTCTCCGCCTCTTAGCTTCTATTGGACGGCTGCCGTGCAACGTCGCTGTGATGCCGCACGAATGCCCTCATAGAAAGGAGGTGGTTCTCCGGCCACAGCGACGTCGATAGGTAGGTAAGTATAGTGTGACGGGTCCTAGCGATGTTGTGCGCCACGGGCAGCGATTTGCCCGTGACACACAGCCGACAGGGGCGGGTGCTTTCACCAGTGACATCGCTAGTGATGTTGCTGTGTGTAAAGCAGCCTTAAGTCTGAATGGGAATGTAAGAAATAAATGTTTAAAGACATGTTAACAGCCAAGATCCTTATATGTTTTGAGATGAATTTCCACCAACTCTTCATAATGTTCTGCTCTTGAGTTTCCCAAAAGTTAGTTACCACTATTACAAATGGTACCTATACAATCTTATACTTGATATAGTCTTTTCTTGATGAGAAACGCCTCATATTGAAGATGCTTATGAATCTGAGACTCCTTCCTTTATCTTTGCTTCAGTCAACCTTGGAAATGTATCAATGAGACACTTGAATGCTTTTGCATTTCTATCCATTGCCTTTACAAAGTTATTCCTTAGGCCCAAATTGATATGCAATGGTGGTAACAAAATCTTATGTGGATGAACAAGTGCTGGAAGCAGGACATTTTTACTCAATGGCTGAAGGGAATGTCGATGATGCCAATTTTCCATATTGCAGTGATAATCGCTTGTGCGACTATCCCACTCACACAGAAAGCAGCAGTACTTTGTGTATCCACCCTGGAGACCAAATAAGAGAGCAACCACTTTAATGTCATGACAGAGGGGCCACAAATGTTGGTCATAGTTCAGGCGTTTCAACAGCTGTTTCATGTTCTCATAAGTTTATTTCATGTGAACTAAATAACTAACTGGAGTTAAAGGTAGCGCACTGCGATTATGCAGCAAGACGGCTTTTAGGCTTGGTTTGGGTGAATGAATGAAGAGCCTCCATTCCTCTGGATTATGACTTATCTTTAGAACATCCATTAAACTATTGATGTTGTTACATGCCATAAGATCGTCCTCCATGAAGAAGTATTGGATGATATCTTTATCGTGGTTGCAGAGCAAAGAAATCCGAACATCGCCCGCTAGGAGATTCCACTGCTGTAGACTGAAACCTAAGAGCTCAGCCTTACTATTGGTCAGATCCAAATCTCTAATGAGACTATTCAGTTCACTTTGTGTTCACTTTGTGTGGTTCAGTTGAAGTTGTGGACATGAAATCTGGGTCGTGGACGAAGATGCTTTATGATGCTTTTACCAAGCACGCTCTTCTTCCTCACTTGACTCGAATGAAAATGTTACTGATGCTTTTGGAATCGGCAGTTCTTCTGTAGGTGGTACTGGTCGTATTACAGATGGAATGTTTGGATACTGTAAGGTCCACTTCTTCCTTGAAAACACCTTTTCTAACAGGGGCACCATGCAGAACAAGCAAGTGTTAGTGTGATTGTTTGACTGTCCCAAAACCAAAGATCATTTGTACAGCAAAAGGCACATATTGCCTTTTCCTATGCACCTATGCAACCACTGGGTAAGATGAGAGCTATCTATTGCAGCCTTTGTGTGAAGCCCAACTCTTTTCTTGATCTCCTATTCTGCAGCCAAAATACAGATGATAGGCTTTCCTTATCATAGTATGAATATGGTATGATCCCCCACATAGTCTCCTAAATACAGCACGAGCCCTTACATAGCTTCCTAAATACATTATAAGCCCTCACATAGCCTCCTATATATATTTTCAACCCCATATTGTTACGGGGTCTGTCTGATTACAAAAACCAAAGAGATATCAGACAGTCAGGGTCCACCGTGCAAAGTCTCTGCTGCAGACTATGGCAGAGGATAAGGGGTATCTTGTACCACGGAAGCAGTACTGACACTGATACGTCTCAGTGACACTAGAGCCAATCACGGCGTGTACTGTTAAAGTCACAGCGACTACCGTATTTAGCATTAACGTAAAAGGGATATGCTAATCAGTGAGGAAGAGTATATAAGTGTGCCGCTGTAAATAGTAGTAGCACAAGTGCAGAGTGCAATACCTCTGTTAAACTCACAGAGGAATATAGTTAGGAAATAAAGCAATTCCTCCCTTACTCAGAGGGTGTGTGGTATGGTCTCTGTTAATGGTCACAGAGACAAAAGCAGTGAGTGTGAAATGGCACCTACCTAGGTCCGTTCCTCTAGCGGTGCCAGGAGACGGGCAGCAGCATAAGCTGCACAAAGCTCCTTCCTGCGTTCGCTCCACTAGTGTGCGAGGACACGAACCACAAGATATGGCACCTGCCTAGGTCCGCTCCACTAGTGGTGCAAAAGAGACGGACAGCAGCACAAGCCGCACAAAGCTCCTACCTATGTTCGCTCCCCTAGTGTGCGAGTATACGAACAACTGCCAGACGCAGTATAAGGAACGTTACCCTAGCGGCAACGTCCACCTACGAGTAGAATCACAAGGCCCAGCCTGACCATGTGCCTCAGGCACCTGCCTATGTCCACTCCAATGAGATGCAAGGATACGGACCGCAGCCGAAGCTGTAAGGTACAAGAACGCTACCCTGCCGGTAGCGCTCACCTAGCATAGACAGAGAGATGCCTAGAGGGACATGCACAGAGCGTCTACTCTCATGCATGAACCAAGAGGACTGAGCGTGTGTCAGGGTCTTATATAGACTCTGTGCCTCATCCAAGATGGAGGACACCAGAGCCAATCCGCTGCCAGAACGACAGCAATGACGTTACGCTGGCCTATCACCGAGCAAGGCATCACAAGCACATGACCAGCGACCAATCGGCTTAGAAGGTGTCAAAGACATGTGACCTCGTGTCACAAGCACATGACCAGCGGCCAATCAGCTTAGAAGGTGTCAGAGACATGTGACCTCGTGTCAGTGATGATGTCACTCGCACATGTGCAATGGCTCCAAGATAGGACTTAGTCTTCAGCGCTCGCACATGTGCAGTAGCAAGAAATCCGAACGAAAGGAGACACGCAGATACCCAGAAACGGGAACCGTAACACACATAGCCATAGCCTTTTATATACATTATGAACCCCCATAACCTCATATTTATAGTATGAGCCCCCACACAGCCTCCTATATACAGTATAAGCCCTCACATAGCCTTTTTATATACATTATGAACCCCACATAACCTTCCATATACATTATGAGCCACACAGCCCCTTATATATGGTATGATCCCCACATAGCCTCCTAAATATATCATTAGCCCTATATAGTTTAATAAATACATTTTGAGCCTCATTGTCACATCTCCACCAGAGTCCATGGCTGTGATTTCCGCTCCAGTCACCAGGCACCACCTTGTTCCTACGGTGGGCAGTGCTGGTGGTAGGGAAGGAGCCAGTACTCCACCAAAAAATGCTCCTGTGACTTCTGCTCTGGCCACCAGGCACCGCCGCATTCCCACTGTTGGCGGTGATAGAGGGGGAGTCAGTACCAGTCGCTCCGACCATCAACCAAGGTTGGTAGTCCTGAGACTTGCAGTACCACTGTACTGTGGTGGTGTGTGCCTTCCAGGTGAAGTCTTTAGCTTCCAGCTCCAGCCTATGGGAAGGCACCACACCCTTCTTATACTTTCAGTTGTCTTCTGCTCCCTGCCAGATATAGCCTTGAGTACTTGTAGTACTGCCCCTCTGGTTTCCTCTCTGCTTGTTTTGTGCCATAATTTCCTGTGTTTTTGACCTCTACCTATTTACTGACATTTCACCTGCCTGCTGATTTTGTACCTTGCCTGACATCTCAGTTTTGAATTCCGCCTGTTTTCCTGTTGATTCTTCTGCCTGCTTATTTGGTACTTTGCGAACGTCTTGGTTTTGACCCTGCCTGGCGACTATCCCCCTCCTTAGACTGTAGCCTTTCCATAGGCAGCGATCTCCTGGACCTTGCATTAAATTCAGACCCCTGTATTGTGGTTACAATGTCTCAGGGTACCTCGGTATCCTGCTTTCTGGGTGGCTTGCGCCCAGTCTGTGCTTGACAGTCCCCCTGTGTCTGTGGTTCCAGACAGCCATCACAACTCTGGCACCATGGACAAGCCAGGGGCCACAGAGAACAACACCAACACACCCCACACTCCCAGCAGGCACACCGAAGTCAGACGCAAAACCCTTGTTGCCTTCCTCCGGGTCTGGTGTTCACACCAGGGGGGTGGGCCAGGCGGTTGCTCCCGCCCACCGAGGAGTTCACAGTCCTGGAGGCGGGAAAAGTAAACAGTTTAGTGTTGGAGGTGAAAGTGAGAGGAAGGAAAGTGGTAGTGGAGCAACTAACTGACAGCGTCCGGGTGTGTGGCCTGGGCGGTACAGCAAGGTTGGCAGACGGTGGTGACCGTCTGCAGGAGTGGCCTATCTGAGTCTACCGTAAGGACCGTGGACGGGCGGTGGCCCGGCGGTACCGGACCGGTACGCGAAGAGAAGTCAGCACCATCTGGCAGGGGCTTACGGACCCCGGCAAGGCTAGGAGTCGCCGTGAATTTGCCGAATTCGTTAGTGAAGGGAACCTCCTGGGTTTCCCAACAGCCAAGTCCAGACAGAAGGCAACAGTCCAACCAAGAGAGGGAGACACCGCCACCGCCAAGGCAACCGTTTCCCCAGGGCCAGAGCCTGCGGGCAAAAGGGGCTCCTCCAGCCCATATCCAAGCTGGGGAGCGGGTTACCGGTGGGAACCCATTGGAACCATCTACCGTACATAGGTGGAGGGAAAGGCAGTCACCATCAACCTGCCGGGAGAAACAACACCGCAGCCATCTGTGGGACCAGTCCATCCAGCCGTGTGTTTTACCGAGAACTGTGTCCTCATCATTGGCTGAGTGAGTACCACCGTGCCGTGCGGCACAGCGCTGCCCCCGCGAACCTGCACCTCACCAGGCCCCGTAACCTGCCTGCCACCCATCCCTACCCCATCACCGGGCCCCAAGACAATCCACCCCCTACCCACGGAGGGGAGAAATAACAACTAAGCTGCTCCCTGTCATCGCTCCCGGGATCCCCATCCAGAGCAGCGGTGGTGTCACCAATATCACCACAACCGTGGGTGGCGTCACGGACAATATCAAATCCCCCACAATCAAAATCCCTTTTCACTCACGGGCGAGGAACGCCGCTCGAGTCCCCGGGATCCGGCCCACCGCTCGTGCCACCACCGAGCAGCAGCACCAGCAGCAGCCGGACCCGAGCAGTAGGAGAGCGCAGCGTCCCCTCCTCCGCCCGCGACACAACCACACAGCATGATCCCCACATAACCTCCTATATACATTTCTGAGCCCCACATAGCCTCCTACACACATATTGAGCCCCATATAGCCTCCTATATACAGTATGAGCTCCCACATAGCCTCCTACACACATACCAAACACATAAAAAAAAACAACACTTACCGTACTCACTTAGCTCCCATTCCCCCGGCGCTCCATTCCAGCCTCCATTGCATTGACGTGCCACACAGTACACATTATGTGATCGCGTCTGCTGTGCCTCACACTGATTGGTGGAAGACGCAGCCAACGACCCTTCCTCCACCAAAGTGTTCGCTGCTATCTGCATCCTGAGGATGATATCAGGTGGCGGTTAGCAGCGGGAGAGGGCATGGTGCAGCCGTAGATCCACTGTTTTCAGACCTCCAGCTTTCTATATCCACGGGCCAGACTGGAACAACAAGAGGGCCTGATGTGGGCCGCAGGCTGCACCTTGACGAGCCCTGCCCTAATCTGGTCTTATTGACAGACCAGACTAGTGCATGTAAATAACAAGCAGCAGTGCACTCATCTATGGATGAGCACACGGAGCCAATCCTGTCTTGAAATTCCGGATATGACTTGAGTTTTTACCATAGCCATCTAAACCTGGTCTAAAAAAAATAATCGAACTAAACCTTTTTGGAATGGTTTGAAACCATAAGGTTGTACTGAGCAGTCTAAGGCTAAGACCGCACTTTGCGTTTTTACCTGCGTTTCTGCAGCGTTTTGAGCTGCAGCGCTTTCATGACAAAAGGCATGCGTTTTGCTTTTCATAATAGTTTATGGAAAAGGTTGATTTCTAGACCGCACTTTGTGTTTTAAAACGCTGCGTTTAATTTGCATATTTTGTGGCAAAAACCATGCGTTCAAAGAAGCAGCATGTCAATTGTTTTTGCTATTTTGGGTGCGTTTTGCTAACATTGAAGTCAATGAGAAATGGCAAAAACCAAGAAACTTCAAAGTTCCTGCGTTTTACCTGCTTTTTAGGTGCAGAAAACATGCGTTTTGAACTTCAAAAACGCATGCTTTTCTGACATTAAAATAATGGAATAATATGTCCCTTTACACACACTCATAGGCCGACAATTAAATTAAAGAAAATTATGATTTTATTGCTATTTTAGCATTAAATATTATAAAACCGCTATAATTTCATGAAATATAACTATTTTCTTTATTAATTCCAAAATTATATATATTTTCCTTTATTTTCTCTTTTTTCATTTTTTTTGACAATTTAATCTTTATTTAGCAGTGTCTTGATGTTCAAAACGCATGTGACAAAACATAGATGAAAAAGCATGTAAAAAAAACCTAAAAACGCATCTAAAATGCGGTAAATACGCATGCGTTTTTAGTGCTAAATTTCTGGAAAAGGCAACTTTGGCTAAATCAATTAAGGGAAAAACGTGCGTTCTAAACTGCAAGTAGGTGAACGCAAAGTGCGGTCATAGCCTAACGCTTGTTCAAATGTAAACTGCTGCTTACAGACATCCTGGTGGGATGGAGCTAGTGATGTTTCACGTAAACAAATGATTGGTCCCAGGAGTCAGACTTCAAATGATGTAAAATGTATCATCTCTTATGGGAATAGGTGATATGTAGTATGAAGTGTTCTTTATTCATACAGAGGGACCCTTTAAGCCTCAGTAAGAATGCATCATTTCACCTGAGGCTGTGTATTTGTGTATTTCCTTACATCCCTCTCCCTATTTGCTAAACATGCACGCTTACCTGAGTGTCTTGCCTAAGGGTATCACGGGGTATGTTCATACTGAGTTTGGTGTGTATGTTTTGTGTATGCCCAAGGAAATGCCAACAGCTCAAAAGCTGAATGGGTCCTCAGACTGCACAAGTGTAGCTTGCTGCAACTTCATATACAGCTGGTCATTGCAAAAAAAAAATGCATATTGAGCAGTAATTTATGGAACTGTATAGTATACAAAGGCAGAATGGGGGATTAAAGTTTAACCAATATGTTATGAGCTCCATGCAATGTGTTTCGCAAGTTTTACACCCCTTAAAGGGGTTGTCTACTACTTTGACATTGATGGCCTATCCTTAAGGCAGCTTCACACGCAACGACATCGCTAACGAGATGTCGTTGGGATCACGGAATTCGTGACGCACATCCGGTCTCGTTAGTGACGTCTTTGCGTGTGACACGTACGAGCGACCGCTAACGATGCAAAATACTCACCAAATCGTTGATTGTTGACACGTCGTCCATTTCCCAAATATCGTTGCTGATTTTGGATGCAGGTTGTTCGTCGTTCCTGAGGCAGCACACATCGCTACGTGTGACACCCCAGGAACGACGAACAACACCGTACCTGCGTCCTCCGGCAACAAGGAGGGCGTGACTTTCATACGGCTACTCTCCGCCCCTCCGCTTCAATTGGACGCCTGCCATGTGATGTCGCTGTGACAACGCATGAAGTGCCCCCTTAGAAAAGAGGCTGTCAGCCGCCCACAGCGACGTCGCTAGGAAGGTAAGTATGTGTGACGGGTACTAGCGATTTTGTCCGCCACGGGCAGCGATTTGCCTGTGACGCACAAATGACGGGGGCGGGTGCGAACGCTAGCGACATTGCTAGTGATATCGCAGCGTGTAAAGCCCCCGTTAGGATGCTGAATGGGTGCTATACTGGGATATATGGTTTCTGTAGTACTGGGTGTAGGGGTAGGAATGGTGGGTCCTTGGCATCTTATGTATTTTCAGAGACCACGTTACATTACATGGTGCAAAGTTGGAGAATAGGACTGGTCAAGTTGGGTTAAAGAAACCCGCAGGTGACGTCACGAACTCTCCTTGTAAATATCCCACCAGAAATTGAGGTGTGCCGCCCCTGCAGCAGTCGTACTGCTCGAATCCGGGGGTTTTGCTGTGGCTCGAGGGTCCCGGACCCGGGGCTCAGCGGCCACTTCAATGTAAAAGGGGGATATTTACAAGGAGAGTTTGTGACGCCACCTACGGGTTGCGGTAAAGGGGAGTACCGCCGCTGCTGGATGGAGGACCAGGGCAGATGGTGTGGAGCAGCTGGATGGCAGGTCCCTCCGCAGGTAGGGAGGCCTCGATGCTCGGTTGGAGTGGATGGGATGGCAGGCTGGGTACAGGGGAAGGGTTTTACTCACTGTTGGATCCACAGTACCGCAGAATAATAGAGGCACACAAGCTGCTGAACTAAGTCTCTGTGAGTCACTGCAGCTCTTAGGAAACACATCCAGGTCCTGTGCCTCAGGTGTCATTAGTGATCCAGTGCCTGCCTCCGTGCACAGTGTTTCTGTCTGGAGTCCCTATAGTCTGGAACTATCAGGAACGGGTCTTCTGTTTTTAGGCGAAGTCCTTGCCCTTGGGAGCTGGCACGCAGGACCTTAGCGGGCTGTCTGTATGGGAGACCCCGTCCCTCTCAGTGTGCTGTCGCCCCCAACCTCAGGGCTCATGGGGAAGGTCCGTGAAGGCCCCCTTCCACCGCAGGTCAATTATTGGGTCACATAGAGCTTCTCCCCAATCTAGGGTCCTGGCACCCTGTTGTGCTCAGCACCAGTCAGTCGTTGACGCTAGCTGAGGCTGGCTACCGTCTCCTCTGGCCCTAGGTCACTGCTTGTGACCCAACACAAGTCACTTCATGGAGCTCCAACTCCCTCTAGCTCCTCCACTTCGGGAGCTCTCTCTACACTCTCTGCTGACTTGGTTCCTCCCACTAGTCTGCCTGACTGTCATGGTGTGAGGTGCATGTTGGTAATTGTAGTGCAGATAGTATGACACCTGTATCTTGGTTCCTGGAACCACGGGGGGTGGGCCCTGCACCATGAAAGAAGAAGAAACAGTTCCCTTTGACACCCTCATATAGTCAGGGGCGTCACACATGGGTGATCAGGGAAATCTCTTGTGGATGCACGGGTCCTGGATGTATGTTGTTCAGGTCATGTGACCCTTCTATGCCTGGATCCCGTGTAACTATATGGGTGACGGCGGATGGAGCGCGCATGCGCACACTGAGGAAATCCTGGGGTACTTTTATCACATGGAACCTTTGTGCATTGGTGATTTGGGAGATCTTTTGTGGATGCACGCGTCCCGGATGTGTATTGTTCGGGTCATGTATCCTGTGTAACTATATGGGTGGCGGAGGATGGAGCACGCATGCGCACATTGAGATAATCTTGCTAGACGGAACCAATTGATAGGGGCTGAGTCGGGTGTATCTGGTGGTTGCACCTTGGAACCGGGGATCCGTTTTCACCGGAAGTATTGGCATTTTGGCGCCAAACAGAGGTGTATTTAAAGGAAGGAGGTATGGTGATAGTTGTGAACGGCGCAACACTGAAGACACGCCCCCTCCACTCATATACAAGGTCCATTATAGGTAAGGGTACTGACAACTTTGGATTGGTGTTATGACATAATAGCCTAGAGAAACTGAACATTGATTGTTTTATTGACAGACCTGTGAGAAATATTATAAACACTGTGTGGATCCCTGTGGTGTGCCCCAACCATGTGGCTGTGGCCAGCTTATATGGCATGCTACATTGCATTGACTACTTGAAAGGTACGCACTATACATGAGGAAAGGATAACCTATGTTTTGTTATCAGAGTATTGATGGTGGCTATTTTATGTATTGTGGGACAGATTTAATCCCCTGAGGAATAGGAAGTGAATGGGATGACGATACAGGAAATTATTGTCATTTAAACTAAGGTAAGTTTTTCTATGAAATATATATGAGCTTCAGGGTATGAAGGAATAATACACGGATACAGATTATATATATATTAGCAAAACCAAGTGATATATTTGAAAACCTGGATTGGCTGAAGTGTGGAATCCCCAGTGTTTGGAGATCAGAGGAGGATATTATTCTTAGTGACGTATACCTAGGTATCAAGTACAGTCACTGTTTGACAAGGTATTCTCTCTATCAGTTTTGTGATCTGTGTGTATCTAATTATTTATATGGCACTAATGGGATCATGTATGTTTAATATAACAGATAGGTACAGAACAATTCTCCAGGTTGATTTAAAATCGCAAGGCCATCAGCATTTGGTTGCTGTGGAATGGATTCTGCCCCTTCTGGCATTTAATATTGGTTTGTATACCTACATATCCTTATATTGTGTAAAATGTGTTCTTTTGAATTCACCAAACACGTATTTATAGATAATAACAATGGTACCCTTTCTTCTTCATAGACTGTGATCCATAAAAAATATTTACAAGTAAAGTTCAAAAATCTGGTTGAGATGCCCCTGATGAGCCATTACATTATATTGGAAGAGAGAAGGGTGAAACGCGTAGGGAGATTCTTGAAACAAATTGTGGATTTTTTCTTGATTAATTCTTAATTATCTTACACAGAGATATGGACTGATTTATGATATATTTGACGTAAAAAGTAGGCCCCTATCCCTCAGAAAATATGAGACGGTTGTAATATATACTTACCTTCTCTAGACTGTGCACTAACTATCTTCGGGCCCTGCTGGTGAGACACAAACCTTCTAACTATTGTAAAGGAGCACTGGTGTCTAGAATAAGGGAAGGAACCACTAGAGAATAGTCGTCGTTTAACGGGGGCGTCATTATCTGTGGGACACTGACCTTCATATGTTAGGGAGGGAAAGGATAGGGATAGCATCTATTGCGTTCCCTCTCCTTTTCCTTTTTCTTCCTAAAATACTGTGATTTTATTATGTGGTGTATGTACTTTATGTTGTGGCATATATGTTTAATAAAATGTATAATTTTAATAAGGTAGTCTATAGATTGGTTCTGGCATTATTATCTACCTATGGTATTGAATCAGTATATAATTTCTGAACATTTTCCATATCAACCAAAAAGTCTAATTTCAGCAAAACAATAATCATAAACCTATAAGGTTTCAGGCTGGAATAAAACTAGTTGACTGCTCGCTAATGAAAGCCTACCACAAATTTTCTCACGCAATGCAATAAAGAAGAAAGGTCGTCAATAATGGTCCGCAGTACCGCTCAACAGATGCCACATCTTAATATCTTTCACTTTACTGCTGATTTTTAAGTTTTGTGAAATGTTCTTAGAATATCATCAATGCGAAACTGTAGTTTTACATAGCTTGTCTGAAATCATTACTCTCTCATGCGTCTATATAAAAACAAAATAAAGTAGGTTACTGAGTGTAAGACAGCATCAATTTTTAAATAAAGTGATTTTTTAACAACCGTATTTCCTTTTATCATATTATCAAATGATACTAAGTTGTTTAAGCCTATGTGTGCACATTGCAGATTTGGTACAGAAATTTTCTGCATCTCCTGGCAGAAAAATGCACCAAAACACGCTTGTGCTTTTGGTGCGTTTTTGTGCCATGCGTTTTTCTTAATGAAGTCAATGGGTGTAAGGATTAAAAAAAAGCAGGGAAAAAAAGCACCAACAGTTGACACGCTGCAGATTATTTTCTGCACCAAATCTGCAAAGAAAAAAATCAGCAACATATGCACAGCACTTCAGAATTCTAATTGACTTTGCTGGCATAAAGATAGACATGCCAATTTGGGCCTCAATCTGCACCACATCTGCAAAAAAAATGGGTTTAGCACTACTCTACTTCCCCTTCTTAATAGCTAAAGATGGCCATGATAAAATAAACCATATACTTACATTCCATACCATCGCTATTCCTCCATTGTCTGCATACTGCTTTCTCACATGACTACTGCAGCCAGTCAGTGGCCGCTGTTCGGTTGCAGTATTCACTATTCTCTTAAAGTGTATGTCTGCTATTATGAAATTTTGACTAACACAACACCAACGTTGGAGGGGCAATGCTGGTCCGGGAGGTAAGTATATGATTTTTCTTTTTTACATTATATTGATCATATTAGCTGTTTAAAAAATGGGGTGTCCAGTAGTGGACAACCTCTTTAAAGGAACTCTGTCAGCAGATTTCTGCAATATAACCTGAAGACAGCATGCTGCAAGTGTTAAAACAGAGACTTCAGCCCTGCATCTGTTATCTCACAGTCTTTTTTTGTTTACCTGCAATGTTAGCTTAAGCCTGTTATCTTTATCATTAGTGGATCTCAGCAGCTTTGTGAGCTGTAATCTGACTCTGCCCCCCTCTATGATTAGCAGTTCTGTTTATGTCTCTGTACATTGAAAATCTTTCACTGTGTGAGAACGGCCACTAATTTAAGTGATACATTGTTAGATTTAAGGCCCAGTCACACACAACGACTTACCAGCGATCCCGAAAACTATGTGACCTGATAAGGATCGCTGGTAAGTCGCTGGGAGGTCGCAGGTGAGATGTCACACAGTCAGATCTTACCAGCGATGCAGGAACAATACAGGTCGCAGTAGCGACCTGTATAACGATCTCAGCAGTCACTGGGACTCTATCACACAGTGTCAAACACAGCGATGTGTCCTGCCCAGCAGGACATCATCGCCTTTGAAGAAAATGGTCTGGACCATTCTGCAAAGACCGGCGACCTCACAGCAGGGGCCTGATCGCTGGTAGGTGTCACACACACAACAAGATCATCAACGGGATCGCTACTGCGTCACAGAAACCGTGACTCAGCTGCGATCTCGCTAGCGATCTCGTTATGTGTGACAGTACCTTTAGTCTCTTTGCCAACAACATGTTGTTCTCAGATGAGGTAGCAACAACCTGTTGATATATTCTATTTAAGACTACTTGATATCATTTGATACATAATGTGATATAGGGAAATCTACAAATCACTGTGTTTAAACATTTATGGCAAACAAATCACTCCAAAGTGTGGGCCAGTAGGTGTCTTCTTTTTGTCACTGCCTGTTGTAAAGTGTAATCCATCTTCAGCAGCAGAGACACCGAGACGGATTTCAGCAAGTGGGGGTGGGTCACTGTGACTCATGTTCCCCTGATTGTCTAACATACAGAGAGGCTGGCTTTCAATTCAGGACAGGGAAGTTATTGGACAAATCCATTGTAGAAGTGCGGGAAAGGAAGATGAGAAAGAGGAAACGCTCACTCAAATCCAGTGGATGGCGAGCTATCGGGCACAAGAATCAGGACAGTCCCCGCACATATTAGACTCAAATGTGCACCAAAAGCAGCTTTACCTTGTGGGGAATGAAAGTAGCACGGCCGTGATTTTCTACAGGTTTTGTGTGAAAGGACATGAAAGCTTTAAACAAGCTGTAGCAATGCATAGGCGTCTTAAATAATTCCCCCGGGCTTGGAAATCATGCCAACAAGTATTAGACGTGTTTTACAGAATCCAAGACTGACACAGTTGTACAATTCTGCATCACTTCTACATCCGTGAAGCAGACCTCATATAGTCACGTATGAGGATAAGCAATGTCTATATCTCGCGGTCACGTGCTCGCCGTGTGCTTTAGATGAACCTGTGTTATAATCTCTCCAAAATTACACTTCTCAAATTGCAAGCGGACGTACACATGCTGTCAATAATGTGTAAAATACCTAGATAGAGCGATAACACGTACATGGGAGGAAATACAGTTTATAGCAATAATAAATCAATGGCTTCATACAGAGAAAACATAGATCACACTCACTAACAAGAGAGCTAATTATTATTTAAAAAGTAAGTTTTCAGTTCTGCCTAACATACAGCACACACTCATTTTTTAGGAACCATTTGCGTTTATTTGCATTTATTTTAGGCATCTTCTTTATAGCTGTGCTCCAGCTTATAGCGACATAGACAACCGTCAAAATACACTGATTCATGGTCACACAGACCTATGGGTCCACATAGAAAAACGTATATCAGAGTTGCCTATGTCATATGATAAAGTGTGCAACTGCACATAAAGGGTCGATTAAAGGGAACCTGTCACCAGATTTGGTGATTATAAACTGCAGCCACCAACAGTGGGCTCTTATATACAACATTCTAACATGCTGTATATAAGAGCCCAGACCGCTGCGTAGAAGGTAAAAATCAGTTTATAACGCTTACCTAAATGGACACTGCGGTGGAGTTGGGTCATATGGGCGTCTCCGTTCTCCAGTGCCTCCTCTTTTGGCTATTTTTTGTCGTGCTTCTTCTGAAGCTGGGGTGCAAAGTAACAGGCGTTTCCTCCTGTACATGTCACACTGACGTCACACGGATGATATCAGGGTGTGGTCCGTGTGACATCTGTGTTGCTGGCAGAAAATAGACATGTCCCCGTGTAGAGCAAACACGGATGTGTGCACAAACCCATTGATATTAATGGGTCTACGTGTGTCCGTGTCTCCGATATGTGTTAAAACGGATGTCACAAGTACTGGAGACGCAGATATGTAAAGGGGGCCTTAAGATTAGTACACATGCCACACAGCATTTTGGATGCATAGTGTTTACGCTGCGACCAAACCGTTGCGTTGTACAGTACAAGCACAGTGGATAGGATTTATAGAAATCACATGGCCACTGTGCTTCTTTTCTCTGCAGCGTAAACTGTCATGTGGCTCCGATTCTCGAATCGCAGCATGTGTTCTGGAGAGTGTTCTGCGGAGCGCCCTGAACCCTGCTCATGGTCTCAGACCCGTTCCGGTGTCCTACAGAAAACACTCGCGGCCACGCAGGAGAGGACATGTTGAGTCCAGGGTGCAGTATGTCTGGATTGTGGGCACATACCCCCTAAGGTTAGGGTCTCAAAAGTGCAGCACAGAACACTCAATCTAAGGGCCCCTTTCAGACGTCCATGTTTCATATATGTGTGACATCTGTTTTTAACACAGATGCCACATGTACCCATGTTATTCTATTGTGTTACTCACACGTCCATGTTTTTACATGGACTGTGTGGTCCCGCACGTACACACGGAGACAAGTCCGTTTTTCTTGTTTAATAAATTTGCAAAAATTCTTACATTTCTGTTTTTTTCTGTCAAAATGAGGTGCAGGGCGTACATTAATGAGAAAAAAAATGCACTTTTTTGAATTTACTAAATGGCTGCAATGAAATAAAGAGTGAAAAATATAATGGGGTCTGGATACTTTCCTTACCCACTGTATTTCAAAGATTTGTCAATACTCAATTTAAAGAATTGCAACATCTATATTTCCCCAGTAAAAACACATTAAAGTGCCATGAGTGGCAGGGAATACGTCACTCCTAGGTACACACTATAAGTGTTGAAATGGTTTTCCTCTTGTACTTGTGTAAATACATTAAAAACGCCAAGATGAGCGGCTGCCAAAGTAACACAATGACTGATACATTCAGGATCCATTCTCCGCTGCAGTGCATAGGACACAGGTGAAGGGCAGCAGAAATAAGCAGAAAAGCTAAGGGTCCCCACAGCGGACACATGGTTCTGACATCCGAGTCAGTTTGGACTGTACTCAGCCGAGATGGGCATTGACACAGAACAGGTAACAGCTGAAGCAGCAATAAATCTTATCCAAGCATATCTGCCTGTGTTGACATTTGGAAAGTCAAAGATTTTAAAAGATGTCCTTTAAATTTAACTTTTCACTAAGGAGCAGGTAATGGACTCGATGAATAGTCTATTGTATGCCAAACTTAACTTGGGAGAGTTGTTTGGTCAAAAAAACAGCAACGATAACAAGAATTTTATTTATATAGTGCCAACATATGCCGCAGCAATTTACAATTAAGCATGTACAGTGTTAGGCTACATTCACACTTGCGTTGCGCTCCATCCGTCACAATGCATTGTGTGACGCATGTGACTGATGCATTGTAAATAGTGTAATAATAAAGGCAACGGATTCCTGTGAAAGAATGTGTTGCGTTCTTTTAGTTTTAGGCTACGTTCACACTTGCATTGTGCGGTATCTGTTGCAATCCGCCACCTCGAGGAATTACAGTAACCGTTGCAGGAATCCGTTTACTCCTCATAGGCTTCTATTAAGGGCGGATTGCAACGGATGGTCTTGCGTTGCATCCGCCCCGCGGCATATCAGTTGTTTTGTCGGTCACCGTCAGTGATCGTCGGGCGGAAGGAACGCATCATGTAACGTTTTTTGTTGCTGTAAAAAAAACGCACTCCGCAGGATTCCATTGGTATCCGTTAAGAGGCATAATGAATGTCTATGGTGCTGGATTCCATCGCCATGCGTTTGGCGATGGATTCCAGTGCAGGATTCCGTCACGTTCTACTGAGCATGCTCAGCATGTCCAGCAGAACGTTTTTTAAAAGCACTCCTGGTCTCTCTCTCTCTCGGTCTCTATCTCTCTCTCTCGGTCTGTCTCTCCCTCTCACCCCCTCTCTGATACTCACCGATCACCGGCGCGGCACTGCACAGCAGTCACACTGCTCTGGCGGCTTCTCTTGTTTTGAAAATGCCGGCCGCTCATTATTCCATCTCGTATTCACTGCTTCCGCCGCTCACCAGCGCCAATGATTTGTTGCAGTCAGACGCGCCCCCACGCTGAGTGACAGCTGTCTCACTGCAACCAATCACAGCCACCAGTGGGCGGGTCTATATCGTACAGTACAATAAATAATTGTGCAGTTCCCCCCAATTTTGATACCAGCCAAGATAAAGCCACACGGCTGAAGGCTGATATTCTCAGGTTGGGGAGCCCCACGTTATGGGGAGCCCCCCACCCTAAAAATATCAGCCAGCAGCCGCCTGGAATTGCCACATCCATTAGAATTGCCACATCCACGCAACAACTGAAGTGAATCGCGCTGTCAGCGGTGACGTCACTCAGGTAGTGCCGGTGTGTGCGCGGTGATGGGTGCGGTAGTGCCGGTGCATGCGGTGATGATGGGGGCTCTCTCTCTTTCTCTCTCTCGGCTTAGACGTTACAAAGTAGTATATTTCAACAGTTACTGGAGGAGTGAGGGCCCTGCGCACAGGCTTACAATCTATAAGAAATAGGTAACAAGTGCTGTCATGTAAGGTCCCATCATCATTATAATACATAGGGGTTGATATGACAAAGTGTTGCTAGGTTCTAGAATAAAACTATATAAAGTAAAAAAATCTGGCAATAAAAGGAATGCCTGGAGCACTGGTGCTTAGATGATAAGTGGAACTGATTTGGCTCTCAAGTATCTTTTATGTAAACCCTTTATGCAGAATACATGTTCAAAGAGAAAATATATTTGTTAGAATTTATAAACACCCTTAAAACCACCCAAAGTAAAGGGAACCTGTCAAATAAAAAAAAATGCCATTAACCTGCAGATATGGGGTGAATTTGCAGGTTAATAGCATTTGGCACCTGCCCAGCCTCTGTACCTCACACCCTACTGCCGGGAGGAAATTAACCTTAATCTTCTTGGCAGCGCTCGGGTTTCAGTCACGGTGGCGATACCAGTGAGGGTTAATCACCACAGTTTGTATCGAGATTGGCAGCTTTAACTGCCCCCCCTCACTGACTGACATCTCGCTCAGCATTAGAGCTGGCTGTCAGTCAGTGCGGAGGCTGTGGTTACATAGAGTGGTGACAGAACCTGTGTCGGTGCCTCTCCAGGACTGAAACCCAAACACTGCCAGGAGGATTAAAGTTAATTTCCTCCCTGCAGCGGTGTTCAATGTGCGGGTAAAAGGCAGATTTTAAACGCAAATTAACCGGCAGATTAACCCCATAGCTGCAGATTAATAGCATTTTTCACTTGACAAGTTCTCTTTAACCTGCAGGTTAATAGCGTTCTGAAGTATCCCAGCGCCTGCACTCAGCGCTTCTGCCAGGAGGAAATTAACTTAAATCCTGGCAGCCTCGGTCTTTCAGTCATAGGGGTGGAGCCGGCAGCCTAAGTCACCGCACAGTGCATAGTGAGAGGGGGAAGTAACAGCGCATTGGCACTGACTGCCCGGCAGCTCTAATGCTGAGTTGCCTGTCAGTCAGTGCGAGGGTGTGACTACAATTTTACGGCTTTATAAGACGCATACACAAAACAAATAGAAAATGTGCCTTGTCAGGGACTGGAGTAAATGGCCTGGTTTTCAGCTGGTTAAAGTGTAAATGATTGGACTTAAAAAATTATTCCAGACACAACGAATACACTGTAGTGCAGGGCTGTATAGGGCGATGCATTGTCTCCATGGTGCTCCTTGCAACCCTAAATCACGCAGCGCCTCCTCACATCCACAGCGTCTGTTCTTTGACTCTAGCTTTGTATCGATCAGCAAGAGACGGAATATTCGATCGCTATGTCCTTTCTTACTCCAAATGTAAAACCCCCTTTACCTGCAGATTAATTCTGCCTTTAGACATTGATTAATATGTTGTACACCTAAAACGAAAAATTCCCACCCACTCACAAGTGTCTCAGCAGTATGATAAACATGGAGTCTCCTGAGACAGTTTCTCAAACACTTTTACTCTGGCTTTTACAGCAGTGACACACACATAAATCTGCCCCAATGTCTCTACGACAAGACTGAACAAGGCCAGAGAACAGGGAGGAAGTGTTACCAGGATGATGTAGTGGTTCAACAAGTGACAGCCGGTATATTCAAGCAGTAATACATGCTTTTTCTCCCAGCCTCATATGTAACACTTCTTCAGTGGTGTAAATAGAGTTCCAGTGCTAAGTTTGTGCCTGCCCCCCCCGGCCCCCCATCCCCCGCCATATTGGTCAGATATATGGGCACTTGTTGCACTGTAAATCCTGCCCCCCACCTACCCCTTCATTATGTAGTAATGTCTCCCATCCTGAACCACTTCCTGGTAAATATGACCCCTGTCCTGGTGTATATGTCCCTCATCCTGATATATATGCTCCCCCTCCTGGTATATATACTCTGCATATTGGAATATATGTTCCCATCCTGGTATATATTTTCTTATTCTGGGCGCATCTTGGTTTATATCTCCTCATCTTGGGCCCATCCTGCATTTATCCTGGCATATATGTCCCCCATCCTGGTATAGTTGTCCTCATGCTGCGTCTTCCTATTAATGAACTCTGTATAATCCCACTCCCACCACTGATTGGCAGCTTCCTTACTATACATAGTGTACAGAGAAAGCTGCCAGTCACTGGTGTGAGAGGAGTTATATACACTTAAACTTCCAAAGAACTGGTAGGTCTGAAGGAGATAAAACAGGGATTTTATAAAGAAAATATAACACACACACACAGCCTAGTAATTGATACATCCTTGCAATCAGGGTCTCTGCCCCACATAATCTTGCTCTTAGATAGCGTAACAAAAACCTGGTAAACCTTTAAACCCTACACTGGGTTTAAACTTGCGGTACATATAAATAGTTACATACGGTAGGTCGAAAAAAAACCCCAAAGTTCGGTCCATCTGTACCGCCTCCGCGTCAGCAGCCGGGCTGCTCGGATCCAGATCCGCGGTGGCTCGAGGGGCGTCCGGACCCGGGGGTCATGCGGCCACTCAAATGAAGGGTGTATTTACAGGGGATTGTATATTTAAAGTTCGTGACGCCACCCGTGGTGCGTGGTAAGATGGAGTACCACCGCTGCAGCTGGGAGTACCCAGGAGCGATGGAGTGGGAAGCTAGGTGTTTAACCCCTCCACAAGTAGGGGGGGATGCCCCGGGACTCGGTGATGGTGTTGGGGAGTGCCGTTGGGGTTGGGGGTGAAAGGGTCACTTGCGTACTCACTTAGTCCATAAAACTGACACCGACAACTGGATAAACCAAAGTTCTGGATACCGCTGCTGCTCAGGGGAGCTAGTTTGGGTCCCGTCCCTGATGGTGTTGCCTGATGATCTGTGACCTTTTCCTGGCACTTAGTTCACTTCTTGGTTGGCCCCGGTAGCATGAAACTAGTCGGGTCCCACTCCCCAGTATGGCTAACTGGGGAGTGGGACCCGACTAGTCCCCATGGCGGGTGGAGAGTGGATCTTGAAGGCTCCGACCTCGTCGGGTAAATTGTCAGGTTGTCTGAAGCTACTCCCTGACCTTTGGTCCCCCGTCCTCTCGTACCCCGTCGTGCCCTGGTCCCACAAGGCCACCGGCTGTTCTCCTTGACACTTCCGTGCCCCTTGTCACGATCCCCTGGGCCGGGAGTCTAGCTCCTACTAGGCCCAGACCACCATCTGTCACCTAGTTACTTCCAAGGAGCCCGGCTCCTGACCTCCTCTCTCCTTCACTTCCTCTACTTCACTGACCTACTCCTGAAACTCCTGACTTCCCCTTAACCAACCCCCCAAGTGGGAGACCCTATTCCACTCAGGCCGTCAACTGGTGTGTCTGGTGCAGAGTGTTTCTAGGATTTTGATTGACTGCTGTTTGCAACACCATAGTTGGGGACCCGTAACCAAGGAGGAGGTGGATATTGCACAGAAGGGCATATTGCACAATACCCTGTGACGACCTGATAGGCCAGGGCGTCAAACATCAAGTTCAACCTTTCTCCACCAATAATATATTCTTTGTCACTAATATACCACAGGAGATACATGCCTTATGTTTAACTTCTTCACACAATGGCCATTTTCCATTTTTATGCTTTATTTTTTCCAAGAGCCATAACTTTTTTATTTTTCTGTCAATGTAGACCTATGAGGGCTTGGTTTTCTGTGGGACAAGTTGTACTTTTGAATGACACCATTCATTTTTCCATATAGTGCACGGAAAAACGGGAAAAAATTCCAAGTGCAGTGAAATTGCAATAAAAGTGCAATTCCACAATTGTTTTTATGTTTATTTACCATGTTCACTATATGACAGTATGATTCCCCAGATCAGTACAAGTACGCTATATGCCAAACATGTACAGTATATTTTTTTTAAGTACCGAAAACATTTTGGAAATTTTGTCGCCATTTTCTGAGACCCGTAATATTTTCATCTTTTGTGATCTGGGGCTCAGTGAGGGCTTATTTTTTGCGTCCGGAGCTGACATTTTTAATTATATCATTTTTTGGTAGATATAATCTTTTGATCGCCTCTTATTGCAATGTTGTGGCAACCCAGAAAAAAAGTAATTCTGGAGTTTGGATTTTTTTTTTCATTGAACTGTTTACCAATCAGATTATGTTATACTTTGATGGATCGGACATTTCTGACTACAGTGATACCAAATATGTGTATGTTTTAGATTTTTTTTAATTTATTTTTTTAAATGTTTTATTTTTAATGAGGCAAAAAAGAACTTTTGTGTTTTTTATTTATTAATTTATTTATTTATTTTTTTATCCTATGTAGTGGAAAACCTATTGAAGAAATACCAGCACTGTGGTCACACTGTGATTTTAATAGGCAACAGAGTATATAATATTGGAGATAATTTGCAATACATTGTTGGAAACATTGATCTAAATTGAATTGGGTTTTTTCCATGGGGGACGAAGGCCACTTTTTCTCTCTGACAGATGTATAAATGATGCCAATGTCTACGGGAAAGTAGAAAACGCAGTGCATGCGTCACAGGATGTAAGTTAGATAGAAGACAATATCTGTCCATCAGTGAAATGAATATTTGTGGTCAGTAAATAAAGATTCTAGGTAACTGAGTCATTCAAATAGATTTGAGGATGGTATTTCTCAAGTTCTAAAAGGCTAAAACACATTGTAAATACCACCACCCCAACACAGAAATATATACTTGTGGTTTTATCAGATTCTACTGTATACCAAGGAACACGGAGAGTGCATTGATTGGTCATGATAAATTACTTTAAAGCATTATCACTGGGTGTCCCAATATCTATGAAGATTTGTCATGCAATGTTCGGCTCTGCACACACCCGCTGGCACTGTGTTGTCAGACTCTGTTCACACTACTGAGCCTGAGAAGCAACCTGAGGCTAGGGACCCACTTTGCGTTTCTAAACGCTGCTTTTAATTTGCATATTTTTGTGGCAAAAACCATGCGTTCAAAGAAGCAGCATGTTAGTTGTTTTTGCCATTTTGGGTACGTTTTGCTAACATTGGAGTCAATGAGAAACGGCAAAAATCAAGATTCCTATAAATTCCTGCATTTTACCTGCTTTTTCTGTGCAGAAAACATGCGTTTTGACCTGACAAAACGCATGCTTTTTGCACATTAATTTAATGATTTCATATGTCCCTTTTCTCACACACATAATCCGACAATTAAATTAAAGAAAATTTATAATTTATTGCTATTTTTCTAATAAATACTATATTACCGCTATAATTTCATTATATATTTCTATTTTCTTTATAATTTCTGAAATTAGGTATTTAATTCTTTTTTTTCTCTTTTTTCCTTATTTTTGACTGATTAAACTTTATTTAGCAGTATCAAGATTTACAAAACGCATCTGGCAAAAAGCAGGTGGAAACGCATGTAAAAAGCGCTGAAAACGCATCAAAACGTGGCAAATACGCATGCGTTTTTAGTGCTAAAATTCTGGAAAAGGCAATTTTGGTCAAATCAATTAAATCAAAAACGTGCATTTAGAACTGCAAGTAGGTGAACGCAAATTGGGTCCCTAGCCTGAGGCTTCTGGATAGTTCAGCCATAGCCGGGCGTCGGCTGGTTCAGATTCACTGCTCTTTCGCTCTGCAGGAAATAATTCCTGCAGACTGCTGAGAAGGACCTAAGTGCTCAGGTTGCTGATTGCCAAGTGCAGCTGTCGCTTCCCTATTTAAGGCACTGCCTCCTTCCAGTAGGTGCTGATGATAGCTTCAGTTGTCACTCCAGCGATCCTGGTCTAGGTGGTTTTCCTGTATATGGTGATTCATGCTGCACATTTGAGTGGTGTGAGCATTCCCCTGTTGTGCGTCACTTCCTCCCGTTTTGCGTTGCCCCACAGTACACATATCGTCTCTCCTGTGTGTTTTGAGTGCTGTGTGTACGAGTTTCCGTTCTCTCTTGTCTGTGTCATTTTGTGGGGTTTTGTCTGTGTTTTCCAGCCCATCCCGAGAGTGTGGGAGAGGGGAAGTAAAATCAGGGTCCGGACAGAAGTTAGGGTCATGCTGGGGGCTTGGCCCTGGTTAATATCAAACCTGCCTTCAAGATAAGGGACAGTGCAGGGTCTCAAGTCTTAGGACTCGTGTACCACCTGCGCTTACTTGCTACTTAGATCGTGCTGTGAAAATGTGACAGCGTGATTTAAATGGCTGTAGTGGGTATTGCACCGTTCCCCGCCGTCATCGATCATGGTTGCCATGGTAGTGATGGGTTATGTGATGACCCCTGTCACTATCATTACGTATTTCCTGTTGAGCCAAGAGAGTGCCGTCTCTCACAGGAACGCTGCATTTCTACTGATCAGAGCTGTGCAGCTATGATCAACAGAAATGACCAAGCAATCAGACTGCTGAGCCATAAAGTCCCCTAGGGAAACTAGCAAAATAAATAAAAAATGTAAAAAAAAAAGTTTTTAAAAAATATCAAAAAATAAAAAAAATCTGATTGGTACACGGCATGGCGAGAAAAAAATTCCAAACGCCAAAATTGCATTTTTTGGTTGCTGCAAAACTTTTAAAAATGCAATAACAGATGATCAAAGTGTAGTATCTGCACAAAAATGGTATAATTAAAATGTCAGCTCAAGACACAAAAAATAAGCCGTCACTGAGCCCCATATCCCGAAAAGTGAGAACGCTACGAGCCTCAGATAATGGCGCCAAAAGGGTAAATTTTTTTTGGACAAACTTCTGATGTTTTTAAACCCCTTAGATAAAAGTAAAAGTATACATGTTTGGTATCTACTAACTTGTACTACCCTGAGACATCATACAGACATGTTAAATTTACCATAAAGAGAACACGGTGAGTAAAAGACCCCAAAACAATAATGCACTCGCACTTTTTTTTGCAATTTAACCTCACTTGGAATTTTTTTCCCGTTTTTTCCATTACACTATATGGTAAAACTAATGGTTTCATTTAAAAGTACAACAACTGGTCCAGCCAAAAATGAGCCCTTATATGGCAAAATTGACAGAAAAATAAAGTTATGGCTCTTGGAAGAAGGGGAGGAAAAAACGAAAAGGAAAAACAGAAAATTGCCGGGGGTTGAAGGGGGTAAGTGAAGAGCGGCAAGAAGAAAGCCATTTTTGAAAGCAAGGCATTAGAAGTATAGTTTGCAGTTTCCAAAAAGTCAAGTAAGGCTATGTGTGCACTAGAAAGTGCCATTTTCTTAAGAAAAAACGGACCCTCTGAAAGAATCCCGCACCAGCGGTAAAAACCGCTGTACAACCGCACCCGCGTTTTTGCCGTGGGTTGCCGCGGATTTTCCACAAGTTGGTCCCCGCAGTTTTTACCATTATCTATGGCAAAAACCGCAGGTACCTGCGGAAAAGAAGTGACATGCTCATTATTTCCGCAGCGGAAAATCCGCGGTCAATCCGCGGCTATAAAAAAAACGCAGTGTGCGCACAGCATTTTTTAAAACCTATAGGATTTGCGGGGGAATGACTGCAGCAATGTTAGACACATTTTCTGCAACAATTCCGCGGCAAATCCGCGGCAAAAATCCACGGTAAATCCACAGCGTGCGCACAGGGCCTTAGGGACACATTTAGCATGTGGAAGAAGGTGCTCTGGTCAGATTAGATCAATGTTGAACTTTTTGAGCTAAACACAAAACTCCAAGTATGGCAGTAAACTAATACTACACATCATCCTGAAAACACCATCTCCACTATCAAACATGGTGGTGGTAGAATCATGCTGTGGGGATGGTTTCCTTCAGTAGGGACAGGGAAGCTGGTCAGAATTGATGGGAAGATGGATAAAATCTAAATTTAGGGCAATCCTGTAGGAAAACGTGTTAAGACTGCAGCGAAGGCTCAGCTTCCAGCAGGACACAATCCTAAATATACTGCCAGAGCTACAATGGAATGATTTAGATCAAAGCATATTCATGTGTGTGAATGGCCCAGTCACAGTCCAAACCTCAATCCTATTGAGAATCTGTTGCAAGACTTGAAAATTGCTATTCACAAGCACACTTGGCAAAGCTGATTGTGCATGTGTTGTCAAAGGAGAGAGTGTAGTAAGCCACTGACAAGACACTTGTGGCAGCAGCTTATCTTTGAGCAGTGACTGTAACCGTGCTGGCCATGCTTCTATGACTGAAAGCCCGAGGCTACCTGGAGGAATAAACTCCATTTCCTTCCGGTAGCGGAGTATTCAGTGCGAAAGCTGGATGTTGTCAATACTATTAACCTGCAGAATAACCCTATAGCTGCAAGTTAATAGTGTTATTTTACATGACAGGTTCCCTTTAAAAGGGAATCTGTCAGTAGGATCAACCCTCCTAATGTGGCGTCCCTGTGGCTTCAGGCGCCACAGGGTACTGCCCCTCCCCCGGGGTGCAGTATTCATCTCGGGTACGGATGAGGTCATCACCGGTAAACCACCATAACACATTCAACACACAACTCGGGAGCTCTTTCACTGGGACTGGGCCAGAGTAGGCGCCGGGGGTGGACAACATGAGGTATGGGACCTCTGGCCGACTAGTTCAGCAACTCGGTAGGCAGGGCACCTGGAGGGGAAGTGAGGCGCCACCTCACCCACCATTCAGTTAGCTTCAGGCGCAGCAAGAGCCAGGTTAGACTCAGGAAGAGCTGTCGGAAGACACTACACAGAAAGGGGCCTGTGGTCAGGAGCTGGAGGCTCGACCTGGGTTCTTAGGAAGAAGGGAGATCCCAGGGTTACCAGGGCATGCAGCAGGCACCCATGACCCGTTACATGGCCCAGGAGCTGAGGTGGAGGGAAGGACACACAGAAGGAAACACCACCGTTGACCTCTGAACTAGCCGAGATCGGCTGGAGCCCATCACAGCGGAACACGGCACTCCAAATACGGTGTGACTTCAGTAAGTAAAGAACTTGAACTGCACCCTCTGTGTTGTCCCATAATTGTCAGCGCTCCCATCATCGCGCCCCCTGCTCCATAGGTGACTACCATTCTCCCTGGAGCCTAGCTCTACCTGTGAAGAGCTGTAACAACCAAGCTGCATCACCATCCGCCCCAGAAGACTTATTTCCCGCAGCGGCAGCTAATAATTGGCCACACACCAGAGGTGGTGTCACGAATAACTACTTCCATCATCCCCATCCCCATTTTTATTGATACCGCCGGGATCATGGAACTAGGCCTGGCGGCGAGTAACATCCCAAACCCTCACCGGCCCGGTGGCGAGTAACCCTTGGGACCCCGTGGGCGCGTCACTTAGCCATCTATATGGGCATGTAGGTCATAGGAAACTGAATAAAATGATACCTTAATAATTGTGATTTGTCCCCAAGAAAGTCATGTTTTTTTAATATACAATTGAACTCTTAAGATCTATGGGTTGAACATAGATCTCCCTGAGACTCTGACTCCAGAGGTTATTTTAAGGGTGCGCTCATACGAACGTGTGGCTCGCACGATTATAGGATCGCATCACCCGGTGCGGCTGGCTTCTCTCCTGACAGGAGCGGGTTTGCTGCATGTATTTCTATGCAGCTATAACGCTTCTGTCCAAAGAGTGTGCGGCCATACCACGTGATGCCGATGCAAGACTCTCCGAGTCACTCGCAAGTGTGACTCCGGCCTAAATGAAAGTGTGAGACATGTAATGACTGACAGTCTGCTCTCCTGATCTACATGTTTCACACAAGTAACACCCATTTTCATTGAAAACAAGCTCTGGAGGCAGAGTCTCAGAGAGATCTATATCCGGCCCATAGATCATAAAAAGTCATTTACATATTGAGAAAACCGTGGATTCAGTGTAATGAGACATTAGATCGCAGATATCAAGGTATCGTTACTGAGCTTTCTATGATAGACATGTCCATATGGACGGCTTAGCGGGTAGAGCCTACTAACAGATTCCCATTAAATCCTGTTCGAAAGGACAAGGACTGTGGTGTTGAGTTTATATTGCTGTGTTGTATATTTAGCTTTTTATGTTCCAAATTGACAGCAATGTGCAAGCAACGAAGAGAAAACTACCTTTGGAAGCCTACTATGGAAGACATTATTGAAGCCAACATTAGCCAACATTAAAATAATTTGGTTTGACAGGGGACAAAAAAACCCACTTCTCCTTTGCTGCTTCATTCCTAAAATTAATTGTAGGGACAGTATGAGCCTCTACGGTAGCAGTACACCCTACATGGTTCTGCTGAACTGCTCCTTGGATCACCATCGGGTGGGTTCTCTGGTGCGCCAAGTGCGATTCAGGAGAACATCAGGATGTACAGCTATTGCGCCATAATGTGGCAGCCGTGCGCTGGCCTTCATCCTAGGATTCAGGCCATTATGAAGGTTAGACAGTGCTTTCTACGGGATAGAGTTCTGAGAAATTGAGAGTTGGTTGAGTTTGCTACATATTAACTGAATTCACACTGCTCACACAACCAAATCACCATGATGATAGCAGATGGAGGCAACGATCCGTGTAATGTCTTCATTCTACACTTCCTTTTCTTGTTTGCTGCATACACTAAAGCATTTTTTAAATGGTACAAGTTGTGCATTTTACCAATATTAACGCACATATTGTACATTTATGAATTCAGCTTTCTCTTGAGACAGTCAGCATACATATGGAAATCAAAGTATTAAAATAAAATGCAATACAGTCCCATCTCACTCTAATCAAGCCAACACAGTCCAGCAGGCCTGACACAAGAGAGAATATAATAGTAAGGCTATGTGCGCACAGTGCGTTTTTCACAGCGTTTTTGCACGTTTTTCGGGTGCGTTTTTGGCCTCAAAACTGCATGACTTTGCTTCCCCAGCAAAGTCTGAGTTTTCATTTTTGCTGTCCGCACACAACTGTTTTTTTAAGCTGCGTTTTTGAGCTTGGAAAAAAAAAATGGTCATGTCAATTCTTTCCTGCGTTTTTCTGCGTTTTCCACCCATGCAATGCATTGGAAAAACGCAGCAAAATGCAGAGATCAAAAACGCACCAAATCGCGGTTAAAACGCATGCGTTTTTTACACGTTTTTTCAACGCGGGTGCGTTTTTGTGCGTTTTTAGCGGCCAAAAACGCACAAAAACGCAACATCCAAAAAACGCAGCGTGCGCACATAGCCTTACAGATATACGAAGAAGGTTCTCTTGATTACGACATAATGTAGAGAAACCATTAAGGGCCTGTGCAGACGGTGCATTTTTTGAGAAATCTGCATGCTTGTCTTGAAGCCAGCAAAGTCTATGAGATTTCTGAAGTGTTGTGCGAACATTGCTTTTTTTTTTTCCTTGCAAACTTGGTGCAGAAAAAATCTGCAGCATGTCAATTGTTGGGGCATTTTTCCCTGCGTTTTTTAGCCCCTACATTAATGCATTACATCCTTTGGTCTGGGCAGGTTAAAGCTGCTGCCCTCTTGTTGCTGTGAGTAAAAGTTTTTTAGCCCTTCCAGCCATTGACTTTACTAAAATAAGCATGGAAAAAAACCGCATGTGTTTTTTGGTGTGTTTTTCTGCCAGAAGGTGCAGTTTTGATGCAGAAAATTTGTATACCAAATCTGCAGCATGTGCACATACCCTGACTTTTTTCCAAGTGGAAACTGATGTGGGAACTTATCCTGTAGTTTTCAAGGGGATCGATCCCTTTATCTGGCGCATCAGTTATTCCACCAGGCCATTCAAGGAACAAGATAAGGAAATGCTACTTGTTGCATTTTTCAATTCGGTTTCAAAGTTTTGCAGTACAAACAATCAAAAAAGTTGGATGACAGCTGTTGGCATTGTGATGTCAGTGATGATCAATTTATAAGTAAAGTACAAGTAAACTGTTCCCAAGGGTACGGTTCAATTTGCATAAAACATCGGATTGCTCTCACTCTAGTGCAAAACTATGCGACAGTGTCCATCTGCGATTGAGATCTCATGCCATATCGGCATGAATAATGAATCGCAGCATGCTGCGTTTGGCAGTGAGTCTTGGCTCATGCACCCCTATACACGTCTATGGGAGCGTGTAAAACATCGCACTGTACTCGCATGTAATCCTACTGCAGTGCAATATACACAGAGACAGGCCGGGAAGGAGATGGGGAGAAAGTGCTCCCTCCCTCTTCTCCGCAGCTGTGACCCAATCGCAAGATCGCATCACAGTCGCATGACCTTTGGCTGACACCCGCAGCAGAGGGTCATTAAGCATATCGCTCTCGCATCAGAAGCTATGCGCAAGTGGAACCGTACCCTTAGATGGAAACCCAGCCTAATACCTCATTCACATGTCCACGTTTAAAAACAAACATGGAAAAAAAAGTATCATCAGTGTTTTGGATTAGTGTGTCGACAGTGTACGGTCCATGTGTCCGTTTTTATTATCAGTGTGTCATCAGTGTACGGTCCATGTGTCCGTTTTTATTATCAGTGTGTCATCAGTGTACGGTCCATGTGTCCGTTTTTATTATCAATGTGTCGACAGTGTATGGTCCGTGTGTCAGTTTTTATTATCAGTGTGTCATCAGTGTATGGTCCATGTGTCCGTTTTTACTATCAGTGTGTCATCAGTGTACGGTCCATGTGTCCGTTTTTATTATCAGTGTGTCAACAGTGTATGGTCCATGTGTCCGTTTTTATTATCAGTGTGTCATCAGTGTATGGTCCGTGTGTCAGTTTTTATTAACAGTGTCATCAGTGTATGGTCCATTACCGTCCTCCTTCCTGCTTCATGCGGACGAAGCGTCCTACGTCATCTACACAGAGGCCTACATCACACTCCTGTGCACGTGCACTACTCTCTGCCGTGCACATGCACTACTCTCTGCCATGCACATGCACTACTCTCTGCCATGCACGTGCACTACTCTCTGCCATGCACATGCACTTCTCTCTGCCATGCACAGTGTGAACGTTTTATATAGTCTGCACCTGATTAATATTTTGCTTCTTTTGTATGACTGGGTTTTCTTGGTTGCTCTTTTGTACTTCAGAATGAGATAGCACTGACTTATTTATGTTTAAGGGCTTGTGTGTGTGAAGCCCCTCCAGTGTTGTGTCGGTGCATTACCTTCAGGGACTCCACGTGGATGGAACAGTCTGGTCACAGGTAGGAAACCTTCTTTTAGGATTGTCGTGACGCCACTCTCAGAATTGCGGTCAGTGGAGACCGCCACTGCAGATTAAGGGAGGCCTGGGGCTGATGGTGGGTGCAGTCAGTTGTAATAGCCTCCTGAGAGTGAGGCAAGCCCCAGGGCCCTGTGTAGGTGTGTGGAACCACAAGGCGCAGAATAACTCAACACAAGCAGAATGTCTTTTCAGGGGTTTTACTCACTGTTGATGGCAGGGTGAGTAACCCGGGCGTAGCTGGGATGAACCAGGCTGGAACCAGGCGTCCTTCAGGCTGACTTGTGAGAGTGGCTACTGACTCGCCTTCCTTAGCCCTCTGTTGTTTGTGGTAACCCCGACTTGCAGTCCCTATGGGGGTCACCCAGGGAAGTTGCTGCTCCCCTCGTTTCGGCCCGTTTGCTTGTAGCCTGGACCAGGTCACTCCGGCTGCTTGCCTCCTGTGAACTATGGGCCCTCACTTTGCTACGTGGCTGCGGACTCTGTGGTGTTGTCTTGGGGGTGTAAAGTGCCCCCTCAAGCAGGTTTGGCAAGGGAAAGGTGAATCTATCCCTGCACTGGGACCTGTTACCCCTGCGGGCCTGGTACCACCCTGACAGTCTCCTTACTTTCCACTCCGTTGCTCTCTCTTTAGCTGTGTGTGGATTTCGGGCAGCAATGCCAGGTGACCGTTCTCCCCCGTCAGTAGTCACTGCACGTACGTTGTCAGAATCGTGTGGAGCTACAGGGTCTGCTTCTGCTCTCCCTGAACTTCACCACTCAACTGCCTGGCTCACTCTTCCCTCCTCTCCTGTTCTTGCCTTTTGTGCCTGCCTACGCCACCTAGCAACCAGGCTCTCTACCACACCCCTTGAGTGGAGATGGAGGCTTCGCCCCCTCCTGGGATCCCCAGGGGTCCTCCCAAAGGTACATGTGTGAGACCTGATCACTATGCGCCTGTGTAGTCACACCTCAGTCAGCCTTCTGGATTACCTGTTTTGTACTGTCCCCAGCATGGGTGCAGTACTCAGTGGTGCCTGACCAGGTCAGGGGCGCCACATTCCCCCTTAGTTATCACCAGCACGTCCTCGGGCTGCAAGACAACATTTTAAAATGCGTAAAACATGGTAAAACATTTTAAAACCACCAGGTACCATACATCACCACCCTCCACCCACAAGTCCGTTAACCCACCCTAAACCCTCTCACGTTGGCCGCGCCTTCAGCCACTTCTGGCAGGATGTAGAGGCGGCTTTCATGGGCTGGTGGTTTCAGGGTATACCTGGCCTGGTGGAGCCGCGCCTTCAGCCTCTTCTGGCAGGATGCAGAGGCGGCCTCCACAGTTGGTGCTGACCAGGTACCCTCTTTGTGGTGGAGAGCCAGGCCCCATAAACAGGCGTGCTCCCTGGTTGCAGGTGAGCCAGGCCCCATAAACAGGCGTGCTCCCTGGTTGCAGGCGAGCCAGGCCCCTAAACAGGCTGGCTCTGGTGGTGGTACCTCTGGGGTAACTATTTACACTGCGAGAGTTTGTGGCTATAGCCAGTTCATAGCCTTAAGGTTCATGGGTTTCTCACACTAGTTCATGTGGGCACATTTCTTAAACTTGTAAACGTTGCAAAACTTCAAACTTTAACTTCTGTACTTTACTTTACTTTACACAGATTCCTCCTCACCAGGGCTTGGGCCTGTAGGGCTGCGGCACCTGTTGCTTTCTCCATCTCTGTCATCATCTGTAGTGGTCTCATCAATGGGTTCTTTATCTTTTCTTTCCTCTTCTTCTTTGTTTCTGTAGGGATTTCTGGGACATGGTGTAACATCTAGGGCATACCATCCTCTTTCTCCTTGGTGCTTGGTAAACTCCACTGAATCTCCCATCTGCAAGTTTCTTCCTGGATGTCCTCTAGGCAAATGGGCTCTAACATCCCTTCTGTTCACAAAGATGCCTTCTTTCATGCCAGGTGCAACTATGAAACCGTATCCAGATTTTAAACTAAATTCCTCTACAATTCCACGACAAAGTGGGCCTCTGACCTGGGATTTAGCTCTCCTTAAAGACCGTTTCTCTTCCAAGTCTCTGGCTGTTACTTCATCCTTCTTCTCTGGAGATTGCTGTGCAGGTGGATCCCTTGTCCTGCTGCGGCGCCGTGTCCTGCGGGCTGGGTCCTGCCTGGCTGCTATCTCACCGCTTGCAGGCTCCCAGGTGATGTATCTGGACAGATCTTCCTCAGCGGAGGGTGTCGGGCTCTCTTCATCCCAGCGGGAATATGGCAACATCTCTGGCTCTGGGCATGGATCCACTGCTGATGGCTCCGGGGTCAGCTCCTCAGCCTTCTGTCCTCCTCTCCCCCTTAGTTCTTCTGAGCACTCCTGTGGTGGCAGCGCTGGGGATGGGTATTCATCAGCTGGCCAGGGCGGTGGACTTTTTGGCGTGGATGTTGCAGGAGTCTTCCTGTGGGTGTGCGGAGGGAGCAGATACCGGTCCACCATCTCTTGTGGGAACTGGGCCTCTAGATCAGCCTTCAGCTTCCAGTATTCGGGGTCCTCTCCCAGCAGGGACTTCCTAGCAGGGACTTCCTTGGACTGGGGAGCGGTGTCTGCTCTGGCCTTGCAGGCCGGGGTAAATGATTGTACAGTCTTGTCTTTGTGGGCCGTGCCCTGCATGGCGGCGGCCTGGTCTTGGCGGGCCGCGCCTGGCATGGCGGCGGCCTGGATCAGCGTCGCTGTTGCAGTCTCAATCAGGGTCGCAGCTGGAGTCTTAGCGGGCATCGCTACTGTGGCCGGTTCTTGGCGAGCTGAGCTGGGCGTCGCCGCAGCGACCTGAGTCAGCGTCGCTGTTGCGGCCGGTTCTTGGCGGGCCGAGCTGGGCGTCGCTGCAGCGATCTGGGCTTGGCGGGCCGCACCTGGCGTGGCTGCGGCCTGGTTCAGCACCTCACTTGCGGCGCGGACGAGCGTCGCTGCTGCGGTGGGGTCTTGGCGGGCCGGGCCTAGCATGGCGGCGGCCTGGGTCAGCGTCACACCTGCGGCGTGGAGGAGGGTCGCGGCTGCGGAGGGATCTTGGCGGGCCGGGCTGGGCGCTTCTGCGGCCTGGACTTGGCGGGCCGCGCCGGGCGCTTCTGCGGCCTGGTTCAGCGTTGCCGCGCCGGGCATCTCTCCTGGGACCGCGGGCATGGCAGCAGGGGTCGGGGCACTCGCGCTGGCAGGGGCAACACCGGACTCACCCATCAGTAGCATCATCGGGGTCGGAGTCGTCGCCGCTCGGTCTGGCGCTCGTCGCGTGGCTCTCCTCTCGTAGGCCTGAACCGCCGCAGCGATTTCCTGCAGCTCCGCACGTCCCTCTCTGATCTGTTGCACGATTCTCGCCTCCAGCCGGTTGCTGAACTGGGCAAGCTCCCGGGCCCACCAGGCTGCGGAACCTGGCTCCGAGTTTCTGTCTTCAGACGCCATCTTCACCGCGTCGTCGCTGCTCTCCAGGTCTTCTCTCAGCAGCAGACTTCTGACTTCTTCTTGCAGCCGAAGTGCCAATTCCTTCACTTCCTGCAACTCCTCTCCCAACAGCAGGCTTATGGCTCCCTTTCTGTCCCGACGTCTCTGAACGCCTCCGCTCTCATCACTTGCGAGGTCAGGACTCTGCAGGGGATCTCTGGGTAGCCACACCTCTTCGTGGGCGGTAACTTCTCCCAGCGCGGGCTGCTGTTGTTTTTCAGCGCGCTTTTCATGGTGGCAATATGGCGGCGCTTCCAATTTTCCAAGCGGACCGCCCAGGCACATGGTCACCTGTCTGAACAGGTCTAGTCCTTATCCTGTTCGTGACGCCAGATGTGAAGCCCCTCCAGTGTTGTGTCGGTGCATTACCTTCAGGGACTCCACGTGGATGGAACAGTCTGGTCACAGGTAGGAAACCTTCTTTTAGGATTGTCGTGACGCCACTCTCAGAATTGCGGTCAGTGGAGACCGCCACTGCAGATTAAGGGAGGCCTGGGGCTGATGGTGGGTGCAGTCAGTTGTAATAGCCTCCTGAGAGTGAGGCAAGCCCCAGGGCCCTGTGTAGGTGTGTGGAACCACAAGGCGCAGAATAACTCAACACAAGCAGAATGTCTTTTCAGGGGTTTTACTCACTGTTGATGGCAGGGTGAGTAACCTGGGCGTAGCTGGGATGAACCAGGCTGGAACCAGGCGTCCTTCAGGCTGACTTGTGAGGGTGGCTACTGACTCGCCTTCCTTAGCCCTCTGTTGTTTGTGGTAACCCCGACTTGCAGTCCCTATGGGGGTCACCCAGGGAAGTTGCTGCTCCCCTCGTTTCGGCCCGTTTGCTTGTAGCCTGGACCAGGTCACTCCGGCTGCTTGCCTCCTGTGAACTATGGGCCCTCACTTTGCTACGTGGCTGCGGACTCTGTGGTGTTGTCTTGGGGGTGTAAAGTGCCCCCTCAAGCAGGTTTGGCAAGGGAAAGGTGAATCTATCCCTGCACTGGGACCTGTTACCCCTGCGGGCCTGGTACCACCCTGACAGTCTCCTTACTTTCCACTCCGTTGCTCTCTCTTTAGCTGTGTGTGGATTTCGGGCAGCAATGCCAGGTGACCGTTCTCCCCCGTCAGTAGTCACTGCGCGTACGTTGTCAGAATCGTGTGGAGCTACAGGGTCTGCTTCTGCTCTCCCTGAACTTCACCACTCAACTGCCTGGCTCACTCTTCCCTCCTCTCCTGTTCTTGCCTTTTGTGCCTGCCTACGCCACCTAGCAACCAGGCTCTCTACCACACCCCTTGAGTGGAGATGGAGGCTTCGCCCCCTCCTGGGATCCCCAGGGGTCCTCCCAAAGGTACATGTGTGAGACCTGATCACTATGCGCCTGTGTAGTCACACCTCAGTCAGCCTTCTGGATTACCTGTTTTGTACTGTCCCCAGCATGGGTGCAGTACTCAGTGGTGCCTGACCAGGTCAGGGGCGCCACATGTGCACGTTGCGTTTTTTCTAGCGTTTCTGCAGCGTTTCAAGCTGCAGCGTCTCATTGTCAGAATGCATGAGTTTCGCTTTCCAAGCAAAGTCTATGTGAATTATGCAAAATCCGTGTGCACGATGCTTTTTTAAACGCAGCGTTTTGAGTGTCAAAAATTTGACAAAATATCTGCGTTTAAAAAGCATGTCACTTCTTCAGTGCGTTTTGGCAGCGTTTATCAACCATTGAAATCAATGAGATGTTTGAAAACGCAGCTAAAATCCTAAGCATTGCGTTTTCCCTGCATTTATGTTGCAATCCGCATGCTTTTTTTACATCAGCATAGAAGAGGGTTCTTCACGGTAAGAGCAGTGAGGCTCTGGAACTCTCTTCCTGAGGAAGTGGTGATGGCCAACTCGCTGAATGAATTTAAGAGAGGAATGGATGCTTTTCTTGATAGCAAAAGTATAGAAGGTTATAAATAGCATAATCTTACAGAAGAGCGACCAAGATTATTAGAGGAATGGGTGGGCTGCAATACCAAGACAGGTTATTAAACTTGGGGGTTATTTGGTTTGGAAAAACAAAGGCTAAAGGTGGTGTCACACACAGCGACGACGACAACGACGTCGCTGCTACGTCACCATTTTCTGTGACGTTGCAGCGATGTCGCTGTGTGTGACATCCAGCAACGATCTGGCCCCTGCTGTGAGGTCGTTGCTCGTTGCTGAATGTCCTGTTTCATTTTTTTCGTCGTCGCTCTCCCGCTGTGAAGCACACATCACTGTGTGTGACAGCGAGAAAGCGACGAAATGAAGCGAGCAGGAGCCGGCGTCTGGCAGCTGCGGAAAGCTGTAACCACTGTAAACATCGGGTAACCAAGGGAAGACCTTTCCCTGGTTACCCGATATTTACCTTCGTTACCAGCCTCCGCCGCGCTTGCTGCTAGTGCCGGCTCCTGCTCTGTGCACATGTAGCTGCAGTACGCATCGGGTAATTAACCCTATGTGTACTGTAGCTAGGAGAGCAAAGAGTCAGCGCTAAGTAGTGTGCGCGGCTCCCTGCTCTCTGCACTGTGACATGTAGCTGCAGTACACATCGGGTTAATTAACCCGATGTGTACTGTAGCTAGGAAAGCAAGGAGCCAGCGCTAAGCAGTGTGCGCGGCTCCCTGCTCTCTGCACATGTAGCGACGTTATGATCGCTGCTGCGTCGCTGTGTTTGACAGCTAAGCAGCGATCATAACAGCGACTTACAAGGTCGCTGTTACGTCACAGAAAATGGTGACGTAACAGCGATGTCGTTGTCGCTATGTGTGAACCCAGCTTTAGGGGGGATCTAATCACAATGAATAAACATATGACGGGACAGTACAGAGACCTTTCCAAAGATCTTTTTACACCTAGGCCTGCGACTGGAACACGGGGGCATCCGCTACGTCTTGAGGAAAGAAGGTTTAATCATAATCACAGACGAGGATTCTTTACTGTACGAGCAGTGAGACTATGGAACTCTCTGCCGCATGATGTTGTAATGAGTGATTCACTACTAACATTTAAGCAGAGCCTGGACGCCTTTCTTGAAAAATATAATATTACCAGTTATGTATATTAGATTTTATGACAGGGTGTTGCTCCAGGGAACTAGTCTGATTGCCGTATGTGGAGTCAGGAAGGAATTTTTTTCCCCATTGGAGCTTATTTGACACTTTGGGGTTTTTTGCCTTCCTCTGGATCAACATGTTAGGCTACGGGTTGAACTAGATGGACTTAGGCGGGCTTTGCACGTTGCGACATCGCAAGCCGATGCTGCGATGTCGCACGCGATAGTCCCCGCCCCCGTCGCAGGTACGATATCTTGTGATAGCTGGCGTAGCGAAAATTATCGCTACGTCAGCTTCACATGCACTCACCTGCCCTGCGACCATCGCTCTGGCCGGCGTCCCGCCTCCTTCCTAAGGGGGCGGGTCGTGCGGCGTCATAGCGACGTCACACGGCAGGCGGCCAATAGCGGTGGAGGGGCGGAGATGAGCAGGATGTAAACATCCCACCCACCTCCTTCCTTCCATAGCCGCCGGCGGCAGGTAAGGTGATTTTCCTCGCTCCTGCGGCTTCTCACACAGCGATGTGCGCTGCCGCAGGAACGAGGAACAACATCGTACCTGTCGCAGCACCAGCATTATGGAAATGTCGGAGAATACACCGATGATACGATAACGATGCTTTTGCGCTCGTTCATCGTATCATCTAGGATTTACACACTACGATGTCGCAAGTGACGCCGGATGTGCGTCACTTTCGATTTGACCCCACCGACATCGCACCCGTGATGTCGTAGTGTGCAAAGCCGCCCTTAGAGTCTCCCTTCAACCTTAAAAACTATGAAAACTATGCGTTTTGGCCTGGAAGTGAGGTCAAGAGGTTTACTGTTGACCTCACATCCAGCCCTAAATAAAATGAGAGTTGTACTATATTTAATATTAATTTTAATTAATAAATATTATTATTTAATATACTTTTTCCGAATATTCACATTATAGTAGAATCAGGAAATGTCATCAGTAGGTTTTTTTTTGTTTTTTTCTTCTCATGGTGTTTGATTGAAGAAACTTTATTTTGCATTGACAAAGTTTTGTAAACGCATCAAAATTTAAGCATTGAAAACGCGCAGAAGACGCATGCGTATTTCTGCGGGTTTTTTTGACAAAAGCAAAAATGTCAAAATCATAAACTGCCAGAGGATGCATTTATTTCTGCAATGGACAGGACGCAACGTGCGCACAAGCCCTTAGATGTTGTTTGTTTGTTTTTCATTCCAAGTGTATATGCTTTTAAGGCTATGTGTTTCTGGGTAATGGCACATAGTGTACTGTAGCACGTTGCGTCATCACTAGCATCGGCTAGCGATGTTGAGCGCGATAGCACCCGCCCCAGTCGCACATGCGATATCTTGTGATAGCTGCCGTAGCGAACATTATCGCTATGGCAGCTTCACACGCACGTACCTGCCCTGCGACGTCACTCTGACTGGCGACCCGCCTCCTTCCTAAGGGGGCGGGTCGTGCGGCGTCAGACGGCAGGCGGCCAATAGAAGCGGAGGGACAGAGATGAGCGGGACGTAAACATCCCGCCCACCTCCTTCCTTCCGCATTGCAGCTGGGACGCAGGTAAGGTGATGTTCCTCGCTCCTGTGGCTTCTCGCACAGCGATGTGTGCTGCCGCAGGAACGAGGAACAACATCGTATCTCCTATTGGTGCGACATTATGAAAATGAACGACGCTACACAGATCACCGATTTTCGACGCTTTTACGATCGTTTATCGGCGCATCTAGGCTCTAGGCTTTACACATTACGACGTCGTTACTGGCGCCGGATGTGCGTCACTTTCGATTTGACCCCGACGATATCGCAGTAGCGATGTCGCAGCGTGCAAAGTACCCCTATGGGCATGTGCGAGAAGATGTGTGGTTCTTTTTCAGTGTGTGAGCTGAATACTGGGGAGCTGCTTTAGTCCAAAGTAGCTGCAACTTAACCACAAATGTGAAGAATTTTTGTTTTGTATTTTGTTTTTGCTCAAAATAGATAAGTTTTGATTGAAACTGCCTGATTGACGACATTCTATGATGGCAAGAGGGCCCACACCCCAACAAAGAGACATTTGGGCTGCGACTGCAGACACTAAATTGCTAGTGGGACAGGCTGACTTCAGCCTATATGTAGACCGTTGTGGCTGTATGGCATCTCCTACGGCTGTGTACTTCACATGATATTTTGTGGTGTCTCATGTGCATTGCTTCTCTGTAAGGGTATGTGCGCACGTTGCTTTTTACCTGCTTTTTACCTGCTTTTTTGCTGCTTTTTCTTCTGCGCTGTTTAATGCCAAAATGGATGTGTTCTTCTATTCAAGCAAAGTCTATGGGAATTTGGGTTTGTTGTTCACACTATGTTGTTCAAAATGCTGCCTTTTTGTGGCAGAACTTTGGTCAAAAACTCAGCTTTTCAAAGAAGCAACATGTCAATTGTTTTTGCCATTTGGGTTTTGCACTGCAAAGCTGAGTTTTTGGCCAAAGTTCTGCCACAAAAAGGCAGCATTTTGAACAACATAGTGTGAACAAGAAACCCAAATTCCCATAGACTTTGCTTGAATAGAAGAACACATCCATTTTGGCATAAAACAGCGCAGAAGAAAAAGCAGCAAAAAAGCAGGTAAAAAGCAGGTAAAAAGCAACGTGCGCACATACCCTAAGGCTTCTTACGTGAGTACAATAAATGCACGTCTGGCCTTTTCCATTTTGTCCATACCTGTGTATGTGTGTGACAGGTACCAGAAAAAACATACCCTAATATATAGAAAGAGTCCAGCTTACGCTCAAAAGGATCTCCCACACTACGGCGCAAGAAAATGTGCTATTCAGATGTAGTAGATGTAGCAAAAATTCCAGCTCTACGATGTGCAGAAAAAAATATTTTACAAAAAATCCAAAGGTTAAAATTCAGACATCAAATGTTATATACAAAATCCATAAACAATGAGGATCTACGCATTTCATATGAAAACCATTCTTAGTCATGAACTAAGAATGGTTCTCATCTGAAACACATAGATATACATTGTTTTTTATGGATTTTGTAAATGACATTTGATGTCTGAGTTTTAACCTTTGGATTTTCTATGAAATACATTTTTCTGCACACCGTAGAGCTGGAATGTATGCTTTGTTTACCATAAAAAATAATTGCATGACACTGATCTTAATGGTTTGGATGTGTAAAGGTTGTACAAAAATATAGATGATGGATAGCTAAATAAATGAAAAAAAATACAAGGGTCTCCCCTATTTTTGTTAACCAACCAAGATAAAGCAGACAGCTGGAGGCTGATATTATCAGTCTGGGAAGGTCCATGGTTATTGGGTTCTTTCCAGCCAAACAATACCAGCGTTTGCCTCAGCTCTTCCTTATTGCCCTGGTGCTGTGGCAATCAGAGGAGTACTTCCACCCAGCCTAGCATTACAGTACTGTCTGTGAAAGTCACTATAACCCCCATTGGCTCCTCATCCTCCCACCCATAGAGTCACCATATGCGAAGTGACAACACTACTGGACAGGACTACCTTCCTCATTACATGTCTGTTTCCGTATTGGCCTATTCGTCCAAGCTAATGCTAAGCATTCTCCTCTGACCCTTCTCTGCCGGGATGATAACCATGTAGACCAATGTGATGAAGGTGCAGTGTAAGGTCTGAGCACTGACACTGACCCCCACCTCCTTTAACCTCTCCAGTAATACTGGCAGCACTCTTACATCTTTTCTGAAAAGACAAGCTCTGGATATGACGCCAAGCACATGCACTCAACTTCTTTGGTTGACCATGGCGAGGCTTGTTCTGAGTGGAAGCTGTTTTGTTAAATTGTTGTATGGTCTTGGCCACCATGCTGCAGCTCAGTATCTAGGTGTTGGCAATCTTTTTATAGCTAGGCTATTTTTTTCAGATCCTCAGAGAATTCTTTGGCATGAGGTGTCATGTAGAACTTCCATTGGCCAGTATGAGAGAGTGTGTGAGAGAATGCCACATGCCTGCTCCCCATTCACACCTGAGACGTTGCAACACTAAAGAGTCACATGACATGGGGGAGGGAAAATGGCTAATTGGGTAGACTTGAGTGTACTCCCTTTTGCTACCAGCGGTTTAGATATTAATAGCTGTGTGTTTGAATTATTTAGATGGCACCAAATTTACACTGTTATACAAGCTGTCAACGGAACCAGGGATTCCCAGCCAGTTTCCCATGCTGGTACTTGCCAGGCTTCAAACTAAGTAACGTCTGCAATCCAACGAGGGCAGGCACAATGAGTTCAGCATCGCCGTCGACGGCCATGCTGAACTCATTGTGCCTGCCCTCGTTGGATTGCAGACGTTACTTAGTTTGAAGCATGAGAAACTGGCTGGAAATCCCCGGTTCCATTGACACTATTATACAAGCTGTACACTGACTACTTAATATATTATCTTCAGTGTTGTTCCATGAAAAGATATAATAAAATATTTAGAAAAAAGTGGGGAGTGTGCTCACTTTTGTGATGTTATATTATATTATATTATATCTGCTCCTTCTTTGATAGCAGGAGGCACACAGTATCCATGTGCACAATATGGAGTGATGATGGCGCGACCATACCAGCACTATCTCATTGCACAACTGCTAGAATATTAGTAGATACCTACTGTGCATGTGGGACCAGTCATTAAAGAACAGATCATATCCAGGTGCAACCAGAACAAAAGCCTGAGATTAAATCCTGCTTTACACGTTGCAATTTCGCATGCAATATCGTATGCGATTTGCAACGCCCCATCGTATGTGCGGCACGTTCAATTTGTTGAACGTGCCGCACAGACGATTCACCCCCGTCACACGTGCTTACCTACCATACGACCTCGATGTGGGCGGCGAACGTCCACTTCCTGGAGTGGGAGGGACGTTCGGCGTCACATCGAGGTCACGCGGCAGCCAGCTAATAGAAGCGGAGATGAGCGGGACGTAAACATCCCGCCCACCTCCTTCCTTCCGCATTGTCGACGGGAGCCGCGGACGGAGGTAAGCTGTCGTTCAATGTTCCCCGGGGTGTCACACACTGCGATGTGTGCTGCCTCGGGAACATTGCACAACCTCACGTTCATTTTTTGAGGAATGAACGACGTGTATGCAATGAACGGATTTTCGTTCAATCGCAATTGCACGGAGGTTTTACACGCTACAATCATACTTACGATGCCGGATGTGCGTCACTTACGACGTGACCCCGCCGACACATCGTAAGATTTATTGTAGCGTGTAAAGCGGGCTTAGGGCTGGAAACACACCTATGCGTGTAAAATCGGTCCGACTAGGCTGGAAAAAACTCGGCTGATTTTAGTTTACGTTAGGTCAGAGTGCAACGCAAGTGCGATGCTTGTTTTGAATAATTTAATGATTTGACTCGTGTGTGTGTGTGTGATGCGATTGAGATGCATGTTTCCAGCAACATCTTAACAAAATTAATTCGATTACACATGTCAGATAATTAACCTTTGGAAATGTGATGTCACATTCATCTGTTGAATAATAAATGAGCAAAGTTACTGCCACACTTGCATATTGGAACGCTGGTGCGCGTGTGTGATCCTTCTTTAAACACGCTTCCATAGGAAATAATTGAGACAAATGGTATGAGAAACTCGCAAAAAAGCAGCATGGTGTGATTTTTTTTTTTTTATTTATTTATTTTTATCAATCCGATTTGGACTGAGAAAAAAAATCGCTAATGCGAGCTGAATCATTCACTAACATGTGTCCGATTCCAATGCGAGATTTTCTCGCATTGCACTACTGCGAGAAACTCGCAAGTGAGAAGCCGGCCTAAGGCTGTGTCCGCACTTTGCTTTTTACCTGCTTTTTCACTGCTTTTTCAACTGCAGCGTTTTAATGCTAAAATGCATGCGTTCTGCTTTTCAAGCATAGTCTATGGGAATTTGGGATTTCTTGTGCGCACTATGCTGTTCAAAACGCTGCGTTTTTGTTGCATGAATTTGGGCAAAACTCTGATTTTTTTTTTTAAAGAAGCAACATGTCAATTGTTTTTGCCATTTGCGTTTTGAACTGCAAGTACCTCGACGCAAAGTGCGCACATAGCCTAAAAGCAGAGTTTTTGCCCAAATTTCTGCCACAAAAACGCAGCGTTTTGAACAGCATAGTGCGCACAAGAAATCCCAAATTCCCATAGACTTTGCTTGAAAAGCAGAACACATGCATTTTGGCATTAAAACGCTGCAGTTGAAAAAGCAGCGAATAAGCAGGTAAAAAAGCAAAGTGCGGACACAGCCATACAGATCTTCAGGGGGACATATCTGGAGCAGTAAGCTCTCTTTTGGAAATTGATTGCACTTGACAAGATTATTATTCATTGTTGGATTTTAAGGCAATGAGCTATGATTGATATTGTGGGCTTAACCCTTTAAGGAATCTGCATGGATAAATCTGATCATTAGCATGTCCATGTTAATCATTGTATTGTGAGAAAGGTTACTCACCCCCTGGTTTTCCTGGAATGTGATCACAGGCTGTGGCAATGAGGCTCCTGAACCCTTCATAAAAGAGAAGACATAAGTCAGTCTAAAGAGCTGTCAACATGATGGTAATAAAAGACAGAGTCAAGTTGATCTTGTCCTTAATGACAGTGGCAAAGCAGCATTGTTTAGAAATAAGACAATATCAACTCTATTTGTGTCAGTAACGTAAGTCTCCAAATTTTGAATGATTGACAGCTTTGACAACATTTTATAAATCCAATGCAGTGAGAAATATTCAACATGGTAGTTGTGTACATAGCACCTACACAGACCGGGGCTAGAATAAGGGCTTGCTTACACGGCCGTAGAGTCTCTAATGCGGGCGTCACACGGGACGATAAATCGTGCGATCGCATAAGCAATCGTACCCGCCCCCGTCGTTTGTGCGTCACAGGCAATTACGGTAGTTGCCCGTGGCGCACAAAAACATTAACCCCCTGTCACACGTACTTACCTGCTGGATGACGTCGCTGTGGACGGCGAACATCCACTTCCTGAAGGGGGAGGGACGTTCAGCATCACAGCGACATCACACGGCAGCCGGCCAATAGAAGCAGAGGGGCGGAGATGAGCAGGACGTAAACATTCCGCCCACCTCCTTCCTTCCGCATTGCCGGCGGGATGCAGGTAAGCTGTGTTCGTCGTTCCTAGGGTGTCACACGGAGCGATGTGTGCTGCCTCGGGAATGACGAACAACCGGCGCGCAGAAGGACGAACGAGATTATGAAAATGAACGACGTGTCAACGAGCAACGATAAGGTGAGTATTTTTGCTCGTTCAGTCGTTTGGAGGTGTCACACGGTACGATATCTCTGATGATGCCGGATGTGCGTTACTAACGACGTGACCCCGACAACCTATCACCAGATATATCGTACCATGTGACACCCGCATTAGTCCAGAGTAACACTTGCGAGTGACTCATCTGTAATACGAGTTTCGCATCGCATCACATCACCTGGTGCGGACTGCTGCTCTCGGAACAGGAGCGTCTCAGTTGGATAGAAATACATGAAGCTGACCCGCTGCTGTCAGGAGAGTGTGCGCCCGTGCCGGGCGGTGAGATGTGAGACTCGCATGTATTACACATGAGTCACTCGCAAGTGTTACCCCGAGAAAATTTGATGGATTATGGTAACGACACTCGGCTCAAACTCTGAATCAAGTATGAGCTGAGTATCATTTAATATGATCCAATTCTCTTGTATAAAATAATCGAATCACATTGTATTGCAATGTGATCGTCATCCGTGTCATATCCCGTCTGACTGTGCCCTTTAAAAGATGCACGACCGCTGTGCTGAAAGCACAGCTCAAGGTAAAGAAAGAACTTTATTCCTCCCGGCAACTGCCAGCTTTCAGTCATACAAGTGTGTACAGTCGCCCCTTAAAGCACTGAGTAGTGGCTGTAAGAACGTCTCAGTACTTTGATTGACAGCTCGCTCTGCACTGCACTGCACCAAGAGCTGCGGGATGCTACATTGCTACTATGACAGCCGGGGATCAGGTGAAGACCCCTGTGCCTGTCATTATGACACTCCCTTGAAACCCTGCCTGTGGCCGGACTTCAAAGGAAACAGTGATTTTTACTATATACAACAATACTGTGGCACTGCTATATATAGCACAAGCAATCAGAGGATTGCAGGTTTAAGTCCCCTGCGGGTGACTAAAAAGTACAATGAGAAGTAAAAAAAAAAAGTATTGTAAAGTATGAAAAAATTAAAATGAAAGTTGAAATCTCCCAGCTTTTCACTCATTAAAAATAAAGATAATGAAACAAACAAAATATACACATGTATCTCCACGTTCAGAAAAGTCCGGTCATTTAAGATATAAAAATAACTAACCCAATTGGTAAATGTAAGTCTATGTTCACATATTGCATTTTTGCGGCAGCTAAAATTGCTCTCTTAGCAGTAAAAAAAAAGATGCTCCCAAAAGGCAGGTTTTGCTGTATTTTTGCTTCAGTTTTTGTTGCATTTTTTAGCGGTGTTTTTGTTGTGTCATTTGTCTACAGTACATGTTTAGGTAAAGTTGGTTTCATTCATGACACAAGAAGCAGCAAAAAGACAACAAAAAGCATCACTGACATGTCACTTCTTTCAAAAACGCAGAAGTTTTCCATTTCAGTCAGGATATAAAAAGCAATAGTCTACATGAGATGTCTGGTAACTCATAAGTTTTGCTGGTAATGCAAAAATAAGCATTTAATTTGCATAAAACTCCTGAAAAAATGCTGCAGAAAACCACGGCAAAAACACAATGTGCGAACATGACCTAAACCGAATATAACATTATGGTTTTGTTTGTTCCTAAAATGCCATAAAAATGATGTAACAATCAATCAACAGTTCATATCTATCCCAAAATCATATCAATAAAAACAAATGTCTAAACCAGGGGTCTCAAACACGTGGCCCCTCAGGGTAGTTCGTGCGGCCCCCAGGCCCGTGCCCCTGTTCACTATCGCGGTAGGTGCAGGGGCCGCAGCGGCTGTCTGCACCTTATGTCAGATGAATGTGTTGTCGGTGCTGCGCTCTCGCGCCGGCAATACAATCATCTGACATAAATCACTGACAGTGACACTGCACCTGCCGCGATAGTGAACAGCCCATGCCCCACGAAGCAGAGATGAGGCAGCAGGGGGAGCGTGGGACAGGTGAGAAGAATGGTGTGTGTGTGTGTGTTGGTGTGTGTGTGTGTGTTGGACGTTAACCCCTTAGCGACCTATGACGTACTGGGTACGTTATGGCCCCCTGGTACTTAAGGACCCATGACGTACCCAGTACGTCATGGCGAAATCGCAGCCCCGGTGGCTGCGATCTCTGCAAATACCTTAGATTCGGGGAGGAGGGGACCTCAGGAGGGGTGCTTTCTCCTCCCTGAACCTACAGAGGCTGTGATTGGCTGAGCGGCGTTCGTCAGCCAATCACAGCCACTAATGTTTCAACCATTGAAAATCGCTGAAACATTGAAATCCAGCCAAGATCAGTACAGCTGTAGCCCTGATCATTGGCTGGAGCTGGATGACCTGTGTTTCACCCGCCCCCAGCTCTGATTGGAGAGACCGGCCTTGTCTCCGATCTCTCCAATCACTGTGGATCTGGGGCCGCAGACCACTCCCCTCAGCTGCACTCCGGCGTCTGTGGAAGGTGAGGGGAGCTGCTGACCCATTACTACAGGATGGGGACAAAGTGCGCACATTACTATGAGATGGGGATAAGGCTGGGGACATTACTATAGGATTGGGACATTATTACTATAGTATGGGGACATTACTATAGGATAGGGACTAGGATTGGCACATTACTATAGGATGGGGACATTACTACAGGATGGGGACAAGGTGGGCACAGTACTATAGGATGGGGACTAGGATGGGCACAGTACTATAGGATGGGGGCATTACTACAGGATGGGGACAAGGTGGGCACATTACTGTAGGATAGGGACATTACTATAGGATAGGGACTAGGATGGGCACAGTACTATAGGATGGGGACATTACTACAGGATGGGGACAAGGTGGGCACAGTACTGTAGGATAGGGACATTACTACAAGGGGACAAGGATGGGAAACATTACTATAGAATAGGAATAATGCTGGGGACATTACTATAGGGTGGGGACAAGGTTGGCACATTACTAAAGGATGGGCTCATTACTATAGAATGGGGACAGTACTATAGGATGGGGACATTGCTACAAGGGGACAAGGATGGGGAACATTACTATAAGATGGGGGACAAGGATGAGCACATTACTGTGGGATGGGGACTAGGATGGGGTACAATACTACAAGGGGACAAGGATGGGCACATTACTGTGGGATGGGGCACAATACTACAAGGGGACAAGGATGAGCACATTACTGTGGGATGGGGACTAGGATGGGGCACAATACTACAAGGGGACAAGGATGGGCACGCTACAACAATATGGGGAACATTACTAAAAGATGTTGGTCAAAATTTCTATATAGTGCTAATTGTAAGACTATTAGTTACAAGAAAGGAATAAAATGTGGAAAAAAAAAAAAGGTTTATATTGGGAGGTGGAGGCGTGCCACCTCACACAGGAGAGCAGACTCCGCCCACTTTACTGCAAGCTGTAACGTGAGCTTTTTCCTACAGTGGGATTTCTGTAGGATTTCAGAAGCTGCTACCCCTAGTGTTTAACAGTGGAAACAGTGGAAAATATTAAACTTTTTAATTTTTTTTTTTACATTTTGCTCAATTAAAAAAAGAAAATAATATTTAAACAAAATATTAAAATAAAATTACTTTACATTTTTTCAGGTATTTAATTTTTTTTTTTTTTCTGACGATACAGTCCCTTTAAACAAAGAATGTGCACGTTTGCTATAATGAACAAGTGAAAATGTTCAAAATCAGTGATACAAAGGTGTGTAAAAAAATAAATTATTATATATGGTACCAATAAAAATAGAGATTTGGGGATAATGAAAAAACCACGGTGTTGGCTGCGCTGCTATGAAGGTTCATGGAGATGATAGTATTGTTCCAAAAAAAATTTTTATTGCAAGATTATAAACCAGAGTGGCTTATAATCTTGCAATAAAAAATTTTTTTGGAACAATACTATCATCTCCATGAACCTTCATAGCAGCGCAGCCAACACCGTGGTTTTTTCATTATCCCCAAATCTCTATCTCTATCTCCTCCTCGGAGTGCACGGGGCTGCTGCAGCTGATCTAAGAATCTGCCTGAATCCCTCCACGCATCTGAAGGGCCGGTGAGTCACCGGCATCGTTTCCAGGGGTCCGTCCATCACAGAGGAGGAGCTGCAGCTTAGCGCTGGTTTGGCGGCTGTGCTCTCCACGTGGGATATCGATCGCGTGAGCGGCGGCCTGAGCTGGAAACCCTGCGGGCTGGAAAGAACGGGATCCCCGCTGATGCCATAGCGGTACACCTTGGATCTCCCTTCGGCTGGTTCCCCAGTGTTGTACCTGATGTACAACAGGATCAGGTGAGTGTGACCATCACACTGCACACGCAACAAGTTTATCATTTGATTTTACACAGGAGCGCACCCCCTTTTTCTTTTATCGTACCAATAAAAATGTCACTTTGTCCTGCAAAGAATGCGGCCCCCCAAATTATTTTTTTTCCTCTGTGCGGCCCCATACACTCAGCCGAGTTTGAGACCCCTGGTCTAAACCTTCAAAAATAAGCCATCACATCGCTCCGACTGACAAATGAAAACGTTACAGGTCTGGGAAAATGGTGACACAACCCTAACAAAAGGAATTTTTCCAAACTTCTGATTTTTTTGTTCACCACTAAAATAATAAAAAAAACTGGACATGTTTTGTATCATAATCATACTAATGTGGAGAATCCCACTGCGAGGTCATTTTTACAACATAATGTACGCTGTTAAAACAATTCCCCCAAAAACAATGTCAGAATTAATGGGGAATTTTCTGCACTTGGATTTTTTTCCAGCCCGCTATGTGGTAAAATGAATAGTGCCAATCTAAAGTACAACTCGTCCTGCAAAAAACAAGCCCTCATATTTCTATGCAGACAAAAAAAATTATGGATCTGGAAAGAAGGGGAGGCAAAAACAGAAATTAGCCTTGTCATGAAGGGGTTAAACAATCACGGTCACTGTCACTGTTCAAGTCACACTGACTGGAGGGGGGGGGCTGTTGTTCAACATGCCTATCACTCTTTCCTATGACCTATGACCTGATCATGGGATGCACAAATAGGCGGATTATAATGAGCGCAATCTGGGCTTCTGGTCGAGGCTCCCAGTGGACCCATGGCCAAATTACCCTTATTAGAATGTGTTGTGCACCGCCATCAGCACAGCAGATCTTCAGCCAGGTAGCAATGCAAAATGGCAGCACAGCTTCAGGAGAGCTCCCGTCGTGGATCATATTGTATATAGGGAGCTATTTGAGGGCTTCTACTATATATAGGAGACTATATGGGTGCTCATAATGTATATGGGGGCAATGTGGGGTCTTATCTTGTATATAGGGAGCTATGTGGGGGATCATACTGTATATAGGGGGCTATGTGAGAGCTCATTCTGTATATAGAGGCTATGTGGGGCTCATATAGTATATAGGGGTCAGCAGACTTAATTCTGCTCAATATTAAGTGATACAATTATGAAATAATTATAATTAATATGTTAATATTAATATTGAGCAGAATTAATTTCATCCTTTTCTGTTAATAATACATTTGTTTTATATAGAGCCAACATATTCCACAGCACATTACAATTAGGTGGGGACATGTACAAACAATAAGGTTAGTTCAGCCTCCACAACAGTCAAGGTCTCTCATGTAGCCCCTTGGAAAAATGAATGAGTTGCCCAACCCTGCTCTATTATATATAGCGCTATGTTATGTATAATGCTGTACACAAGGGAAAAAAAATCTCTCTAGTTTTGCATCTGCAGATGTGCACCAGAGCAAGTGTGTGTTAATCACGTGACCAATCACATGATCTATCAAAGGAGATCATGTGCCATGTTGAAAAAAAGGAAAAGCCCAGCACCAAAATTTTACATAAAAAAATTCTGTCTTCTTTATTGAGAAATCACATACATGATAAAATCAAATATGTCCCATGATGTGGACCTAATAATGTCCGGAAGGCAGTCATTGACACACTCCACAAGGAGAGTAAGCCACAAAAGGCCACTGCTATAGAAGCTGGCTGTTCACAGAGTGTTGTATTCAAGCATATTAATGGAAAGTTGAGTGGAAGGAAAAAGTGTGGCAGAAAAAGGTGCACAAGTAACTGGGATAACCGCAGGCTTAATAGGATTGTAAAGAATAGGCCATTAAAAAATTTGGGGGAGATTCACATGAGTGGACTGCTGCTGGAGTCAGTGCTTCAAGAGCCACCATACACAGACATATCCAGGACATGGGCTACAACTGTCGCATTCCTTGTGTCAAGCCACTCATGACCAATAGACAACACCAGAAGCGTCGTATCTGGGCCAAGGAGAAAAAGAACTGGATTGTTGCTCAGTGGTCCAAGGTGATATTTTCAGGTGAAAGTAAATTTTGCATTTTATTTTGAAATCAAGGTCCTAGAGTCTGGAGGAAGAGTGGAGAGGCCACAATCCAAGCTGCTTGAGGTCCAATGTGAAGTTGCCACAATCAGTGATGGTTTGGGGAGCCATGTCATCTGCTGGTGAAGGGCCACTGTGTTTTATCAAGACCAAAGTCAGCGCAGCCATCTACCAGGAACTTTTAGAGCACTTCATGCTTCCCACCTCAGCAGTGCCACAGGCTAATCCCCTCAATGCCACGCCGCTTAAATGCAATAATTCCTCCCAAAGGAGAACCGACCAAGTATTGAGGCATTTACTGTACAGACTTTTCAGTAGGCGCCAACATTTCTGTTTAAAATCATTTCAGTCTGTCTTATATAATATTCTAATTTTCTGAGATAATGACTGTTGGGTTTTCATTGGCTGAAAGCCATAATCATGAACATTAACAGAAATAAACACTTGGAATAGATCACTCTGTGTGTAATGACTCTATATAATATATGCGTTTCCCTTTTTGTATTGAATTACTGAAATAAATTAACTTTTTGATGATATTCTAATTTATTGAGAAGCACTTGTAGATTAACACATGGTTAAAAGATATGTTAAAAACAGAAGTTTACCGTATTTGTAGTTACAGTATATTAACTTAGGCTATGTGCCCACGGGGACAGTGTCCTGCGGATATATCCGCAGGACATTCCGCAGGTGCTCCCAGAAATCCGCAGCAGAACTTTCTCTGTTTCAATGCTGCGGATATACAGCGGAATGTCCTGCGGATATGGTGCGGACATTCTGCATTGAGGATACAGTACCATGGCTTCGGCACTGCATCCTCAATGCAGAACAAGTGCTGCAGTGATCGGGTGCTCATACTTACCTCCATCATGCAGCACCTTGCTTTCCGGTGGCCGGGTCACTGTCAGCGTCTGGTGCACTGTGCTGGAGGTGGGCGGGCCTGAACTAGCTCCGGCTGTCACATGACCGGAGCTCGTGCAGGCCCCGCCCACCTTCCTTCCTGTACCTGGCTGGATCCACCGCGCTGCTGTACACCGGACGGAGAAAGTGACATCGCTGTATTCTATCAAGGCAGGTAAGTATATGGGACCCTGCGGAGAAATCCGCAACAATAACTGATATGCTGCAGATTTTTCCGCACGAAAATCCGCACGATTTCCGCTGCGGAAACATCTGCAGCGTGGGCACAGCATTTCCCAAATGCCATAGAAATGGCTGGGGAGTAGCTGTGCTGCAGATTTTTGGAAAATCCGCGGCTTTTCCGCGAGAAATCCGTGGCAAAATCCACGCATTTTCCGAAGCGTGGGCACATAGCCTAAGGAGACACATATCTGTGATACCAATGTGATATGACTGAAGATTGTGTGATTAGATAGGGATCATAATCATAAGATAGGAGTGATCCCAGATATTATTTGATCCATCAATAATTCAGTATCAAAGAAGATGTCCTTTGGAGGGCCAAAATGATGACCAAGGAATACATGTCTTGAAGCAGTTGAAGAATGAGGAAGTCACATTTACAGTTCCACTTACAGGAAACTTGTGGTTAGCGTAAAGACAGGTTGAAGGAAGCTTGCATATGAAATTTACGGCTCATTGCAATATTTCACTAACACTATGGTTAAACTGTGGTCGGACAGTTGACCACTGGCAGGATGTGCAGGAAATGTGCAGGAAGCAAACGGTGCCCCCAGCAGTTTGTGGTTAAGTTACATGAACATGACTCAGCTATCACATGCTGGTGACCATTTTAAACACAACCTACAATGTTTTCCTATAAAAATACACCAGACTCGCTTAAAGGTGGGGAAATACCTTCCAGGACATTGAAGTGTACGTACGCACTGTTCCTGTGATGCCATGCCAAGATGCCATGTTGATTCCTTATCATTAACTCGAGTTCCCTCCGATGTGAAAGGATTGCTACAACATAACGGTAATGTTGATGCATATTTCTGTTATTGTATAAGTTTCTATGACTATAGTTCTTATGCCTATGTACCATTGACTATATATATTCATGTGCTATTAAAATAAATAGTATCTTGCTATAAAGAATATTAGTATTCGTGCCTGATTAGGATATCAGTGAGCGCTTCATAAGTACGGGATTTCAGCCCCCTTTTTAGTAGAATTTAGCAAGACATAAATTGGCGTAGTCGGCAGGATTACTTCTATAAGAAGTAATTAACGAATTTTTGTAATTTAGAAGTTAAAAACATATATTTGGCAAATTTCCAGATATATTTTTTCAATCTTTTTGCATAGTGTCAAAATGTTCAGAAAACGTAAGGATAATGTTAAGGAGGTTGTTGTGGAGATCCCCACCTGGACTGAGGCTCCCTACAATCTTATAGCACATGAATTGGTCAATTGTGGATTGGCAGAACAATGGCAGAATAAGCTCAAGGGTTGTGAAGCTACTGATGTTGGTAATGTACTCAGTGGTGCCCCTGTGAAAACAGGTGATGTAGTGTCTTGTGGATTGGCAGAACAATGGCAGGACAAGCTTAAGGGTTGTGAAGCTACTGATGTTGTGAATGTACTCAGTGGTGTCCCTGTGAAAACAGGTGATGTAGTGTCTTGTGGATTGGTAGAACAATGGCAGGACAAGCTTAAGGGTAGTGAAGCTACTGATGTTGTGAATGTACTCAGTGGTGCCCCTGTGAAAGCAGGTGATATAGTGTCTTTAGCACGGCACAAACAATGGCAGGATAAGCTTAAGGGTAGTGAAGCTACTGATGTTGTGAATGTATTCGGTAGTGTCCCTGTGAAAGCAGGTGATGTAGTGTCTTTAGGACGGCGCATCTGGATTTTGGCAAGTGCATATAGTGTAATGCATGAGCGTAATCTAAAGATGCAGAAGAAAAGTTCCCAGATGGAACAAAAGATGATAGAATTAGGTGGCCTGAAAACAGTTATGGAATGTAATACCAGACTGTTGAAGGATAAATTGGAACATTATCAGAATGTGGCACAAAAAGCTGCCATAAAAATTGCTCAAAATAAGTACAAGAAAAGAAGAGGAAAAGTAAATAAAACCAAAGTACATAAAAGTATCGTCTCAGCTTCTATAAACTGGGATCCCGATACTTGGGGTGGGGATGTGTGGGATTCATCTTCATCATCTGATGAGGAGGATTACCATAAAGGGAAGATTCAGGCTAACCCAGTAAGGAGGCGCCTAGAGAGGACAGAGAATGAGATCATCCGGGAACATGTCCGGGATGGTCAGGGGAATCTGCAATATGACGAAGATGGTAATGCCATCATAAATGAGAGAACGATTCCTCATGTAAAAAATCGAGTAACTATTGAAGATTACTCTCATGGAGAAGTTGATAGCATTTTAACACAGTTTAGACAAAAACCAGGAGAAGGAGAAATTCCCTGGTTGGTCAGGGTGCACGATCTCGGAGGAGGTGCAGTGCACTTTGACGCCGGAGACGTGGCAAAATTTGTCACCATGTCTCGTGACCCAGTAATTCAGAGATCAATAAAAAATTATTTTGTTGATCATAATGAGCATGGTACTCAAAACTTAATCATGATCTTAGCCCATGCTTTTCTGGACAAATATCCATCAGAAGCAGACTTTCCTATCAATGATAAACCTTGGTATACCTTAAAAGCTGGTATGGAAAGGCTGAAGGAAGAAGCAATGAGGAATGCTCTTCCTCTTTTGGGAATGGATGATGATTATCTCCAGTACCCATTAACAGCCAGCATAAGAAATAGGCTGGTTAAACATGCTCCTCCAGCATACAAAACAGTTATTTTAACCTTAACTGTAGCGCTGACTGGAGAATCAATCGGTGTAGTTCTGGGGAGGATGAGGGAGTTACAGGATATGGGACAGTGGGATAAACCATCCCCTGGAGGCCATGTTGGTAACAGTAAGCCAAACAATCCTGATTGGAAAGAGAAATCAGTAGGGGAGGCCCCATGGGTGCCTCGAAAAGACATGTTCCAGGCTTTGCTTAAAGCCGGGATCAATAAGGAAAGGATTGATGGAAAGGAGACAGGAGAATTATGGAAGTTGTACAAACAGAAAGTTCTATCTGCAAAGAAAGTGACCACTACAAATGTGGAAGGGGGTTCAAAAACCCCCAAGGTAAAGAAATCAGAGGGAAAAGGGGAAAAAACCCCAAAGAAAGTGTCTTGGGAAGATTTTCAGTCAGTTTATCCATGGGAAGAACTGGCTGCAGCCGTGGCCACAAAGGTCACGGAAGGAAGGGCTAATGCACAGACTGAAGTCTGTGTAAATGAAAGTTCAGAAGGAAGTGATTTACCATAGGTAGCCAGCCAAGCCCCCCTATTGATAAAAAGGGACGAACGTCCCTACGTCAATCTTAGCATACATGTTCAAAGAGTCCCAGCTTTGATTGACACGGGGGCGGAGGCTACTTTAATTCATGGAAACCCAGAAACAATAAAAGGACCTCGAGTAAAAATTGCTGGACTAGGTGCTCAAGTGATCACCGGGGTTCAGACACAGGTAGCTTTGAAGATAGGTAATTTACCTATCAAGAAGTATACTGTACTGGTAGTACCTATACCAGAATATATTTTGGGAATTGATATCCTAAAAGGGATGACTCTTAATCTAACCGAAGGAAAATTCTCCTTTGGGGTTATGTCTTGTCATAAGGAAATGCAGATCTCACATTATATCAATGATATAATGATACAAGGACAAGATGAGCAAAGTGTGAAAGATCAATTGACAAAACTGGTTGCTCATATGAGGAGTAAAGGATGGGAAATCAATGATGCCAAGGTTCAAGGACCGTCTCAGGTGGTAAAATTTCTAGGGATTCAGTGGAACAAGGGGCACAGAGAGATCTTGCCCAATGCCAGACAGAAAATTATTAATTTTCCGGTCCCTAAATCCAAACAGGAGACTCAGTCTTATATTGGATTGTTTGATTTTTGGAGACAACATATCCCTCATTTGGGACAAATGTTGGCTCATTTGTACAAAGTAACGAGGAAAAAATATGAGTTCCACTGGGGAGAGGAACAGCAAAATGTGTTTGAGATGGTCAGGGAAGTGTGGCAAGACATTGAAGGGATTATTCAATCTACCAAGACCACTGTATTTCATGTCGATGCTCATGTCCCTACTAACTCACTTGAACGTTTGTTTAATTCAGAAGCAGATAAAGCAGCAGCCATCAGACAAGTCAGTCCAACAGTTGACAAGGCAAGGTACAGCTGTTTGGGCACACCAGAAAGAGCGACACCTTATTCAGCAGGTTTAGACCTCAGTACATTGGAAACTGTCGTGGTACCCCCAGGTAAGGTAAAACCAATTTCAACAGGATTGGGTTGCCAGATACCAAAGGATCATTATGGTCAAATAGCCACTCGTTCTAGCTTAGTGTTAAAAGGAGCCATAGTGGTGGGAGGGGTAATAGAGGCAGATTATCAGGGAGAAATCAAGGTACTGATGCTAAATTTGGGAAATGAACCTTTGATATTGATGAAACACCAGAAGGTGGCTCAGATGTTAATAATTCCAATAAACTTGTCTGAAATAAGAGAAGGAACTGCCCCAGCAGAATTAACAATACGGGGTACTAAAGGTTTTGGATCCTCTAATATTAAAAATGTAGGAGCAAAAATATGGATTCAAAACCTCCAAGGACCGCCCTCAGAGACAGCGGTAATAGCGGTCGGAAAAGATCGTACTTTCCTGATGAGACCAGGAGTGGGGAAGTGGGAATATGTCCCACAAGAAAAATGTTATTTACGAGAATAATAGTGTATCTTTATTTGCAGAAGGTGTTGTAAATAAGCGGAATCCATGGTATCGGTTACTGGGAAGAGCTCGATAGTGAGGAGATGGAGAAATTCCTGTGTTCGATGTTTGCCTCTTTGGTCGTTGGATGGACAAGTCTACATCAGGAGGAACCTGTGGTGAATGAATTTCTGATGCACCATCACATTTTCAACACACAGATTGCTGGATCTGTACACATTCTTCGCTTACAGCCACCAGTATCCCTTATCTGGATGTCCCGGTATCGATGGAGGAAATCTTAAAGTAGAAAAGTTGTTCTGATCATCTTGCTGATAAAGACACTCGAAGTGTTCGTCTATAGAATACTACAGTACCCATTTCCATAGTGGGATGGATCAATCTTCCATGGTGGCAAGGCAATTTGAATGCAACAGTCACCAATTTGCAATATCTGGCTTTTAAGGGAGGAATTTGGGTACTAAGATATAAGACTGGACTGACTAACCTGGGATTCATCTCTATGGACTGTAGATGCTTTTAAACCCAGCTTAGTGGAAAGGACAATTCATGATATGTTATGGCCTTATGCCAATATGTTCATAAATGGGACTAGTGAAACTTGTAGTAACATATCGGGAAATGTAATGTGTAATGATTCCTTTGAATATCGAGCAAATGCCAAAACACATGATATTCAAGGGAGCTTTTCAGATAATATTACTTTTAGTTTTAATATACTATACATAGTAGTGAAACTGATTATATTTGTGATTCAACGTTTATCTAAACAAAACAAAATTTGTGGCAAACAATATTTCTTGGTCATGGTATGGTATATTCCGAGTGATCTTCTTCTAGTGGAATACTGATGATGGAAAATAATCCCTGGGATCAAGGACCGATTGTGATACCAATGTGATATGACTGAACTTTGAATGTAATTAGATGGGAATCATAATCAAAAGATAGGAGTGATCCCAGATATTATTTGACCTATCAATAATTCAGTATCAAAGAAGATGTCCTTTGGATAATATTTCACTAATACCAAGGAATACATGTCACACAGGTTTCTGAAGCAGTTTTGAAGATAAAGGAAGTAACATTTACAGTTCCACTTGCCGGAAACGTGTGGTTAGCTTAAAGACAGGTTTAAGGAAGCTTGCATATGAAATTTACGGCTCATTGCAATATTTCACTAACACTGGTCAAACTGTGGTCGGTCAGTTGACCACTGGCTAAATGTGCAGGAAATGTGCAGGAAGCTACTGGTGCCCACAGCAGCTTGTGGTCAAGTTACATGAACATGACTCAGCTGTCACATGCTGGTGACCATGTAAACCCAACCTACAATATTTTCCTATAAAAAATACACCGAACTCGCTTAATGTTAAGGGGAAATACCTTCCAGGACATTGAAGTGTACGTACGCACTGTTCCTGTGATGCCATGCCAAGATGCCATGTTGATTCCTTATCATTAACTCGAGTTCCCTCCGATGTGAAAGGATTGCTACAACATAACGGTAATGTTGATGCATATTTCTGTTATTGTATAAGTTTCTATGACTATAGTTCTTATGCCTATGTACCATTGACTATATATATTCATGTGCTATTAAAATAAATAGTATCTTGCTATAAAGAATATTAGTATTCGTGCCTGATTAGGATATCAGTGAGCGCTTCGTAAGTACGGGCTTTCAGCCCCCTTTTTAGTAGAATTTAGCCAGACACTACGCCAATTTATGTCTTGCTAAATTCTACTAAAAAGGGGGCTGAAAGCCCGTACTTACGAAGCGCTCACTGATATCCTAATCAGGCACGAATACTAATATTCTTTATAGCAAGATACTATTTATTTTAATAGCACATGAATATATATAGTCAATGGTACATAGGCATAAGAACTATAGTCATAGAAACTTATACAATAACAGAAATATGCATCAACATTACCGTTATGTTGTAGCAATCCTTTCACATCGGAGGGAACTCGAGTTAATGATAAGGAATCAACATGGCATCTTGGCATGGCATCACAGGAACAGTGCGTACGTACACTTCAATGTCCTGGAAGGTATTTCCCCTTAACATTAAGCGAGTTCGGTGTATTTTTTATAGGAAAATATTGTAGGTTGGGTTTACATGGTCACCAGCATGTGACAGCTGAGTCATGTTCATGTAACTTGACCACAAGCTGCTGTGGGCACCAGTAGCTTCCTGCACATTTCCTGCACATTTAGCCAGTGGTCAACTGACCGACCACAGTTTGACCAGTGTTAGTGAAATATTGCAATGAGCTGTAAATTTCATATGCAAGCTTCCTTAAACCTGTCTTTAAGCTAACCACACGTTTCCGGCAAGTGGAACTGTAAATGTTACTTCCTTTATCTTCAAAACTGCTTCAGAAACCTGTGTGACATGTATTCCTTGGTATTAGTGAAATATTATCCAAAGGACATCTTCTTTGATACTGAATTATTGATAGGTCAAATAATATCTGGGATCACTCCTATCTTTTGATTATGATTCCTATCTAATTACATTCAAACTTCAGTCATATCACATTGGTATCACAATATCTACATGTATACACAGAGCAGTGTTGTATTACACACACTGGATCATTAAACATGGTTATAAAATTGTAGCTGTAGAGGAGATAGACGCCGTAATCCATGATCACAATAAGCTATAGTTAGTGTATCTTAAAGAAGATATATTTACTTCTCCTAAAGGCAAATAAAACTGCACAAAAATAAGTGTAATAGATCCTTTATGGTATGGCGGCAACAGCTACTGAAACTTGGGGGTACTTTGCACGCTGTGACATTGCTAGCTGATGCTGCGATGCTGAACGCAATAGTACCCGCCCCCGTCGCACATGCGATATCTTGTGATTGCTGCCGTAGCGAACATTATCGCTACGGCAGCTTCACACGCACTTACCTGCCCTGTGACGTCGCTCTGGCCGGCGACCCGCCTCCTTCCTAAGGGGGCGGGTTGTGTGGCGTCACAGCAACGTCACACGGCAGGCGGCCAATAGAAGCGGAGGGGCGGAGATGAGCGGGACGTAAACATCCCGCCCACTTTCTCCCTTCCGCATTGCCGGTGGACGGAGGACACAGGTAAGGAGATGTTTGTCGGTCCTGCGGCTTCACACACATCGATGTGTGGAGCTGCAGGAACGACAAACAACATCGTACCTGCGGACGCACCGACATTATGAAAATGAACGACGTGACACAGATCAGCAATTTTTGACTGTTTCACGCTCGTTCATCTTCTCTCCTAGGCTTTACACGTTACGACGTCGTTACCGGCGCCGGATGTGCGTCACTTTCGATTTTGACCCCGACGATATCGCAGTAGCGATGTCGCAACGTGCAAAGTACTTGTTAACAATTTACTTTTCCAAGTAAAAAAACCACATCAAACAGCTTCAAGCTGCAGACAATATACCGGGTCGAAAAGGTCATTTTTCCTTATAACCGTCCTAGACATACATACATACATATATCAACAGACCACAAGACAGACCCATATTCCAAAAGGTAAGAACAGCTTCCATCAGACATTTGTGAGATGTAATGTGGATATGCCATAAATGTCTTCAATGAAAATATCTCTTTAATTCAAAAATCAGAATTGTTCTAGGTGTCCAACACCATAAGTTGAAGGGAATGTGTCTTCAGGATTTCACCCCAAAAACGATTTATATGTACACGTAGCCTTTTCACAAACAAGTTTAGCAATACATAGCCAATCCATTATTCCATTATTATTATTATTTATTATTATTTATTATTATAGCGCCATTTATTCCATGGCGCTTTACAAGTGAAAGAGGGTATACGTACAACAATCATTAACAGTACAAGACAGACTGGTATAGGAGGAGAGAGGACCCTGCCCGCGAGGGCTCACAGTCTACAGGGAATGGGTGATGGTACAATAGGTGAGGACAGAGCTGGTTGTGCAGTGGTCTACTGGACTGAGGGCTATTGTAGGTTGTAGGCTTGTTGGAAGAGGTGGGTCTTGAGGTTCCTCTTGAAGCTTTCCATGGTAGTGGAGAGTCTGATGTGCTGAGGTAGAGCATTCCAGAGTATGGGGGATGCGCGGGAGAAATCTTGTACACGATTGTGGGAAGAGGAGATAAGAGAGGAGCAGAGAAGGAGATCTTGTGAGGATCTAAGGTTGCGTGCAGGTAGGTACCGGGAGACTAGGTCACAGATGTAGGGAGGAGACAAGTTGTGCATGGCTTTGTATGTCATGGTTAATGTTTTGAATTGGAGTCGTTGGGCGATGGGAAGCCAGTGAAGGGATTGGCAGAGTGGCAAGGCTGGGGAGTAGCGAGGGGAGAGGTGGATTAAGCGGGCTGCAGAGTTTAGGATAGATTGGAGGGGTGCAAGAGTGTTGGAAGGTAGGCCAGAGAGCAGGAGGTTGCAGTAGTCGAGGCGGGAGATGATGAGGGCATGCACTAATGTTTTTGCAGATTCTTGGTGAGAAGTCAACTTTTGAAATGATATGCTGAAGAACTATTTGAAGAACTGAAGCATCTGTCACTCCAGCTCTATTCCCCGCCTCCTCCTGTTTGATTGTCAGTCTCTATGCTGAGTGACTGCAGGCAAAGAAGCCATCAGTCAAGAATAAAGAAGCTGCGCTGGGCAGGAAATAGAGCTGGAGTGATTGAGGCTTTAAATTTACAACCTCCTTTGCATATCTATTCAAACCCTGATTTCTCAATAATGGAGGAACAAACTAACCATGTAAACATGTAAATGTATTTGCTGAACTTGTTTCTGAAAGAGCTACATCCAGTGAGGAAAATAAGTATTTGATACACTGACGATTTTGCAAGTTTTCCCACCTACAAAGAATGGAGAGGTCTGTAATTTTTATCGTAGGTAACTTCAGCTGTGACAGACAGAATAAAAAAAATCCAGAAAATCACATTGTATGAAATAATATTTAATACAATAAAAAACAGAACTTAAAATTTGCAATTACAGAGGTCAGACATTTGCTGTAGTTCATGACCAGGTTTGCACACACTGCAGCAGCATACCTCCCAACCGTCCCGGATACAGCGGGACAGTCCCTCTTCTGAGCCTTTGATCCCGGCTCCCGCCCGTGAGGCTGTTTATCCCGGGCTCCACCCACCCACTGTAGCCCCGCCTCGCTGTTTCTCCCTTCTACTATTCATTACAGAGCCGAGCGCGCACCTACTCCTGTGACTGCTGCTGAGGTATGAATCACCCCCTGCAGCAGAGCGACCCCCCCCTGCAGCAGAGCCCCCCCCCCTGCACCAGAGCCGACCCCCCCAGTCCCGGAGCCTGCGTTTGTCCGCAGCTGTTCTCTGATTCCCCGTGTGTGGCTTCTCACTGCTGCAGACACGCGGGGAGTCAGGAAGCTGAGGAGACCGTGCAATCAGCACTTCTCTCTCCTGCAGATAGCAGTGACAATAACCTATGCAGAGTGACATCTGCAGGCTTCTATTACCGATCAGTGGTCTCCTGCCTGTGGAGCAGAGCTGCTGGGTCCTAGCTTCCCAACAGCTTCAGCTCTGCTTTATCCTGGCTCCTCTACCAGTTAAAGGGAACATGTCAGCAGAAATTTCACAATAAAAATAAAAGATTCCCCTCTGCAGCTCCTGGGCTGCTTCTAGAAAGGTTCCTGTTGTTATTGTGCCCCCTTTGAGACCTACAAAAATACTTTATGAAGTCTTACCTTTTTGTATGCAAATGTGTTTTTATGGTCACGGGGGCGGGCTGTCTGGCATCCGTTATTCCCCCTCCTGCCGCTTTACGCAGTCCCCCATTGCTCATTTACATACACAAGGACGCCTTCCTCATGTAACTGTCCTCCCGAAGTTTTGCGCATGTGAACGCTTTTTCAGGTGATTGCGCAGGCACGAGATTATGGGCGGCGCTGTGATTGTCATCAGCAGCGTTAACCAAGTACCCGCCCATAATCTCGTGCCCACACTTTTCCCTCTGACTCCACCGTTATGCGCAAGTGCTGGCCATATGAACCATGTTACCTATTACCGCTTGCACGAGATTATGGGCAGGTACTTGGATGACTTTGCTGATGACAATCACAGCGCCGCCCATAATCTCGCGCCCATGGTAATAGGTAACGTGGTTCATATGGCCAGTGCTTGCGCATAACGGTGGAGGCAGAGTGAGAAGCGCGGGCACGAGATTATGGGCGGGTACTTGGATGACGCTGCTGATGACAATCACAGCGCCGCCCATAATCTCGCGCCTGCGCAATCACCTCAAAAGCGTTCACACTTTGCACAGTGCTTACTCCCGCGAGAGTGGCACTGGGCATGCACAAAACTTCAGGAGGACAGTTACATGAGGAAGGCGTCCTCATGTATGGAAATGAGCAATGGGGGACGGCGTACAACGGCAGGAGGGGGAATAACGGACGCCAGGCAGCCCGCCCCCGTGACCATAAAAACAGATTTGCATACAAAAAGGTAAGACTTCATAAAGTATTATTTTAGGTCTCAAAGGGGGCACAATAGCAACAGGAACCTTTCCAGAATTCATCCCAGGAGCTGCAGAGGGGAATCTTTTATTTTTTTTGCTAAATTTCTGGTGACAGTTTCCCTTTAAAGGGAACCTATCAGGTGCAATCTGCACTCAGAGCCAGGAGCAGTTCTGGGTGTATATTGCTAATCCCTCCCTAACTGTCCCTGTATACACCAGCATAGATAAAGGCATCTATAGAAAAAGTATTTTTAAAGAGCTTATATCTTATGCTAATTAGCGCGGGGACTAGTCCCAATGGCGTTACTTCACTTGGCTAGTCGGCTCATATAGCGTGTTAGTACTCACACAGGGGCGTAATAACATGCTAACATGCTATGCGAGCCGACTAGCCAAGTGAAGTAACGCCCTTGTGACTAGTCCCCGCGCTCATTAGCATAAGATATAAGATCTTTAAAAATATTTGTTCTTGATCTCTTTATCTATGCTAGTGTATACAGGGACGGTTAGGCAGGGATTAGCAATATACACCCAGAACTGCTCCTGGCTCTGAGTGCATATTGCACCTGACAGGTTCACTTTAAAGGGAACCTGTCACCAGATTTGGGGCCTATAAGCTGCGGCCACCACCAGCGGGATCTTATGTACACATTCTAACATGCTGCATACCTCCCAACCGTCCCGGATACAGCGGGACTTTCACGCTTTACGTTGTTTGTCCCGTTGCCACGGGCGGGACGGCCGGCTCCCGGGCTCCGCCCACCCACTCTCTTTCCGCCTCCCTGCTTTTCCCTCCTACCATCCTAGTAGACGTGGCATAGAGAGGAGCGCTGCCTGTGCTGCTGCTGGTACAGTAAACTAATCTCCCCAGCGCTGATTTCCCTCCCTCCCCCCTCACCCCCGGCCGGAGCCTGTCTGTGCGGTCGGCCGGCCGCCTGTCTGTGCGGTCGGCCCGCCACCTGTCTGTGCGGGCGCCCCCCGCCGCCTGTCTGTGCGGGCGCCCCCCGCCGCCTGTCTGTGCGGGCGCCCCCCTGCCGCCTGTCTGTGCGGTCGGCCCGCCACCTGTCTGTGCGGGCGCCCCCCGCCGCCTGTCTGTGCGGGCGCCCCCCGCCGCCTGTCTGTGCGGGCGCCCCCCTGCCGCCTGTCTGTGCGTGCGCCCCTCTGCCGCCTGTCTGTGCGGGCGCCCCCCTGCCGCCTGTCTGTGCGGGCGCCCCCCTGCCGCCTGTCTGTGCGGGCGCCCCCCTGCCGCCTGTCTGTGCGGGCGGCCCGCCGCCTCATTGTGCGGGCGGCCGGCCGCCTCTCTCTGCGGGCGGCTGGCCGCCTCTCTGTGCGGGCGGCCCGCCGCCTGTCTGTGAAGGCGGCCGGCCGCCTGTCTGTGAAGGCGACCGGCCGCCTCACTGTGGCTGCCTGCGTGTCCGTGCTGGAGGCCCGCCGGCTGCCTGCGTGTCCGTGCTGGAGGCCCGCCGGCTGCCTGCGTGTCCGTGCTGGAGGCCCGCCGGCTGCCTGCGTGTCCGTGCTGGAGGCCCGCCGGCTGCCTGCGTGTCCGTGCTGGAGGCCCGCCGGCTGCCTGCGTGTTTGTGCTGAATGGGTGTGGATGGGGAGTGGATATGGGCGTGACTGTGAAATGGGTGTGGTTAGGGGGCGTGGCCTAAAAATTTGCCGCGGCGCGCGTAGCGCGCCGCAAACTTTGTCCCTCTTTTCCTTCTTTAAAAGTTGGGAGGTATGCAGCAGTGATTTTGGCGACTCCTCCATACAGATCTACTCCAGATCTTTCAGGTTCCGGGGCTGTCACTGGGCAACATTGAGTTTCAGCTCCCTCCAAAGATTTTCTATTGGGTTCATGTTTGGAAACTGGCTAGGCCACTCCAGGACCTTGAAATGCTTCTTATGGAGCCACTTCTTAGTTGCCTGGCTTTGTGTTTTAGATCATTGTCATGCTGGAAGACTGAGCCACGACCCATCTTCAATGCTTTTACTGAAAGAAGGATGTTGTTGGCCAAAATCTCGCGATACATGACCCCATCTATCCTCCCTTCAATATGGTGCACTCATCCTGTCCCCTTTGCAGAAAAACACCCCCACAGTATGATGTTTCCACCCCCATGTTTCACGGTTGGGAAGGTGTTCTTGGGGTTGTACTCATCCTTCTTCTTCTTCCTCCAAACACTGCGAGTTTAGCTGGTACCAAAAAGTTCTATTTTGGTCTCATCTGACCACATGACCTTCTCCTACGCCTCCTCTGGATCATCCAGATGGTCATTTGCAAACTGCAAACTGCAAACAGGCCTGGACATGTGCTGGCGTGATCAGGGGGACCTTGCGTACCCTGCAGGATATTAATGCAAGATGGCGTAGTGTGTTACTAAGGCCTAAGACACACGGCGTGAAAATCGGAGCGAGTGGGATGCTATAAAACATTGCATTCTACTTGGACCAATATTAACCTATGTATCAGCACCAATGAGCGATTATTTTATCAGCCCTAATCGGACCGAGAAAATAATCACAGCATGCTGCGATTGTAATGCGATCCAGGTTTCTCTCGCACCCATTCAAGTCTATGGGGTGAGAGAAAAATTGCACTGCACTTGCAGTACACCGGTGTACCGCGAGTGCAGGGCGAGAATAGCAATAGCCGGCTGTGGAGGAGAGAGGGAGATAAATCCCTCCCTCCCATCCACAGCACTGGCCCTCCCCTCCTCAGAGTCATCCCGCCCCCCCGCAGCTGAGGTCTGATCGTATGCTGCCAGCGTGAGACGAGAGTCGTGGCCATGGTGGAGAGATTGGAGAGTGATTGAGTGTGTGGACAGGTGTCTTTTTATACAGGTAACGGGTTCAAACAGGTGAAATTAATACAGGTAATAAGTGCAGAGTACAAGGGCTTCTTAAAGAAAAAAAATAACGGGTGTGAGCGCCACAATTCTTGCTTGTTGGTCGGTGATAAAATACTTATTTCATGCAATAAAATGCAAATTATTTAAAAATTACACAATGTGATTTTCTGGATTTTTTGGGGATTCTGTCTGTCACAGTTGAAGTGTACCTATGATAAAAATGACAGTCCCCTCCATTTTTTGTAGGTGGGAACACTTCCAAAATCAGTAGTGTGTCAAAAACTTATTTTCCCCACTATAAGTAGTTTGGGGATTGAATTCTTGCAGTCAGATTCCCTTTAATGATAACATTTGCTCAGGCTATTTATAGGGTTCTTGGATTGGTCCAGACTTTAATAATAAGATATAGCAATGTTTATGTGTCTCTTACAATACAACGCCACTAAATGTTATGCTTATGCTTTGGCAATATGTTGGGGGAACTCTGTAGCCACTACAGTGTGTGGGTTCTTCTGTGGTTACTTCATACTTTGTGTGGACAACTGTGGGGCTATCATACATGTGTGATGACTACTGTGGTGTTATCATACTGTGAGGGACTATTGATCAGCTAACATACTGTAGGGGCTATTATACTGTGTGTGGAACTGCTGAAAGGCCATCACACTATGTGGGGACTACTGTACAACCTAATGAGAGGGCCATAATACTGTGTGAGGACTACTGAGGGGGGCCATAACACAGCGTGTAGACTATTGTTGGGGTGTCATGTTGTGTATGGACTAATGAGGAACCATAATACTGTAAGAGGACTACTAAGGGGAACATCATAGTGAATGAGGACTACTGTAGGTCTATCGTACTGTGTGGGGACTACTTAAGGGATGAATGTAAGAGGCACTACACTGTGGTGGGGGAACCATGTACCCATCACAGTGTGTGTGTGTGTGTGTGTGTGTGTGTGTGTGTGTGTGTATACTACTGTGCGGTCATCATACTGTGTGAGGGAATCTGTGGGTCTATCTTACTGTTGGGGGAAAGTGTGGGTCTATCATACTGAGGGTGGAATAGTGTGGGTCCATCATACTGTGTGGGGACTACTTAAGGGATTACTGTGGGGGCATCATACTGTGGTGGGGGAACTATGTACCCACAATACTGCGTGTATACTACTGTGGGACCATCATACTGTGTGGGGAAAACTGTGGATCTATTATACTGTGTGGGGACTACTGTGGCAGCCATCATATTGTGTGGGGCTATCATACAGTGTGGATACTACTGTGGGGCTATCATACTTGTTTGGGGACTTCTGTTGAGTTATCATACTGTGTGGAGACTACAGTGAGGTTATCAAACTATGGGGGCTATTATACTTTGTGTGGACTGCTGAGAGATCATTGTACTGTGTGAGGACTACTGTAGGGCCTACTGAGGGGGCCATAATACTGTGAAAAAACTACTGAGGGGAGCCATAATACTGTGTGTAGACTACTGTTGGGGGCCATCATACTGTGTAAGAACAACTGAGGAGCAATAATACTGTTAGGGGACTACTAAGGGCAACATCATAGTGAATGGGGACTATTGAGGAGACTACTGTGAGTCCATCATACTGTGAGGTGACTACTTAAGGGACTGCTGTGGGGGTATCATACTGTGGTGGGGGAACTGTGTACTCATCATACTGTGTGTGTACTACTGTGGGGCCATTATACTGAGTGAGAGAAACTGTGGGTCTATCATACTATTTGGGGGAAACTGTGGGTCTATCAGACTCTGTGGGGACTACTGTTGGGGCAATAATACTGTGTGTGGACTACTGAGGCAGCTATCATATTGTGTGGGGCTATCATACAGTTTGGAGACTACTGTTGGGATATCATACAGTGTGAAGACTACTGTGGGGTCATCATACTGTGTGAAGATTACTGAAAGTCCATCATGCCGACTAGAGACTACTGAAGGAGACTACTTTGGGGTCCATCACACTGTGTTGTGGGAGTGGTGTAGCCATTATAGTGTGCGGGTTCTACTGTTATTGCATCATACTGTGTGGGGATGGGGATATCATACTTGTGTGGAGACTACTGTGGGGATATCATATTGTTTGGTGACTACTGAGAGGCTATCATATTTTTGGGGCTATCATTCTATGAGGGGACTGCTGAGAGGCCATTATACTATGTGGGGACTACTGTAGGGACTACTGAGGGACTATAATACTGTGTGAGGACTACTGTGGGGGAACCATAATACTGTGTGTAGACTACTGCTGGGGGAAATCATATTGCGTAAGGACTAGTGAGGAATAGTGATGAGAGAGTGTGCTTTTCAGTGGTCATTGCTCGATGGTGCATCGTGGTGCTCAGCCGAGCATTGAGGGCGCTTGACACCACAGGGAGAACCATTCTCAGTCTATGAATGGCTCTCCTGGGGAATAAAACAACGTTCTCAGACGTAGTGTGACCCACCCTCAAAAACACCCTCCATCCCACCGTCATTACTCTGCTTATGGCTGGCTGTATGTGGTCGGAGAGCCGAACAGGAAAACCCTTGACTTTCCATAATGCTTGTTACTCAGCTCGAGCAAATTTTGTCTTTTTTGTAAACTATATCTGCAGATAAGTCGTGGCTGGAAGATATGACAGTCTAGATGAAAAAGATAGAAAAAGTGAACAACTCCCAACAGAAAGAACATCACCTGTAAGTCATTATCTATATCTGTACTGTAATTTCTTACTATGTTTGCAGGACCGGTATCTACCACTATCTGGTCACCATATGGAGGTAATAGTCTTATTGTAGTTTTTTGTTGTTTTTTTTTTTTGCAATAACAGCATAGTCATCTACAGAGGTTCCCACTAAACTCGCTTTAATTAGGGTATGCCACTGTAGCTATGAACATGGTTACCTGGTTAGGAGCCCACTCAGATGTATTTCACCACCCAACACCCTAGACCTAAAGCCTTAGCTGGGTCTCTGCTTATAGGATCTGTCCACCACTAATACACTACAACAAAATATTAAGGATATTTGTTTTTCAGGTGAAATTTCAGAATGGTCCTAAAATGCTCTTTTATCTTTTCAGGGGAACAAAAAGGGACCTGCTCTAAACTTTTGAATGCACATGTCCAACTGTTCAATGTTTCAGTTCTTTTCACGCAACTTTTTGTTCTCCAACAAGGAGCTTAATGGCAAAATTCACAACAGGTGTTTGATCCATTAATCGCCCAATACATTTCGGGGTTCAATTAGAACTGGAATTTAAACAGTTCTCCTCATCATGCTATTCACATCTTGACTTCATGTGACCAAGACAACACCTAACAATCAACAGTACCTCGCCATTACGATATCCTTTGGCCACATCCCACACTGATGACTGCTTCATTGTGAACAATGCCCTTCAGAATTGGCTGAAGGATGCCCCTCAGGGCACATTTAAAGGAGGTGAGAGGCATTTCAAATCATTTATATCAGCGTAGTCTGTGTGCTAGACGACCTCTAAGGGTACCACGCAACCAGACACAGGCGTCATTGTCTTGCTGGATGAGGGACCAGTGGGCCGCAGTGCTGTTCACTGATGAAAGTTGATTCAAGGTGAGCAGAAATGATCCTGGAGACCTCAAGAAGAGCGCCATCCATCAGCCACTGTTGTCACCAGACGAGCCTGTGATGGTGGTGGTGTTACAGTGTGGGCAGGTGTATCTAGTCAATACAGAACTGCCCTGCACTTTGTGAATGGTACAGTGACAAGGCAATACAACTTGAATAACATCATTGATCCAGTCATTGTGACTCTGCATGAACAACACAGGCCTAATTTCATATTCTTGGATGACAATGCTCCAGCTAATAGAGCTCATCATTAGGGAACGGCTGTTGGAGACTGGAGTACCTCATATGAAGCGACCTGTACTTTCTCCAGACCTGAATCCCATTGAAAATCTATGGGATCGGCTAAGTCGCTCTGTATATTCCCGTAACTCTGTATCACGGAACCTCAATAACTTCAGGGCCGCCCTTCAAGAAGAGTGGGATGCAGACAATAACTCCACTTGGGCACAGCAAGAGACGCCATTGTAATTGATGCTCAAGGCCACATGACAAGTTATTGAGACATCGACATTTTTGGGAGGATATACCCACCTCTGTTCTTGGCTTTTGTTTCAATAAATTGTTTGAGATGAAGAAATCACCATTGCTGCTTCTACTAGAATGCCTTACTTTCATGATAAAATATCAAAATATCACTGTAGAGTGAATTTTTGTATTTTACATAAATTTGCCCCAAAAGCCAAATATCCTTAACTTTACAGTATTGTGAGTAGTGTACCTGATATATATATATATATATATATATATATATATATATATATATATAAGTTTGGACACACCTTCTCATCTCTAGAACAACTGTTAAGAGGAGACTTTGTGCAGCAGGTCTTCATGGTAAAATAGAAAAAGCTGCTAGGAAAACACTGCTAAGGACAGGCAACAAGCAGAAGAGACTTGTTTGAGCTAAAGAACACAAGGAATGGACATTAGACCACTGGAAATCTGTGCTTTGGTCTGATGAGTCCAAATTTGAGATCTTTGGATCCAACCACCGTGTCTTTGTAGAAAAGGTGAACGGATGGACTCTACATGCCTAGTTCCCACCGTGAAGCATGGGGGAGGTGTGATGGTGTGGGGGTGCTCTGCTGGTAACACTGTTGGGGATTTATTCAAAATTGAAGGCATACAAAACCAGCATGGCTACCACAACATCTTGCAGCGGCATGCTATTCCATCCGGTTTGCGTTTAGTTGGACCATCATTTATTTTTCAATAGGACAATGACTCCAAACACACCTCCAGGCTGTGTAAGGGCTATTTGACTAAGAAGGAGAGTGATGGGGTGCTACGCCAGATGACCTGGTCTCCACAGTCACCAGACCTGAAACCAATCGAGATGGTTTGGGGTGAGCTGGACCGCAGAGTGAAGGCAAAAGGGCCAACAAGTGCTAAGCATCTCTGGGAACTCCTTCAAGACTGTTGGAAAACCATTTCCAGTGACTACCTCTTAAAGCTCATCAATAGAATGCCAAGAGTGTGCAAAGCAGTAATCAAAGCAAAAGATGGCTACTTTGAAGAACCTAGAATATAAGACCTATTTTCAGTTGTTTCACACTTTAAGTATTTCATTCCACATGTTTTAATTCATAGTTTTGATGCCTTCAATATGAATATACAATTTCCAGAGTCCTGAAAATAAAGAAAACTCTTTGAATGAGAAGGTGTGTCCAAACGTTTGGTCTGTACTGTATATATGTATGTACATATATATATATATATATATATATATATATATATATATATACCGTATTTTTCGCTTTATAAGACGCACTTTTCCTCCCCAAATTTTGGGAGGAAAATGGGGGGTGCGTCTTATAAAGCGGTAGCGGGGGGGGGGGGGGTCCTGTCTGAGGCGATCGGGCGGGTGCCTGTGGCTGCATGCAAGCGCCCGGGTACCTGTACTTGCATGCAGCGGCAGCCGGGTACCCGTGGCTGTGTACGGGCGGCAGCGGGTGCTGTGTGGGGTCGGCAGCCAGGTACCTGTGCTTGCATGCGGTGGCAGACGGGTACCCATGGCTGTGTGCGGGCGGCAGCCGGGTGCTGTGTGCGAGCGGCAGTCGGGTGCCCGTGCAGGTACTCGGCTGCCGCCCTCACACAGTCACCCATCTGCCGCCCGCACACAGCCATGGGTACCCGGCTGCCACCGCACGCAAGCACAGGTACCCGGCGGCTTGTACGCGGGGTGGGCGGGCAGCCTGCTGGCTGCCACTCTGTGCATGCGGGGCGGGCGGCTGTGCAGCTTACCAGTTGTCCGCGGTCCCACTTTCAAATGATGGCGCCGGTGGAGCTCTTGGATGAGAGCTCCATCTGCGCACGCGCTGCTCCGGGAGTCAGCGCGTGCGCAGATGGAGCCCTTGGATGAGAGCTCCATCTGCGCATGCGTCGCTCCGGGCGCCATTACTTGAATCGGGACCGCGGACACACTCCACCACTGAGCCGTCGCCGCCGCTCCCACTACTGAGCCGCCGCTGCCACCACTGAACCGGGACCGCGGACACACGCCACCACTGAGCAGTCCCTGCCGCTGCCACCACTGAGCAGTTGCCGCCGCTCCCACCACTGAGCCGCCGCCGCCGCTGCCACCACTGAACCGGGACCGCGGACACACGCCACCACTGAGCAGTCCCTGCCGCTGCCACCACTGAGCAGTCCCTGCCGCTGCCACCACTGAGCAGTTGCCGCCGCCGCTGCCACCACTGAACCGGGACCGCGGACACTCACTGCACCGGCCTGCTGCACGGCTCACACGCCACGGCTGCTGCCGCCACCACGGACCCCACGGATCCTGCCACCGCGGACGCCACCGCGCCTGCAACCACGGCACCTGCAACCACGGACCCCGCTGCCACTGACCTGCCGCGCCTGCCAGCACAACCTGTGCCTCCTGTGACCCCGCTTCACCACCACTGCTGCCCCCCTCCGGTAAGAGAACACCGGAGTATAAGACGGACCCCATTTTTCTTTTTTTTACCTTTTTTATGTCTAAGTTTGGGGTGCGTCTTATATTCCGGTGCGTCTTATAAAGCGAAAAATACGGTATATATATATTTGTGGTTGATATACTGAATTGCTGTTATATCACAGGTTGTAAAGTGGGATCGGTAAATGATAAATAGCAGTCAGCTGTATATGACTATGAATTCAATGTGTAAACTGTAATAATGATTTTCAAAGGTCAACAAATATATCAATTTCCCATTATGTGTTATACATTTTATGTCAGCCCAAACTGGGATTCATTCCAACAGGAGGAGCCTGGATTTTGACAATAGACTACAAAAACCCAAGCCCTATCTTATATAACTGCATTATGATATCCTAACCCTTTCTGTTCCTACCTTTATAAGTTTCCCAGCTAATTTTAATGCAATGATGATGGAACCCTCGTGCTACTTGCCTTTCTGTATCATAAATTGTCTTATTTGCTACTTAGAATTACTAATGTTTTCATTATTACAGAGGTTAACGAATTCCGGTAATTCAGGAGCCAGATATACTAAACCAGTTGCCACTATAATGTGCTTTTTTTTATTGATATTTTTTTTTTTTTTTTTTTAAACAGAACCTCGACAAAATGAACCAAACTAAGAACCCAGATATCTAATATGAATATTGGCTAATTGGTTACTGGATTTTGTTTTGTTCTCGTCAAATACATATACCAGTATGGTAACAAAACGTCAGGTAAGAAGAAAGCCAAAAGAAAACAAAGGGAGGAGTGTGTTCTAATTTATCTACATAGTAATTAGATTCCAGAAAAGTGTTTCGGGCCACGTCTGCCCATCCCAATATATTGCAAAATCCTGGCCTTTACTGTGGGGCGAGAAGCTGAAATATGACTTGGTCCCTTATTGAAATTATTGTGTAATGTTCTCTCTTGAATACCTATAAAAATCTAAAGCTCCTCCGCTCAACACCACCAAGTACTCCTTAAAGAGGACCTTGTCAAAAGTGCCCAGTGTTTGCCTTTTTTGCTCTTATTTTATTCCTGCTGCTCCCCTGAGTATTTTTTTTTTTAAGCTCACCATACATACGGTTGCAGAGATATGGTCCTTTTTGCTTCCTGATAATTTTTATGGTCACAGGAGCAGGATTCCCTTTGGGGCATGTCCTTAAACTGCTCTTCATAATTACCTTGAGATCAACGCCCCTTTAGTAAAAAAACATTCAAATTAGCACTAAATAGAAAGGCCCATATATCTGGAAACATATAGCATATTAAATAAAGAAAAAACAAAAAAGACAATAACCACAGGAGAAACTGGCTATTTTTGACCTGGTGACAGATCATCTTTAAACATTGACCACCATTTGTGATACTCAAGAGTATAGGTTTCTAGATTTACAAAGTAGCAGTACTTTGTGACTACGGAGGAGGTACAGAATAATTGAATGAGGCTTTTATAATTAGCAAGACATCCTCGTAATACTTTAGATTGCTACCCAATCAGAAGTCAAGTAGAAGTGTAATGTAAAGCTCTTGTGCAATCCTATTCTCAGTCTTCGGGTTTGATTGGCAGGTAGAAAGATACAGTTGCACACAAAGGTGATTCAGCCAGTCAGCCCTGCAAGCGGCCTACTGTAATTATTATCAGTTCTTTCTTTACATGATTTTTAATTATCACAGATTTCATGTTTTATTGCATCTAAATATAAATATGTCTCACAGATCATATCCAACCTCACAACCGGTGAATCACACAGTGAGATAGCTTCTTGTCTATGAATCGTTAAATACATGAGCATTCCTACTACAGAGGATATGGTTATTTCACTGCTGTGGAGTCTGTGAAGTAGGGGAGAGGGTACTATTAAATGTAAGCTGATACCAGATTCAATGAAGGGAGGAAGAGGGCAGGGAAAAATGGAATCCAGCACCAAAAACTGTTTTATATAAAAAAATCAAAAATTTATTGAGGCATATAAGTTAAAAATATGAAATCCGTAAAGGGGGGAAAGGGGTGTTAATAAGGACATGTTTTTAACCTGTCTGAAACGCGTAAGGATACCATGACATCCCTTTCCCTCCCTTTGCAGTTTTCATATTTTTAACTTATATGTCTCAATAAATTTTCGATTTTTATATATATATATATAAAATAGTTTTTGGTGCTGGATTCCATTTTCCCCTGCCCCCTTCTTCCCTTCATTGACTTACTGTTGGATCCAGACTGGGCTATGCTGGAGGATCCGTGCACCGCAAATTTTTCTGGGGACCATACATCCTGGTAAGCGAAGAATACTTTTTTCTGTGATACCAGATTAATTTTGTGATCCAGAATCAGACACTAGCTGCAACATTGCAACTACGTAAGTCGGTTTGACACTGACACACTCTAGCCTACCCCAGTTAGTTGACTGATAGGTCTCTTCTATTGATGAGCGAGCACTACCATGCTCGGGTGCTCGGTACTTGCAACCAGCAGTTTGGTACTCGGACAGGTCATGAACATGACTAAGACCTAGCTTCGAAACACGTAGTTCTCACTGACTTCTATACCATGAGCTGTATATGCTGGATTTTAAGAATATCTAAGTAAAGTGGAGTTTTTTATTCATTGGACCGCGCTGGACCTCTTTTTCTCTAGAAATGTACAGTGGGTACGGAAAGGGGTCTGAATACTTTCCATACCCACTGTAAAACAAACCTTGCCAGATCTGGAAAATTGTAAAAAAAATATCCACATGGATTACTGATGTGGAGTTTTCTTCAAAATAAAGGATTTGCCAGGCTACCAAAAAGCAAACAAACGCCTGTGTGAACAAACCCTGATACTGAGCGGGAAGCCTTTACTTCTCTCACCAACATGTGATTGAAGAAAGCATAAATGAAATGTTAGTCAGCCATGCTCCCTGCCGCTTCTTAATAATATGCGAGGCCTGTAGTTAAACCAAAAACAGAAATACGGAAAAACATGGGCCATTGTTCTTCAGTATTTTTCATCCGCGTTTCATTAGCGTGTTGTCAGGGAGTCAGTTTTTTTGATTGGCGTCTCATTGATTTTCAAGTATGGAAAAATGAATACATTGCAAATTTTCTCCTATCCTTTGCAATGTTAATCACAGACAGCCTATGGACATAGATACATAGATACCATCCATGTGCTGTCTGTGATTTTTTTACAGACCCATTGACTTCTACAGTTATTTTGATCCATAAAATAGAATAATAACAAACATGTCCCCGTGACTTTTTGCAAAGTAAACGAATATTAGAATCACACCGTAGCCTTAAATGAGTACACGTTCTATCTGTGAAAAACATATAAAACATGTACATGAGTAATGGACAACTAAATGAGGCCTTAAAGGGGTGTTGCTAACTTTTAAATGTATTCCCTATCCATGGGATTGGGGATATTTTATTGAAAAATGGGGGTCCAAACACTGTGGCCAATAGTGATCCTGAGAATTAGGGCTCTGAAGAGACCCACCCGAATGGAGCAGAGGTCAATCAGGTGCACTGCCGCTCCATTCATTCTAATAGGTGTGCCTAAGATCAGCTGAGCACTCCTATTATTGAATGAAGTGGTAGTGCTCACGATCCACCACCGCTCCATTCAACCACGGTTCACAGGATTGCTGGGGAACATTGGAATTCCCCCCGCAATCGGAAAGTTATCCTCTATCCTTTCAAACTTGAGAATACTTCTTTAATGAAAAGGGATCTAAAGTACCCCTACTCAGTGGAAGTATTAATGTTCTATATAAAAATATATATGTAGATGTGACATATGTAAATAAGCAATACGTAAAGCTAAAAAAAAACAAAATCATATTAACCTATTAATAAAAAATGATTGCCCAGTGTTCACTTCAGGAGGTAAATCAATTAACTGTACAACAGTATCACAAATAGCCTTTCCTGACATGTCAAAATAAGAACTGCACAAGCAATTTTATTATCTCAGCCGGTTGCACTGTGGTTTCTATTATCAAGTAACTTCGTCATAAGGATGATTCATACAAACAGCTGCTGGGAACATGTTAGATTACAATAAGGGGAGATAGATGTAGCAGGCCCTCTAATGCGATCTATGACCATATATACCTATAGGGTACGGGACCAGCAGCACGCTCATCTGTTCTGCAGAATGTCAGCGCATATGGAAAAAGAAATACGGGAGTGATTCCATAAAAACAGAAGCATTTCGCAGTTATTGCTAGATATGCCATAGTAATAATAGTTATTTGACTCAAATATATATCTATATTTAGGAAATACAGTGATACAAAGAATTAGACCGTTATTGGGACATTGTAACCACAGATTTGCATGTGTGTCACCTACTGCCTCGTAAACACCAATGTTTGGCAGAGGATAACCGTTTTAGTTGGGTTAAATACCTGATTTTTTTTCAATCCCACGCTTAAATACTACATCTAATATGTTATGATGTTATATATATATATATTCACATACACACATGTATACATATATATCACTTTTATGCGTCTACCTTACTATTCCACTTCAAGGGAACCTGTCACCACTTTGATCTTTTTATACTGTTACTATGGGCATACAGGTTATAGGCTGCTAAAAAAGCCATACCTTTAGGTCTCATATCATATGCCTTGTTGTTGACATATTATCTTTTATCACTTTATGTAAATGAGCTCTCCCGGTCTATGGGGCGGATGCTGCCTGGAAGATAACTCCGCCTCCAGACATATTTTAAATAAAAGGGGCGTTACCAGTGTGATGTGTGATGGTCGCTCTCTATTTATACTGCAGAGCTATATGTGATTATGAGGCTGGATTCACACCATCATATGGCATCCAATGCAAGAGCATTGGGTGCGATATGCTAATGACTCTCGACTCCCGCTCTGCTGCCAGCATGAGCCGAGTGTCGTGCAACTGTGATCCAATCCTATGATGGGATCACAGCTGCAAAGGAGAGGGCAGGTGCTGCGGAGGAGAAAGAGGGATTAATCTCCCCATCTCCTCCATTGTCAGCTGATGCAATTATCGCACTGCACTCGGATGTCATCCGTGTGCAGTCCGATGTTTCACCAGCACCCATGACTTGTATGGGTGCAAGTGACACCTCTCTCGCTGATAATCACAGCATGCTGCAATTTTTTTTCTCTCATCCAGAATCTAGATGAGAAAAAAGCTGACTATCTGCTCTCCCTCATTGAATAACATTGATGCAAATGCAAAGCGAGATTTTGGTCCAAAACATACGTATTTGAAGGGAACTTGTCATGTTGATCAGGAAATAACAGTTTTCAGCATGATGAGCTGAAAAGATTGAGATATGGTTTTGTAAGAAAATATTTAGTATAATTTGTGATTTTGTTTCCTTAAATTCTTGCTTTCTCTAGCCTCAGGAGTCCAGTGGGTGGTCCCAATCAGTGAATGACAGCCTTCCATCTATTACATAGCTGCTAGTAAGTAGCCTAGCCCACTGGACTCCTAAGCCCAAAATAACTGGGAAATCAAATGAATGAATAAGGCTGTGTTCACGTGTCCTGTAATCATCCGTTATCACAGATCCGTTAGAGATCCATTTGCAAAAATGTTATGCAAACACAACTTTTTTGTCTATTGTTAAATAATGGATGTCGGCCGGATCCGTTTTTAACATGGAGTCTATGGACAACAGATTTGTTAACGGATTGCTATTTATCGCCCATTTGTAATGGATCCATTAAGAAAACAATAGATCTGTTACAAATGCAAGTACAATGGATGGCTACATAGCAGTCCATTAATTGATCCGTTGTCCATAGACTCTGATGTTAAAAAAACGGATCCCGCAGAAATCAGTGTCCCAACGGATCCTTTCCAACAGATGACTGCAGGACACGTGAACGTAGCCTAACATGTTATTCCGAATCTTTTCCCACAAAACTGTGCATCCTCCTGGCCTATAACAGGCTGTAAGCATATTAGACACTAGGTTCAATTTCATAGGTTACCTTCAAGTAGATATCAATCCCATATTTTGAGCAGAAAGTGGTTAAGAAGTTGGCATAAAACAAATATGGCATCTGAATTGCATTGCTGTATTGATGCCATCGGCTTTTCGCCAGTGGCCACAAACATTATGGGAACACTTTGCATTGTAATTCAATCTCATTTTAACACCCATTCATCACAATGTTGAGCTTCGTACATTTCACAAAAGAAAAAAACAAAACGCGAGCTGCCGGCTGTCATGTAGTAACACAACCGATAATATCATGATAAATATGAGAAATGTTCTTTATGAGCCAGACTCTCCACAGGGGTAAATAACCTTCACAATCTCTTATCAGATCTCTCGGAGGCTATGTGTCTGCTTGCTTTTATAGTGTTCACAAGTGAAGCTGTTTTAAAAGACATAAGTAAGAACAAATGTACATTTCGTAATCTGAATATATGCTTTGAAACTTCTAGTTTTACCGGTTTCCTCATTGACTGCTCTACTCTTAATGACTTATCACGAAACATATAAGGACCTAAGAAAGCACTTTACCCTGTAAATACTGAATTACTCATAAGTTTACAAAACACACTGTAAAGTTAGAAAGTGGTTAGTCTGGGCCAGAAAACGAGCACGACTTAGGCAGCAATTACTTACTATAATATACAACTTGGTGAACAAAAGGCGATCTATGTTTGGAACTCTTGCTGCTCTGTTGAAGGTTGTGGTATGGTCTCCACCATTGGTTTCTTGGCGTTTCTGACTTGTTACCCACTTTTAATCCCATCATAGGTAGTGATGAGCAAGCCCTACCATACTCGGGTGCTGGTAACGAGCAGTTGGACGCGCTTGATTAGTGTACCGGAAGAGAATGGGGAACGTGAACATTTTTCCGGAAGATCTTCTGTAAAAATGCTAGAGTTCACCATTGACTTCTGTTATTCTCGGTACATGGGTTGAGCCTGTCCGAGCGTCCAACTGCTCAGTACGAGTACTGAGCACCCGAGCATGGTAGTGTTTACTCATTACTAATCATAAGGTCTACACACCAGTTACTCTGTTGTCTGTCTAATTCGATGAACTGTCCCACACTTTGTTATCCTCCATGTCAATTCTATTACTTTTCCAATTTTAAGCGTCCATTTATGTGGCACTAAATGGCTGCCGATCGGTAAACATTTAGCGATCGTTAAGTGGCCTGTTTACCTTGGCATGCCAAGGTAAACGATCTGTAACAAAATAAAGAAAAACGATCCAGATGATCCAATTCAACACCGAAAATTATGATCTTTTGCGCTGAACTCAAGATCATTTCACTCGATGAATGAGCCAAATGCTGATTGACAGACTGTATTAAGAATGCCTGGTCATAAAATTCTTTCAGTGTAACTACAGTTTAAGCCTAGTTCCAAGTTGAATAATGTGGCTTCTGATGAACTGCCGTTGTTTCCTAGGTCAATCACCTGGAACCATTCCCTGCCATTGTGTTTTGGTTTTTAGGATTTACTCTACTAATAATATCTAACAGAAAAAGAAAAGGGGTCCGGCATTCAGCTTACCATTGCACTGTCACCAATATCACCATGAGGTCACTGCACGGAGTTGTACCGTAAAAATATGGTAGAATAAAAAACAAATTTATTGAAACAACTCCATTAAAAAAGTATAGAAAGAGCCATTAAAAACAAGAATTCATGTAATTAACGCGTTTCGGACCAGTACTAGTCCTGATTGCTAATATCTTGTTTTGCCTTCACTATTGAAGTTTCTGTATTATCTTGGTCACTTATATAGCCATCCTGGTTAATCAGTTATCATTTTCTTGACCTATAGCTGAAACAGATGCAATCTACATGAAAATATCAAATCAAGGTTAAAGTGTTATATCCAATTTACCAAGTTACCACCTCTTCACAAGGTATCTGACCACAAATACAGTACCTCGACCAGTGCCAAGAACAAATCTCTGAAATGTCCGATTAGAATGGAGCAGTGTTTGGGCGCAGAAGCTGAGGATAGCGCTCAGCCTTCTCCAGCAACACTGCAGACAATTACTTAGTTTTTTCTAATCTAAGCCCCATTACCAGTAGGGGTCCCATTGTGTGGATCTCCAACGATCACTTTCTCTTTCATATTTGCTCTTGTCAGTGCTGCTGTCTGTCTAGGCCACCTTTACATGGGCCTACCAAGAGAGCAGCATAGTTGTCTGTCATTCCAGGCTTCACCTACTATTATAAGGGGCTTACCATGCTATTCACTGCATTACTTTGCTATACATTCTTGAATTTTAAGGCAGATATAAGATTAATGTCAGCCAAACCCACGGTTATTGTTGGGTTTCGCCGATATTCTAATGTGTATGGGGGCGCCAGCCAACTGACTGTTGGGGGAGATGACGATTGGACATGTCCAATTTTGGATTGCTGATTGAATTGTTTTCCCAGTGATAAGGTGCAGGCAGAAATGCCTGTCGGTGGCTTTCTCATGGAGGACACAGGAGCACTCGGCTGAGTATTTATGTACATTGGAGAGATGGATGATATAGCTGGTGACTAAATGTTTGTTCGGTTTACAGCCATCTAATGATTATGGACGGCTTAAACGGTATAGCCAGGACTTAAAAAAAAAAGTTGCTAAGCATTAACAGTCGGGTAATGGCTACTAACCTGCCTGTGGTGCCTGGCATCGTTCTTCGCCGTCACAGACTACTCCTGCTGGTGATAGAGTGCTTTTGCTACTGCCGAATATACAGTGGCTTTGTTAACAGAGCGGAGGCTTCTTTTTCGCTTTGCTCTGTAGACGAGGTGCTACAGCCAACATCATGCTGATTACAGCCAGCTCTTTGCTGCCTAACTGGGGGAGACGGCTAGCACTCAGTGTGACGACAGCTGTCCTGCCATGTCTACAGGCCAAAGCGCCAAAGAAGCCTCTCTGTAGTCGTAACATCAGCGGAAACCGAGGTCTGTGACCGGTCTGTACCAGCGAAGAACGGCACCGGGCACAACAGGCAGGTAGCAACTAAATACCTATTACTGCTTAGGCACTTTTTTTTTCTGCTATCCTGGATATACCCTTTAAGGATTTTATACTGATTACTAGAGAACAATAATAATGTGAATGTAATATTTAATTCAATTATACTGACAAAATGTTTAAAAAATAATAAAAAAATCTTTAATAAATAATGGCTTCTGACAGAAGTGTCCCTTGAAACACAAAAATATAATTATTCAAATAATATTTGCTACATTATCAGTGTAAACATTTAAATATAACATTTAAGGCCCAGTCACACACAACGACTTACCAGCGATCCCGAAAACGATGCGACCTGATAGGGATCGCAGGTAAGTCGCTGGGAGGTCGCAGGTGAGATGTCACACAGTCAGATCTTACCAGCGATGCAGGAACATTACAGGTGGCAGTAGCGACCTGTATAACGATCTCAGCAGTCACTGTGACCCTGTCACACAGTGTCAAACACAGCGATGCGTCCTGCCCAGCAGAACATCGCCTTTGAAGAAAATGGCCTGGACCATTCTGCAACGACTAGCGATCTCACAGCAGGGGCCTGATCGCTGGTAGGTGTCACACATAACGAGATCGCTAACGGGATCGCTGTTGCGTCACCAAAACTGTGCCTCAGCAGCGATCTCGCTAGCGATCTTGTTATGTGTGACAGTACCTTAACAACGGCTCCACTACTCTTATCTGTTCCTTATCATTGTACTTTCCTCTAATGGTAGTCAAGCAGAAACAAGATATTGGGGTGGAAGACAAGCAGGGCTGTAGGCGACAGCAGATAGAAAATAAACCAGCCAACTGAAATGTTTTCTTTGCTAGTATACAACAATGTTCATAAAAATGAAGTCTCTTCTAATAGCTTTTGTATCGCACCATTGGGACATGATGTAAAAGAAATCTATGAAATGAGGGCCTAAAATACATAACAAAGGAACAAACACTAAAAACAAAGAAATACAATAAAGACGGGCTTACTGAGCAGCCGCCTGGCACAGGAGAGGGACGTTTGTAATGTATAATATCATTGGATATATACAATATTTAATCCTGATTGTTTATATTGGAATCTTTAGATACATAGGTATTAGAAATAGTGAGCAAGAAAAATTAATTACATTGATTGATTGGCAAATCTCCAGTCAAAGGTGACGCCCAGCTTATAGATTAAAGGAATACTAAGATCAGATCTTTAGCCAAAACCATATTTCAGTCTTTGGGTGGAGACTGAATAGAAGAGCTCCAAAGCTTCACACCGTTCAGTAACTACAAGATATATATGTGTATCAGTATCATGATAATGTTGGATATTCCATTACTAAGGAAATCAATTTTGAATTTTTATTTAAATGAGGCTCCAAGTGCAGTAATGGGAGGGGGAGGGGATGATTCCCGGCTAGTGCACAACCCTCCATATCATTCAGCAGTTTGTGCCACCCCGTGTGCCTGAGAAGACATAATGGTACAGAAAGATGGCAATGAAGCATCAGAGGGAGGGAGGGAGGGATCTGCAGTTATTAAAGGGAACCTGTCACCAGTTTTTTCGCCTATAAGCTGCGGCCACCACCACTGGGCTCTTATATACAGCATTCTAACATGCTGTATATAAGAGCCCAGGCCACTGGGTATAACATAAAAAACACTTTAGAATACTCACCTAGAAGGTCGCTTCGGTGCACACCGGTCGGATGGGTGGCGCCATTCTCCGGGACCGGCGCCTCCCCTTTCGGCCATCTTGCTCTTCCTTATTCTGAAGCTGCAGTGCATGACGCGTCTACATCATGCACACAGGCCAGCATTAAGGTCCTGCAAAGGTACAGTACAATACTTTGATCTGTTCGGCTCAGGGCAGATCAAAGTGCGCCTGCGCAGGACCTCAATATCGGCACGTGTGTATAACATAGACGCGCCATGCACCGCAGCTTCAGAATAAGGAAGAGCAAGATAGCCGAAAGGGGAGGCGCCGGTCCCGGAGAATGGCGCCACCCATCCGACCGGTGTGCATCGGAGCGAACTTCTAGGTGAGTTTTCTAAAGTGTTTTTTATGTTATACCCAGCGGCCTGGGCTCTTATATACAGCATTCTAACATGCTGTATATAAGAGCCCCGTGGTGGTGGTCGCAGCTTATAGGGCAAAAAACTGGTGACAGGTTCCCTTTAATACAGAGAATCAGTGCACTAATCAGGAATCGGCCTGCTGTTTTTGCACTTGCAGCCTTTTTTTTTTTTACATACAAAAATTATTTTCACAGTGATGAAAAGTTCATTTGCAGCTGGAAAGATATTTTTGAAGTTGACTTTTACAACCCTATATAGCAATGTAATTAATTTGTTTAATTCCTAAACCTCCTGATCGATTCCCTTTAAACAAACTCTGAGCAAGATCAACCATCGTACGCCATTGATATGGGCCTGTAGGTCAGTGATAGATTGGCATTGGTATCATTACATCTGTTGCCTGAGTCCAGGAAAATCTACTAAGTTTTGTGACACACAAATGAAGCATTAAGTGATTTGTCCCACTCAGACAACTTGATGAAGATTTTACTTATTTGTATAGTGCCATTCATTTCCACAGCACTCTACAGACATCATCATCATCATCATCGTTCCCATTGGAGCTCACAATCTAAATTCCCTATCAGTATAACTTTGAAGTGTGAGAGGAAACTGGAGAACTTAGAAGAAACCTACACTAAATGCAGGGAGAACGTAAAAACTCCTTGCAGATTTTGTCCTTGATGGGATTCGAACCCAGGACCCCAGTGCTAACCACTGAGCCACCATTCTGCATTCTCAGTGCCCTAAGGCTCCCTGCCATAGGCATCTGCTTCAGGATTCGACTCCGCATACCCTGCCTAGACACACTGTACAGCTGGACACTCCAAGCGCCCTCCGTGCTCCACTTCCGGGTGCGCAGTATGGCTTGGCAAGAGAAGCACAGTAAAAATTAAAGTGTGTGTCCTTAGCGGGAGAGTGGTGACTGACATAGGCACTACATTTCCAGTCCAGCACCTTGCAGTCCTTGCAGATTGTGTCATTGGTGGGATTTGTACCCAGGACCCAAGTGCTAACCATTGAGCCACCATTCTGCATACTCAGTGCCTTCCTTCTATGCACTAAGGCTCCCTGCTATAGGCACCTGCTTCAGAATTCGACTCCGCATACCCTGCCCCAGCACACACTGTACAGCTGGACACTCCAAGTGCCCTCCTTGCTCTTCTTCTGGGTGCACAGTATGGCTGGACTCGATGAGCAATTACTCAACAGAGGCAGGCACTAAGGGGTGGAAATGTGTGAAATAACTTCAGGGGGCAGAGTTTCGTTAAGTGCTCAGGGCGGGACAAATAACAATGCCTCATTTGCATGTTGCAAAAGCCATGGATTTCTCTGGATTCAGAGAAAGAATGGTGAATATAAAGGTACCAATGCCTTTTTTTCACTGACATACAGTACTTGCTCATATAAAGGGTTAAGGAGGGTTAATCTTCCTTTTCTTCTAATCATCATATGGAAAAAAAATTGTTCCAGTTTTATTTTTATCAATAGCTGCAGATATTTTGCAGTATATGTCATTTTAAAAACTAGAATTCTAATATGAGAAAAATATTGACCATTGCTGGAATTAATGTGTGTAAGGCCGACATTCACCCCATGCAGTCAAGTTAAGGTGGCTTTACACGCTACGAGTTTGCTACAGCGATCTTGTTGGGGTCACGGATTTTGTGACGCACATCCGGCCACTGTGGCGATCTCGTTGTGTGTGACTCCTAGGAGCGATTTTGGATCGTTGCAAAAACGTCCAAAATCGCTCCTCGTTGACATGGGGGTCCTCTCCCAATTATCGCTGCTGTCGCTTGGGAGAAGTTGATCCTCGTCCCTGCGGCAGCACACATCACTACGTGTGACGCCGCAGGAACGAGGAACCTCTCCTTACCTGCCACACGCCAGCAATGAGGAAGGAAGGAGGTGGGCGGGATGTTCGTTCCGCTCATCTCCGCCCCTCCGCTTTGATTGGGCGGCCGCTTAGTGACGTCGCTGTGACGCCGAGCGAACCGCCCCCTTAGAAAGGAGGCGGTTCGCCGGTCACAGCGACGTTGCCGAGCAGGTAAGTACGTGTGACGCTGCTGTAGCGATAATGTTCGCTACGGCAGCGATCTTCACATATCGGCATAACGATCGGGGCGGGTGCTATCACACTCACCATCGCTAGCATCGGCTAGCGATCTCGTAGCGTGTAAAGACATCCTTACTTAGAGCTTGTTGGAATTAATGTGTGTAAAGGGTGCTTTACACGCTGCGACATTGCTAGCGATAGCTAGCGATGTCGTGCGCAATAGCACCCGCCCCTGTCATTCGTGCGACATTTAGTGATCGCTGCCGTACCGAACATTATCGCTACGGCAGCGTCACACGCACATACCTTGTCGCTGTGACCGCCGAACAATCCCTCCTTCAAGGGGGAGGTGCGTTCGGCATCATAGCAACATCACTGCGGCGCCACTAATCGGCCGCCCAATCGCAGAGGAGGGGCAGAAATGAGGGGCCGGAACATGTTGCCCACCTTCTTCCTTCCTCATTGCCGGTGGACGCAGGTAAGAAGATGTTTGTCGTTCCTGCGACGGCACACATAGCGATGTGTGATGCTGCAGGAGCGACGAACAACCAGCGGCATGCACCACCAACGATATTTGGAAAAGGAGCGACGTGTCAACGATCAACGATTTTAGACGTTTTTGCGATCGTTGCTCGTCGCTCCTTGGTGTTACATGCTGCGATGTCGCTAACAGCGCCGGATGCGCGTCACTAACGACGTGACCCCGACGATATATCGCTAGCGATGTCGCAGCGTGTAAAGCACCCTTTAGGCTGGCATTCACCCCATGCAGTCGAGTTACTTAGAACCTATGTAGTTGTGAAGTTTTATACTTGGAACTGGATATGTCTGTGTGTTGTGTCGTGGGGACACTAGTTGGTGTTTCATGTCTCTCTGACAAATATTTTAAATGTCTGTAATACTTCAGACTGCAACTTTTTTTTTCTAGGCTATTTACCTATTTTTTTCAACAGCTACATATAAGAAAATCTTCATAAAGTCTCTACACATAATTGGAATCTAATTCCCATCAATCCCAGTAACACCATTTACACACAGAGTCGTTAGCAAACTATGAAGAACTTCGCAAATCTCACTTAGAAAATGCAGAAGTCCAAAACTACAACTGATCCGTCAGTGATGATGCCATATCCTCCGAATACGATGCAAGCTATGCTGTCTACAGACAGCCGTTTAGCTGAATTTAGTGCTAATGTGTAAATGTTATAATATTGAAAAATATGAAAGGAAAATAGATTATTTCTGCATTATAGACCGCAGTAAAGTACATGGAAGAGAATAATCACGTGCAGAATTAAGGACATGCAGCTACTTTCCAAATCACATGCATGTAATTATAACTAACCATTGTCACCGTCAATTAGATAGAAAATTGGTTTAAATTTGGATCTGATGGCCGGTGATGCCTATTTGCTGTCTGTATACTTACTCTAAAGGGGGCTTTACACGCTACGACATCGCTAATGCGAAGTCGTTGGGGTCACGGAATTGGTGACGCACATCCGGCCGCATTAGCGATGCCGTTGCGTGTGCACCTATGAGCGATTTTGCATCGTCGCAAAAACGTGCAAAGTCGCTCATCGGTGACATGGGGGTCCATTCTCAAATATCGTTACTGCAGCAGTAACGAGGTTGTTCCTTGTTCCTGCGGCAGCACACATCACTCCGTGTGACACCGCAGGAACGGGGAACCTCTCCTTACCTGCCTCCCAGCCGCAATGCGAAGGAAGGAGGTGGGCGGGATGTTCCGTCCCGCTCATCTCCGCCCCTCCGCTTCTATTGGGCGGCGGTTCTGTCGCGGGCGGAGGAGGGGACGCCGCGCTCTCCCTACTGCTCGGGTCCGGCTGCCGCGGCTGCTGCTGCTCAGTGGCTCGAGCGATGGGCCGGATCCCGTGGACTCTGGCGGCGTTCCTCGCCCGTGAGTGAAAGGGGATTGGGTGTTGGGATATAGTTTATTGTCCGTGACGCCACCCACGGTTGTGGTGATTTGTTGACACCACCGCTGCTCTGTATGGGGATCCCGGGAGGCATGGTATGGAGCAGCCAGTTGTTGTGTTGCCCCTCCGTGGGTAGGGGTTGGTGATCCCGGGGCCCAGTGATGAGGTGGGAGATGCAGGGCTTGGTGGGCGCAGGGATGCGGGGGCAGCGCTGTGCCTTGCGGCACTGTGGTACTCACTCAGCCTGAGACGATGACACAGTTCTCGGTAAAACACACGGCTGGAAAGACGGTTCCCACGGACGGCTGCACTTGCTTTCCCCAGTAGGTGACGGTGACGGTCACTCTTCCTGCACCTAATGTTTCTGTGTTGGTAGCGATGGGTTCCCACCGGTTACCCGCTCCTCGGCTTCAATCTGGGCCGAAGGAGCCCTACTTTGCCCGCAGGCGCTGGCCCTGAGAAACTGGTGCCCTGGCGGTGGCGGTGTCTCTCCGTTACGGTTGGACTGTTGCCTTCAAATCGGGACTTGGTTGTTGGGAGACAGTCGTCCCCTTCACTGACTGATTTGGCAAATTATGGCGACTCCTAGCCTTGCCGGGATCCGAAAGGCCCCTGCCCTGGTGCTGACTGTTCCTCTTATACTGCTCCAAACCGCCGTGTCACCACCCGTCCGCGGTCCTTCCAGCAACCTCCGAGCAGTCACCGCCGTCTGCTGACCTTGCTGTCTCTCAGTCCGGGGCACACACCCGGACCAGCTTCAGGCTTCACAAACTGTTACTTCAGCTTTTCTCCTTAGCTCCACTACTACTTCACTGTCTACTCCTTTCCGTCCCTAGCTGGACTGCCTGGTTTTCCCGCCTCCAGGGCTGTGAACTCCTCGGTGGGCGGAGCCAACCGCCTGACCCACCCCCTGGTGTGGACACCAGCTCCGGGAGGAAGGCAACAAGGATTTCTGGTTAGCTTTGGTGTTCCTAACTGGGGTGTAGGGTGTGGTGGTGTGACGCCCTGGGCAAGCCAGGGGTCACAGGTCATCGCACCACCACACCCTACACCCCAGCTGGGCACACCAAAGCTACCAAAATCCTTGTTGCCTTCCTCCAGGGGCTGATGTTCACACCAGGGGGTGGGCCAGGCGGTTGGCTCCGCCCACCGAGGAGTTCACAGCCCTGGAGGCAGGAAGTACCAGGCAGTTTAGCCCAGGCAGGGCTTGAGTAAACAGTGAAGTGAAAGAACAGTTAAGGAAGTGGAAGGAAGTAGTAGTGGAGCTAACGAGAAAAGCTAAAGTGACAGCAGTAAAGCCTGAAATGAGTCCGGCTGTGTGCCTGGATGGAGACAGCAAGGTCAGCAGACGGCGGTGACTGTCTGGAGGGGGACTGCTCGGAGGTTCCTGGAAGGACCGCGGACGGGTGGTGACCCGGCGGTCTGGAGCAGTGGACAAAGAACAGTTAGCACCAGGGCAGGGGCCTCTCGGACCCCGGCAAGGCTAGGAGTCGCCATAATTTGTCAAATCCGTCAGTGAAGGGGACGTCTGTCTCCAAACAACCAAGTCCCAATTGAAGGCAACAGTCCAACCATTAAGGAGGAACACCGCCACCGCCAGGGCACCAGTTCCTCAGGGCCAGCGTCTGCGGGCAAAGTAGGGCTCCTCTGGCCCAGATTGAAGTCAGGGAGCGGGTTACCGGTGGGAACCCATCGCAACCATCATCAACATAGGTGCAGGACAGAGGGACCGTCACCGTCACCTACTGGGGAAAGCAAGTGCAGCCGTCCGTGGGAACCGTCTTTCCAGCCGTGTGTTTTACCAAGAACTGTGTCATCGTCTCAGGCTGAGTGAGTACCACAGTGCCGCAAGGGACAGCGCTGCCCCCCCGCGTCCCTGCGCCCACCAGGCCCTGCATCTCCCACCTCATCACTGGGCCCCGGGATCACCAACCCCTACCCACGGAGGGGCAACACAACAACTAGCTGCTCCATATCATCATTCCCGGGATCCTCATACAGAGCAGCGGTGGTGCCAACCAATCACCACAACCGTGGGTGGCGTCACGGAGCAAAAAACCATGGCCCTTCCCACCCTGATAATACCAAACCCCACCTGTCAGCTTTACCTTGGCTGGATATAAAAAAATCGAAGGGGGACCCTAAGTAATTTTTTAAATTCTTTATTTAAATAATTAAAAAAAAAAACAACAACAAAAAATGGAATAGGGTCACCTCTAGCTAAGGTAAAGCAGACTGCTGGAGGTTGCAGCCTGTTTTACCAGCACTGGTTATTAAAAATAGGGTGGGAGCCAAGAACATTTTTTTATTATTGTTTATTGTTTATTTATTTTTACACTACCATACAGCAACCAATCACAGATGCTGGCACAGAGAGTGGGCAGAGGGGGAAGCAGTGAATATTCATGAATCTTAATGAGCAAGCCCAGAAAAGAGTTTGAGTGCAGGGTTATCTTCTGGGAAACACGGTATGTATAACTGTCCTACCTTACCCACATTCAGCTTCCTTTTGTAGCCCAATAGCCTTTACTATGACTATTTTACAGCTCAGAACTTCTCATCCAGATTAACTTGTATGGGGTTCATTGTTTGGAGTCAAGTTCAGTTCCCGAACCAAACTTTTTTTTTTTTAGTCTGTGTGGATTCGGGGAATCCAAATATCCACGGGGCTGCTCATCTCTAGTTAGGGATGTACTCACTTTTGTTGCTAGCAGTTTAGACATTAATGGCCATGTGCGGAGTTATTTAGAGAGCACCAAATTTACACTGAAAGGCCGGGGCCACACGGGGATTAATGCGATCCTCACATGACACTCGGCTCATGCTGGCAGCACAGCAGGAGCCGATTGTCATGTGAATGTCACTGCGACTGAGGCCCGATCATGATGTCGGACCTCAGCTGTGGGTGGTGGGCCGGCTCTGAGGAGGGGCGGGCCAGTACTGAGGAGGGGCGGGTCGGTGCTGTGGAGGGGCATGCTGGCACGGAGGAGGAGAGGGAGGGATTTAGCTCCCTCTCTCCTCCATTGCCGGCTATTGCCTTTCTCGCTCTGCACTCGCGATACACCGGTGTACTGCGAGTTCAGTGCAATCTTACTCTCGCCCCATAGACTTGAATTGGTGCAAGAGAAAGAGTCTCACATTACAATTGCAGCATGCTGTGATTGTTTTCTCTGTCCGATTAGGGCTGAGAAAATAATCGCTCATGGGTGCTGGGACATAGGCTAATATTGGTCCGAGTGGAATGCGATGTTTTATCGCATTCCACTCGATCCGATTTTCATGCCGTGTGTCTTAGGCCTTATACAAGCTGTACACTGACTACTCTACATTGTATCAAAGTGTCATATCTTCAGTGTTGTCCAATGAAAATATATAATTAAATATTTACAAAAATGTGAGGGATGTACTCAGTTTTGTGATATACTGTACATCTATTACATAAAATTTGTATTACTCTTTTAACGAAACAGTTAAATGGTTAAGAGGTTACAATCATTCCATGCTACGAGACTGAAAGTTGTCATTGTAATTTTATTTCAGAAACTGAGACCCGCTAGTACCAAACATCTGCGGCTCGGGCACAGGTGCACAGATCAGGCTCAGGACTAGTCATAGGATCCAATAGCACTGTGATTCCCAGCTACCTATAGACTGAGCACATATAGGAGCTCTTGTATCATTACCATATGACATATATGGGGCATCTGCAGGCTGCGACAGTCATTCATCCACCTCTACACACTGGACATGCAACATCCGTAAAGTTGGCGAGGGAACCATATTGTATATATAGTCTGTAGTTTTATGGCAGGTTTTGCAGCCTAATAACCACACTCGCTTAATGAAATGACATTGTTGAAATATTTTTAAATGCTTTGAAAACTTCCATAAATGACTGTCTGCTGGGAAAACAATGGACACCTCAACGGAACCTAAAGGACAACATTATAAGTCAGTGGGGTCCGTCAGGTGCCGTTGATGTGCGTAGTGTGACGGATCCGGCACCAAGTTATTAACTAAAATAACTAAAAAGACAATGTCAGTGTGAATAGAGTCCAAGAAATACGCAATGTTATACTGGAATATTATACTGGTCATGCAGGTGTGAACAGAATCCAAGAAATCCTCAATGTTATACCGGTAAGCTGCAGTATTCAGCTGGCTGGAGGCATAGTGGACAAGTAATCGAATTAGCAGTGTCAGGTAAGGCGGTGCTCAGAAGAACCATATCTCATCTATAATTGCCCAATTACATGCCAGGAGCCTCTATGGATGAAAGCAGAATTTCTAAGCACAAAAAAAGATCATAACGTATAATGGAGCAGATGTTTTATGTCAGCGAGACGCAGGTGGACAGGATAGTGCCGGTAGGATATATTTACACGCGTTGTTTTGTGATCCCACAATCAAAGCCACATAAAAAACCTAACATTAACTGTTTAAAACCCGTCTGTATAACATAATATGAGCCATGTGACAATATGGACTGAAGCTGTCACAATATCATCACACTGACCATAACGGGCATTACAGGGGTCAGATATCCATCACATATCATGATGGTATTTCTATTATAATCTCCGATTCGTCACAATCGGACCATAGATCGGTGCATAAGAAACCAGCGTAATAACCCAGGACAAACACAAAGTGGACTGGGCAAAACACAATGCCATCACCCGTAGGACTAAAATCCTAAAGGGCACGTGCCACAGTGCGGTTGGCGACCCTACAATGGAGGGGTATTATTGAGAAGGGCAGCGGAGAGCTGGAAGGCACACCTCCATGTAGAGGACACAGCATATGCCAACAGGTGGCAGAGTGTAAATATCAAAGATAACATATCAAGGGCATAAGAGCCCGCACTAGGGCAGAGCAGATGGCATGGGGTTCTCCCATATGTCAGAGGTAGGGTACACAGGGCACGAAATGGAAATACATAAAGCAGATGCCATAAAGAAACATTCAGACCACAAAATACGTACAAAGGAGACTGGAAGGTAAAGAGTGGTGAAGGCTAAAGCCCCATTACAGGATGGATCAGTCACCAGAGGGGGATCTAATGTTCACCAGAGTCCAGAAATATAATAACCAGGTGCTGGAAAGCAAATCTAGATAAGGAAGAAAGCCCAACCAGCAGAGGTTGGTCCTCATATACTGTATGTGGCACAGTAGTGCACTAATGCCATATAACAGAAGGGGTAATGATCTGCAACCTGCGGCTCTGTAGATGTTGTGGAACTAGTACTCCCAGCACTGCCTGACTCATCCTCATGATGCGGGGGGTTGTGGTTGTACAACAGCTGGGAAACTTCAGATGGCACACCGCTGTACTATAGTTTCCATTCAGAAGTGGCACTGTGCATGGGCGCTGCTGCTGCTCACCTGTCCCTTCTGGAAGTCGCGCAGGCAGCGCAGGGCAGAGTCCGTCAGCTTCAGGTGGAAGAGGCTGAGCCGGGGGCTTCTCCTGGCCTCCGTCCGGTAAGACAGGGTCCCGCTCAGCTCTTCCCCGGGACGAGCCATGGCGAGTGACAGCCAGCTGCTGAGGGCAGTGGAGCCAGCAGCCGGGGGAGGCGGAGGAGGCGTGGAGCAAGGAGGGCAGAGAAGAGGAGGGACCACAACTGAGACCAGCAGAAGAGGGAACTGCAGCCATACCAAGGACGACAGGCACGGCTAGGACGATAGGCACGACTGACACATGCACGGCTAGGACGATAGGCACGACTGACACATGCACGGCTAGGACGATAGGCACGACTGACACATGCACGGCTAGGACGATAGGCACGACTGACACATGCACGGCTAGGACGATAGGCACGACTGACACATGCACGGCTAGGACGATAGGCACGACTGACACATGCACGGCGAGGACGATAGGCACGACTGACACATGCACGGCTAGGACGATAGGCACGACTGACACATGCACGGCTAGGACGATAGGCACGACTGACACATGCACGACTAGGACGATAGGCACGACTGACACATGCACGACTAGGACGATAGGCACGACTGACACATGCACGGCTAGGACGATAGGCACGACTGACACATGCACGGCTAGGACGATAGGCACGACTGACACATGCACGGCTAGGACGATAGGCACGACTGACACATGCACGGCTAGGACGATAGGCACGACTGACACATGCACGGCTAGGACGATAGGCACGACTGACACATGCACGGCTAGGACGATAGGCACGACTGACACATGCACAGCTAGGACGATAGGCACGACTGACACATGCACGACTAGGACGATAGGCACGACTGACACATGCACGACTAGGACGATAGGCACGACTGACACATGCACGGCTAGGACGATAGACACGACTGACACATGCACGGCTAGGACGATAGGCACGACTGACACATGCACGGCTAGGACGATAGGCACGACTGACACATGCACGGCTAGGACGATAGGCACGACTGACACATGCACGGCTAGGACGATAGGCACGACTGACACATGCACGGCTAGGACGATAGGCACGACTGACACATGCACGGCTAGGACGATAGGCACGACTGACACATGCACGGCGAGGACGATAGGCACGACTGACACATGCACGGCTAGGACGATAGGCACGACTGACACATGCACGGCTAGGACGATAGGCACGACTGACACATGCACGACTAGGACGATAGGCACGACTGACACATGCACGACTAGGACGATAGGCACGACTGACACATGCACGGCTAGGACGATAGGCACGACTGACACATGCACGGCTAGGACGATAGGCACGACTGACACATGCACGGCTAGGACGATAGGCACGACTGACACATGCACGGCTAGGACGATAGGCACGACTGACACATGCACGGCTAGGACGATAGGCACGACTGACACATGCACGGCTAGGACGATAGGCACGACTGACACATGCACAGCTAGGACGATAGGCACGACTGACACATGCACGACTAGGACGATAGGCACGACTGACACATGCACGACTAGGACGATAGGCACGACTGACACATGCACGGCTAGGACGATAGGCACGACTGACACATGCACGGCTAGGACGATAGGCACGACTGACACATGCACGGCTAGGACGATAGGCACGACTGACACATGCACGGCTAGGACGATAGGCACGACTGACACATGCACGGCTAGGACGATAGGCACGACTGACACATGCACGGCTAGGACGATAGGCACGACTGACACATGCACGGCTAGGACGATAGGCACGACTGACACATGCACGGCTAGGACGATAGGCACGACTGACACATGCACGGCTAGGACGATAGGCACGACTGACACATGCACGGCGAGGACGATAGGCACGACTGACACATGCACGGCTAGGACGATAGGCACGACTGACACATGCACGGCTAGGACGATAGGCACGACTGACACATGCACGACTAGGACGATAGGCACGACTGACACATGCACGACTAGGACGATAGGCACGACTGACACATGCACGGCTAGGACGATAGGCACGACTGACACATGCACGGCTAGGACGATAGGCACGACTGACACATGCACGGCTAGGACGATAGGCACGACTGACACATGCACGGCTAGGACGATAGGCACGACTGACACATGCACGGCTAGGACGATAGGCACGACTGACACATGCACGGCTAGGACGATAGGCACGACTGACACATGCACGGCTAGGACGATAGGCACGACTGACACATGCACGACTAGGACGATAGGCACGACTGACACATGCACGACTAGGACGATAGGCACGACTGACACATGCACGGCTAGGACGATAGGCACGACTGACACATGCACGGCTAGGACGATAGGCACGACTGACACATGCACGGCTAGGACGATAGGCACGACTGACACATGCACGGCTAGGACGATAGGCACGACTGACACATGCACGGCTAGGACGATAGGCACGACTGACACATGCACGGCTAGGACGATAGGCACGACTGACACATGCACGGCTAGGACGATAGGCACGACTGACACAGGCACGGCTAGGACGACAGGCACGGCTAGGACGACAGACACGGCTAGGACGATAGGCACGACTGACACAGGCACGGCTAGGAGGATAGGCACGACTGACACGTGCACGTCTAGGACGATAGGCACGACTGACACATGCACGGCTAGGACGATAGGCACGACTGACACATGCACGGCTAGGACGATAGGCACGACTGACACATGCACGGCTAGGACGATAGGCACGACTGACACATGCACGGCTAGGACGATAGGCACGACTGACACATGCACGGCTAGGACGATAGGCACGACTGACACATGCACGGCTAGGACGATAGGCACGACTGACACATGCACGGCTAGGACGATAGGCACGACTGACACATGCACGGCTAGGACGATAGGCACGACTGACACATGCACGGCTAGGACGATAGGCACGACTGACACATGCACGGCTAGGACGATAGGCACGACTGACACATGCACGGCTAGGACGATAGGCACGACTGACACAGGCACGGCTAGGACGACAGGCACGGCTAGGACGACAGGCACGGCTAGGACGACAGACACGGCTAGGACGACAGACACGGCTAGGACGATAGGCACGACTGACACAGGCACGGCTAGGAGGATAGGCACGACTGACACGTGCACGTCTAGGACGATAGGCACGACTGACACATGCACGGCTAGGACGATAGGCACGACTGACACATGCACGGCTAGGACGATAGGCACGACTGACACATGCACGGCTAGGACGATAGGCACGACTGACACATGCACGGCTAGGACGATAGGCACGACTGACACATGCACGGCTAGGACGATAGGCACGACTGACACATGCACGACTAGGACGATAGGCACTACTGACACATGCACGGCTAGGACAATAGGCACGACTGACACATGCACGGCTAGGACGATAGGCACGACTGACACATGCACGGCTAGGACGATAGGCACGACTGACACATGCACGGCTAGGACGATAGGCACGACTGACACATGCACGGCTAGGACGATAGGCACGACTGACACATGCACGGCTAGGACGATAGGCACGACTGACACAGGCACGGCTAGGACGACAGGCACGGCTAAGACGACAGACACGGCTAGGACGATAGGCACGACTGACACAGGCACGGCTAGGACGATAGGCACCACTGACACATGCATGGCTAGGACGATAGGCACAACTGACACATGCACGGCTAGGGCGACAGGCACGGCTAGGACGAAAAGGCACGACTGACACAGGCACGGCTAGGATGACAGGCACGGCTAGGACGATAGGCATGACTGACACATGCACGGCTAGGACGATAGGCACGACTGACACATGTGTCGCGGGCAGAGGAGGGGACGCCACGCTCTCCCACTGCTCGGGTCCGGCTGCCGCGGCTGCTGCGGCCTGCTGCTGCTCGGTGGCTCGAGCGATGGGCCGGATCCCGGGGCCTCGAGCGGCGTTCCTCGCCCGTGAGTGAAAGGGGATTGGTTTTTGGGATAGTTTATTGTCCGTGACGCCACCCACTTGTACGGCTAGGACGATAGGCACGACTGACACATGCACGGCTAGGACGATAGGCACAACTGACACATGCAGGGCTAGGACGACAGGCACGGCTAGGACGAAAGGCACGACTGACACAGGCACGGCTAGGATGACAGGCACGGCTAGGACGACAGGCACGACTCACACAGGCACGGCTAGGACGACAGGCACGGCTAGGACGATAGGCATGGCTGACACATGCACGGCTAGGACGACAGGCACGGCTAGGACGAAAGGCACGACTGACACAGGCACGGCTAGGATGACAGGCACGGCTAGGACGACAGGCACGGCTAGGATGATAGGCACGACTGACACATGCACGGCTAGGATGACAGGCACATCTAGGACGACAGGCACGGCTAGGACGATAGGCATGACTGACACATGCACAGCTAGGACGACAGGCACGGCTAGGACGAAAGGCACGACTGACACATGCACGGCTAGGACGACAGGCACGGCTAGGACAAAAGGCACGACTGACACCTGCACAGCTAGGACGATAGGCACGACTAAAACGACTGAGACACATACACGACTAGACACATGCATGACTAAAGGCCGCTTTACACGCTGCGACATCACTAGCGATCGCACCCGCCCCCGTCGTGCGTGCGTCACGGGCAAAACGCTGCCCGTGGTGCACAATATCGCTAGTACGCGTTACACGCACATACCTTCCTAATGACGTCACTGTGGCCGGCGAACAAACTCTTTTTTAAGGGGGCGGTTCCTGCGGCGACACAGCGACGTCACACTGTGGCCCACCAATAGAAGCGGAGGGGCGGAGAGCAGCCACATAAAAGACACTCCCACCTCATTGCCGGAGGACGCAGGTACGGTGTTGTTCGTCGTTCCCGGGGTGTCACACGTAGCGATGTGTGCTGCCTCAGGAACGACAAACAACCTGCGTCCTAAAAGAGCAATGATATTTGGGAAATGGACGACGTGTCAATAATCAACGATTTTTCCCTTATTTTGCATCGTTAGCAGTCACTCGTAGGTGTCACACGCAACAACGTCGCTAGCGAGGCTGGATGTGCGTCACGAATTCCATGACCCCAGCGATATCTCGTTAGCGATGTCGTTGCGTGTAACGGGGCCTTAAGGCGAGAGGAACAATAAAGACGACAGGCATGGATAAGACTACAGGCATGTCTCAGATGATAGTGACTCGCCCACCCCAGGGCTATGGGACACCCGGTGCCGAGCCGGACTAGTCCGGGGGTCGTCAGTGGTGGCGGGGCCCGGCTCCGTGGCCCTGGTGGGTGTCAGTTAAATATGGCTGGTGAATAAAGTTTATGGTTGTCGTGACGCCACCTGTGGTTTGCGGCTATTAAGCCGCCGCTGCTGTGTGAGGCCTCCGGGGTGATGATATGGCAGCAATGGTGGTACTGCTCCCCACAGGTGGAGCGGTGCCCCGGGGACACTGTTGGTGCTCGTGAGAGTCTATGGTGTTGTGTGGAAAACACGGTGCAGGGCCGACAGGCAATGAAAGAAACAGGCACAAACAACAGTCTCTTTACCTTCTCCTCTTTTACTTCACAAACGGTTAGTCCTGGGAGACCGTTACAGGTGGTTGAGGGCTCCGGCCGGCCTGGAAGTAACTGAGATGTCGTTTTGGCCAGATGAGTATGAGGCCTACTCCTGTTCTTTTCCTTACTGTGATAGGACCCTGCTCTCTGAATTTAGCAATGGCCCTCTTGCTGCTGGGACCGGTGGTACGTCCCTTTCCCTCTGTGGTAGGCTGCGCAGGCCCTCTCTGATGCTTCTCTGCTGGAGTCCACACCGGGCCCTGATGATGCAGCTGTACCTTCGGGCTGTTTATGGGCTAGGTGCTTGCAGCTCTCCTGCCCTTCAGATTCGGCTACCAGGGAGTATTTTAGGCCCTGGTGACCACAGACTCCGATGTCCGAGTCTCTTCTGCGCCTCTCTGCTCCCCCTGCTTCACTGGGCCAAGCTGCTCCAGCTCTAGGCCCCAGATCCACAGGACAGCACACTCTGCGTCTGCACTCTCTGCTTTCTACTACAGACTGAACACTAACTCCTCCCTCAGGCCAGACTTAAGGAATGCTCCCTGGAACTCCAGGTTCAGAGCTCCCCCTGCTGGCCTGAGGGAGAACTGCGTTGGATGTTAAACTTACTGGCCAATAGACCTCCCAATTACCTCCAGGCTCAGCATTAACCCTTTGGAGGGGCAATGCTGTTGTGGCGACCAGGTCCTGGGGCGCCACAATAGTCACAGACAATAGGCACAGCCAGGGACAGGGCACTCTCTCTGTGATAACTGCATTAGCTGTGCCAATCATATTCCCGCAATTCTTCCCCAGACTTCTCTTAACCCCTTATCAATCACAGTGTTCTGATTCTCGGGCACCTTGTCTTGATTTTACCCTCCCTCTTCTATCAAAACTTTATCTTGACACATAGGGCCATTATTTTCATGTCATTTCACTATTTATTTTCTAAGGGTTTTTTTGCAATTTGATTTAGCAAATTCCTACTAAAATAAAGTATTAAATGGAAACCTGCTGAGTTTTTGAGAGAAGCCTCGTGTCAGTTCTTTCTGTATTTTTACTGCTCTTTCCACCATTGAAAGCTACCTGCATTTTTGCTACATTTTTTTTTTGCTGGGTTCTTGCTGTTTTTGGGGTAACTTAAGGCCGCTTTACACGCAGCACATCGCTAAAGCGAAGTCGTTGGGGTCACAGAATTCATGACGCACATCTGGCCTCGTTAGCGATGTTGTTGCGTGTGACACCTACGAGCGATCGAAACAGGTCGCAAAATCGTGCAAAATCGTTAATCGTTGACACGCTCCTCCATTCCCAATTATCGTTGCTGTTGCAGGATGCAGGTTGTTCGTCGTTCCCGAGGCAGCACACATCGCTACGTGTGACACCGCAGGAATGAGGATCCTCATCTTACCTGCGGCCGCCGGCAATGAGGAAGGAAGGAGGTGGGCGGGATGTTCGTCCTGCTCATCTCCGCCCCTCCGCTTCAATTGGGCACCCACTTAGTGACATCGCTGTGACACAGAACGAACCGCCCCCATAGCAAGGAGGCGGTTCGCCGGTCACAGCGATGTCGCTAGGCAGGTATGTAGTGTGACGGATTCGAGCGATGTTGTGCGCTACGGGCAGCGATTTGCCCGTGACGCACAATCGACCGGGGCGGGTACGCACGCTAGCGATCTCGCTAGTGAGATCGCAGCGTGTAAAGCGGCCTTTTAACTAACTTTATTTAAACATGTACTGTAGACAAATGACACAATAAAAACGCAGCTAAAAATGCAACAAAAAAGCAACAAAACCTGCACTTTGGAAGCAGCGTTTTACTGCCAAGAGAGCAGATTTTGGTGCAGAACAAACCAGCAAAAACGCAACTTGTGCACGTAGCCTTACAGTGAGAGCCCACTTTTGTTTCTGTCACTTTTCTATATACTATATGTCATTTTGAGCAATCATGGCAGGTTATGGGCACAGTCACCAAGTCCACTATCCCACAGCGTGCATTTAATGTGTGCTGTATTCAGGAAAACTGCAGACTATTATTTTTATTTCAAATGATAAACATTCCAATATTTCTCAATCAGCAGATGCATTGTTCTAGATTAACCATACATGAAAAGGTTTATTGTAACCATGGAAACAGCTATACAATAAGCCATGATTACTACAATATATAACAATCTAAAAAACGTAAGATGAAAAAAATACATTTCTCTACCAAATTAAAGAGTTGTATTAATCATAACAGATCATGTTAGTCCAAGTACAGATATCAAAACACATATACGTGAATCCGGCTTACCATGTGCTAATCATTATGGGAGGGATGAGAGTGCTGGGCGGAAGGAACGCAGCATGTAACGTTTTTTGAGCGGCGGAATCCTCTATTTTTCACTGCGCATGCTCATCTTTTTTTTTTTTTTTTTAATCACAGAAACTTTAATGTGTCTCTCGGTGGCCGAACGTTCAGCTGAGCGCCCGGCCGCCAGCATGTGAGAGCTCTCAGATGAGCGCCCGGCCGCCGACATGTGAGAGCGTTCAGCTGAGCGCCCGGCCGCCGGCATGTGAGAGCTCTCAGATGAGCGCCCGGCCGCCGGCTATTGAGAGTGCTCAGCTGAGCGCCCGGCCGCCGGCATGTGAGAGCTCTCAGATGAGCGCCCGGCCGCCGGCTATTGAGAGTGCTCAGCTGAGCGCCCGGCCGCCGGCATGTGAGAGCTCTCAGATGAGCGCCCGGCCGCCGGCTATTGAGAGCGCTCAGCTGAGCGCCCGGCCGCCGGGTGATCAGCTGATCATTCACAATAGTCTGCTGCCAGTAAAACTGTAAAGAAGAAAAAAAAAGAAAAAAAAAAGAAAAAAGCTTTCCATTGTTTTGTACGATCCTTTGCATCCGTTGTGCCATTATATGCAACGCATCCATTGCATCCGTCACACAACGCAATGCAACGGATGCCGTTCAACGCAAGTGTAAAACTAGCCTTACACAAAATTTGCCATCAAAGTGCCCTTTAACACGTACAGTATGATGCCTCACAGTGCTCCACATACAAACAGTATGATGGCTTACAGTGAATTTCTCATTATGGTGTGATGCCCCTACAGGGCTCCAAAACACAAATAGTATGATGCCCCCATAGTGCATTCCACCACATCGTATGATGCCCCTCAAAAACATTCCCCACATAGTATGATGCTCCCACAGTGCATTCTTACACACTATTTTCCTTAAAGGGAACCAATCATCAGGATTTTCGTGTATAAGCTGCAGCCAGTGCAGTACTGGCACTATCATGCACAGTGTGTACATACCATCAGGGGGCAGCTCGGGTGTTTAGGCAGTGAAATTCATCTTTATAAAGTTTGAAATTTCGTGCACTTTTTGATTGACGTGTGCACCTCTCTGTTAATGTCCGGGCGGGTTATGCACGTGTTCCCCGCCCCCCCGCGCCGCCTGTTCCTCCCTCCCTCCCTCTGGCTGTATGTAAATATCTAATCTTCAGAAACATGGCGCCGGAGTGGGCCTCTGCGCATAGCGCTTATCTCCGGCGCCATGTTTCTGAAGCCCGCATTACAGCTTGGTGTCTGCTGACTGCAGAACAGCTGATCGGAGGACGCGATATCACTACCGTGACCGGGTCTCGCAGCACTGCCGTCACGGGGTCATGTGAGTCCATTGTGAACTTACCTCACCTGACCCCCGATGTCGCTGGCAAGCTCCTGTCCTGGCCCGGTGTCCTGAGGCGGCACGTCATCATAGCTACAGCTGATCGCGTCCTCCGATCAGCTGTTCTGCAGTCTGCAGACACCAAGCTGTAATGCGGGCTTCAGAAACATGGCGCCGGAGATAAGCGCTATGCGCAGAGGCCCACTCCGGCGCCATGTTTCTGAAGATTAGATATTTACATACAGCCAGAGGGAGGGAGGGAGGAACAGGCAGCGCGGGGGGGCGGGGAACACGTGCATAACCCGCCCGGACATCAGGAGAGAGGGAGGAACAGGCTGGTGGGGGGGCGGGGAACTCCTGCATAACACGCCCGGACATTAACAGAGAGGTGCACACGTCAATCAAAAAGTGCACGAAATTTCAAACTTTATAAAGTTGTATTTCACTGCCTAAACACCCGAGCTGCCCCCTGATGGTATGTACACACTGTGCATGATAGTGCCAGTACTGCACTGGCTGCAGCTTATACACGAAAATCCTGATGATTGGTTCCCTTTAACAGTGCACCCTGACACATATAGTTTGATACTCTACAGTGTAGTTCCTGACACATAATATGATGCCCTACAGTGCGCCACATCCAAATAGTATAATGCTTTACACCGCTTTTCTCCTGTTACGGTATGATGCCTCCAAAATACAGTGGGTACGGAAAGTATTTAGACCCCTTTAAATTTTTCACTCTCTTTCATTGCAGCCATTTCGTAAATTCAAAAAAGTTCATTTTTTTCTCATTAATGTACACTCTGCACCCCATCTTGTCAGAAAAAAACAGAAATGTAGAAAGTTTTGCAAATGTATTAAACAAGAAAAACTGAAATATCACATGATCATAAGTGTTCAGACCCTTTACTCATTATTGAGTAGAAGCACACTTTTGCTCTAGTACAGCCATGAGTCTTCTTGGGAATGATGCAACAAGTTTTTCACACCTGGATTTGGGGATCCTCCGCCATTCCTTGCAGATCCTCTCCAATTCCGTCAGGTTGGATGGTGAACGTTGGTAAACAGCCATTTTCAGGTCTCTCCAGAGATGCTCAATTGGGTTTAGGTCAGGGCTCTGGCTGGGCCAGTCAAGAATGGTCAGAGAGTTGTTCTGAAGCCACTCCTTTGTTATTTTAGCTGCGTCCTTAGGGTCATTGTCTTGTTGGAAGGTGAACCTTCAGCCAAGTCTGAGGTCCAGAGCACTCTGGAAAAGGTTTTCTTCCAGTATATCTCTGTTCTTGGCCACATTCATCTTTACTTCAATTGCAACCAGTCGTCCTGTTCCTGCAGCTGAAAAACACCCCCATAGCTTGATGCTGCCACCACCATGTTTCACTGATGGGATTGTATTGGGCAGGTGATGAGCAGTGCCTGGTTTTCTCCACACATAGTGTGACGCCCTGGACCCCAGGGGTCACAGGTAATAACATCTACCACATACACACACACCCCCATCCCCTGTGAGGTCACCCGAAAGGGAGACCTAATGCCTCCCTCAGGGCGAGTAGAGCACACCAGGTGGGCGGAGTCAGGTGGAAAGACACGCCCACCGAGGAGACTACTGTCCTGGGGCAGGAAGTTCAAACAGAACAGTTTTGGAGTTGACAGTGAGTGGTAGAGGAGCAGCTGTCAGGGACCTGGGTAGGAGCCTGGGCCCCTTAGAGAACGTCACGCAGGCAAACGGTGGTGGCTGTCTGCAGGAGTACCGGTACAGCAACCGGCGGAACCGTACGGACCGGACCTGGGTTGGAGCCCGCCGGTCCCGAACCGGGGAGTCAACCGTGTACCGGAGCACCAACAGGAGGGTACTCAGACCCTGTCCTAGCTTAGAAGCCACTGAGTATAGGCAAATTGACTGATTGCTAGCCGGACCTCACGGGTTCATCCACACCCAAAGTCCCGAAAGAAGGCAATAGCCCACCGAGACCGGGTGAGCACCACCGCCAAGGGCCAAACACCCGACGGGCCAGCACTTGCGGGCAACCGAGGGCTCCTCTGGCAGCTCAAGGCAGGGGGGCCGAGACACAAACATCCAGAGGTGCACGGGAAAAGGGGCCACCATCAACCCCACAGGGGACATCAGCAGCCAGCCGCGGGGACCGATCACTTCCGAACTTTGTTTTACCAGTGACTCTGAGTGTGAATCAATCATGAGTACACCAGTGCCATCCGGGCACCACGCTACACCGCGGCACGGTGCCCTGCACCCCGACGACAACATCATCCCTTGCAGTCCCCCACCGGGGCCCCGGGACACACCGGCCCTACCCACGGAGGGGCTAACATCTCAGCTGCGGCCGCAACACCAATCCCGGACGAGCCCGCCATCATTTCAGCCGCAGCGGTGGTGCATCCCCCGTCACCACGACCCGTAGGTGTCGTGACGACCCGTTACACAACCACCACCCCCCACCGCCTTCTCTTAACAAGAGCGACGTGGCCCCCGGTCCGGAGGCGCTCGTGCCACCGAGAACCCGAGCCCGGACCTCGAGCGGCTCGGCCAGAGCAAGCAGAGGAAGCGGCCGGGCCCCTCTCAGGGCGGTACAATAGCGCTTAGAATTATCACCAAAAAGTTCTATCTTCGTCTCATCAGACCAGAGAATCTTATTTCTCATAGTCTGGGAGACCTTCATGTGTTTTTTTGCAAACTCTATGCAGGCTTTCATATGTCTTGCCATGAGGAGAGTCTTCCATTGGGCCACTCTGTCATATAGGCCCGACTGGTGGAGGGCTGCAGTGATAGATGACTTTGTGGAACTTACTCCCATCTCTCTACTGCATCTCTGGAGCTCAGCCACAATGATCTTGGGGTTTTTCTTTACCTCTCTCACCAAGGCTCTTCTCCCACGATTGCTCTGTTTGTTTGGATGTCCAGGTCTGGGAAGAGTTCTTGTGGTCCCAAACTTCTTTCATTTAAGGATTATGGAGGCTACTGTGCTCTTAGGAACCTTAAGTACTGCAGAAATTCTTTTGTAACCTTGGCCAGATCTGTGCCTTGCCACAATTGTGTCTGAGCTCCTTGGGCAGTTTCTTTGACCTCATGATTCTCATTTGGTCTGACATGCACTGTGAGTTGTGAGGTCTTATATAGACAGGTGTGTGCCTTTCCAAATCAAGACCTATCAGTTTAATTAAACACAGCTGGACTCCAATAAAGGAGTAAAACCATCTCAAGGAGGATCACAAGGAAATGGACAGCATGTGACTTAAATATGAGTGTCTGAGAAAAGGGTCTGAATACTTATGACCATGTGATATTTCAGTTTTTCTTGTTTAATAAATTTGCAAAAATTTCAACAATTCTGAGGGGTTTTCTGCCAAGATGGGGTGCAGAGTGTACATTAATGAGAAAAAAATGAACTTTTTTAAATTTACCAAATGGCTGCAATAAAACAAAGAGAGACTTTTTCCCCCCACACCCTCTTTACCCTACTTTCTTCACTCTATTTGATTCCTTCTTTTCTAAGCTTATATCTGTTCTTTTTTTTTCTAGTTTTCTACTTTTTCTTAAATGTTTATTCAATAACTTAAAAGGGGATTGTTTTATGCTGAGAGTGGTCTTGTCAATTATCAGGAAGACATGTTTAGCTGCAACTCTGATTTCAAGTGTATGGATTGTCATGGAGTGTTAGCATAAGGATAGCTTATAGAGTTCCAATGAAATCTACAATGTGATGTTATTTTTGTCATTCTGAAACTGAGAGATCACTGTTTATGTTTTATAATCTTTATAAATGTTCAAGATGTATGCTTGATTTATAAACTTGATAATAATAATAATAATAATAAAAAAAAACAGATTTGAAATAAAACAAAGAGAGAAAAATTTAAAGGGGTCTGAATACTTCCCGTACCCACTGTATATTCCCCACATAGTATGTTGCCCCTACAGTGCATTCATTCGCACACAACATGATCCCCACATTGCCTCCACACAGTAAAAGCCCCCTACAGAGCCACCCCCAAATTGCTATGTCCACACGGTGCCCATCCTACCAACTAAGAATAGTGAAGAAAAAACAAAAAGCCAGCACCAAATGTGCACTTCAGCACTAAAACATTCCAAACTGTACTTATTATAAACATTTTGAGATTTTTGGCAAAAAATTGCAATTTCTTGAGCTGCTTCGCCACGTCACGGCAAATCTCATTTGAGGCAGTCCTACACTAAAATATTTTTATAAAATGTGCCATACGGCCTCACATATGAATAGTAGAACTGCTCTTAGCAGCACTCACCTGGTCTATTTCAATCCCGTATCCATGACTGAGTCATGACTGTGGGCGGGACAGGTCCAAGCAAATGCTGCATGAAGTAAATAGCCTGTGGACAAGGCCTGATGACTTAATGTGAACAGTCACCAACCGCCAAAATCTAGACAGATGGAATACATCCCAAATTGGGGTGCATAGCAAGGTGGAGGTCAACCACCGACCAATTCAATGAAGAAAAAACAAAAAGCCAGCACCAAATGTGCACTTCAGCACTAAACATTCCAAACTGTACTTATTATAAAAATTTTGAGATTTTTGGCAAAAAATTGCAATTTCTTGAGCTGCAATCCCAATTTGGGATGTATTCCATCTGTCTAGATTTTGGCGGTTGGTGACTGTTCACATTAAGTCATCAGGCCTTGTCCACAGGCTATTTACTTCATGCAGCATTTGCTTGGACCTGTCCCGCCCACAGCCATGACTCAGTCATGGGTACGGGATTGAAATAGACCAGGTGAGTGCTGCTAGGAGCAGTTCTACTATTCATATGTGAGGCCGTATGGCACATTTTATAAAAATATTTTAGTGTAGGACTGCCTCAAATGAGATTTGCCGTGACGTGGCGAAGCAGCTCAAGAAATTGCAATTTTTTGCCAAAAATCTCAAAATGTTTATAATAAGTACAGTTTGGAATGTTTAGTGCTGAAGTGCACATTTGGTGCTGGCTTTTTGTTTTTTCTTCAACTAAGAATAGTGCAGTGGCTAAATTAAAGAAGCAGCTACTCAGCTCCTGTCCTTGATGGCCATGCTGCCTCTGTGTTGTGTGTGGCTCCGCACAGCAGGCAGTGACATTACCGGCTCAAACTTCGGGTATAGCTTTCCAAATCCGGGAATGTCCTATTAGATCCAAGTAGTTTGGCGTTATGTGTATATGTTATATCAAACAAACATACTTACATTGATTATACACATGCTGTAAGTATATACATTACAAATTATTATTTACACACTAAATAAACACCTATATATGATAAATGTATATATACAGAACACACGGAAAGCATTATGTATATGCATACACACACATAACACACATATATACACTCTTTCTATGAGTTGATTACTGTATTTTGTCAATAGTGGAAAAGCGGTAATAACAAACTAATAATATCTAGGATTTTTCTATACCTGGAAGGTGTAACTATTGTAGGGGATGGGGATATGAAATCTAATGTATTCACACTGCTACTTCTCTCATTCAAGGTGTTTCCTTTTTTGTACCCAATCTAGAATCTTGAAATGACTGTCTTCATCTCAGGGGAGCGATGAACTCTCCACTTGTGTGATTGATTATGGTAGTGAGAACTGGGCTGTTTCTGGTGGGGCAATCCATCTTGCTTTACAGGTGCATATGAAGACCCCTGTACTTAATGACCTTATTTACAGTCAGGCATAATTTTGTATTTCAGGTAATTCCACCTTTTCAAAATGGCCTGAAGGATAAGGGCAGTATTCATTTTCTGTACACAATACCTGGGCATGTGTGATCCTTGTATAAGTAGGTCATATTTCATAACAATGTATAGGGGTTATGCAACATATGTGCACCTTTCACATGTTTATTATTTTAGCCTTCATTGTTTATTTGTATCTGGTGTCTAGTCTTTAGCATTATTTCTTTAGAATGATTTTATTCCCACTGAGCAGAATCTAAATGTGACTATTCGATCCCCAGCAAGGCAAAGCTCATTTCAGCCCTGTAAAGTAGAAAAAGATAGTAAAGGTTATTATTCTGTTGGTTTGGTTTATTTATTGTCATCATTATTTTTGTAGTAAAATATTGTTTGGGAATGTTCTACTGAAAAGCTTTAGTTTAGGGATGTCAAACTGAAATACACAGATAGATAAAGTTAAAAACTTAGACAAAGTCATGGGCAAATCAAGTCGTAGGCCCTATATAATCCTCCATACAGAATAATTGGCCCCACATAGTCCTCCATACAGTGTAATGGCCCCAAATAGTCCTCCATACGGAATAATGGGCCCCACATAGTCCTCCATACAGAATAATGGGCCCCATGTAGTCCTCCATACAGAATAATGGGCTCCATATTGTCCTCCATACAGAATAATGGGCCCCACATAGTCCTCCATACAAAATAATGGGCCTCATATAGTCTTCTATACAGAATAATGCACCCCACATGGCCCTCCATACAGAATAATGCACCCCACATAGTCCTCCATACAGAATAATGGGCCTCATATAGTCTTCTATACAGAATAATGCACCCCACATGGCCCTCCATACAGAATAATGGACCACACATGGCCCTCTATACAGAATAATGTGCCCCACATGACCCTTCATACAGAATAATGTGCCACACATGGCCCTTCATAGAGAATAATTGGCCCCACATAGCCCTCCATACAGAATAATGGGCCCCACATAGCCCTCCATACAGAATAATGGGCCCCACATAGTGCTCCATACAGAATAATGTGCGCGGTTCAGTCACCTCTCTGCTCATCATTAGAACCCGCTGTCAGTCAGTGCAGGGGGTGGTTACAGCCGCCGCTCTCTACACACCGAGAGGTGATTCAACTTGCGCTGGCACCGCCTCCATGACTGAAACTGGAACACTCCCGGGAATACATGAACTTTATTAACGTGCAGGAGCCGGGCCGGTTTCAAGTGATATTAACCTGCAGATTAACCCCATATTTGCAGGTTCATAGCATTTTTGCATGTGACAGGTTCCTTTTAAACTCGTTCACAAATTCAACTATGCTTTTATATAATAATCTGGGTATTTTGTTACATGGATGATGAAATGCTGCCTCTGTCTGTAATTACTACATAGGGTGTACTGTGTCAGGCACTGCCCATGTCGGGCAGCCACCCTTGCACAGGAGCCCACTGGGTGATTCTCCTTTTCTCCTATGGGCCAGTCCGAGCCTGAGTATAACTACATGATACAAGTGCATCTCAATAAATTAGAATATCCTCAAAAAGTTAATTTATTTCAGTAATTCAATACAAAAAGTGAAACACATATATTATATAGAGTCAGTACACACAGAGGGATCTATTTCAAGTGTTTATTTCTGTTTATGTTGATGATTATGGCTGACAGCCAATGGAAACCCAAAATTCATTATCTCAGAAAATTAGAATATTATATAAGACCTACTGAAAAAAAGATTTTAAACTCAGAAATCTTGGCGCCTACTGAAAAGTCTGTACAATAAATGCACTCAATACTTGTTCGGGGCTCTTTATGCATGAATTACTGCATCAATGCGGCGTGGCATAGAGTCGATCCGCCTGTGGCACTGCTGAGGTGTTATGGAAGCCCAGGTTGCTTTGATAGCAGCATTCAGCTCGTCTGCATTGTTGAGTCTGGTGTCTCTCATCTTCCTCTTGACAATACCCCATAGATTCTCTATGGGGTTTAGGTCAGGAGAGTTTGCTGGCCAATCAAACACAGTGATTCTGTGGTTATTAAACCAGGTATTGGTACTTTTGGCAGTGTGGACAGGTGCCAAGTCCTACTGGAAAATGAAATTTAAAAAAATGAAATGCAAAAATTTACTTTCATCTGAAAACAACACCTTGGACCACTGAGCATCAGTCCAGTTCATTTTCTCCTTGGCCCTGGTAAGACGCTTCTGGTGTTGTCTATTGGTCATGACTGGCTTGATACAAGGAATGCGACAGTTGTAGCCCATGTCCTGGATATGTCTGTGTGTGGTGGCTCTTGAAGCACTGACTCCAGCAGCAGTCCAATCCTTGTGAATATAATGTCGTGGGTGGAGGGGCCGCGCTCGCTACGCTCGGGTCCAGGGACTTCTGCTGCTGCTGCTCAGTGGCTCGAGCGGTGGGCCGGACCCAGGGACTAGAGCAGCGCTCCTCGCCCGTGAGTGAAAAGGGGGGTGGTTTGTTTGTTAGGGGATAGTTCGTGACGCCACCCAGGGGTCGTGGTGATGATGGACACCACCGCTGCTAGTGACGGGGATCCCGGGAGCGATGGCGGGGAGCAGCTAGGATGTCGATTCCCCCTCCGTGGGTAGGGGTTGGTGATCCCGGGGCCCTGTTATCATACGGGGAGGCTGGATGGCCGGGGGTGCAGGGTTGCAGGGGCAGCACGGCACGGTGCCGGATGGCACCGTTGTACTCACTCAGATACAAATGCACAAAGTCCTTGGTAAACCAAACGGCTGGATGGACGGGTCCCACAGCCGGCTGCTGCATCTGTGCTCTCCCCGGACAGGTGGTGGCGGCTGTCTTTCCCTGCACCCTGAAACTGGCTTGACTATGATGGTTTCCCAACGGTAGTCCACTCCCTGGTGTATATGCCCTAAGGAGCTCTCGTTGCCCGCAAGCGCTGGCCCTTTGGATCTCTAGCCCTTGGCGGTGGCTCTCTATCCGGACGGGTTGGGCGGTTGCCTTCTGATGGGACTTGGTAGTTAGGGAACCTCGGGGGTTCTGGTCACACTCGGATTTGACCTTTGCCGGCGGCTTCTAGCCTGGTCGGGGTCCGATGGCCCTGCCCTTTCGTGCACAATAACCCCAAATATTTGAATGGCCTTTTCTTCTCAATCCTATCAAGGCTGCGGTTATCCCAGTTGCTTGTGCACCCTTTTCTATAACACTTTTTCCTTCCCCTCAACTCTCCATTAATTTGCTTGGATACAGCACTTTGTGAACAGCCAGCTTCATTAACAATGACCTTTTATGCCTTACCCTCCTTGTGGAGTTTGTCAATGACTGCCTTCTGGACATCTGCAAGTCAGCAGTTTTCCCCATGATTGTGTAGCCTGCGGAACCAGACTAAGGGACCTTTTTAAACACTTAAGCCGGCGTCACACGGTACGATCTATCATGCGATCGAATGAGCGATCGCACCCTCCCCCGTCGTTTGTGCGTCACGGGCAATTAGTTGTCCGTGGCGCACAAAGTCGTTAACCCCTGTCACACGCACTTACCTCCCGGACGACGTCGCTTTGGGCGGCGAACATCCTCTTCCTGAAGGCAGAGGGATGCTCGCCGTCACAGCGACGTCACACAGCGGCCACCCAATAGAAGCGGAGGGGTGGAGATGAGCGGGACGTAACATCCCGTCCACCTCCTTCCTTCCGCATTGCCGGCGGGACGCAGGTAAACTGTGTTCGTCGTTCCCGGGGTGTCACACGTAGAGATGTGTGCTGCCTCGGGAACGATGAACAACCAGCGCGCAGAAGGAGGAACGATTTTATGAAAATGAGCGACGTGTTAACAAGCAACAATAAGGTGAGTATTTTTGCTCGTTCACAGTCGCTCGTAGCTGTCACACGCTACGATATGTCAAACGATGCCGGATGTGCGTCACGGAATTCGTGACCCCGACGACATATCGCCCGATGTATCGTAGCATGTGACGCCGCCCTAAGGAAGCCTTTGCAGGTGTTTTGTAGTAATTATTCTAATTTTCTGAGGTAATGACTTTTGGGTTTTCATTGGCTGTAAGCCATAATCATCAACATTAACAGAAATAAACACTTGAAATAGATCCCTCTGTGTGTAATGAATCTATAATATGTGTTTCACTTTTTGTAATGAATTAATGAAAACAATTAACTTTTTAAGTATATTCTAATTTGTTGAGATGCACTTGTATATGATAGACAACATATACGATGGGCTGCTGATAAGTATTTGGCTTTACTCAGAGAGAAACGAGATAGGCTGATGAAACGTTCCATTTATTCCACATACTCTCCACTGATGTCAACACATTTCTTACATCGGTATTACAAGTTCTGTAAGCCTAGCAAAAAGAAGGATTTCGGTTGTGTCTCAAACCAGGCATCTGTGCTGCCCCGGCGCAGACTGTGGTGCTTGGATCCGGGGTGGTCGTGGCTCAAGGGGTCCAGACCCAGGCTCAGCACTCGCTCTGATCCTTGAAAGGGGGATTATTTACACGGGAGAAGTTTGTGACGCCACCTGCGTACAAAGTATGGTGTGGAGCAGCAAGGTGTCAGTCCCTCCGCAGGTAGGGAAGGCCCCGGGCTCTGGAGTTTTGGTGGGATATTTGGGAGCGCAGGGTGCAGGGGACCAGCGTACTCACTGTGGGTAAACATGGTGCTGGATGAGGATTATAAAGTATACACTCACACTGAGGATAAACCAAAGACTCTGTGCATCACAGTCACTACAGGGGAGCCCGTCCAGGTGTCCGCTTCCACCGGTGTCACTGGGTAATCCGGAGCTGCTTCCATGCACAAGTTAGTTCTCAGTTTTGGCCCCTCGGCTTGAAGCTGTTGGGGCCCAACTCACTATATTTTTAGTGTAGCTGTGCTCTTAATGGCTGGAACTTGGGATTTTAGTGGGCCGTGTTACTGGAAAGCCCTATCCCCCGCGGTCTGCTGTCGCCTTCAATCTCTGAGCTCCTAGGGAGGTTCATAAAGAGACTCTCCCTCCCAGGTTAATTATTAGGACGTTGAACTGGCTCCTGACCGAGGGTCCTGTACCCCGTCGTGCTCGATATCGGTCAGTTCTTTTGGGTTTCTGATGCCGACAGTCCTCGTAGACTATGTGCATAGCACCCTTTCCAATGTCTCTGCCACAGGTCCCCGACTCCTCTGGTGCAGGACCACCGTCTGCGACCCAACCTCGGTCTAGCTCCCCGGGAGCTACTACTCCAGCTCCTCACTCTTTGAGCGCTCTCACTCAACTCCTCACTTCCTCCCTCCCACCAGTTTGCCTGACCCCTAGGTGGGTGGCCTTATCCGTTTAACCAACCGACTGATGTGTCTGGCAGGTCATGATGTGAGGTGTGTTTGGGATTTGTAATGATAGTAGTGACACCAGTTTCTTAGGAACCTGGAACCATGGGGGGTAGGCCCTGCACGCTGGGTAAGGATTGCAGTACCTTGTGGCACCCTGATATATTCAGGGGCGCCACACATCCGTAGCAACCATGGCATCAGAAATGGTGTGAAATTTGGTACCCTTGAGGTGTTTCTTCAGGTTTTGAAACTGATGATAGTCTGGTGGAGCTAGATCTGGTGAATAAGGTGGGCGGTCAACCAGCTGGAAGCCCAGCTCTGCCGGTTTTGTCGTGGTCGCTTGTGCTGTGTGAGTGGAGGCGTTGTCTTACAGGACCATGATTCCTTTGGACAGCTTGCCGCACCTTTTGGCCTTCAGAGCTGCCTTTAATTGGTCCAAAAGTTCAATGTAATACCTTGCATTGATGGTGGAACCCTTTTGCAGGTAGTCCACTAACAGCACACCTCCTTATCCCAGAACACAAACGCCATCACTTTAGTGGCTGATTTTTCCACCCTGAACTTCTTTGGACGAGGTGAGCCACTGTGCCTCCACTCTTTTGACTGCTTCTTGTTTTCAAAGTCATACAAATAAATCCAGGTGTCATCCATAGTGACCAGTTGATCCATGAAGTTCTGATCAGTCCGGAAACGCTGAGAAATAGACCGGGAAGTTTTCACTTGCATACTTCTCTGCACTGTTGTCAAACATTTGAGGACCCACGTTGCAGATAGCTTCCTCATGTTGAAATGTTCATGGGTAATGACACAAACACGTTTACAAAAAATCTCCATGGTGTCTGCTATTGCTTTAGCTGAAATTCGTCGATTCTCCACTATGAGGTTGTGCACAGCATCGACGATCTCTGGAACAACAACCACTCTCGGTCGTCCAGGACGTTCCTCATCATTGGTACTGAAGTGGCCCGTTTTAAATTTGGCAACCCAGTTCTTAACTGTGGAATATGAAGGTCATTGATGCCCCAATGTCTGTGACATATCACCATGAATATCCTTCGCGGTCTTTCCTTGCAGAAACAAGAATTTTATCACTCCTCTGCTCTCAGTTGTTCTGAATATCGCATTAGACGCTGCCAGAACACTGTTGCCATAAGCAACAAACACAAAATTTTCTAAATATATATTAGACACAAAAGGCTTTCTTGTGAAGTAACATTCGTTACCATAAAAACAAAGAAAGATCACAAAGCCAAAGACTTATCAGCAGTCCCTTGTACAACAGCTAACAAGATGGAATTCTGCTTTCCTAATAGAGATTTACACACATAGTCATCTTATGACCCTAAAACGGGCTTTACACGCTGCGACATCGCTAGCCGATGCTAGCGATGGCGAGCCTGATAGCACCCGCCCCTATCGTTATGCCGATATGTGAAGATCGCTGCCGTAGCGAACATTATCGCTATGGCAGCGTCTCACGTACTTACCTGCTCGGTGACGTCGCTGTGACCAGCGAACCGCCTCCTTTCTAAGGGGGCGGTTCGCTCGGCGTCACAGCGACGTCACTAAGCGGCCGCCCAAACAAAGCGGAGGGGTGGAGATGAGCGGGATGAAGATCCCGCCCACCTTCTTCCTTCCTCATTGCTGGCGTGTGGCAGGTAAGGAGAGGTTCCTCGTTCCTGCGGCGTAGACGTAGCGATGTGTGCTGCCGCAGGGACGAAGATCAACTTCGCCCAAGCGACAGCAGCGATAATTGGGAGAGGACCCCCATGTCAACGAGGAGCGATTTTGGACGTTTTTGCAACGATCCAAAATTGCTCCTAGGAGTCACACACTACGAGATTGCTACAGCGGCCGGATGTGCATCACAAAATCCGTGACCCCAACGAGATCACTGTAGCGATCTCGTAGCGTGTAAAGCGGCCTTAGGATCTTATCTACCAAAAATGCAATGTCTTATGGTTAAAATAGAGAGGGATAAGTTATGCTCAGCTGCTATAGTCCTGGTGCTCGGGAGAAAAAATGTAGTCAATCGAAAAGGTAGTCCCGGCACACAGTGCAAGAAAAAATTAGGACAAGTCGAGGTATGGTATGCTTGAACAAGGTTTTTTTATTTTTCACCAAAAAACGGTACTGCCCGCCCAACGTTTCGGCTCATACAGGAGCCTTCACCAGGGGCCAAGAGTACTAAGACAAACATGGTATGAGAAAGAAAACAAACAGAAAGATTTTTACAATTTGCATCATGACATTGCATCAGGGGAAAACATGAAAATAATAACCTATTTGGGAATAAGAAGATAAAGGGAGACAATTGTCGTAGTGTGGAGTGTGGAACAAAAGGATATAACCGCTAGGGATAAAAGTGGAAGATCTAAATATATAAAAGGAAAACAAGGACAAGAAGGGAACTAAGGAAGAGAAAGGAAGGGGGGGAAAGACAAGAAGAGAGGAGAGGGAAGCATAGGAAAACGAGAAAGGTACGAAGTAGTCAAAAAAGGCAAAAGCTCATAGGGGACATACCCGAGGTAAATGGTTGTAATAAGAGATCTTATAGGTGCATCAGGGCCTGAAAACAGGAGGGAAAATCTGGGAGGAAGAAGGGAAGAAAAGGAGATACACTAAATGTAACAAAGTTTTCACTTTGTTACATTTAGTGTATCTCCTTTTCTTCCCTTTTGTTTAGTGTGAAACAGAGACCCCTGCTGGTGAAATAGGAAACATACGCTTGTCATATTTAGATATATTGAGTTCTGAGAGTGATAAAGTGTAACTGTATAATAAATTATTGCTCATTTCCTCATTTTATGAACATATACGGTAGGTGTGGTATCAGGAGCTGGTACATCGCTGCCTCAGAAGTGGTGGGTCCCTGCAGGACAGAATTCATTGTACAGTATACTATACAGTACTATACAGAGCATATTATAGTATCAGATGGCTGACTGGACCATTTCAAAAATATATGTTTTCCCATTGCAGTAGTGTGAGAATTTTCAGGAATAGAAGAATTTTTATCTTAGTAATTACAGATTCTCTCATCTTTGGCCATCACAGACTTGTCCCTATCTTGGATCTCTTCATACCTAACCAACCGAACTTTCAGCGTCTCCCATTCTCACACCACCTCCTCATCCCACCCTCTATCCGTTGGTGTCCCCCAAGTTTCAGTTCTTGGACTCCTGCTGTTCTCCATCTATACCTTCGGCCTGGGACAGCTCATAGAGTTCCACGGCTTTCAGTATCATCTCTATGCCGATGACACACAGATCTACCTCTCTAGACCTGACATTACCTCCTTACTAAACAAAATTCCACAATGTCTGTCCGCTATTTCATCCTTCTTTTCTGCGCTATTCCTAAAGCTTAACATGGACAAAACAGAATTCATTGTCTTTCCTCCTCCTCATCCAACTCCTCCACCAAGCCTATCCATCAAAGTTGATGGTTGCTCACTCTCCCCAGTCTCACAAGCTCATTGCCTTGGAGTAACCCTCGACTCTGCTCTATCCTTCAAACCGCACATCCAAGCCCTCTTCACCTCATGCCGACTACAAATCAAAAATATCTCCCGGATCCGTGCCTTCCTTAACCAAGAATCAGCAAAAACATTAGTGCATGCCCTCATCATCTTCCGCCTCGACTACTGCAACCTCCTGCTCTCTGGCCTCCTTTCCAACACTCTTGCACCCCTCCAATCTATCCTAAACTCTGCAGCCCACTTAATCCACCTCTCCCCTCGCTATTCCCCAGCCTCACCACTCTGCCAATCCCTTCACTGGCTTCCCATTGCCCAAAGACTCCAGTTCAAAAGACTACCCATGACCTACAAAGTCATCCACAACCTGTCTCGTCCTTACATCTGTGACCTAGTCTCCCGGTATCTACCTGCACACAACCTCAGATTCTCACAAGATCTCCTTCTCTACTCCTCTCTTATCTCCTTTTCCCACAATCGCATACAAGATTTCTCCCGTGCCTGCCCCATACTCTGCAACGCTCTACCCCAGCATATCAGACTCTCTCCTACCGTGAAAAGCTTCAAGAGAAACCTGAAGACCCACCTCTTCTGACAAGCCTACAACCTACAATAACCCTCAGTCCAGTACACCACTGCGCAACCAGCTCTTACCTCACCTATTGTACTATTGTACCCTCACCCATTCCCTGTAGACTGTGAGCCTCGCGGGCAGGGTCCTCTCTCCTCCTATACCAGTCTGTTTTGTACTGTTAATGATTGTTGTACTAGTTTTTATGTATTCCCTTTTTCACTTGTAAAGGCCCATGGAATAAATGGCGCTATAATAATAAATAATAATAATAATAATACAGTATATCATGGCTTGACTGGGAAAAACAGCAGCCCTGGCACAGAACCCCCACCAGCCTACATTCTAAAACACCCTCCCGCGACTGAGGTGCAATATAAAGTTCAGTGAATTTAGCTTTACTTGGTTATGCCCCTCAACCCTCACTTAAAGGGGTTGTTTGAAACGCCATGTGTGAATGGATCTGTAGAACGCAAAATTGACCACTGATCCCTTCACAAGAGATTCTTCAAAGACCTGGTTCCCAGCTATGGTGGGGGTCCCAGCTGTCAGACCTGCAGTAATCAAAAAAACTATCCGTTATTCCAATAATAGGGGATAACGTCCAATCTTTGAACCCCTTTAAGCAGGCTGCTCCAGATTAATTTTAATTTGACAACAGGATTGCAGATATAGAAAATAATCAATCCACCAATATTGATCCTTTCCAGGTCCAGGACCACCTCTACTTCAACTTCAACAGGACAAGAAAAGTGATACTGTGCAGTGCGTGTGTATACAGTATATAACAAAAGTGAGTACACCCCCTAACATTTTTGTACATATTTTGTTATATCTTTTCATGAGAAAACACTAAAGATATGACACTTTGATACAATGTAAAGTAGTCAGTGTACAGCTTGTATAACAGTGTAAGTTTGGTGTGCGCTCTAAATAACTCAGCACACAGCCATTAATGTCTAAACTGCTGGCAACAAAAGTGAGTACACACTAAATGAAACTGGCCAAAGTGTGCCCAATTAGCCATTTTCCCTCCCTGGTGTCATGTGACTCATTAGTGTTATATGGTCTCAGGTGTAAATGTGGAGCAGGTGTGTTAAATTTGGTGTTATTACTCACACACTGTGGGTTTTGTTAAACCGCTGTATGGTCTTGGCCACCATGCTGCAACTCAGTTCCTGGTTGTTGGCAATCTTCTAATATAAAAGGCCATCTTTATGTAGAGAGAAATAATTCATTTTTTAGAATTCTTTGCCATGAGGAGCCATGTTGAACTTCCAGTTACCATTATGAGCGTGTGTGAGCGATAACACCAAATATAACACACCTGAGACCTTGTAACACTAATGAGTCACATGACACCAGGAAGGGAAAATGGCTAATTGGGCAATGTTTGGCCATTTTCACTTAGGGATGTACTCACTTTTGTTGCCAGCAGTTTAGATATTAATGGCTGAGTGCTGAGTTATTTAGAGGGCACCAAATTTACACTGTTATACAAGCTGTACACTGACTACTGTCCATTGTATCAAAGTGTCATATCTTCAGTGTTGTCCTATGAAAATATATATTATATTTACTAAAATGTGAAGGGTGTATTTTTGTGATATACTGTATATACAAATACCTGTTTATCTCTGTGATAGTGGAGCATTGACTATAAAATGCAGGTGTCTCATGTATATCTTCTGTGCGCACACCATAACTGGGATGTACAATTGTGCCGCCCCCACACCAATAGCAGCCGGGCTGCTCAGATCCGGACCCGCAGTATGGCTCAAGGGATTCTCTGGAGCCGGGGGTTACGCGGACAGTCCAAATAAAAGGGGACATATTTGTACGGGATTTGCCGTAATCAGTCTGTGACGCCACCCACGGTGTATGGTGAAGTGTGGCACCACAGCTGCTGCTGTGGGGAACTGGGGGCGATGGGATGGCATCTGGTTGTTAACCCCTCCATGGGTAAGGATGGTTGCCCCGGGACACGGTGACTCGGTGCAGGGGACGGTGATGGAAGGGGCCGGCATGCCTGGTCAGACCAGGGAGTCTCAGCTTACTCACGGTTAAATAAATCAGACAAGTCCAATGGTTAATGAAGGTGCTGGTGGCTGGCCGCCGCAGCCGGGTGTACTCTGGTCCCCCACCCGGGCTGGTGGTATGTGTCACTTTCCTCTGCACTGTGTTGTGATGTGGTGGACTTCCCGGTGTGTCTGTTGGGAGCCGTACCCGCTGACGCTGACCCATGGGATCTACTTTTCCCTGGTGGATGCCCTATCCCTCTCTGTGGGTGGTTGTCTGCTTTTGGGACTTTGGTTGGGACAGGACCTATAATCCTGCCCTCAATTGGTTAATTAGCTAGGCCGTTGGGTCTGGTCCTGGCTTCAGGGTCCAAGTACCCCCTCTGTGCATGGTTTCCGGGTCGGTTCTCCGGTGTCGGTACCGGTGGGCTCCAACCCTGCCCCGGTCCACCTCGGATCTCCGGCTGCCGTCTTCCCGTCTCCTGTCAGACACGGACCACCGTCTGCCACTTAGCCAATGCACTGTAGCTCCAACCCTGGCACCTCTGCACTCAGTCCTTGAGCTTCACCTTCTCACTCCTCCTCCACTTCTACTCCACTTGAACTCCCAAACTAGAGTGGTGCTTTTCCCGCCCCGGGTTCTCCAGACCATCGTGTGCCTGTCCTACCCTGAGGGGGTTGACTAGGGTTTCAGGTGGGCTGTATGTAACCCTGTGAGGAAAGGTGTTGTGCGGGGCTTCTACTGTGTGACCACCTGGTGGCGCCACTGCGTCACACAATTACAGTAGTTAGGTTTAAAGGGAACCTGTCAGGTGCAATATGCACCCAGAGCCAGGAGCAGTTCTAGGTGCATATTGCTAATCCCTGCCTAACCGTCCATGTATCTAGCAATATACACAAAGAGATCTTTAGAAAAAGTATTTCTGAAGATGTTTTATTATTATATGTTAATGACTAGTCTTAAGTCTTAAGGTCGTTACTTACCCCTACTAGTCCGCCCTCTTAGCATGGTAGCACACCCACAGGGGCATGCTAATATGCTACTCAATGCAGCATCACTAGAGGTGACGTGTGTACCTGAGTCCGCTGTCTCTGCTGTTCAGAAGTCACCTGCACTTCCGGTCGTGCACAGTATGAAGCTGGGTGTACGCATCCCAGCTTCAGTGGGGTCTAGTTCGCATGACCGGAAATGTCGGGGACTTCTCAACAGCGGAGAGCGTGCACACAGGTACAAACGTCACCGCTGGTGATGCTGCATTAAGTAGCATGTTAGCACGCTCCCGTGGGCATGCTAACATGCTAAGAGGGCAAACTAGTAGAGGGAAATAACGTCCTTACAACTAGTCCCTGCGCACATTAGCATTTCATAAAGGATCTTTGAAATATTTTTTCTAAAGATCTCTTTATCTATGCTAGTGTATACAAAGACGGTTAGGCAGGGATTAGCAACATGCAACCAAAATGTTTGTGGTTCTGGGTGCATATTTCACCTGACAGGTTCACTTTAAAGGGGTTCTTTGGTGATAGCAATTCATCACCTAAGCAAAGGATAGCTGACAACTTATTGGTCGGTGTTGTTTGACCATTGGAAAGCACATCAATCAGATGAATGAGGAACTTTTATCCCAGACAGGGCACTTTCATCCCCATTTTCAAATGTAGTGGCAGGTTAGATGTCTGACTGCAGCTCTATTCATCCATTTTGAGGCTGCCAGAAAAATCCAAACGCAGTGCTCAGCAGCCACTTAGAGAATGAATAGATTAGTGGTCGAGTCAAAAACGCCACTCCAGTGTAATGGGGATAAAACTTCCACATTCTGCTGATTTGTGGGGTTACAGCATTTGAACCCTCATCAATCAATAAGTTGTCACTATTCCTGTGGAAAGGTGATTACATATTGTCACTGGAGAACCCCTGTGGGTGCTTCTCTGCCACTGTGTAAAATTTTATTTTGTTACAGGACAGGGGATGGTTAAACGTCCAAGTATTTAATCTCTAATAAAAGAATCTTCTTATTTATATCAGAGAGAACACGTTATTACCATATAAAGTACAATCCACTAAATCAATAATACCCCATACAAGGGACAAATACAGCCAGACAATAACCAGACCACATATTACAACCACATGGTGACTGAATAATAACACATGTAAGTGATAAACACCACAACATCTTGACCAGACCACATATTACCACCACAAAGTGATCATAATACCACATACAAGGGAAAAATACTGTCACACCATGACCAGATCACATATTTCCTCTACACGGTGACTGAATGATAGTACAATACTGATCATGAAAAAAAAAACCACAATACTATTATAACTATTACCACTTTTGACATTATATACAGGAGCTCTGTGAATAGTGTATAGTGTAAGTGTACAGGTAATACAGTGATCACTTGTAACATTATACACAGGCGTGCTGTATATATTATATAGTGTAAGTATACAGGTAATACAGTGACTTACCAGTAATGTCTGTAGTTGAAGTCATTCATCTGCGTTTTGTTTTGTTTGTTCATCCTGCGCAGACCGCTATGACATCTTCCAGCTAGAATTTGTCTCCGCAGAAATTATCACACAGAGATCATTTCTAGAACACATTCCTCACTTTTATCCCAACATCTAAAATGCACCAGATGAAGAAAAAAAGCAGTAGAGTTCCGGCCTTCATAGTAACAGGACATCCCTTTTCTTCCTCCCATGAAAAACAGGATCCTCAAAAGTAAAATATATTACAGCGTTAATAATGATAGGTAAATAGTAACGATTTGTGTTCAGATTATTCGTAACCAATCCCAAAGTACTATTCCGGTATTTGTCATGAATAACAAACGTAATGCAAGTAAATAGTGAACCTGAGCATTTTTCTTGTTATGACGAATACTGGAATAGTACTCGGTATTTGGTTAGCATTATCTGAACACAGTTACAATTTGCCCATCACTAGTAATAATATGCCCTAATTGGCCCCTACAGTAATTATGTCCCTATTTGCCACCATAATCTAATAATGTATTTTTCTCATTCTGGTCCCCATACAGTAATTATGTCACCTATCCTGTCCTTTTCCTATAATAATGTCCCCATCCTGGACTCATCCTTTTATAATGTCCCCCATCCAAGGTCCATTTATTTAATAATGTCCCCATCCTGTAATAATGTCCTCAGTCTTGGTCTCTTTTCTGTGATAATGTTCTCCATCCAGGACCCCTTCATTTCATAATGTTCTCCATCCTTGCCTCTTCCTATAATAACGTCCCTCATCCTGGCTCCTTCCTATAATAATGTCCTCCATCCTGATCCTTTTAATTAATAATGTCTCCCCAGCCTGGGCTCCTTAGTTTAATAATGTCCTCTGTCTTGGCCCTTTATTTAATACCCCCCAATCCTGGATCCCTTTATATAATAATGTCCTCCATCCTGGGCCCCTTTACTTAATAATGCCCCTCATTCTGGGCCTCTGTATATAATATTATTGTCAATCTTGGGCCCCTTTATTTAATAATGTCCCCCCCTCCTGGGCCTTTATGGCCCCCATTGTAGGTTCCTATTTCCCTCATCCTGGGTCCCTATGTTCCCCCATCCTAGGCCCCTTTGTCCCCTATCCTTGGGCCCTATGTCCTCCATCCTGCCGCTCTACAATAAAACATAAAAAAAGGAACTTCTTACCTGCTTGCGTTCTCATGGTCAGTGGCATTATCTTGCTGCTCTATATCCAGTGCAGTCGTGATGGGCCTGCAGTGTATACACTCTTAAGTTACTAAATAGAGAAATCAGACTAGCAGTAAATATGTTTGTTCTATTAATGCAATAAGTAAAATATATATTGTAAAACTGACTGGATATACTTGTCTAGAGAACACAAAATTAATACTGAAAAACTTAAATTCCATTAGCAAATGAAAAATAAACCAAAGTGGGAGGAGTCCACAATTGGTCAACAGCAGCTCATATTAAACATATGCATCAAAAAGGAGACCATGAGCAAAAAATGTTTATTTTTTTAAATATTTCAAAGTGCAAAGTGCAGAAGGTAGACATTAAATTATACAAATTACACAAGACATCATAAAAAGATGAGAAAAGGGGATGATAAAATGATTTCAGCAGTAATGAGAACTATAAGTATAGTGCTAATCAACCACAATAATATATCAATACATTTGAATGGTTCGTGGTCCCAAAAATTGTATACCAAGTGGTAACAAAGAGTGTTCCTTAACAAAGATGTAAGATTGAGAGGGACCGGAGGCATATCCAAAAAGGTGTAAGAAGTAGGCAAGATTTGAGAAGTGAAGGTACAAGCTATACACTTATAATATTTAGAGCAACATTACTGTAATCAAGGGGTGGAAAAAAATGCCCGACGTACGTTTCGCGGCCTTTGGCGTGGAGCCAGCCGCTTCATCAGAGGGGAATACTGTAAAAGGTTCTTACGAGCAGTGTATAATATGAGGATGAAAATAACTAGTTATACATTATATTAACAATCAAAGGTTTTTCCCATCTAATACAGTAATGTCATTCCACCCCAAAGATCAAGAAAATGATGGGACAAGGGTTGGGAGACAACTCTTTGACAAATGCTGACTTAAAGGTAACCTGTCAATCGGATCCTGCTCCCCAAAGCATGGGCTGCTTGAATCATGGCCAGGCAGCACAATGGCAGCCAAGTATGTTTCACTCTAAAACACAGCGGCGTTTCAGAAAAAAAAAATAGTTTGTAGAACCGGCCAGGGTATGTAGAGATCTGAGTAGTTTGGTTCAACTTGTGGCCAGGTTCTCCCTGCTCACTACAGGTGATTTACAGATGTCTCCTATGTGTATACCTAGAAAGTGATCTGTCAATCACCTAGAGTAATGTGGGGAGAAGCTATCCAGGGGCGGCGGCGGCGGCATCACAATAGTCAGCTCTATTAAAAGCTGCCAGATGGCTCTTCAAACTATGTTTCTCTGAAACATCTAAAACATACCTGGGTACAATTGTGGTTTGGGCAGCATGCATCAAATGACAGGTTTCCTTTAGAGCTAAGATATTTCATTGTGACAAAATAGATGCATCCTCAGTTTGGTCTATAGGTGACAAAGAACTAGAATGGATGTCAGACGTACCATGGATAACAGATGAAGACACGGAGGTTGAGTATAAAGGGTGCTTTACACGTTACGACATCGCTAGCGATAGCTAGCGATGTCGTGCTCGATAAAACCCACCTCCGTCGTTCGTGCGACATTTGGTGATCGCTGCCGTAGCGAACATTATCGCTACGGCAGCGTCACACGCACATACTTTATCAGCGATGTCGCTGTGACCGCCGAACAATACCTCCTTCAAGGGGGAGGTGCGTTCGGCGTCATAGCGACATCACTGTGGCGTCACTAAGCGGCCGCCCAATAGCAGAGGAGGGGCGGAGATGAGCGGCCGGAACATGCCGCCCACCTACTTGCTTCCTCATTGCCGATGGCCGCAGGTAAGGAGATGTTCGTCGTTCCTGCGATGTCACACATACCGATGTGTGACGCTGCAGGAGCGACGAATAACCAGCGACATGCACCACCAACGATATTATGAAAAGGAGCGACGAGTCAACGATCAACGATTTTTGACGTTTTTGCGATCATTGATCGTCGCTCCTTGGTGTCACAAGCTGCGATGTCGCTAACGGCGCCGGATGTGCGTCACTAACGACGTGACCCCGACGATATATCGTTAGCGATGTCACAGCGTGTAAAGCACACTTAAGAGTAGGATCAGGGGACTTAAGGGTACTATACACGCTGCAATATCGATACCGATATCGCTAGCGAGCATACCCGCCCCCGTCGGTTGTGCATCATGGGCAAATTGCTGCCCATGGCGCACAACATCGCTAACACCCGTCACACGGACTTACCTTCCCTGCGACGTCGCTCTGGCCGGCGAACCGCCTTCTTTCTAAGGGGGCGGTTCGTGCGACGTTACAGCGACGTCACACGGCAGCCGTCCAATAGCAGAAGAGGGGCGGAGATCAGCGGCCGGAACATGCCGCCCAACTTCTTCCTTCCTCATTGCCAGTGCACGGAGGTAAGGAGATGTTCGTCGCTCCTGCGGTGTCACACAAAGCGATGTGTGATGCCGCAGGAATGAGGAACAACATCGCTTCTGACCAGACGATTTTTCATAAATAACCTCTCTCAGACAAACGATTTTTGCGTCTTTTGCGATCGTTTAAGGTCGCTCCAGCCTGTCACATGCTGCGATGTCGCTAACAACGCCGGATGTGCGTCACAAACACCGTGACCCCGACGATATATTGTTAGCGATGTCGCAGCGTGTAAATGGCCCTTTAGATTTAAACCACCACTCCAGCGGTGAAATAAAAAAACTTTGTAGTGGTGCTTTATTTTTCCAACTGCAAGGTCACTATACGTGCATCCAGCTTTCCAGATTTACTCTTTTTTGTGGGGCTACACAAAAAAGTCACCATCTGAAGACCTGCTCAAGCTATTTGCTAGACCTGGTGCTAATGAACAATGTTGGCAAACAGCCACAAGCCACACATCTGGTCTGGGAAGCCACGTTTTGGGGATCCCTGTTCTAAGTTTTGTATCTAGTCGGAGGTACCAATGTGCCGCCCCCACGTCAGTAGCAGCCGGGCTGCTCGGATCCAGATCCGCAGTGGCTCGAGGGGTTTCCAGACCTGGGGGTCGCGCGAACACTCAAATAAAAGGGGACATCTATGTACGAGGATTGCTGTAGATACTTCGTGACGCCACCCACGGTGTGTGGCAAGATATGCTACCACCACCGCTGCTGTTAGGGAGCACCCGGGGGAAGATGGGATAGCAACTGGATGTTAACCCCTCCGTGGGTAGGGATGGATGCCCCGGGCTCAGTGTCCAGAACACAGGGAGTGATATAGGCCGAGGTGCCATGCCGGGACGGATCGGGGAATGTTGGCGTACTCACTGTAGAAGAATTACACACAAGTCCGTTGGTAAATCAAGGTGTCAGTGGCCGGCTGCCGTGTCCGGGTGTACTCGGGTCCCACACACCGGCTGGTGTACCGATGTCCCTTCTGTGATGCCCTGGACTAGTCACGTCGTCCCAGGTAGTCACCAACACACGCCCCTCCCCGAGTAGGTGACAGCAACCAACCAAGAAACCCTTGTCACCACCCTCCAGGTTTGATGTCCAAACCAGGGGGCGGAGCTAGGCGGTTGGCTCCACCCACCGAGGAGTTCACAGGCCTGGAGGCGGGAAAAAGACACAAGTTCTAGAGCAGTGTAAAGAGTAGCCTTGACAGTGAAGGAGGAAGGACGAGTTCAAGGGCAGACCTGTGACCAGGCCTGCCAACAGTCTACTCAGGTGGCTGGGTCGGAGCCCAGTCACCTTTGGCAAGGAGGCAGACGGTGGTGGCTGAGTGCAGGAGCTGGGATTACAGCCGGTGGAACCGTAGTGACCGGGGTCGGGCGGTGGCCTGCCGGTACCGAACCGGTGAACCAATTGGAAACCGGAGCACCAGGAAGGGTACTCAGACCCAGTACAAAGCCCCGAACTGACAGGGCTGAGTCAAATCAACTGATTGAGGACTGGACTTAAGGACCTATCCCACACAAGACCCGTTAGAAGACAACAGCCCAACCATACAGGGTAAAGCCACCGCCAAGGCATAGAGACCCAAAGGGCCAGCGTCGCGACGCAGCGGGGTTCCCCCCAGAGGGTGACGGTCATGGCCGGCACCGGGGAACTCCAGCTGGGCCAGATCCCCACCCGTAGAGACCCCGGGCATGCAGATGCCCCGTATTGTGAGCGGCGGCCAAACCAACTGGGCCGGGAGATCAGGCCTGTGAGAGGAGGAAAGCAGAGATCCTTGCCCACACAATCCGGGAGAAGGACAACCTGCGGAGTGCTACCTACCGGGTGCGGGGCCCGACCTTCGAAGGCCAAGTCCACTGGTTTGACCTCCAGCGTGGATGGGGGTTCATCTTCGAACCGGGCGTGGAGGCCAAAGTGTTTGCTTCCCGACGGGACGTTAACGCCCACCTCTCGTTGGGTCATCCGGATCGGATCGGCAGTGGCCCGCCGGTACCGAACTGGGGAACCGATTGGAAACCGGAGCACCAGGAAGGCTACTCAGACCCAGTACAAAGCCCCGAACCGACAGGGCCGAGTCAAATCAACTGATTGAGGACTGGACTTAAGGACTTATCCCACACAAGACCCGTTAGAAGACAACAGCCCAACCATACAGGGTAAAGCCACCGCAAGGCATAGAGACCCAAAGGGCCAGCGTTTGCAGGCAAACAGGGCTGTTCCGACAATCAGCAAGCTGGGGAGCGGACTACCCTTGCTTAGGCATAGGAGTCAAACAAACATATAACAAGGTGCAGGAGAAAGGCGGAAACCACCAACCCGTTCAGGGAGAAGCTGCAGCCGGCTGCTGGCCCCGTTCATCATCCCGTCTGGTTTACTCCTGTGTATTGTGTCATAGTGAGTACACCAGTGCCTTCGGACCGCGCCGCACCGCACCAGCATACGCCCACACCCGCTCCCATGCCTCCGAACCTCCCCGGGCCCCCGGGACCATCACTCCCCTACACACGGAGGGGTCTACACCAAGCTACGCAAGACCGTCCCCGGGAGGCCTAGTTAACGGCAGCGGTGGTGTCCATCTATTCACCACAACCCGTAGGTGGCGTCACGAACTTACATCCCAAACCAAACCACTGCGGCCCCGGCCGTGGAACTCCCCGTCAAGTCCCTGCGTGTAGCGCCAACCCCCTTGCAGAGCGACGTGAGGAGCTCGAGCCACCACACACTGTATGAGCACGGATCCGAGCGGCTCAGCGGTCGCAGCCGAGCCCGCGGGGCGGTACACTTCCTCCGGCACTCTGTAGCTTTTCTCACTGTTGGATGACTCCGTCTGGAACGGGGAAGTCCACTCCCGGTGTATTTTGGTTGGGAGATGTGCCCGCGAAAACTGACCCATGGGATTTTAGTGGGTGTATGCGGATACCCTATCCCCCGCGGTGGGCTGCCGTTTCGCTCAATATGGGCTAAACTTCTGGAGCTAGCCCTCAAACCTGCTCCTGGCCTGGTGAATTAGAGAAGGGGCTTGCAACCGTCTTCTAACTAGGGCCCAGGTACCCCGCCTGTGCACGGTTTCCAGACCGGATCTCCGCGGTCGGTACCGGCGGGCTCCAACCCTGTCCCGGTCCATTCTGGATCTCCCACGACTCTCACTAGGCTCAGCTTCACTTTCTGACAGTCTGTCACTGTCACTCCTCTCTACTCGACCTCCATCTTCAAACTCTAAAACTGATCTGACTTGTTCCCGTGCCCCGATCCTCAAGACCCCTAGGTGGGCGCTCCCAATCCGCCTGGTCCTGCCCCCTGGTGTGTCCTTTCTACCCTGAGGGGGGGGGGTTGCTAGGATTTTGTGGCTGATTGAACCTTGTGTGGGATAGTGTTATGTAGGGTGTAATGTACCTCTGTGACCACCTGGCAGTGCCAGGGCGTCACATTAACTGTAATGGCAGATAGGATGATCTTGGCCTTTAAAGAGCGTGGATTGACTATACAGTGTGTCCACCCATATCCTGTCCACCGCCATTAACTTGAGAACGGCGGCAGCTATAGGAATAGAAGTGGTGTCTAGGTATAGTAAAGTAGCTATGCGCTACGCAATGAAACTAACTATAGCGCCACCTGGTGGAAAACAACAGGGTTAGCATTTTTATCTCGAAAGCGAAACGAGATGGAGAAAAAAAGTGAATTAAAGAATTGTAGGGCATCATCAATTCAATATGAATTGACACCTTGCATACAGAAATGCTATGATTAGAACGTGTAAAACTCACAAGGCTGCGGACGTGAAGCGATACCTTATGGAGACCTTACTACAAGTCATTGGGTACGGTGGCTGCATGGAGTGGCCTCCACGCTCACCAGACCTGACCCCATTGGACTGCCGCATAGACAGTGGTTGGGCATTAATAAAGGAAGTCTATGTAAGAAAGAAGCATTTGGTGAGATTTTCTCTGTTAAGTAAGGACACTATCCAGTCCATTTTGAAGAGGTAGGCCACCTTCGTACTAATCAGACTAAGAGTAGGGACTGCGTCCTGCGCCCCATTTTTTCAGTGTGTAACGTCCCTGCTCCCAAACCATGCTGTGTGATGTGTAAGACTTGCTTCATCTTAATTAACTTTAAGCACAGCCCTAGTTGCTAGTACATTCAATTTAGCATTCCAACTAAATGTCTTGAAGGCTTTCTCCACCCAATGGTAACAATTTAGGTGGATAATTAATTGCAGTTGACAAAATAAAAAAAAAAGTACTAAATCTAACCTTAAAGTGAATCTGTCAGGTGCAATATGCACACAGAACCACGAGCAGTCCTGGCTGCATATTGCTAATCCTTGCCTACAATGAATTGGAAAAACGCAAAAAAACGCAGTGATCCAAAACGCAGCAAAACGCAGCCAAAAACGCACCAAAACGCGGTAAAAATGCATGCATTTTTACCGGTGCGTTTTTTTTACGCGTTTTTGATGCGGGTGCGTTTTTGTGCGGTTTTAGCGACCAAAAACGCACAAAAACACAGCATCAAAAAAACGCTCGGTGCGCACATAGCCTAACTGTCCCTGTATCTAGTAGCATAGATAAAAAGATCTTTAGAAAAAGTATTTTTAAAGCTCTTTGATCATATGCTAATAAGGCTAGCGACTAGTCGTAAGGGTGTTACTTCCCCCGACTAGTCCGCCCTCTTATCATGTTAGTTCGCCCATAGGGGCGTGCTAACATGCTATTCAATGCAGCGTCTCCAGGGGTGATGCGCGTACCTGTCTCCATGGTGAACGCTGAAGCTGAATGCCTGGCACTACTTCTGGTCATGAGCAGTATGAAGCCGGGTGTATGCGTCCCAGCTTCAGACAGGTCTAGTGCGCATGACCGGAAGTGCGGGGCATTCAGCTTCAGCGATCAACACAGACACAGGTACGCGCATCACCCCTGGAGACACTGCATTGAATAGCATTTTAGCATGCCCCCGTGGGCGTACTAAATGCTAATAAGGCGGACTAGTCGGGGGAAGAAACGCCCTTACGACTAGTCCCTACGCTCATTAGCATATTATAAAGACTGTTTAGACATACTTTTTCTGAAGATCCCTTTATGTATGCTACTAGATACAGAGACAGTTAGACAGGGATTTGCAATATGTACCCAGAACTGCTCTTGGTTCTGGGTGCATATTGCACCTGACAACTTCCCTTTAAAAAATACCCTCACCCTTCCACAGCAGCATGTGCATTTGCACGCTTTCAGGTTGAGTTCCACTGACTCCTGATCACATGACTCCAATGCCCGCCCATAAACTGCACGTAAAAGGATCCTGTAAAATAACACTTGCGTTTGCATGTGTTCAAAGGATCCAGTCATATGCGGTTTGCGTTTTTTTGACGTACGTCAAAAAAACGCTGATGTAATAGCAGCCTTACCTGCAGAATAAATCTATATTTGTAGGTAAATAGTGTTTTCCGAGGTGACCGGTTCCTTTAATGTTTCTGTAGTATTGGTATGGCTGCTTTGTTTTCCTGCATTATAAACTGGAAAATATTGATACTATTCTATATCCTGACATTTTTCTAATTAATATTTATTAAATGTATTTAGAAAGATAATAATAATAACTAATAATTATAAAATTCTAAGGTTTGTAAAACCAAAAGAAGGTTTGCAGAACTTGTAATGAAACAGTTAAATCAAACATAATCTATAGAGACCCAAGGATTACACTACAGCATTGCTGCATACACAGACGTCGGGATTTCCTGGTGTTTTCTACCACAGGTGTCACTTTGAATATGAGTGACTGAGTAGACAAAGATGAGAAAAGACTGGGAGCAAGCTAGCAGTCAGGGCTTGTTTGAAGGGTGGGATGTTGAATATTATCATCTAGCTGTTGAAGGCCTGCATTTTCCTGAATAACTCCCATTTTTTGTAGTTTTATTAACCCATATTTCTCCAAATAAACAGATATTTAATGATAAACGATCAGAGGAAAATGTTTCAGGACCTAGGTGCAAACATCAGGGGAGGGTGCTGTTGGGACGCCGGATGTGACTATCCAAGGTGTCTCCCTGGTGGCTGCTTCCCCCTCATCCCCAGAGTGGGATTCAGCAGTAGAATTGAGCGCGGTTCTAGGTTCGAGGTTCTCCAGTTCTAGGCTCGAGTGATTTTGGGGCCTGTTCTAGATCGAACTAGAACTCGAGCTTTTTGCAAAAGCTCGATAGTTCTAGAAACGTTCGATAATGGTTCTAGCAGCAAAAAAACAGCTAATTCCTAGCTGGCTTTCCGCTGTAATAGTGTAAGTCACTCTGTGACTCACACTATTATGAAATTTCAGTGTATAGTGTGCGTGAACAGCGCCTTCAGATCACTGCTGTTTGTATAATGGCGATCGCCATTTTTTTTTTTTTTCCTTGTCTTCCTTCCCTAAGCGCGCGCGTCTTGTGGGGCGAGCCAGCATGTCAGCCAATCCCAGACACACACACAGCTAATTGGACTTTTAGCCAGAGAAGCAACGGCATGTGTGATAGGATGTCCATGTCACATGTCCCTGCATTATAAAAACGGACATTTTCCTCCAGCACGCCATTATCTGCCTTCTGCGTCCTTGGTGTCAGACATCACTGGCGCAGCTCCGTCCTTTGTCCTATCGCCGATACTGCTGTATGCGCTCCATACACAGCGCTGGACAGCTTAGGGATAGCACTTTCTATAAGTCCTTTTAAGGGCTCGTACCGGCAGGGTCAGAGCCATAGGTGACAGGTCCTGAAAACAGCGTGTAATACTATTGTATGTTTTGAGGATTTCGATAGCGTTAGGGCAATGACAGCCAGAGACGAGTTTGTGGTACAAGATGTTTATGATATGTAACCACGGTAGATACACAACGGAAATACACAGTATAACAAACACATGAAAATACCTTTCCGAAACGGAGCGAAGGGGATTCCCGGGGCCACGCACCGGACTCCCCCAGGGAGACCACCAGAGCGAACCCCTATACAGGGACTGTCCGGCAATCAACCCCGGAAGGCCTAAATGCGCCGCAGCCGGGACACAAGGGGCAAGCGGTAAAGTCCAGAAGTGTCCGTACGGGATGAAAGTCCAGAATGGTTATGAACCGGAAGAAACCGGGCAGACGTGCTGACCAACGACGGCAGACGGAGTCCGGGCACAGTTTGAAGAAACCGGGTGTGGTCCAGAGTCGGTCGGTAGATTTTCAGGAGGATCCAAAGGTAATCAAGTAGCAGCAGCAGTAAAGCAGGAGCACACAGCAAGCAGTATACTCAGGCACTGGACTAGGCTTAGAGGCGGCCTTTTAAGCAGCTGGACAGGAAGTAGGGCAACAGAACATAAAACTCCATGTTAACCGAGGGCAAGCTCTTTCAAAAGAGGACTGGAAAACCCGGAAACCTGACATTACTCCCCCCCCCAGAAACGGCCTCAGGATGGGTCAGGGCCCGGCTTGTCCGGGTACCGTCGATGAAACTGAGCGATCTTCCGGGGTGCTCGAATGTTACCCACCGGTTCCCAGGAATCGTCCTCGGGGGCGTACCCCTGCCAATGTACCAGATACTGAAGCCGACGACGATGGAGCCGGGAGTCAATAATGTCCTCAACCACGAACTGCTCCTCGCCGTCGACCATCACAGGCGGAGGAGGAGGCACGACACGACCATGAAACGTATTGGGAGAGACGGATTTGAGGAGAGAAACATGAAAGACCGGGTGTACCTTTAGATGGTGCGGTAACCGCAGCCGACAGGCCACAGGGCTCACGATCCCGGTGATCTTGAACGGACCGATGAATTTTTGTCCCAGCTTCTGCGAAGGGACACCCAATCTCAGGTTCTTGGTGGATAACCATACAGAGTCCCCTACCTTATACATGGGTGCCGGTTTCCGGTGAGCGTCTGCCGACCTCTTGTAACGCTCCTGAGCTGTAGCCACAGTGTCCTTCAGAACCTCCAGATTTTGTCGTAGCTCTGTTAATCTGTCCTCCACCGCAGGCACTGAGACCGCAACCGGTGACCTAGGCAAAATAGTCGGATGGTAACCCAAGTTAGCAAAGAAGGGCGTTACCTTAGTGGAGCTGCTCTGAGTGTTGTTATACGAGAACTCCGCCAACGGAAGCATCTTCAACCAATCGTCCTGCAGATGGCTGACATAACAGCGAAGGTATTGTTCCAGGGTTTGATTGGTCCGTTCGGTCTGCCCATTTGTCTGAGGATGGTATGCAGAAGACAAACAGACATCAATCTGGAGTGCCGTACAAAACCCCTTCCAGAACCTAGACGTGAACTGCACGCCCCGGTCAGAGATGATCTCGTCTGGTACCCCATGCAATCGGAATACGTTCTGGATAACCAGATCCACTGTCTCTGAGGCTGAGGGAAGACCGGCACACGGAATAAAGTGAGCAGCTTTAGTCAACCGATCCACCACCACTAAAATGGTATTGTGACCGTCTGAGACGGGCAACTCCACAATAAAATCCATTGAGATAGACCCCCAAGGGCGAGATGGCACGGGTAACGGTTGGAGGAGTCCTGTAGGAGCCACACGAGGGACCTTGCACCGGGCACAAACCACACATGAGTGGACATAGTCCTTTACGTCCTTTAAACAGGTAGGCCACCAGAAAAAACGGTTCAGAAATTCCTGCGTCTTCTGTACCCCCCTATGACCAGCCAACACGGAGTCATGGACCAACTTGAGAACCCGAAGTCTTACGGCCTCCGGGACATAAATGCGTCGCTCTCTCAACCACACACCATTCCGAAGAACAAGAGTTACATCATTCGGGGGGGCAGCAAGAAATACGTCACCATCATAGGCCAGCTTGATGTCCTTCCACAAGTCCTGGTCCTGGATTACTCCAACGAAATTGGCATCCGATAACACGGTCTGAGACGGGGTTCCAGGCACGGAGTCCACGGCGTGGATTCGGGACAAGGCATCGGCTTTCCCATTACGTGAACCTGGACGGTATGTAACGACAAAATTGAACTGGTTAAGGAATAGGCTCCAACGGGCTTGCCGTGGAGACAGGCACCTGGCAGACTTAAGAAATTCCAGATTACGATGATCTGTGAGTACTATCACTTGCTGCGCGGCTCCCTGTAAGTGGTGTCTCCATTCCTTGAAAGCGGAAATAATCGCTAACAATTCTTTGTCCGCAATGTCATAGTTCCTTTCTGCAGGGGACAACCGGCGGGAAAAGAAAGCACACGGATGTAAGAGACTCTTGTCCCCAGTCCTTTGAGAAAGGATGGCCCCTAATGCGTAGTCGGAAGCGTCGACTTTCACGATAAAGGGAAGTGTGGGATTCGGATGTACCAATATAGGCGCTGAGGTAAAACAGACCTTGAGACGATGGAAGGCTTCCTGGGCCTGGGCGGACCACACAAACTTCTGTCCTTTCTTGGTTAACAGAGTGATGGGACGAACGATCTCTGAAAAATTACGGATAAAACGTCGGTAAAAGTTGGCAAAACCGACAAAGCGTTGTACCTCTTTGATGTTTCCCGGTTCCGGCCAGTCTAGAATTGCTTGTATTTTGCCAGACTCCATGTTCAGTCCCTGAGGAGAGATGACATAACCTAAGAATTGTATCTGTGAGCAATGGAATTCGCATTTCTCCAGTTTGATGTACAGGTGGTTTTCCCTCAGCCGGGTAAGTACGGTCTTGACGTGCTCCTGGTGTTCCTGTAGGGAATCAGAAAAGATTAGGATATCGTCCAGATAAATCACCATGAATTGGTCCATGATATCCCTAAAAATATTGTTAACTAGATGTTGGAAAGCCGCGGGAGCGTTACAAAGTCCAAAAGGCATCACTAGGTACTCAAAATGTCCATACCGACATCGGAACGCGGTCTTCCACTCTAACTTGCAAGTTCTGTATAGCCGGACCCAGTACCTGGTGATCATGGCCCAGCTGTGCCTCCATATCTCTAAGTTTAGTCTGCACCACCTCCATCTCCTGCTGCAAGGAGTTAATCATAGAAAAGAGCTGATCTACTCCTCGTGTCTCAGTCATTGCCCCAGCGAAATCCTCTTGTGGCCTGAGTATAATGTAATACTATTGTATGTTTTGAGGATTTCGATAGCGTTAGGGCAATGACAGCCAGAGACGAGTTTGTGGTACAAGATGTTTATGATATGTAACCACGGTAGATACACAACGGAAATACACAGTATAACAAACACATGAAAATACCTTTCCGAAACGGAGCGAAGGGGATTCCCGGGGCCACGCACCGGACTCCCCCAGGGAGACCACCAGAGCGAACCCCTATACAGGGACTGTCCGGCAATCAACCCCGGAAGGCCTAAATGCGCCGCAGCCGGGACACAAGGGGCAAGCGGTAAAGTCCAGAAGTGTCCGTACGGGATGAAAGTCCAGAATGGTTATGAACCGGAAGAAACCGGGCAGACGTGCTGACCAACGACGGCAGACGGAGTCCGGGCACAGTTTGAAGAAACCGGGTGTGGTCCAGAGTCGGTCGGTAGATTTTCAGGAGGATCCAAAGGTAATCAAGTAGCAGCAGCAGTAAAGCAGGAGCACACAGCAAGCAGTATACTCAGGCACTGGACTAGGCTTAGAGGCGGCCTTTTAAGCAGCTGGACAGGAAGTAGGGCAACAGAACATAAAACTCCATGTTAACCGAGGGCAAGCTCTTTCAAAAGAGGACTGGAAAACCCGGAAACCTGACACAGCGACAGCGTCTGTGTAGCTAAGGTCAGGGATTTCCTCGCTGCATTTCCCCATTAGGAGGGAATAGAAAGGCAGGCTTCTTTTCCTCTACCCAGAGCCCCACAACCCTGGCACTGTACCCTCCTGTCCTCTGCACACTCCAACTCATTATAACTAAGCCATTATACTAGCAAACACTCAGTGTACCTAGTGGCATCCTAAACGTGGCTATTGGACTTTTGTCTAGTCCCACTAGTGCAAAGACATTTGCAGCACGTCTGCCTGCATTGCACACTCCAACTCATTATAACTAAGCCATTATACTAGCAAACACTCAGTGTACCTAGTGGCATCCTAAACGTGGCTATTGGACTTTTGTCTAGTCACACTAGTGCAAAGACATTTGCAGCACGTCTGCCTGCATTGCACACTCCAACTCATAACTAAGCCATTATACTAGCAAACACTCAGTGTACCTAGTGGCATCCTAAACGTGGCTATTGGACTTTTGTCTAGTCCCACTAGTGCAAAGATATTTGCAGCACGTCTGCCTGCATTGCACACTCCAACTCATTATAACTAAGCCATTATACTAGCAAACACTCAGTGTACCTAGTGGCATCCTAAATGTGGCTATTGGACTTTTGTCTAGTCCCACTAGTGCAAAGATATTTGCAGCACGTCTGCCTGCATTGCACACTCCAAATCATAACTAAGCCATTATACTAGCAAACACTCAGTGTACCTAGTGGCATCCTAAACGTGGCTATTGGACTTTTGTCTAGTCACACTAGTGCAAAGACATTTGCAGCACGTCTGTCTGCATTGCACACTCCAACTCATTATAACTAAGCCATTATACTAGCAAACACTCAGTGTACCTAGTGGCATCCTAAACGTGGCTATTGGACTTTTGTCTAGTCCCACTAGTGCAAAGATATTTGCAGCACGTCTGCCTGCATTGCACACTCCAACTCATAACTAAGCCATTATACTAGCAAACACTCAGTGTACCTAGTGGCATCCTAAACGTGGCTATTGGACTTTTGTCTAGTCCCACTAGTGCAAAGACATTTGCAGCACGTCTGCCTGCATTGCACACTCCAACTCATTATAACTAAGCCATTATACTAGCAAACACTCAGTGTACCTAGTGGCATCCTAAACGTGGCTATTGGACTTTTGTCTAGTCCCACTAGTGCAAAGATATTTGCAGCACGTCTGCCTGCATTGCACACTCCAACTCATTATAACTAAGCCATTATACTAGCAAACACTCAGTGTACCTAGTGGCATCCTAAACGTAGCTATTGGACATTTGTCTAGTCACACTAGTGCAAAGATATTTGCAGCACGTCTGCCTGCATTGCACACTCCAACTCATAACTAAGCCATTATACTAGCAAACACTCAGTGTACCTAGTGGCATCCTAAACGTGGCTATTGGACTTTTGTCTAGTCCCACTAGTGCAAAGACATTTGCAGCACGTCTGCCTGCATTGCACACTCCAACTCATTATAACTAAGCCATTATACTAGCAAACACTCAGTGTACCTAGTGGCATCCTAAACGTGGCTATTGGACTTTTGTCTAGTCCCACTAGTGCAAAGATATTTGCAGCACGTCTGCCTGCATTGCACACTCCAACTCATTATAACTAAGCCATTATACTAGCAAACACTCAGTGTACCTAGTGGCATCCTAAACGTAGCTATTGGACATTTGTCTAGTCACACTAGTGCAAAGACATTTGCAGCACGTCTGTCTGCATTGCACACTCCAACTCATTATAACTAAGCCATTATACTAGCAAACACTCAGTGTACCTAGTGGCATCCTAAACGTGGCTATTGGACTTTTGTCTAGTCCCACTAGTGCAAAGACATTTGCAGCACGTCTGCCTGCATTGCACACTCCAACTCATTATAACTAAGCCATTATACTAGCAAACACTCAGTGTACCTAGTGGCATCCTAAACGTGGCTATTGGACTTTTGTCTAGTCACACTAGTGCAAAGACATTTGCAGCACGTCTGTCTGCATTGCACACTCCAACTCATTATAACTAAGCCATTATACTAGCAAACACTCAGTGTACCTAGTGGCATCCTAAACGTGGCTATTGGACTTTTGTCTAGTCCCACTAGTGCAAAGACATTTGCAGCACGTCTGCCTGCATTGCACACTCCAACTCATTATAACTAAGCCATTATACTAGCAAACACTCAGTGTACCTAGTGGCATCCTAAACGTGGCTATTGGACTTTTGTCTAGTCACACTAGTGCAAAGACATTTGCAGCACGTCTGCCTGCATTGCACACTCCAACTCATTATAACTAAGCCATTATACTAGCAAACACTCAGTGTACCTAGTGGCATCCTAAACATGGCTATTGGACTTTTGTCTAGTCACACTAGTGCAAAGACATTTGCAGCACGTCTGTCTGCATTGCACACTCCAACTCATTATAACTAAGCCATTATACTAGCAAACACTCAGTGTACCTAGTGGCATCCTAAACGTGGCTATTGGACTTTTGTCTAGTCCCACTAGTGCAAAGATATTTGCAGCACGTCTGCCTGCATTGCACACTCCAACTCATAACTAAGCCATTATACTAGCAAACACTCAGTGTACCTAGTGGCATCCTAAACGTGGCTATTGGACTTTTGTCTAGTCCCACTAGTGCAAAGACATTTGCAGCACGTCTGCCTGCATTGCACACTCCAACTCATTATAACTAAGCCATTATACTAGCAAACACTCAGTGTACCTAGTGGCATCCTAAACGTGGCTATTGGACTTTTGTCTAGTCCCACTAGTGCAAAGATATTTGCAGCACGTCTGCCTGCATTGCACACTCCAACTCATTATAACTAAGCCATTATACTAGCAAACACTCAGTGTACCTAGTGGCATCCTAAACGTGGCTATTGGACTTTTGTCTAGTCCCACTGGTGCAAAGACATTTGCAGCACGTCTGCCTGCATTGCACACTCCAACTCATAGTTACTAATCCATTATTCTAGTAATTTGTGCTGCCAGTTTAAGGGCCGTAGTTGCATTGTCAGGGATATTTATTTTTTATTATTCTGCTGTTAATAAAGCTAGACCACCGCTGCAATCTACACCACCTCTCAATTTTTACTACCACATTTTCAGTGCACAATCTTGTCGCAATCAACATGAGTGGCAAAATGACAGATGCTGGTGGAAAGGGGAAGAGGCGTGGTGGAAAAGGAAAAAAAGGTTTTGTCTGTGGGGAAGGTGGCAAAGCTCCATTATCATCTGCTGAAGATAGACCATCTACCAGCAAAAGTAAGATGTCTACTACTTACCGTGGACAATCCGATGTGCTCCCTTTTTTACGGACACGAACAACAGGAACAAAGGTAGATGATGGCCAAAAAAGGAAAATGCTTGAATGGATCTCAAGTGGTCCAACAAGTGCCCTCTCAGCCACTTCAAGTACCGCATCCAAAAAACAGCAGTCCTCTGAGTTATCATCCCAATCAAACTTCCTTTCTCCCAGCTCTGAAGTCTCCATCAGCCCTGCACAGTATGGTGGAACTGAGATGGCTGAGTCTGCAGAGCTGTTCAGTCACACTATAGCCTGGGAATCAGAGGTCTGCTCCCAAGCTACAGTGAGTACAGAACATGAAATGGTCTGCAGTGATGCCCAGAACCTTTGTGACTCTGATTCAGGCCTTGAGGACCAAGTTTCTGAGCATAATGTTGACCCTTTGTCACAAACTGTAACACCTGTGGTTATAGACAATGAGGAACATACTGATGAAGATGAGACGCAGATACCCGATTGGGATGACAACTTAAATATTCGGTCAGGGCAAGAAGAGGCTCGGTCTGAGGGGGAGGGGAGTGCAAACACAACAATTGATGATGAAGTTCTAGATCCCACCTACTGTCAACCCACAGTCAGGCACTCGAGGAGGTCAACAGAGGTGGTGGAGGAGGATGCAACTGATGACGAAGTTACCTTGCGCCTTCCTGGACAGAGTCGGAGTACTGGTAGCACGTCTACAACTGCATCCTCAGCCACCACTCTGCCTCTGAGCACTAGTCGGGGTGGATCAACAGGTCGCATGCCCTCTAAGCCTTGCCTAGCCTGGTCCTTTTTTGACATAGCAAAAGATCGCCCAAATTATGTGATCTGTAAAATTTGTCATGGTTCTATTAGTAGAGGTCAAAACCTCAGCAGTTTGACAACTTCTTCCATGAATCGTCACATGAATAAATATCATATGTCCCGGTGGGAAGCTCACCTTGCTGCAATGCGGCCTAGCGGAGCGAACCAACCACCGCCTGCCCCTTCCAGTGCATCCGCGCGCTCTTCATCTTCTAGGACTGTGGGGACAGCTGTCACACCTGTTTTTCCACGCACAACTTCCACCACTGTAACCGCAACAGGCACTTTGCTTGGTAGGTCGTCAGTTGGTTTGGAAGGGGAAACAAGTGAGTGTGTACAGCTCTCTCAGACATCGATAGCACCAACGTTGGATGAAGGCAACATCATGTCTCCGCCTGCACTTTCCTCACAAACCTGCATTTTTCCAGGGACACCCTACTCAACACCGTCTACACACAGCAGCCAGATCTCTGTCCCTCAGATGTCAAATAAAAGGCCACTTCCTGCGACCCATGACAAAGCTAAGAGGTTGACTCTATCCCTCTGTAAGCTCTTGGCTACCGAAATGCTGCCTTTCCGCCTGGTGGACACACAGGATTTTAGAGACCTTATGTCTGTCGCTGTGCCCCAGTACCAGATGCCTAGTCGCCACTACTTCTCTAAGAAAGGTGTGCCCGCGCTACACCAGCATGTCGCACACAACATCACCGCTTCCTTGAGAAACTCTGTGTGTGAACGGGTGCATTTCACCACCGATACTTGGACCAGTAAGCATGGACAGGGACGTTACATGTCGCTGACTGGGCACTGGGTAACTATGGTGATAGATGTTGAAGGGTCTGCTGCACAAGACTTGCCGTCCCCATGACTTGTGTGTCAATCCTCTGTCTGTCCAAGTTCCGCCACTGCTTCTGCCTCCTCCACCTCATCTGGGTCCTCCACCTCCACCCCAAGCCTGCCTGGTCAGGCCACCAGCGTTCTCACTGCGCAGAAGGAATCACGCACGCCTCATTACTATGCTGGCAGCAGAGCGCAAGGGCATCAGGCGGTCTTTAGCTTGACATGTCTTGGGAATAAGAGTCACACAGCTGAGGAGTTGTGGTCAGCTCTGCGCTCCGAGTTTAATAAATGGTTGTCTCCGCTCAACCTGCAGCCTGGTAAGGCCGTGTGCGACAATGCTGCAAACCTGGGTGCGGCCCTTCGCCTGGGCAAGGTGACACACGTGCCTTGTATGGCTCACGTGTTGAACCTTGTTGTCCAGCAATTTTTAACACACTATCCCGGCCTAGATGGCCTTCTGAACAGGGCACGAAAACTGTCTGCTCACTTCCGCCGTTCAAGCGCCGCAGCTGAGCGACTTGCATCGCTCCAGAAGTCTTTCGGCCTGCCGGTTCATCTGAAATGCGATGTGGCGACACGCTGGAATTCAACTCTCCACATGTTACAGCGACTGTGGCAGCACCGCCGAGCCCTGGTGCAATACGTCATGACGTATAGCCTGGGCCAACGAGATGCAGAGGTGGAGCAGATCACCCTGATGGAGTGGTCTCAGATCAAGGACCTATGCACCCTTCTGCACAGTTTCGACATGGCGACAAATATGTTTAGCGCTGACAATGCCATTATCAGCATGACAATTCCAGTCATTTACATGCTGGAGCACACGCTAAACACTATTCGGAGTCAGGGGGTGGGACAACAGGAAGGGGAGGAACTACAGGAGGATTCATATGCGCAAGGGACAACAACATTACCAAGGTCCAGACGTTCATCATCACCAACGCGGCAGGCATGGGACCATGGGGGACAGGGATCAACAAGGGCACATGGTAGCAGGCTAAATGTTGAGGAAGGTGCAGGACAACATGAAGAAATGGAGGACGAGCTGTCCATGGACATGGAAGACTCAGCGGATGAGGGAGACCTTGGTCAAATTTCTGTTGAAAGAGGTTGGGGGGAGATGTCAGAGGAAGAAAGAACGGTTAGCACCTCTATGCCACAAACACAGCGTGGACTTGGTCCGCATGGCTGTGCAAGACACATGAGTGCCTTCTTGTTGCACTACCTCCAACATGACCCTCGTATTGTCAAAATTAGAAGTGATGATGACTACTGGATTGCCACACTATTAGATCCCCGGTACAAGTCCAAATTTTGTGACATAATTCCAGCCATAGAAAGGGACGCACGTATGCAGGAGTATCAGCAGAAGCTGTTACTCGATCTTAGCTCGGCTTTTCCACCAAACAACCATGCAGGTGCAGGGAGTGATTCTCCCAGTTGTAACTTGCCAAACATGGGACGGTCTCGTCATCTTCAACAGTCTACTCGTACCAGTAGGACCGTATCTGGTGCTGGTAACAGCAATTTTATGGAATCTTTTCATAATTTTTTTAGACCCTCCTTTGCAAGGCCACCAGAGACAACAAGTCTGACACATAGTCAACGGCTGGAGAGGATGATACAGGAGTATCTCCAAATGAACATCGATGCCATGACTTTGCAAATGGAGCCTTGCTCATTTTGGGCTTCAAATCTAGAAAAATGGCCAGAGCTCTCCACTTACGCCTTGGAGATTTTGTCGTGTCCAGCTGCCAGCGTTGTCTCTGAACGTGTCTTCAGTGCTGCTGGGTGTGTGCTGACAGATAAGCGCACGCGTCTGTCCAGTGACAATGTGGACAGACTGACGTTCATCAAAATGAACAAGTCATGGATCCAGAAGGAATTTACTACCCCTGTGTCATCCTGGGGAGAGTAAATGCTTGTGGATTTGGAATGTGCTTGATGCAAATCAAAACATCCTGTTTGCAACTAGGGCACAAGTGCTGCCACTGAAAGGGGTGGGTGTGTGTGGGGCCCAATTTTTGGAAAAAAGGGAGACTCCGCTTGGAGTAACCCTTGCTTGCTGTGTTTTTTAAAAGGAGCCAAGATGAACAAGTCATGGTTCAGCAAAGACTTTTACCTACCCCGGTGTCATCCTGGGGACGGTTAAGAATGGCGTATTTTTGAATGTGCTCGATGCAAATCTAGCTGTGAAGTGTACAACTGGGGCACAACTGCTGCCACTGAAGGGGTGGGTGTGTGTGGGGCCCAATTTTTGGAAAAAAGGGAGACTCCGCTTGGAGTAACCCTTGCTTGATGTGTTTTTTAGAAGGAGCCAAGATGAACAGAGCTGGGATCAGGAAAGACTTTGCTACCTACCCCGGTGTCATCCTGGGGATGGTTAATTATGGCGTATTTTTGAATGTGCTTGATGCAAATCTAGCTGTGAAGTGTACAACTGGGGCACAACTGCTGCCACTGAAGGGGTGGGTGTGTGTGGGGCCCAATTTTTGGAAAAAAGGGAGACTCCGCTTGGAGTAACCCTTGCTTGCTGTGTTTTTTAAAAGGAGCCAAGATGAACAAGTCATGGTTCAGCAAAGACTTTTACCTACCCCGGTGTCATCCTGGGGACGGTTAATTATGGCGTATTTTTGAATGTGCTTGATGCAAATCTAGCTGTGAAGTGTACAACTGGGGCACAACTGCTGCCACTGAAGGGGTGGGTGTGTGTGGGGCCCAATTTTTGGAAAAAAGGGAGACTCCGCTTGGAGTAACCCTTGCTTGATGTGTTTTTTAAAAGGAGCCAAGATGAACAGAGCTGGGATCAGGAAAGACTTTGCTACCTACCCCGGTGTCATCCTGGGGACGGTTAATTATGGCGTATTTTTGAATGTGCTCGATGCAAATCTAGCTGTGAAGTGTACAACTAGGGCACAACTGCTGCCACTGAAGGGGTGGGTGTGTGTGGGGCCCAATTTTTGGAAAAAAGGGAGACTCCGCTTGGAGTAACCCTTGCTTGCTGTGTTTTTTAAAAGGAGCCAAGATGAACAAGTCATGGTTCAGCAAAGACTTTTACCTACCCCGGTGTCATCCTGGGGACGGTTAATTATGGCGTATTTTTGAATGTGCTCGATGCAAATCTAGCTGTGAAGTGTACAACTGGGGCACAACTGCTGCCACTGAAGGGGTGGGTGTGTGTGGGGCCCAATTTTTGGAAAAAAGGGAGACTCCGCTTGGAGTAACCCTTGCTTGCTGTGTTTTTTAAAAGGAGCCAAGATGAACAAGTCATGGTTCAGCAAAGACTTTTACCTATTCCGGTGTCATCCTGGGGACGGTTAAGAATGGCGTATTTTTGAATGTGCTCGATGCAAATCTAGCTGTGAAGTGTACAACTGGGGCACAACTGCTGCCACTGAAGGGGTGGGTGTGTGTGGGGCTCAATTTTTGGAAAAAAGGGAGACTCCGCTTGGAGTAACCCTTGCTTGATGTGTTTTTTAAAAGGAGCCAAGATGAACAGAGCTGGGATCAGGAAAGACTTTGCTAACTACCCCGGTGTCATCCTGGGGACGGTTAATTATGGCGTATTTTTGAATGTGCTTGATGCAAATCTAGCTGTGAAGTGTACAACTGGGGCACAAGTGCTGCCACTGAAGGGGTGAGTGTCTGTGTGGCCCAATTTTTGGAAAAAAGGGAGACTCCGCTTGGAGTCACCTTGCGGTGTTTTACATGATTTTAGAAGGGCGTGCCATGCCTATATCTGTGTCTTCTCTTTTTCCCTGTCCTGCTCTTTTGTTTTCGCATGAGTATATGTCCTTGTCACTTTCCCATGTGTTTGTGTTGTGTTGTGAGTTGTTTGTCACCTTTTGGACACCTTTGAGGGTGTTTTCTAGGTGTTTTTTATGTGTTTGTGAATGCCTGCCATTGTTTCCTATGCGGTTCGAGTTCGGTTCGTCGAACGTTCGACGAACCGAACTCGAACGGGGCCTCCGTTCGGCGAACCGACCTCGAGCCGAACCGGGACCGGTTCACTCATCTCTATTCAGCAGTTCTCTGAGCTGGCTGTCAAGCTGATTGTTGGTTCAAAGAAGATGTAGTTCACTAGTTCACAGCAAGCAATTGTATTTGTGTGGGATGGGTGCAAACACAGAATGGAGAGCAAGGGGGGAGGATTTGAGGACATAGTATGGGGAGCAAGGAGGGCTGATGTGTGCAGACACAGTATGGGGAGCGAGGGAGGGGAGAAATGTAAGGACACAGTATGGGGAGCAAGTGAGGAGAGAAGTTTAAGGACACAGTATCCAAGGGGATAGGATGGGTGCGGACATGGTATAGGGAGCGAGGGGAGATTTGAAGACACAGTATGGGGAGAGAAAGGAGGATGAGAGAAAGGAGGAGACAGTATAGTGACCATTGGTATAAATATATGAGGAGATATTATGGTTAGCAGGGGGGATGTGTGAGAAGACTGCTTGAAGGAGGGGGGAAATTATGTGAAGAGACTATTGATGGGAATAGTGTGAAGAGAGAGTATAAGGGGACAAAAGTATAAAGGGGACAGTGTGAGGACACAGCAAGGATGAGACAGTATGTTGAGGAGGAGGAGTGTCAATGAGGGGGCACAGTATAGAGACTCTGCAGCATCGGGGGACACAGTGTGAGAGGGCTGGTGAAGAGGAGGCACAGTATGGAGAGGGCAGTGTGGAGGGCATAAACCATAAGAGAAATAGTGTGTGGGTCATATTTTGTGCAGAGAGCACAGAGAGGGGCAATGATATATTTATTCAAGAGAATTACAGTGACACTGTTGTTTTTAAGGGCATCATGTTGGGGTGTGCTGGAGAAGACCAGAGAACATGGAAATCTGTAGTGATGAGCTGTGGATGTCAAAAGGCATCATGGTATCTGGACAAGATGAAGAAAAGAAAGAGAATGACTCAGATCAGAGAAGATCTAATCTATTAGGTACCTGGATATAAATGTTTATTTGTGATACTGACTAATTCTCATCAATACTGTGGTTCCTGTATGGTCTGCAATCTAATGATTGATAGTAACTGCCGATATCTCTTTACCAGTGTTAAGGACATACTGAAAGTTGTAGGTTCATGTGATACAAATGTATATGGAGCTGACCTGACATTACAATTGATGTACCATGTACTAATGGTGGTTCTATTGTTCAATTCATGTACTGAAGAGGGTTCTGGAAATGTATTCATGTACTAAAGGTGGTTCTTGTGATATATTTTTTGTACTTATGGTGGTCCCAGTGATATATTCATGTACTGATGGTGATTATTGCGATGTATTTCTTTGTTGATGATGGTTGTGATCTTGTGTTTCTGTACTGATAGTGGGTACTGGTGATGCATTTCTGTACTGGTGGTGGTTCTCTTGATGTAGTTTTGTACTGCTGGTGGTTCTGGTGATATATTTCTGTACGGCTGGTGGTTCTGGTGATGAATTTCTTTACTACTGGTGGTTCTGGTGATGTATTCTTGTGCTGTAATTGGTTCTGATTCTGTACACAGGTAACAATCTATAACTTTTAAGATTATGTAATACATGGTTATGCTAATAAAGGGTTGTTCTGGCTGACAAGTTAAGGGTTACTATGTTTTTGTTTATTTATGTTTGGAGCATAAAAGAGGTTATCTAAGTATATGATGAAATCTTGAAGTTACTCTATGTGACTGCAGACCTCTGAATTCTCCCAGCATGCTGTAAAGATTCTCTGGCACCTGCAGTGAGAGTGAAAGGTCACAAACCAATTTGCATACATGCCGACTAGACATGCGTGGCCTCACTCAATACAAGTTGAATGAGGCTAGACAAAATATGGCCGAAAGTATGTAAATCACGTACTTGTCCTCACATGACTGTCCACTCTTGCCACCGACATGGGGGAGCCCAAAAAGTATGACCTCTGGGTCACCTGACTATGGGAAGCCTCAGTGATCATGACTGCAGCATGATCACTGAAACTTCTGACAGTGCAGCTCTGACAGTTGCACTGTACTGCAATGATCGATCATTGCAGTTCAGTGCAGCTGGGATAAGATCAGTTGAAAGTTAGTGTCCCATATAGGGACTAAGTAAAAACGATTTTAAAAAAATGTAAAAGTATAAAAAAAATCAGAACATAAAGACCAAAAAAAATTCCAATAAATAGTTATATTTGTGTAAAAAAAAAATAAACCAAAAAAGTGCACGTTTAGTATCGCCACATCCATCACAACAATTCCTGAATTGCTATTTTTTTCTTGATTCTGTTGCACAAAAAGTGGAAGAGAAAGTGATCAAAAATATTGCGTGGCCCAAAATGGCATTAATAAAAACTCAAACTCATCCTGTAAAAACAAGCCCTCACATTACTCTGTTGGCAGAAAAATAAAAAACTAAAGCCTTCAAAATTCAGTAATGCAAAAAACCTTTTTTTTGTATAAAAAACGTTTTTATTATGTTAGTTGCAAAACCTGAAAAAACTATATAAATTTTGTATCGCTGTAATCATACTGACCAGAGGAATGAAGCCACCTAATCACTTATACTGGTGTATGGTGTAAAAAAAATAATAAAATAAAACCAATTCTTCAACTTGATTTGTTCATTCTCCCATCCAAAGATCGCAGTATGGTGCGGCTGATATTTATCCTGCGCTCTATACTAAGCACTTACACTGGGGATTACGTGTAAGGCTGCGTGCCCGTGATCAGGAATAGCAGTGTTTAGAACACAGTGTTTTTTTGCTGCATCCAAAATGCTGTGGTGTGCAGTACAAGCACAGTGGATGGGATTTATAGAAATCTCATGCCCACTGTGCTTCTTTTCTCTGCAGTGTAAACTGAAATGTGAGGTGGCTTTCTGAGCTGCAGCATTTCAATTTATGCTTGCAGAGATGTGAATGTTCTCCCTGGGGAGAACAGAGCAAAAGTCTGCAGTGCCCTGAACCCTGATCGTGGGCACAGACATTGCGTTCTCCTGAGGAGAACACTTGCGTCTTCGCAGAAGAAGACACGTTGCGTCCTGGATGCAGCATGTGCAGATTGTGGGTACATACCATAATCTCTAAAAAACGTCATTCAGACAAAATTCCCAAAGGAAAATTCCCGGTAATGAGGCAGAGGGAGTTACTTTGAACTCCCGCCTGGCCTGTGGTGCAGCTGTGTCTGTCTTTCTTTGCGCCTTTTTTGATGTGCACAAAACTGTGGTCATTCAACATCCTTTGAAAAGATGGACACCACTGAATAGAGGTCAAACAGAGTCTGAAGTAACTCTGCTGCCTCATTAGGGAATGGATCCCTTGCAGGTTTCACCTGAATCATATATTTCGGAGATGTAGATGGAAACCCCAAAGTTATTGTCTACTCCAGATTCTCTCATCTCTGGGTATCACAGAATTGGCTCTATCTTGGATCTCTTCATACCTAACAGACCGGACATTCAGCGTCTCCCACTCTCACTCCACTTTCTCATCTAGCCCCCTATCTGTTGGTGTTCCCCAAGGTTCTGTTCTTGGACCCCTCCTCTTTTCCATCTACACCTTCGGACTGGGACATAGAGTCCCATGACTTTCAGTATAACCTCTATGCTGATGATATGCAGATCTACCTCTCTGGACCTGACATCTCCTCCCTACTAACCAAAATCCCACAATTTCTCTCTACTATTTCATCCTTTTTCTCTGCGCGATTTCTAAAGCTTAACATGGACAAAACTGAATTCATTATCTTTCCTCCTCCTCACTCAACCCCTCCTTGAAGCTTATCCATCAAATTTGATGGCTGCTCACTCTCCTCAGTCTTGCAAGCTCATTGCCTCGGAGTAACCCTCGACTCTGCTCTAGCCTTCAAGCCACACATCCAAACCCTCTTCACTTCCTGACAACTACAAAACAAAAATATCTCCCGGATTCATGCATTCATTAACCAGGAATCAGCAAAAACACTAATGCATGTCCTCATTATCTCCTGTCTCGACTACTGGAACCTCCTGCTCTCTGGCCTCCCTTCTAACACTCTTTCACCCCTCCAATCTATCCTAAACTCTGTGGCCTGACTAATCCACCTCTCCCCCTGCTATTACCCGGCTCGCTACTCTGTCAATCCCTTCACTGGCTTCCCATTGCCCAAAGACTCCAGTTCAAAACATTAACCATGACATACAAAGCCATCTGCAACCTGTCTACTTCATACATCTGTGACCTAGTCTCTCGGTATCTACACGCATGAACCTCATATCTTCACAAGATCTCCTTCTCCACTCCTCTGTTGTCTCCCACAATCGCATACAAGATTTCTCCTGTGCCTCCCCCATACTCTGGAACACTCTACCCCAGCATATCAGACTCTCAGCTACCATGAAAAGCTTCAAAAGGAATCTGAAGACCCACTTCTTCCGAAAAGCCTACACCTTACAATAACCCTCTGACTAGCACACCACTGCAAAACCAGCTCTATCCTCACCTACTGTATTCTCACCCATCCCCTGTAGACTGTGAGCCCTCACGGACAGGGTCCTCTCTCCTCCTATAGCAGTCTATGCCTTGTATTGTTCATGATTATTGTACTTGATTTTATGTATACCCTTTTCACTTGTAAAGAGTCATGGAATAAATGGCGCTATAATAATAAATAATAAGAATAATAGCTCAACATAAAGCACAGGATAAATGTGAACTGATCCAAACTGTTCTGTACCAAAATCAGCACCAAATATCATTCAACTCAACCCACAAAAACACAAGTCCCGGTCTATCATCGGTTAGTGGAAATATAGGGGGCTTCCACACTACTTCCACACTACACAAAAACTCTGGAAAAACGCTATGGCTCCCCTTCTCAAAAAAAGAAATCAAACAAAATCTGCGCTCCCATATCCAAATGCTCCCTTCTCTTCTGAGCCCCACAATGTGCCTACTGCCTAAACCAAGTTAGAGTCCACATGTCTGGCAATGTTGCAGTGAGGTTAGTCCGCTTAAGCTGCGGGGTGTAGATTTCCAGACGCACGATCTGGGCACAATGTACAGGCTCTACAAAGTACTGGGCACGACATGGACTTATTTGCAATTTTCAATTCTGCAACATTCACTGCGTTTGACACCATTGGTGTTTTCCAGAGCCTACGTCATCACTACACGTGTAGATGAATTCCCAGAGGGGTGTATTTAGAAAATGTGGTCACTTGAGGGAATTTCTTCTGTTTTGGCACTTAGGGGCTCTCCAAATGGTGTCTGCAAACTATTCTTAGAAAATCTGTGCTCCAAAAATCAAATGGCGCTCCTTCCCTCCCGAGTCCCGAGGTGCGGCCAAACAGTACTTTACAGTCACATGTGGGGTATTCGACACTGAGGAGAAATTGTGTAACACATTATAAGGCCTTTCTTACCTTTTCCCCTTGAGAAAATTGAATATCTGGGGTTAAACAACATTTTAGTGGTGAAATTTAATTATTATTTTTTCACCACACAATAGTATAACATTTTGTGTCACACCTGTAGTGTCAATATGCTCATTGCACTTTTGAATGAATCTATTAAGTACAGTTTGTAAAATGGGATCACTTGTGAAGGGTTTCTGCTGTTCTGGCACCTCAAAGATTTAGATAAATTCCTTGAGAGGTTTAGTTTCCAAAATGGGGTCACTTGTGGTGGAGCTCCACTATTTAGGTACATCAGGGGCTCTCCAAATGCAATATGGCATCTGCTAATGATTCCAGTCAATTTTGCGTTCAAAAAGTCAAATGGCACTCATTTCCTTTCAAGCCCTGCCGTGCGCCCAAACAATTGATTTCCACCACATTTGAGGTATCAGTGTACTCAGGGGAAATTGCACAACAAATTGTATTGTGCATTTCCTCATGTTACCCTAAAATAAAAGATTTGGGGTTAAAGCAACAATTTTGTGGTAAAAATGTATTTTTTATTTTCAAGGCTCAATGTCATAAAATTCTGTGAAGCACCTGGGGATTCAAGGGGCTCACTCAACATATAGATAAATTCCTTGAGAGGTCTAGTTTTAGAAAATACGGCCACTTGTGGAGGAGCTCCACTATTTGGTGCTCCTTCTCTTCCGAGTAGAGATGAGCGAACCGGCCGTGGTTCGGCTCGAGTTCGGTTCGTCGAACGGAGGTCCCGTTCGAGTTCGGTTCGGCGAACGTTCGACGAACCACTCGAACCGCATAGGAAACAATGGCAGGCAATCACAAACACATAAAAACACCTAGAAAACACCCTCAAAGGTGCTCAAAAGGTGACAAACAACTCACAACACAACACAAACACATGGGAAAGTGACAAGGACATATACTCATGCGAAAACAAAGGAGCTGGACAAGGAAAAAGAGGAGGAGACACAGATATGAGTATATGCAAGGGAACGTCGATGCCATTACTGTGCAACTTGAGCCCTGCTCATTTTAGGCTTCCAATCTGGATAATGTCACGCTCCCCGGCTCCCCTGCTAGGCTCCCGGGCTCCCCTGCCATGCTCCCCGGCTCCCCTGCCTTGCTTACCGGCTCCCCTGCCACGCTTCCCCGCTCTCAGGTAGCGCTCCGCCGCTCCCGTGCCAGGCTTCCCGGTCCCCCGCTCCACAGCCTTCCTGCTCCATCGCCTGCGGTCCCCAGGCAGCCCGGTCCCCGCTCCCGGCGCCCGTCGGCAACTCGGCCCCAGCCCGGCTCTCCTGCCTCCTGTTCACCGCTCCCTGCTCTGGCTTCTGGCACCCGGGCCTCGCGCATGCGCATTAGGATGCGCGCACGGTCATTGACCCTCTCTTAAAGGGCCAGTGTCCTCCAACAGGATATTGAAGAATCGGGTACAGGGTATATAGGGGAATCCTTTCCAAGTGGGCGGGGCCTGTTCTTCGTGTTTTGCTAAGCTAGGAGTCAGGTCTCCTTGTGTCTTGCGGTATACTTACCTATCTCTCTCCTAGAGCCGCTCCTGCCTCGCCATCCGGTCCTGACGATTCCCGAACCCCGAACGGTGACTGTCCGCCATCCCGTCAGTCCATACCATCTCTGATCCCTGTGGTGACCCGTCTTCTCGCTCCGTCGGTTCCGGACTCTGCCTGACAACATCTCGGCCTCCGAACCTGAGCTCCGTAATCCGGACTACCTTCGGTGACTCCGTGGTCCCAGGGACTTCTACACTCCACTCCTTTGAATGGACTGTCCTGCTACCTGTAGTGCTCCGGCTACCGGACCCCTTGCCTTCAGTGAGGTGTTCGGCCCAGTGGATCCACCTCCTGGGTCTGCCCGTCCACCTGGCCCTAACAGTAAGAACAGGCCATGGATCCCGCCGAAGCACTAGCGGCCCAGCTGGGCAACTTGCAGCAGGAACTCGGACGTCAGCGCGAGACTCAGTCCCGCATGCTGGCCTTCATGACCTCAGTGGATACTCGCCTGCACACGCTGCAAGCATCTGCCACGTCCCTGGCATCTCAGGTTACCACTGCACAGTCCACGGTCACGGTTCCCGTGGCGGCTCCCTCGGAAGCATCTAAACTTTGCTTGGCCTCTCCACCCCGATATGCCGGAGATCCCAAGACCTGCAGAGGATTCTTAAACCAGTGCTCCCTCCATTTCAAGCTGCTTCCGCACCTGTTTGCCTCCGACCAAGCCAAGGTGGCGTTTGTGATGTCCCATCTAGAGGGTGAGGCACTGGCCTGGATGAACCCCTTGTGGGAAAAGGAGGACCCTGTAACCACTAACATCCAGGACTTCCTGCAGGCGTTTAGAACCACCTTCGACGAACCCGGCCGTGCCGCCACATCCGCCTCATCACTCCTCAGGCTACGTCAGGGGACCATGACGGTGGGGCAGTATGACATCCGCTTCCGCACTTTGGCCTCAGAATTGGGCTGGAACAATGAAGCCCTCACCGCCGCCTTCTGGGAAGGACTCTCCAGTCGTATTAAGGACGAGCTGGCAGGCCGCGATGTTCCTTCTACTCTGGATGCCCTGATCGCACTAGCCACCCGCGTGGACCTCAGATTCCAGGAACGATCCAAAGAGGTGTCCCGTGAGAGACGTCCGATACGGCATTCCTCTCCTCCGCAGAAGCCCGCTGTACTTCAGTCAACGTCGTCTGGTGTCTCTGTCCACGAGCCCATGCAGATTGACCGTTTGCGGCAGTCCGAACAACGCCGAGCATAACGGCTCGCCAAGGGCCTCTGCTTCTACTGCGGAGAGGGCACACACCTTCTACGCTCCTGTCCAGAGAGGCCGGGAAACTCCAAAGCCTAGGGTTGGTAGGAGAGGCCACCCTAGGTGCTGGGACTCTCTCAGACCCGGTTACGTGGACTGTTCAAGTGAAAACGGGAGAGACGCGGTTCACGGCCGAGGCGTACCTCGATTCCGGGGCAGCAGGCAATTTCATCCAGCAGGCCACGGTGGACAAGTACCAGGTGCCTGTTACTCCACTCGACAAACCCCTTGTGATTGCCTCTGTAGATGGGAGACCCATCTCTGACACCATCTCGTGGATCACCAAGCCGGTGGAACTACATATCGGTGCCGTGCACACCGAGAACATCGCTCTCTACATCCTCCCACACATGTCTCATCAAATCCTGCTGGGACTCCCCTGGTTACGGACACACGAACCGTCAGTCAGCTGGGGTACTGGTGAAATCACCCGATGGGGCTCTTCTTGCCACGAGAACTGTCTGAAGACTATACAGCCCATCCGACGACCTCCGGTTCCGGAGTCCCTACCGGGACTGCCCTCGGCCTATTGGTCCTTCGCGAACGTCTTTGATAAAAAGGAGTCAGAGGTACTGCCGCCACATCGTCCTTACGACTGTGCCATCGACCTACTCCCGGGAACTACACCACCTCGAGGACGGATATATCCGCTGTCTCCTGCCGAAACAAGGGCCATGTCTACCTACATCACAGAGAACCTGGCAAGGGGATTCATTCGGAGATCCTCCTCTCCTGCTGGAGCAGGCTTCTTCTTCGTTAAGAAGAAAGAGGGCGACCTATGCCCATGCATTGACTACCGGGGATTGAACCAAATCACCGTGAAAAATAAATACCCCCTGCTGCTCATCCCCGAATTGTTTGATCGGCTTAGAGGAGCTCATGTGTTTACCAAGTTGGATCTTCGGGGTGCCTACAACCTGGTCCGCATCCGCTCTGGGGACGAATGGAAGACCGCATTCAATACTCGCGATGGGCACTATGAATACTGTGTGATGCCCTTCGGCCTGTGTAACGCACCAGCAGTCTTTCAGGAATTGGTGAACGACGTGTTCCGGGACCTTCTCTATGTCTGTGTGGTGGTATATCTCGATGATATCCTGGTCTTTTCTCCGGACCTCCAGACCCACAGAGAGAAGGTGCAGCTGGTACTACAAAGACTGAGGGAGAATCGTCTGTACGCCAAGAACGAGAAGTGTGTCTTCGAGCAGTCTTCTCTTCCATTCCTGGGTTACGTAATCTCCGATACCGGTCTGCAGATGGACCCGGAGAAGGTCTCTTCCATTCTCAACTGGCCCCCTCCTTCCGGACTGAAGGCAATCCAACGCTTTCTGGGATTCGCAAACTATTACCGTCAGTTCATCCCTCACTTCTCTGCTCTGACTGCACCTCTCTCCGCCTTGACCAAGAAGGGGGCTAATCCAAAGGACTGGTCACCTGCGGCCGACGCCGCGTTTGGCTCCCTGAAACAGGCATTTGCTTCCTCCCCTGTGCTCCACCGTCCTGAGTTAAACCGACAGTTCACCTTGGAGGTGGATGCCTCCTCCTCGGGAGCCGGAGCAGTGCTCATGCAGAAGTCCTCCTCCGGGAAGATGGTTACTTGCGGTTTCTACTCCAAGAGCTTCTCAGCGCCTGAACGCAACTACACCAGCGGTGACCGAGAGCTATTAGCAGTCAAACTGACTCTGGAGGAATGGCGCTACCTTCTGGAGGGAGCAGTGTACCCCGTGATCATTTACACGGACCACAAGAACCTGGAATACATGCGGTCCGCTCAGCGACTGAACCCACGGCAAGCCAGGTGGTCTTTGTTCTTTGCCAGGTTCGAGTTTCAGTTCCATTTTCGACCCGCGGACAAGAATGTACGAGCAGATGCCTTGTCCAGGTCGTTCATGCCCATGGAGCAGGAGGAGGAGACATCCCAGCCCATCATCTGCCCGAGTAAAATCATTCCGGTGGCTCCTGTCACTCTGGCCCAGATACCGCCCGGGAAGACCTATGTCTCTGAGACTGACAGGCAAAAAGTGTTGCACTGGGGCCATGCCTCGAAAATAGCCGGCCATGCTGGTCAGAAGAAAACATGGAGTACAATTGTACGTCACTACTGGTGGCCATCCCTTCGCACGGACGTCGCTTCTTTTGTCTCAGCCTGCTCCTCTTGTGCCAGGAACAAGACGCCCAAACACCTGCCATATGGCCGTCTTCTGCCTCTGCCTATACCCTCTGTTCCGTGGCAACACATTGCAATGGACTTTATTACGGACTTGCCCCTGTCCTCCGGACACACAGTCATATGGGTCGTGGTGGATCGGTTCTCCAAAATGGCTAATTTCGTCCCTATGGCTGGACTGCCCTCTGCCCAGGAACTCGCTGACGCCTATGTACAACACATCTTCCGGTTGCATGGCTTTCCATCACACATTGTGTCTGACAGAGGCACTCAGTTTACCTCCCGCTTCTGGAGGGCTCTCTGCAAACATCTGGGAGTGACTCTGGACTTTTCTTCAGCCTACCATCCTCAGTCGAATGGCCAAGTGGAACGAGTCAATCAGATCTTGACCTCCTTCTTACGTCACTACGTCAACGCCCATCACGACGACTGGTCCACGCTTCTTCCTTGGGCTGAATTCTCCCATAACCACCACGTCAGTGAGTCCTCCTCCAGCTCTCCCTTCCATGTCGTTTACGGACTTCAGCCTTCCGTCCCATTACCTGTATCCTCTTCCTCGGATGTCCCTGCTGCTGATGCTGTAGTCCGTGACTTTGCAACAATTTGGGACTCTGTCAAGGCGTCCCTTGGACGTGCTTCCCTGCGGATGAAGAGACACGTAGACAAGAGGCGTCTGGATCCTCCGTGTTTCTCTCCAGGAGATCTGGTCTGGCTTGCTTCCAAGTACGTCCGATTGAAGCTACCATCATACAAGCTGGGCCCTCGCTACATCGGGCCGTTTAAAGTCCTCAGCAAAATGAATGAGGTCTTCTACAAGCTGCAGCTCCCGGCCACGATGAGAATACCCAACTCCTTCCACGTCTCCCTGCTCAAGCCGGTTGTCCTTGGTTCCTTCTCCGCTGCTGCCAGTTCTGCTCCTCCTCCTATTGCTGATGATGACATCTATGCAGTAAGGGATATCGTGGCCATGAAAACCGTACGGGGCCGACAGTTCTTCCTGGTGGACTGGGCAGGGTATGGTCCTGAAGATAGGTCCTGGGAACCCCGGGAGAATGTGGGTACTCCTCTGATACGTGCCTTCCTGTCCCGGTTGCGAGGAGGGGGGCGTGGGGGAGGGGGTTCTGTCACGCTCCCCGGCTCCCCTGCTAGGCTCCCCGGCTCCCCTGCCTTGCTTACCGGCTCCCCTGCCACGCTTCCCCGCTCTCAGGTCGCGCTCCGCCGCTCCCGTGCCAGGCTTCCCGGTCCCCCGCTCCACAGCCTTCCTGCTCCATCGCCTGCGGTCCCCAGGCAGCCCGGTCCCCGCTCCTGGCGCCCGTCGGCAACTCGGCCCCAGCCCGGCTCTCCTGCCTCCTGTTCACCGCTCCCTGCTCTGGCTTCTGGCACCCGGGCCTCGCACATGCGCATTAGGGTGCGCGCGCGGTCATTGACCCTCTCTTAAAGGGCCAGTGTCCTCCAACAGGATATTGAAGAATCAGGTACAGGGTATATAGGGGAATCCTTTCCAAGTGGGCGGGGCCTGTTCTTCGTGTTTTGCTAAGCTAGGAGTCAGGTCTCCTTGTGTCTTGCGGTATACTTACCTATCTCTCTCCTAGAGCCGCTCCTGCCTCGCCATCCGGTCCTGACGATTCCCGAACCCCGAACGGTGACTGTCCGCCATCCCGTCAGTCCATACCATCTCTGATCCCTGTGGTGACCCGTCTTCTCGCTCCGTTGGTTCCGGACTCTGCCTGACAACATCTCGGCCTCCGAACCTGAGCTCCGTCATTCGGACTACCTTCGGTGACTCCGTGGTCCCAGCGACTTCTACACTCCACTCCTTTGAACGGACTGTCCTGCTACCTGTAGTGCTCCGGCTACCGGACCCCTTGCCTTCAGTGAGGTGTTCGGGCCAGTGGATCCACCTCCTGGGTCTGCCCGTCCACCTGGCCCTAACAGATAAATTGCCTGAGCTCACCACGTACGCCTTGGGGATCTTGTTGTGTCCCGCAGCCAGCGTTTTCTCGGAACGTGTCCTCAGTGCTGCTGGGGGTGTGCTGACAGCTAAGCACACACATCTGTCCACTGACAATGTGGACAGACTAACGTTCACCAAGATGAACAAGTCATGGCTCTCAGAGGACTTTTCTTCCCCTGGCTCAGCCAGGGGAGGCGAAAGGCACGTGTATTTTTGAGTGCTTCATGCAAAGGATCTTTTTCATCTTGAAAATGGGGTCAACTGATGCCAGTCAAGTGGGGTGTGTGTGGCCCAATTAGTGGAAATGAGGGAGACTGTGGTTGGAGTCCCCTCGCTTTTGAAAAAAGAACCAAGATGAACAAGTCATGGCTCTCAGAGGACTTTTCTTCCCCTGGGTCATCCAGGGGAGGTGAAAGGCACGCGTATTTTTGAGAGTGCTTCATGCAAAGCATCTTTTTCATCTTGAAAATGGGGGTCAACTGATGCCAGTGAAGTGGGGTGTGTGTGGCCCAATTAGTGGAAACGAGGGAGACTGTGGTTGGAGTCCCCTCGCTTTTGAAAAAAGAACCAAGATGAACAAGTCATGGCTCTCAGAGGACTTTTCTTCCCCATGGTCATCCAGGGGAGGTGAAAGGCACGCGTATTTTTGAGAGTGCTTCATGCAAAGCATCTTTTTCATCTTGAAAATGGGGGTCAACTGATGCCAGTCAAGTGGGGTGTGTGTGGCCCAATTAGTGGAAACGAGGGAGACTGTGGTTGGAGTCCCCTCGCTTTTGAAAAAAGAACCAAGATGAACAAGTCATGGCTCTCAGAGGACTTTTCTTCCCCTGGGTCATCCAGGGGAGGTGAAAGGCACGCGTATTTTTGAGAGTGCTTCATGCAAAGCATCTTTTTCATCTTGAAAATGGGGGTCAACTGATGCCAGTCAAGTGGGGTGTGTGTGGCCCAATTAGTGGAAACGAGGGAGACTGTGGTTGGAGTCCCCTCGCTTTTGAAAAAAGAACCAAGATGAACAAGTCATGGCTCTCAGAGGACTTTTTTTCCCCTGGGTCATCCAGGGGAGGTGAAAGGCACGCGTATTTTTGAGAGTGCTTCATGCAAAGCATCTTTTTCATCTTGAAAATGGGGGTCAACTGATGCCAGTCAAGTGGGGTGTGTGTGGCCCAATTAGTGGAAACGAGGGAGACTGTGGTTGGAGTCCCCTCGCTTTTGAAAAAAGAACCAAGATGAACAAGTCATGGCTCTCAGAGGTCTTTTCTTCCCCTGGCTCATCCAGGGGAGGTGAAAGGCACGCGTATTTTTGAGAGTGCTTCATGCAAAGGATCTTTTTCATCTTGAAAATGGGGTCAACTGATGCCAGTCAAGTGGGGTGTGTGTGGCCCAATTAGTGGAAACGAGGGAGACTGTGGTTAGAGTCCCCTTGCTGTGTTTTACATGCTTTTAGAAGGGCATGACATGGCTTAGAACTGCATGAGAGGACACACACAAGCTAGGGACCCCAACGTAGAGAAATACTTTGGCGTAGTGTTGGGGCTCTATTGCATTGATCAATTCAGTAGCTAAATTTCTCTTTATTCATATATTCATGGCAGTAATGCAGGTTACATTTTTCACATTTCATTCTTACATATAGCTATTGAATTTTTCATGTCAGTGTTAAAAAACCGGTTTGAAGTGACAAATGCAAAGCCAGTATATAAATGATTGGAGCGAAATAGGTCCAAAAACATATTATGGATTTATTCAGATAAAAATTGAAGTTACAGTCATTAGAGAAAAGTTACTGTCTTGGCTTGAGTTAATAGATGGATAGACAGATAAGTAGAGAGAAAAATAACAGTTCATTTGTCTTACATAGCTGTGATGTAGTAAGCCGTCTCTCTCTGTGGATCGTCTGGTCGAGTTTGGTGAGTCCGTCTTTCTCCTCCCTCCTTCTTCTCACCCTTTGAAGTGTGGTCTGCTTTTATAATCCAAACCCCACCTCCTGATTGTCCTTATCTCTTTACATGGTATTACAAGAAGTAACTATCCTTATTTTAGTCCAGCATTATGTCATGTCACGTGGTTCGTTTTCCCCGCGAAATAAATGACTTGCGCAGTAGAGACTTGTAACTAAACCTACTTCAACATATATATAACTCCTTTGAAGCTCGCTGAACTCTGACCTTAGTGTAACAGAAAGAACATTCTCAAAGCTAATTTCAGTTCTAACCCAAATTCCAAACAGAATATAGCACTTCGTTGACAACTTTGATGAACAATAGCAGATGGCTTTGGTTCTACCTTGTCAAACCCTTGGTTAGCATTTTCCAACATTCAGACATCCTTAAAGGCGATGGGGCAAAATATACATACATTATATGAATGCATGTAATCAAGTTTATGAATCAAATCTCCATAAACTCACTATTTTACAGTCCCCCTTTTATGAAGTTTGATGAACCCCGGGAAACCCTAACTCAATCGTGTCATCATTCGTATCACATACATTCTTGTTGAAAATTCTAGACCAATATTTGACTTGATAAACCAATCTGCAACTTTCTGTCAGAATGTCATCTTGCGATTTAACATTCCTCTAAGAATGTTATCTTCCTTTTTCATTTCTATTTTTATATTCTTATATATCTTCTGAATTCTACACATCACAAAAACTTGATATATAATACACATCAAAACTAATAAAAATATGATTATGATGGTATTAAATAAATCATTTCCAACCGCTGACTGAAAAGATGACTGAGACCAGGAATGTACCGATTTGCCAAAACTTCTCCACCAAGTTCTACCTGACATTCCATTCCATTCGTGTTCAATATCACTTAATTCACCTTGTTCATGCCTGAATATAATTTCTGCTTCCTCTAACTGTTTCGTTAATAAATCTAACAAACCCTTATCTTTCTTTATTTCACTTGTCCACATATCCCAAGGAAAATCATTTATCTGTGATAAATTGAATTGTATGGGAAATGCCGTTAAGTTTCTCTTTCCTATGGAAGTGATATTAAAACTTCCTTCCTTCTTTGAAAGAGATCTCACATTTCCTTCTATACAATACAAACCCATAGGTAGGTTTTCCTTATGTACACAAGTAGAATAGAAAACAGAAACCATCTCTGTCTCAGACATGACCTGGAAACAAATCTTATTTGGATTTACTGGAGTCACCAGATCATGTAGTGTCTGTACAGTCTCTATTCTCGCATGACAAGAAGAATGATTATGAAAACATGAATGATAAATCACCTTATCCTGTCCAGGTAAACACATCACCTTAGAAACAAAATGCAAACATGAAGAAATGTCTACTTGTTCAGTGTTCACTCCATCAAATGCAAAATCTGTGTACTGCAGTTGATAGAACACTTGTTGTGTGTTACTCACAGGTATACCCAAAACTGTAACAGGAACTATAGTTCCCTCTCTTCCGATCACTGGGATTAGCGATGTGCCAACACAAATGTTTCGTTCACATCCTAACCACTTATTTACCCACAAATCCGTATGATTCAATGCAAAATCATACTCTACAGGTAAATTTCGCAGTATTCCCAATGGAGTAATTCGACTCTGTAAAGCTTGTGCAATCAGCTTCAAATTAGAAGAGTACTCTACCTGTATCTCCAGGCACGCTTTAGCTACTTGTGTTTCGTGTGTGCTTTCCACGAGAGCTAATGTAGCATCCTGTAGATGTGACACGGAAGAGCCTAGTACAGCAGCTGTATTCATTACCATCTTTTCAAGAAGTTGATTTAAACTCTTCTGAACCTTTACACCTTTTCCTCCAATAAAACCAATATTATCCAAATCTGACTTAAGCGTCTGTATATTCATGGCATTAGTCAGACTTCCCACTGTCCCAATTCCTCCCAGAATTCCTTCTAACACTCCTCTCTTACTCCTAGTCTGAGTTGTTCTTCTCCCAAACCATTGTTCTATCCCCATCTCCATGTTTATGAGATGTGATTGACACTGAGGAAACCTGGTAGAGATCTTCCAATGAGACATATTGAAAGTCCACACCATTGTCATAAATTCTCCATCCCTTAATAAGGACTTGGACTGAAATTGATTAATTTGGAAAGGAGTAGACGGCATGAATCTCGTGTCTGTGCATGCACTATCTGCTGCTGACCAAATATTCACACTAACGTCTTTACAATGTCTGTAATGTGTCTTTGTTTCAACGCAACACTGGTAGATTCCAGAGTCCCTGGAAGATGGATTCTCTATGGAAAAAATGAAATTATCATCCATCCATCTGATATTACCAATCTGACCTCTGTGAATGACATTAGTTGGACTGTTTAAAAAACTTCCCAAAAATGATGAATTCTTGGTCCATGTCATCAGAGACTCAGAAGGCAATTTCAACCTTGTGTTACATTTTAACATTATGGGTAATGTATTTACTTTATTATGTACTGTCTGTGGTGAAACCCTTATTTCCGGAACTATAGTGTTAGTAACAGTAAACACTACAGATACCTGAACTTGCACAGGTTCCCGTGTTATCTGGAAATTCCATGTTTTGACCCAATCTTTATCTCCTTCTGTAATGGAGAGTAAAGAAGGATCCAGAATTTTCCCAAAAACCTGAGTTTTTAACAAAATTTCTGTTTTGGATCTTCCAAACTTTCCCCTAGCAATCATGTCATTTGTAATATCACCGGACCATACAGCAGGTTCATCACCTCTGATCTCTATGTTCCAGTATAGTACATCTGTAGGAGAACATTCCCATGTACCCGTTTTATTATTGTGTACATATTCTCCTTGTAATTGTGTGAATCTAGTTTTAGGTCCTGCAATCGCATGTAATATTATGTCTGTGTCGTGTACGAAATGTAATTCAATGCAACATTTTGTTCCATATCCCATGCAGATATTTCCTGTTATCTCCACAGAATCATCCGTGATGTTCTCTATCAGTAAGTTCCGTGTCTGTGATCCTCTCGGTCTTCGAGAATGTTGAATCTCTCTAGTCCGCTCATTCACATCATTGGCGATTGTTCCTTGATGTAACATGTAAACAATGACGGAAATAAAGCAAAGCAGCAGGAAAGTAGTTCCCATCACGTAGAAGCTTGTCTTGAGCTTGGGAAGATGTTCTTTCTCCAGAAGGCTTGATGTCATCTTTCCTTCACAGTCTTTAGGTTCTTTATTCCAGTTCGTATAGGAATCCATTTCTTCCTGGAAAGAAATGCAGTATCATTATTTTGTCACAAATATTTTGCACTGGTCAACGTGAACCCACACTTTTTGTGTTTTCCGGGTCTTTTTTACCACATTTGACACTCGTTGCACAAGAATCATGACTTGTCCCATAGTCTCAAGGACTTCAAAAGGACCTTCCCAATTACACTCCCATGGACCACTCTTGCGAAAGGTTTTGATCATGACTAGAGCACCTTTCTTGAATTTGGACTCATAAGGTGGCTCCATTTTCTGCATTCTCGATGCCGCATATGGCAGAATCGCTTTCAGGTTTTCCTGTAGCGATCTCAACCATTGGGACCTTGAGATAGCATCTTTTTGTGGAGTGCATAAAAATGGCTCATGTGGAAACCACAATGGCATTTTTCTTCCCGTCATCAACTCAAACGGAGTGAATTGAGTTGTAGAAGAGATTGAACCTCTTATACTCATCAGTATGAAAGGTACCTTGTCAACCCAAGTGTTACCTTTGTCCAAAAGCATCTTTGCAATTCTGGACTTGATTGTTCTATTCATTCTTTCCACAATTCCCGCAGATTGTGGATGATAGGGGACATGAAATTGCTGTCGTGCCCCTAGAATAGCACAAGCAGTTTGCATGATTTTACCTGTGAAGTGGCTACCTCGATCGGAGGTAATCATCCTTGGGATCCCCCAAGTACAAAAGACATGTTGTACCAATTCCCTTGCTGTGGACAAAGCATCATCTTTCCTAACAGGTAATATTTCTACCCATTTTGAGAACACATCTACCACAATCAATGCATACCTGAGACCATGTTTACCTGAGGGTAAAGGACCAATATAGTCTATCTGCAGTGTAGACCATGGACCATCTCCAGGTGCGATTCGTAGAAGTGGTGGCTTCTGTCCTTTAGGTCTTGGATTTATTTGGGCACAAATGAGACATGATAGTACAACACTTTGAACTGTTTCGTCCATTTTTTCCCAATAAAATTTCTCCTTGAGAATGACTAACAATTTCTGTTGTCCCAAGTGACCTAAACTCTCATGGTTGTATCGAGTGAATTCTACCTGTAGATGTTTTGGTACAACTGGACGCAATTCTCCATTTGAATTGTGACACAAAACCCCATTTTCACAGATAAAAGGAGGTTTTGGATCATCCAGAGAAGTAACAAGAGAAGGATCTTTTCTCTGTTCTTCTGCAAATGAAGGTATGTACGTGTCTGCTCTCTGAACCGCTGACATCTCAGAAGGTTCAGAGTCAAACACTTCCTCTCCTGTCAGGGCAGCTTCTTTGGCTAGAGCATCTGCGGTTGCATTTCCTACAGATAACTCATCATCAGATCTTTGATGTGCAGCGACTTTCACTATAACAAACCTATTTGGGGCCCTAGATGCCATCTCAAAAATTGATTCTAGAGTATCGCGATGCACCAAGGCTTTGTTGGACGAGTCCACGTAGCCTCTCCTTTCCCAAACAGGCAGGTAATCGGTTAGGGATCTGACAACATAGGAGCTATCACTGTAGATTACCATTGGAGTTTGATCATCAGCTTCATTCAGCTGTAGGACCATTCTTACCGCTTCTATCTCTGCCCTTTGAGCTGAGAAATGACTCGGTAACTTGTGTTTTACCACTTGTCCTCGCTTGGAATAGAAAATTCCATATCCTGTGTGATAGTGTCCTTCCAGAAAAAATCTTGAACCGTCTACAAACACAGGTTCATCTGCGTCTTCCGACTGTCGTCTGAAGAGAGATGGACTTGGTTCATGGAACGTTTCTATGCAATCATGGGTTTGTCCTCCATACTGCATCAATTGAGGAAGAACATATTTGGCCTTATAATCTACCTCAATTTGATTTGGAGACAATGAGAGCAACCAATGGGCAAATCTCTGATGTGACACACCTGGGATATTTTTCTCAAAGAGAAGTTTCAGTGTGGAATGTGGCGTTTGGAGAATAACCTTTTGGAACCCGATGATGTGTTGAGTGATTTTTATCGCAAAATACACTCCCACCAGGTGTCTTGCGCACACCTCAAACCCCCTCTCAACAGGTGAGAGAAGCTTAGAGAAGTACCCCAAGATTCTCCATTCCCCCCCTTGCAGCTGCAGCAAAACCACAGAGATGCTTGTCTCTGAAGTGTGTGCTTGAAGCGCAAAAGGTGCGTTCTTTTCCACCATACTTAACGCAGGTGCGTGTTGTAGATCATGTTTCAATTGTGTGAAGGCTTTTTCCTGTTCGACACTCCAGGGACCAAAATAATCATCATTGTCACCTTTTAAAAGATCATACAAAGGTCTGGCTTTGTCAGCAAAATTTTCAATGAAATCCCTTGAGTAATTTACAAGTCCTAAAAAATGTCTTAGTGCCTTGTGTGATGTTGGAATTGGAAGAGATGCAATTGCCTCTATTCTGTCCTGTAGGGGTCGCCGTGTACCTGGACTTAGCAGAACTCCTAAAAACCTGACCTCAGTCTGCATCAGCTTGACCTTTTTGGTATTCAGTTTTAAACCTGCATCATGCAGCAGCTCAAACAATTCTGCAAGCAAAATCACGTGCAACTCCTCATTCTCCGTACTCAACAAGATATCGTCCACATATTGCAATAAACATTCCGGACGAGAAAATTTCGACAAAACGTTCGCTAGCGCCTGATGAAAAATGCTTGGCGACATACTAGCGCCCTGAGGAAGCCTACAGCATACGTATTGTTGATCCAGGTGGTGGTTGAATGCAAATCTATATTGGCAACTTTGCTCAATCGGTATACTGAAAAAACCATTACTGATATCCAATACTGAGAAATACCTTGTCTTAGCATCCAATCTCGACATCATGTCATGTGTATCAGCTACAATCGGTGCAACATTGGGAGTATACTTATTGAACATCCTCAAGTCCAACAACATCCGATAGCTACCATCGCTTTTCAGAACACACCACAATGGATTGTTACAGACAGAATTTGCCTTACGTATCACACCTTGAGCCAACAATTCCTGTATAATCTTAGACATCGGAGCAACTGACTCCGGAGGCAACTTATACTGACGCTGTGGAGTTGGATCTCGGCCTTCAATTTTGACAACAACATCTTTCATCGTTCCAACCTCATTCCTGTACTGAGCCCATAAAGAAGGAAACCGCTGTACTAACTCAGTCAATACTTCATCACCACCAGTGTCAGGCCACAAATGATCTGCTGACACTACATCGGTCAAACAAATGGTCCCGACATGACTATATTCATTTGGATCAATAACTACCGCCTTACAACCGTTAGAGTCTTTCCAAACTGTTTTGTTACCCAAATCAATAATCCAGCCATGCTTTTCCATAAAATCAGTGCCAATTATATTCTCAGTATCCTGACAACACCAAATATCCATTTTTGTTTTCAAAAAACCAGGTATTTCCAAAGAGACATCCTGCGCTAAAGTCACCTTTGTTCCATTTTTACCACTGAAACCAACAATTGTACATACAGGGGAATCTGGCTTTAAATGTAAATCAACATTTGTGACGCTCAATTGCGCACCTGTATCAAGGAGAAATGTTACTTCCTGACCTTCAAGATTTACCTTTAAAAATGGTCGACCACAACTATCCATTGAAACTCGAGTGACAAATTCCAGTGGATGCAACCTGGGGACCGGCTTTGCTAGTCAGGAGGATGGAGAAGGGAGAAGAGCAGCAGGTGTCTTGCTCCTTCCATCCAATCCCTGTATGGTCATTTCCCTTATTTGTCTGGTCAGAGGTGCATATGGTGATTGGTTATTTCTGTTGTCAATATGAGTGGGCGTATATGGTGATTGGTTATTTCTGTTGTCAGTATGAGTGGGTGCATATGAAGGTGGAGGTGCTGAAGATGAGGGAGGTGCACTGGATGTGTTTGGCATCAGTCCATTTTCCTTACCCAGCCTTTCCTCAGCTCCCGCCCTCAGGAATTTCTTGCATTCCCACTTCAGATGTCCGGGTTGGCCACAGAAAAAGCAGTGGATATTGCTCTTTCTGTTACCCCCCCCTGAATTCTTGTTTTTAGAATTCAACACCGGTCTTTTGTTTTTGATCTGTTTTTCCTGGGATACTAATGTGTCAGTGGTCCCTTCTATCATGGCTATTTTTGATTTTACCTGATTTTGCTTCATTCGTCTACGTATTCTATCAATAAATGACGTGGCCTCTTGTAGACTTTCCATCCTAGAAGCAATTTCGAATGAAGCAGGGTCCAAATATTTAAACTTTTTAACAAAGGCCTTGACCATGGAAGGCGGTTCTTGATCAGATCCGATTTCCAGTACCATTCTATAGGCCTGTTCGAATTTGACTAAGAAGACAAATGGATCCTCCTGTATGTGTGTCTTAAGGTTTTCTAACAATTCGACTGTTGGGGTAGACTCTCCTGTGGTAAAGAGAATTAACTGTCTCAGCCTATCTTCCTTTGTGTCATAGATCAGGTCATTGTGTTCGTCTGTCCTAGGTGTTGCTTGTAACCTTTTTGCCATGTGGGAGGGAAGCCATACCCTAAAAATCTTGTTTCTCTGTTCATTCGTTAGATTATATTTATCGGAATGTGACTCAAAAATGTCCGCATTATGGAAGGCGTCCATTTTATCATCATATTTGGGTATGTCTTTAATGATTTTCATTAATTGGTCATGGATTTTAATGTTAAGACGGGCGGCCTTATCATGTAACTTCTTTTTCCGAAGTTCCTCCTCATTCAGAGTCTCGTCCTCAGCCGTATTCAGCCCGTCCGGTACGTCTGAACCTGAAGCATGTGACGGGGAAGCATCTGTCTTGTTCTGTCTCGTAATAACAGATACATATTTAATATCTTTCCGTAGTTTTGATATTAAATCTGCTCTTGTTTCCAACTGATCCTCCAGATGTTCGATATGTTCTGCTAATATCGAACAATTTGGACAATCTGTTGTTTCTGCATCTGTGACGTGTGTGTCTGTTGTATTGGGTGTGTCTGTTGTTATGGGTGTATCAGTCACCATGCAGATAGTGTGTGCATATGGCTGAGCCCCACCCACCATGGAGTAAGTGTATACCATACCCAATACATTCTGTATCTTTTTCTGTAACCGTTTCACAGTAAAAAACTTCTTATCTAACTTAGTATTCTCAAGTTCACATTGCCGGTACAGATTTGACCATAACTGTGCGTCACTATGTGTATGGTCAAATGTATACTCTACATGACAGTTACTAGAATAATCATGAATAAAATCCATTTCTCACCAATATGTGATGCTTTGTCCTGGAATGGCTCCAACCGTCTATGGATGGATGATCCTAGAATGGAAGTCCTCAGATGTCCGTCAAGGCTTTGACACATACGACCTCCGTGCAGCTTGTCACGTTAAACCTCTCTTAGGTTCGTGATATGGACACAGTGTATCGTCTTTGCCTGCAGCACTTGGACAGAGATTACTCACAGAACTCACAGACCCCCCTTCTCGGACAAAGGGCAGGGAATGACGTGAGAAAAAAAGAGTCCCACTGCAAGAATAGGCAGTGTGAAAAAATCACCTCGCACAGAAAACAGCTGTGCCTCTCAATCATTCAGGCTGATGCTCGCCAAATATGTTAAAAAACCGGTTTGAAGTGACAAATGCAAAGCCAGTATATAAATGATTGGAGCGAAATAGGTCCAAAAACATATTATGGATTTATTCAGATAAAAATTGAAGTTACAGTCATTAGAGAAAAGTTACTGTCTTGGCTTGAGTTAATAGATGGATAGACAGATAAGTAGAGAGAAAAATAACAGTTCATTTGTCTTACATAGCTGTGATGTAGTAAGCCGTCTCTCTCTGTGGATCGTCGAGTTTGGTGAGTCCGTCTTTCTCCTCCCTCCTTCTTCTCACCCTTTGAAGTGTGGTCTGCTTTTATAATCCAAACCCCACCTCCTGATTGTCCTTATCTCTTTACATGGTATTACAAGAAGTAACTATCCTTATTTTAGTCCAGCATTATGTCATGTCACGTGGTTCGTTTTCCCCGCGAAATAAATGACTTGCGCAGTAGAGACTTGTAACTAAACCTACTTCAACATATATATAACTCCTTTGAAGCTCGCTGAACTCTGACCTTAGTGTAACAGAAAGAACATTCTCAAAGCTAATTTCAGTTCTAACCCAAATTCCAAACAGAATATAGCACTTCGTTGACAACTTTGATGAACAATAGCAGATGGCTTTGGTTCTACCTTGTCAAACCCTTGGTTAGCATTTTCCAACATTCAGACATCCTTAAAGGCGATGGGGCAAAATATACATACATTATATGAATGCATGTAATCAAGTTTATGAATCAAATCTCCATAAACTCACTATTTTACAGTCAGTATTCACACAGCAGTTTCTGCTATTACATGTATTCCCCTTGCATAGTCACTGGTGTGCATACCTTATCTCCATATAGTGATTTTTTTTAGGTTTTTGCACCCAGTTCAGACATAGAATGGAGTCCCAAACGTTATTCCTTATTTGTTAGTAGTTTTTCGTTTGAGAACCCTCCCCAACCACACCTATTGCCAATCCACATGATACGTATATATAGCCTGGGTCTCAGCTTCCCATACACGGTAAGTTTTTTAACTGCATGAGAGGACACACACAAGCTAGGGACCCCAACGTAGAGAAATACTTTGGCGTAGTGTTGGGGCTCTATTGCATTGATCAATTCAGTAGCTAAATTTCTCTTTATTCATATATTCATGGCAGTAATGCGGGTTCCATTTCTTCGGCGCTCCATTGGGAGACCCAGACGATTGGGTGTATAGCACTGCCTCCGGAGGCCACACAAAGCATTACACTAAAAAGTGTAAGGCCCCTCCCCTTCTGGCTATACACCCCCAGTGGGATCACTGGCTCACCAGTTTTCTGCTTTGTGCGAAGGAGGTCAGACATCCACGCATAGCTCCACTGTTTAGTCAGCAGTAGCTGCTGACTCTATCGGATGGAAGAAAAGAGGGCCCAGATAGGGCCCCCAGCATGCTCCCTTCTCACCCCACTTGCGGTTTGTAAGGTTGAGGTACCCATTGCGGGTACGGAGGCTGGAGCCCACATGCTGCTTTCCTTCCCCATCCCCCTGAGGGGCTCTGTGGAAGTGGGATCTTACCGGCCCCCAAACCCTGAGGCCGAGCTCCATCCACAGACCCAGAGACCCTGCTGGAGGAGCTGAGTACAGTCAGGGACAAGGCCCTGCAACGTTCAGGTACTCTGTGTCCCCGCACAGACAGGCCACGCACACTCCAGGCTTGCTGGGTGTGCTAGTGCGCCGGGGGCACTAGCGCTGCGCGCTCAGGTTAGAGTCACTGCAGCTTAGCTGAGTGATTTTATGTCTTGGGAACTACCGCGCCGGCCGCTCTGGGAGCGGCGGCGCCGCTGGGACTTGTAGTGCGCCGGGGACTCGCGCTGCCCGCGCTTTTACGGCGGCAGCGCTCATAAATCTAGTCCCCGGCTTTTGCGGCCTAGCTCTGCTTCGTTCCCGCCCCCACCCTGTCAATCAGGGAAAGGGAGACACGCTGTTCTATAGCCAGCGCCGAGGGCTGGAGCCTTATTTACATGCTCCAGCCCTCTCACTGGGCACAGTGGGGACGCAAGTTTCCCGCTCTTGGTCTCAACACGCCCAGGGCCCGCCCCTCTCCACAGGACGCCGGCAGCCATTCCTGCATGCAGTCTGGCTGGAGAACGGACACAGGCTCTGGGGGACTCAGACAAGGGACTCTGGCGACCACACACCCGCGTTTATGCGGGCGGTAAGCTGCACATAAGTGCTGGCCCCACTAGTGCCACAGTGTTATTTGGTGCATTTTTTCCCTGTACCATATATATTTATATTGCACTGTACAGTCGCTTCTTGGCTTATACCCTACATTGCTCTGAGGAGACAACAACATGTCATCCGCAAAACGCAAGGGTGCCAAGGCACAGGCGGTATGCACTGCTTGTGCCGCATGTGGGGCTAATCTACCGGCAGGTTCCAATGACCCCCATTGTGTGCAATGTTCAATCCCTGTGCCACTTCGGCAGCCAGAGTCTATGGTAGTAGTGGCCCAGGCAGAGACGCCTGTGAACCCTGCCCCGGTGACGGGGACAGAATTTGCAGTTTTTGCTGATAAGATGTCTGTGACTATGACAAAAATCCTGGAAACCTTGCAGTCCAGGCCAGTTTCTCAGACCATGGACACTGCTGTGTCTATGCTCCCCGGTCCCCCTCAGTTGGAACTAATCCGTACTTCAAGGGGGTCCCAGGCATCACAGGCTGAAGACTCTGACTCGGATGACAGTCCCAGGCAGCCTAAGCGGGCTCGCTGGGAAAGACCCTCGCCGTCATCACACTGGTCAGGGTCTCAGCGAGACGAGGCTCTGTATGAGGAGAGAGAGGTGGGTGATCAGGAATCGAATCCTGACACCGCTCTCAATCTAGATACTCCTGATGGTGACGCTATGGTAAATGACCTTATAGCGGCCATCAATAGACTGTTGGATATTTCTCCCCCAGCCCCTTCAGCAGAGGAGGCAGCTGCACAGCAGGAGAAGTTCCATTTCCGGTATCCTAAGCGTAAATTGAGTACTTTCCTGGACCACTCTGACTTCAGAGAATCAGTCCAGAAACATCATGCTTATCCAGATAAGCGTTTCTCCAAACGTCTTAAGGATACACGTTATCCCTTTCCCCCTGACGTGGTCAAACGCTGGACCCAGTGTCCAAAGGTGGACCCCCCAATCTCCAGGCTTGCGGCTAGATCCATAGTTGCAGTGGAAGATGGGGCTTCACTTAAAGATGCCAATGACAGACAGATGGACCTTTGGTTAAAGTCTGTCTATGAAGCTATCGGCGCGTCGTTTGCTCCAGCATTCGCGGCCGTGTGGGCACTCCAAGCTATTTCAGCTGGCCTGGCACAGGTGGACTCTATCATACGTCCAGCAGTGCCGCGAGTAGCGTCCCTAACCTCGCAAATGTCTGCGTTTGCGACTTACGCTATCAACGCTGTCCTAGACTCTACGAGCCGTACCTCAATGGCGTCTGCCAACTCTGTCGTTTTGCGCAGAGCCTTGTGGTTAAAGGAATGGAAAGCAGATTCTGCTTCCAAGAAATGTTTAACCAGCTTGCCACTATCTGGAGACAGACTGTTTGGTGAGCAATTGGCTGAGATCATTAAACAGTCCAAGGGTAAGGACTCCTCCTTACCCCAGCCCAGATCGAGCAAACCTCAACAGAGGAAGTGGCAGTCGAGGTTTCGGTCCTTTCGAGGCTCCAGCAAGACCCAATTCTCCTCGTCCAAAGGGGCTCAGAAGGAGCAAAGGAGCTCAGATTCCTGGCGGGCTCATTCACGCCCCAAGAAAGCAACCGGAGGAACCGCTTCCAAGGCGGCTGCCTCATGACTTTCGGCCTCATCCCTCCGCATCCTCGGTCGGTGGCAGGCTCTCCCGCTTTTGCGACATTTGGATGCCACAGGTCAAAGACCGGTGGGTAGCAGACATTTTGTCTCACGGGTACAGGATAGAATTCAGTTCTCATCCTCCGCCCCGGTTCTTCAGAACCTCCCCATATCCCGACCGAGCAAATGCCCTTCTGCAGGCGGTGTGCTCACTAAGAGCAGAAGGAGTGGTGATCCCTGTTCCTCTGCAGGAACAAGGACAAGGTTTTTACTCCAATCTCTTCGTGGTTCCAAAAAAGGACGGCTCGTTCCGTCCTGTTCTGGACCTAAAGCTGCTCAACAAGCATGTGAACGCCAGGCGGTTCCGGATGGAATCCCTCCGCTCCGTCATTGCCTCAATGTCTCAAGGAGATTTCCTTGCATCAATAGACATCAAAGATGCTTATCTCCACGTGCCGATTGCTACAGAGCACCAACGTTTTTTACGTTTCGTGATAGGAGACGACCATCTCCAGTTCGTAGCTCTGCCATTTGGTCTGGCGACAGCCCCACGGGTTTTCACCAAGGTCATGGCGGCAGTGGTAGCAGTCTTGCATTCTCAGGGACATTCGGTGATTCCTTACTTAGACGATCTACTTGTCAAAGCACCCTCTCAAGAGGCATGCCAACACAGCCTGAATGTTGCGCTGGAGACTCTCCAGACTTTCGGGTGGATCATCAACTTTTCAAAGTCAAACCTGGCACCGACTCAATCACTAACGTATCTTGGCATGGAGTTTCATACTCTCTCAGCGATAGTGAAGCTTCCGCTGGACAAGCAGCGGTCACTACAGACAGGGGTGCAGTCTCTCCTTCAGGGTCAGTCGCACCCCTTAAGGCGCCTCATGCACTTCCTAGGGAAGATGGTGGCAGCAATGGAGGCAGTCCCGTTCGCGCAGTTTCATCTGCGTCCACTTCAATGGGACATTCTCCGCCAGTGGGACGGGAAGACAACTTCCCTAGACAGGACAGTCTCCCTTTCTCAGATGACCAAGGACTCTCTGCAATGGTGGCTTCTTCCCACCTCATTATCACAGGGAAGATCATTCCTGCCCCCATCCTGGGCAGTGGTCACGACAGACGCGAGTCTGTCAGGGTGGCGAGCAGTTTTTCTCCACCACAGGGCTCAAGGGACGTGGACTCAGCAGGAGTCCACCCTTCAGATCAATGTTCTGGAAATCAGGGCAGTGTATCTTGCCCTATTAGCCTTCCAGCAGTGGCTGGAAGGAAAGCAGATCCGAATTCAGTCGGACAACTCCACAGCGGTGGCATACATCAACCACCAAGGAGGGACACGCAGTCGGCAAGCCTTCCAGGAAGTCAGGCGGATTCTGATGTGGGTGGAGGAAAGAGCATCCACCATATCCGCAGTTCACATCCCGGGCGTAGAAAACTGGGAAGCAGACTTCCTCAGTCGCCAGGGCATGGACGCAGGGGAATGGTCCCTTCACCCGGACGTGTTTCAGGAAATCTGCCGCCGCTGGGGGGTGCCGGACGTCGACCTAATGGCGTCTCGGCACAACAACAAGGTCCCGACCTTCATAGCGCGGTCTCGCGATCAAAGAGCTCTAGCGGCAGACGCCTTAGTGCAAGATTGGTCGCAGTTCCGGCTCCCTTATGTGTTTCCACCTCTGGCACTCTTGCCCAGAGTGTTACGCAAGATCAGATCCGATTGCGGCCGCGTCATACTCGTCGCCCCAGACTGGCCGAGGAGGTCGTGGTACCCGGATCTGTGGCATCTCACGGTCGGCCATCCGTGGGCACTACCAGACCGACCAGACTTACTGTCCCAAGGGCCATTTTTCCATCGGAATTCTGCGGCCCTGAACCTGACTGTGTGGCCATTGAGTCCTGGATCCTAGCGTCTTCAGGATTATCCCAAGGGGTCGTTGCCACCATGAGACAGGCTAGGAAGCCCACGTCTGCTAAGATCTACCACAGAACGTGGAAGATATTCTTATCCTGGTGCTCTGCACAAGGAGTATCCCCCTGGCCATTCACGTTACCTGTCTTTCTTTCCTTCCTGCAATCTGGGTTGGAAAAGGGCTTGTCGCTCGGCTCCCTTAAAGGGCAAGTCTCGGCACTATCCGTGTTTTTTCAGAAGCGTCTAGTGCGACTGTCTAAGGTGCGCACGTTCCTGCAGGGGGTGTGTCATATCGTACCTCCGTACAGGAGGCCGTTAGATCCGTGGGATCTAAACAAGGTCCTTGTTGCTCTCCAGAAGCCGCCTTTCGAGCCCCTGAGGGATGTGTCACTTTCTCGACTCTCACAGAAAGTGGCATTTCTGGTAGCGGTCACGTCTCTTCGGAGAGTGTCTGAACTAGCAGCGCTGTCATCCAAAGCTCCCTTCCTGGTGTTCCACCAGGACAAGGTAGTGCTGCGCCCCATTCAGGAGTTTCTCCCTAAGGTGGTATCCTCTTTTCACCTTAATCAGGATATCTCCTTGCCTTCCTTTTATCCGCATGCAGTTCATCGGTATGAAAAGGATCTACATTTGTTGGATCTGGTGAGAGCACTCAGAATCTACATTTCCCGCACGGCGCCCCTGCGCCGCTCGGATGCACTCTTTGTCCTTGTCGCTGGTAAGCGCAAAGGGTCGCAGGCTTCAAAAGCCACCCTGGCTCGATGGATCAAAGAACCAATTCTTGAAGCCTACCGTTCTGCTGGGCTTCCGGTTCCATCAGGGCTGAAGGCCCATTCTGCCAGAGCCGTGGGTGCGTCCTGGGCATTACGACACCAGGCTACGGCTCAACAGGTGTGCCAGGCAGCTACCTGGTCGAGTCTGCACACTTTCACCAAACATTATCAGGTGCATACCTATGCTTCGGCGGACGCCAGCCTAGGTAGAAGAGTCCTGCAGGCGGCAGTTGCCTCCCCGTAGGGGAGGGCTGTCTTTGCAGCTCTAACATGAGGTATTTCTTTACCCACCCAGGGACAGCTTTTGGACGTCCCAATCGTCTGGGTCTCCCAATGGAGCGCCGAAGAAGAAGGGAATTTTGTTACTTACCGTAAATTCCTTTTCTTCTAGCTCCTATTGGGAGACCCAGCACCCGCCCTGTTGTCCTTCGGGATTTTTGGTTGTTTTTCGGGTACACATGTTGTTCATGTTAAATGGTTTTCAGTTCTCCGACGTTACTTCGGAGTGAATTTGTTTAAACCAGTTATTGGCTTTCCTCCTTCTTGCTTTTGCACTAAAACTGGTGAGCCAGTGATCCCACTGGGGGTGTATAGCCAGAAGGGGAGGGGCCTTACACTTTTTAGTGTAATGCTTTGTGTGGCCTCCGGAGGCAGTGCTATACACCCAATCGTCTGGGTCTCCCAATAGGAGCTAGAAGAAAAGGAATTTACGGTAAGTAACAAAATTCCCTTCTTTTCACATTTCATTCTTACATATAGCTATTGAATTTTTCATGTCAGTATTCACACAGCAGTTTCTGCTATTACATGTATTCCCCTTGCATAGTCACTGGTGTGCATACCTTATCTCCATATAATGGCTTACAGCTTGACTTTCAAACTGTTGGCTACCAAAATGCTTCTTTTCCAACCTTTTTAACCGAGGATTTTCGAGACCTTATGCCCATCGCAGTGCCCCAAGAGCCGATGCCCAGGCGCCACTCCTTCTCCAACAAAGGCGTGCACGCGCTACACCAGCATGTCGCACCAAACATCACCGCTTCTTTGAGAAACTGTGTGACAGGGTGAATTTCACCACAGATACTTGGCCCAGTAAGCATGGACAGAGGCGTTACATGTCGCTGACTGGGCAATGGGTTACTATGGGGAGAGATGGAGAAGGGTCTGCTGTACAAGTCTTGCTGTCCCCACGAGTTGTATCAATCCTTCCTTTGTATGTAGAAGTTAATACACTGCTTCTGCCTCCTCAACCTCGTGTGGGTCCTTCACCTCGGCCCAAACCCTGTGTGGTCAGGGCACCCTTCCTTGTAACTGCTCAATGCCATCATGCGGTCAAATGTTTATTTTGAAATGTATGGGAAATGTGAGTCACACCGCTGAGAAGTTGTGGACAGTTAGCTCTGGAGACCAAGTTTCATCAATGGTTGTCTCCACTCAACCAGCAGCCAGGGAAGGCCGGGTGTGACAATGCAATACGTTTTGACATATAGCCTGGCCTAACTTGATCCAAAGGTGGTGCAGATCACGCTGCTGGAGTGGTGTCAGATCAAGGACCTATGCACCCTTCTACACAGTTTACAAATGTCGACGAAGATGTTTAGCACTGGCAATGCCATTCTCAGCGTGACAATTCTGGTCATCTACATGATGGAGCACACTGTAAGCATTATTCGGAGTCAGGTGTTGGGACAAGAGGAAGGGGAGGAAGTACAGGAGTCATATGCGGAAGGGATAACAAGATCTACGAGGTCCAGATGGTCAGCGGCACCTAGGCGGCAGTCATGGTGGGGGAGAGGGATTAACAAGGGCGCATAGTATCAGCAAAAAGTGTTGAGGAAGGTGCAGGAGCCCATGAAGAAATGGAGGACGAACTGGCGATGGGCATGGAAGACTCAGCAGATGAGTGAGAGCTTGCTCACATTTCGGTTGTGCGAGGTTGGGGGGAGAGGGCAGAGGAAGGAGGCACGATTCTCACCTCTCTGCCACCAACACACCAAGGACTTGGTCCTCCTGGATGCACAAGACACATGAGCGCCTTCTTGCTGCACTACCTACAACATGACCCTCGGATTGTACAAATTCGAAGTAATGCTAACTACTGGGTTGCCACACTGTTAGATCCCCGGTACAAGACAAAATTTGGCGAAATAATTCCTGCCATAGAAAGGGACGCACGTATACAGGAGTATCTGCAGAAGGTGGTACGCAATCTTAGATCTGCTTTTCCACTAAACACCAGTGCTGCACAGAGTGAATCTCAACGCTTTGTAATGGATAGGAGGAAATGGTCTTTTAAGCCAGCTTTACACCTTACAATTAGGTATGCGATCTCGTATGCGATGTGACACGCCCAGGTCGCATATGCGATTGAATGAGATTGCACGTAGGTCGTTCATTTGCTGTCACACGTGCGTTAGTAGTCTATGTTAAATTGATCAATTTTGTGTGCGATCCTTTAGATCATGTGTTCTGTGACGTATGCATTGGGCACCTTTTTTTTTTTTTTTTTATTTATTGACTTGCCAAGCGTGTGTAATGTGTAGGGATGCGTTTTTACTATGTCATCTGCCATTCAGCTCTGCTACATGGTGTTAGGGCCAGGTGGATGGGCAGACCCAGAAGGTGGATCCACTGGGCCGAACTCCCCGATGAGGGAAAGGAGTCCGGTAGCCGGAGCACTATAGGTAGCAGAACAGTCCGCGCACAAGAGCACAATGGAGAAGTCCCTGGAACCACGGGGTCACTGATGGTGGTCCGGGTGACGGAGCTCAGGTTCGGAAGCCGGGATGATGTCAGGCGGGGTCCGGAACCGTTGGAGCGAGATGACGGGTCACCGCAGGGAACAGAGAAGGTGCGGACTGTCAGGATGGCAGATAGGCAGCGTTCGGGGTTCGGGATACGGCAGGACCGGATGGCAATGCAGGATCGGCTCTAGAAGAGAGAGAGGTAAGTATCTCACAGGAACACAAGGAGACCTGACTCCTAGCTTGGGAAACACGAAGATCAGGCCCCGCCCCCTTGGACATTGCACCCCTTTATACCCCGTACCTGTGTGCTTCATTTCCTGTCAGTGGACACTGGCCCTTTAAGAAAGGGTCAGTGACCGCGCGCGCGCCCTAATGCGCATGCGCGCGGCCCGGGTGCCAGAAGCCAGGGCAGGAAGCTGAGAGGAGGACGCAGCAGAGCCGGGCTGGGGCTGGGAAGCCGACGGGCGCCGGGAGCGGGGACCAGGAGGCCTGGGAAGCGCGGGCGATGGAGGCTGGAGAGCGGAGAGCGTGGCAGGTGAGCCGGGAAGCGGAGCAGAGGACCCGGGGAGCGTGACAGTACCCCCCCACGCCCCCCTCCCCGCAACCGGGACAGGAAGGCACGGATCAGAGGAGTACCCACATTCTCTCTGGGCTCCCAGGACCTATCCTCAGGACCATACCCTGCCCAGTCCACCAGAAAGAACTGTCGACCCCGTACGGTCTTCATGGCCACGATATCCCTTACCGCATAGATGTCGTCATCAGCAATAGGAGGAGGAGCCGGACTGGCAGCAGCGGAGAAGGGACCAAGGACAACCGGCTTCAGCAGAGAGACGTGGAAGGAGTTGGGTATCCTCATCGTGGCCGGGAGCTGCAGTTTGTAGGAGACCTCATTGATCTTGCCAAGGACTTTAAACGGTCCGATGTAGCGAGGACCCAGCTTGTAAGATGGTAACTTCAGTCGGACGTACTTGGAAGCAAGCCAGACGAGATCTCCGGGGGAGAAACACGGAGGATCCAGACGTCTCTTGTCTGCGTGTCTCTTCATCCGCAGGGATGCACGTGCAAGGGATGCCTTAACTGAGTCCCAAATGGTTATAAAGTCACGGACTACCGCATCAGCAGCAGGGACATCCGAGGAAGAGGATACAGGCAATGGGACCGAAGGCTGAAGTCCGTAGACGACATGGAAGGGAGAACTGGAGGAGGACTCACTGACGTGGTGATTATGGGAGAATTCAGCCCAAGGAAGAAGCGTGGACCAATCGTCATGATGGGCGTTGACGTAGTGACGTAAGAAAGAGGTCAAAATCTGATTGACCTGTTCCACTTGGCCGTTCAACTGAGGATGGTAGGCTGAAGAAAAGTCCAGGGTTACTCCCAGATGCTTGCAGAGAGCCCTCCAGAAGCGGGAGGTAAACTGAGTTCCTCTGTCGGACACAATGTGTGATGGAAAGCCATGCAAGCGGAAGATGTGATGTATATAGGCGTCCGCGAGTTCCTGGGCAGAGGGCAGTCCAGCGATAGGGACGAAATGAGCCATTTTAGAGAACCGATCCACCACGACCCATATGACTGTGTGTCCGGAGGACAATGGCAAGTCCGTAATAAAGTCCATCGCAATGTGTTGCCAGGGAACTGAGGGTATAGGCAGAGGCAGAAGACGGCCATATGGCAGGTGTTTGGGCGTCTTGTTCCTGGCACAAGAGGAGCAGGCAGAGACAAAAGAGGCGACGTCCGTGCGAAGGGATGGCCACCAATAATGACGTACAATCGCACTACATGTTCTTTTCTGGCCAGCATGACCGGCTGTTTTCGAGGCATGGCCCCAGTGTAACACTTTTTGCCTGTCAGTCTCAGAGACATAGGTCTTCCCGGGCGGTATCTGGGCCAGGGTGACAGGAGCCACCGGAATAATCTTACTTGGACAGATGATGGGTTGGGATGTCTCCTCTTCCTGCTCCATGGGCATGAAAGACCTAGACAAGGCATCAGCGCGTACGTTCTTGTTTGCGGATCGGAAATGGAGCTGGAAATCGAACCGGGCAAAGAATAAGGACCACCTGGCTTGCCGTGGGTTCAGTCGCTGAGCAGACCGCAGGTATTCCAGGTTCTTGTGGTCCGTGTAAATTATAACGGGGTACACTGCTCCTTCCAGAAGATAACGCCATTCCTCCAGAGCCAGTTTGACTGCCAATAGTTCTCGGTCACCGATGGTGTAATTGCGTTCAGGCGCTGAGAAGCTCTTGGAGAAGAAACCGCAAGTCACCATCTTCCCGGAGGAGAACTTCTGCATGAGCACTGCTCCGGCTCCCGAGGAGGAGGCATCCACCTCCAAGGTGAACTGGCGGTTTAAATCCGGACGGTGGCGTACAGGAGAGGAGGCAAAGGCCCGCTTTAGGGAGCCAAACGCGGCGTCGGCCGCAGGTGACCAGTCTTTTGGATTAGCCCCCTTCTTGCTCAAGGCGGAGAGAGGAGCAGTCAGAGCAGAGAAATGAGGGATGAACTGGTGGTAATAGTTGGCGAATCCCAGAAAGCGTTGGATTGCCTTCAGTCCAGAAGGAGGAGGCCAGTTGAGAATGGAAGAGACCTTCTTTGGATCCATCTGCAGTCCGGTATCGGTGATGAGGTAACCCAGGAAGGGGAGAGAAGACTGTTCGAAGACACACTTCTCGTACTTGGCGTACAGACGATTCTCTCTCAGTCTTTGTAGAACCAGTTGCACGTTCTCTCGGTGGGTCTGAAGGTCCGGAGAGAAGACAAGGATGTCATCCACATATACCACCACACAGACGTAGAGAAGGTCCCGGAACACGTCGTTCACTAATTCTTGGAAGACTGCTGGTGCGTTACACAGGCCGAAGGGCATCACGCAGTATTCATAGTGCCCATCGCGAGTGTTAAACGCGGTCTTCCATTCGTCCCCCGAGCGGATACGGACCAGGTTGTAGGCACCCCGAAGATCCAACTTGGTGAACACGCGAGCTCCTCTGAGCCGATCAAACAATTCGGGGATGAGCGGCAGGGGATACTTGTTTTTTACGGTGATTTGATTCAATCCCCGGTAGTCTATGCATGGGCGTAAGTCGCCCTCTTTCTTCTTTACGAAGAAGAAGCCTGCTCCAGCAGGAGAGGAGGATCTCCGAATGAATCCCCTTGCCAGGCTCTCTGTGATGTAAGAAGACATGGCCCTTGTTTCGGCTGGAGACAGTGGATATATCCGTCCTCGAGGTGGTGTAGTTCCCGGGAGCAGGTCAATGGCACAATCGTAAGGACGATGTGGCGGAAGTACCTCTGACTCCTTCTTATCAAAGACGTCCGCGAAGGACCAATAGGCTGAGGGTAGTCCCGGTAGGGACTCTGGAACCGGAGGTCGCCGGATGGGTTGTATGGTCTTCAGACAGTTCTCATGGCAAGAAGAGCCCCATCGAGTGATTTTACCAGGGCCCCAGCTGACTGAAGGTTCGTGTGTCCGTAACCAAGGAAGGCCCAGCAGGATTTGATGTGACATGTGTGGGAGGACGTAGAGAGCGATGTTCTCGGTGTGCAGAGCACCGATACGCAATTCAACCGGCCTGGTGATCCAGGAGATGGTGTCAGAGAGGGGTCTCCCATCCACAGAGGCAATCACGAGGGGTTTGTCGAGCGGAGTAACAGGCACCTGGTACTTGTCCACCGTGGCCTGCTGGATGAAATTGCCTGCTGCCCCAGAATCGAGGTACGCCTCAGCCGTGAACCGCGTCTCTCCCGTTGTCACTTGCACAGTCCATGTAACCGGGTCTGAGAGAGTCCCAGCACCTAGGGTGGCCTCTCCTACCGACCCTAGGCTTTGGAGTTTCCCGGCCTGTCTGGACAGGAGCGTAGCAGGTGTGTGCCCTCTCCGCAGTAGAAGCAGAGACCCTTGGCGAGCCGCTCTGCTCGACGTTGTTCAGACTGTCGCACACGGTCGAACTGCATGGGCTCATGGACGGAGACACCAGATGCCGTTGACTGGAGTACGGCGGACTTCTGCGGAGGAGAGGAATGCCGTACCGGGCGTCTCTCACGGGACACCTCTTTGGACCGCTCCTGAAAGCGAATGTCCACTCGAGTCGCTAGGGTAATCAGGGCGTCCAGGGTGGACGGTACGTCACGACCAGCCAGCTCATCTTTGATTTGACCCGAGAGTCCTTCCCAGAAGGCGGCGGTTAGGGCCTCGTTATTCCACCCGAGTTCCGAAGCCAAGGTGCGGAAACGGATGGCGTATTGACCCACCGTCAGAGTTCCCTGACGTAACCGGAGAAGAGATGAAGCAGACGCGGAGGCGCGTCCGGGCTCGTCAAAGGTGCCGCGAAAAGCCTGCAGGAAATCCTGGAGGTTCTTGGTCATAGGGTCCTCCTTCTCCCACAAGGGGTTCATCCACGCCAGTGCCTCGCCCTCTAGGTGAGACATTATGAAGGCGACCTTGGCTTGGTTGGAGGCAAACAAATGCGGCAGCTGCGTGAAATGGAGGGAGCATTGGTTTATAAACCCCCTGCAGGTCTTGGGATCTCCGGCGTACCAGGGTGGTGAGGCCAAATGAAGTCTGAAAGCATCCGAGGAGGCTGCCACGGGCGCGGGAGCCGTGGATTGACTAGTGGAGGCTGGAGGTGCTGAAGATGTGACCGATGCTTGTAGCGTGTTCAAGCGGGCGTCCACGGAAGTCATAAAGTTCAGCATGCGGGTCTGGACTTCACGCTGGCGTTGGAGTTCCTCATGCAAGGCCGCTAGTGCTTCGGCGGGATCCATGGCCTGATCTTACTGTTAGGGCCAGGTGGATGGGCAGACCCAGAAGGTGGATCCACTGGGCCGAACTCCCCGATGAGGGAAAGGAGTCCGGTAGCCGGAGCACTATAGGTAGCAGAACAGTCCGCGCACAAGAGCACAATGGAGAAGTCCCTGGAACCACAGGGTCACTGATGGTGGTCCGGGTGACGGAGCTCCGGTTCGGAAGCCGGGATGATGTCAGGCGGGGTCCGGAACTGTTGGAGCGAGATGACGGGTCACCGCAGGGAACAGAGAAGGTGCGGACTGTCAGGATGGCAGATAGGCAGCGTTCGGGGTTCGGGATACGGCAGGACCGGATGGCAATGCAGGATCGGCTCTAGAAGAGAGAGAGGTAAGTATCTCACAGGAACACAAGGAGACCTGACTCCTAGCTTGGGAAACACGAAGATCAGGCCCCGCCCCCTTGGACATTGCACCCCTTTATACCCCGTACCTGTGTGCTTCATTTCCTGTCAGTGGACACTGGCCCTTTAAGAAAGGGTCAGTGACCGCGCGCGCGCCCTAATGCGCATGCGCGCGGCCCGGGTGCCAGAAGCCAGGGCAGGAAGCTGAGAGGAGGACGCAGCAGAGCCGGGCTGGGGCTGGGAAGCCGACGGGCGCCGGGAGCGGGGACCAGGAGGCCTGGGAAGCGCGGGCGATGGAGGCTGGAGAGCGGGGAGCGTGGCAGGTGAGCCGGGAAGCGGAGCAGAGGACCCGGGGAGCGTGACACATGGCCGCTAACAGCAGACACAGACAGCCATGTAGCAGAGCTGAATGGCAGATGACAGCAGACACAGACAGAGCCGCACTGTCAGAATGAACTCGGGTGATGCAGCGGTGGCCGCGGGTAACCTCAGTGACAGCTCAGCTGATCGCGCTACTCACCTCAGTTGCTGCGTGGAGGTGAGAGGAGCAGCGGTGAGTAACGCGACCAGCTGAGCTGTCACTGAGGTTACCCGCGGCCACCGCTGCATCCACCGCTGGATCCAGTGACAGCGGGTAACCTCAGTGACAGCTCAGCTGATCGCCGGCTGTCTTCATTTGCTGTGTGGAGGTGACCGGAGCGGCGGTGTATTCTGCAGCTCCGGTCACCTCCACGCAGCAGCGCTGGAAGCGACGCTGGACCATCCTGGATTACGCCGGACATGGAGGGCTTTTTTGGGCTTATTAAAGTGGTTAACCAGGGTATATGTTTGTGTTTTTTATTTCTAATAAAGGATTTTTCGGGTGTGTGTGTTTATTTACTGTAATTTACAGATTAATCATGGAGGGTGTCTCATAGACGCCTGACATGATTAATCTAGGACTTATTGGCAGCTATGGGCTGCCAATAACTCCTTATTACCCCGATTTGCCAACGCACCGGGCAAATCGGGAAGAGCCGGGTACAGTCCCAGAACTGTCGCATCTAATGTATGCGGCAATTCTGGGCGGCTGTTGGCTGATATTGTTAGGCTGGGGGGCTCCCCATAACGTGGAGCTCCCCATCCTGAGAATACCAGCCTTCAGCCGTATGGCTTTATCTGGCTGGTTTTAAAATTGGGGGGGACCGCACGCCGTTTTTTTTTAATTATTTAATTATTTATTTCACTGCACAGTATAGACACGCCCACCGGCTGCTGTGATTGGGTGCAGTGTGACACCTGTCACTCAGCGTGGGGGCGTGTCTCACTGTAACCAATCATAGGCGCCGGTGGGCGGGGATAGCAGGGAATACGAGATTGTTTAATGGGCGGCCGGCTTTTTCAAAACAGTAAAAGCCGCCGGAGCAGTGTGAACGCCATGCAGCGCCGGGGATCGGGGATCGGTGAGTATATGAGAGAGGGGGATAGACTGACATGGACAGAGAGTGAGGGACAGAGATAGTGACCGACTGACAGAGATTAGTGAATGAAAGACATTGTGAGGCGCTTCTGAACGCAGCTTTTCAGCTGCGCTCTGAAGCAGACCTTTTTTAAGCTGCGGTGCAGAGCGCACACCTGCGCACATAGCATCAGACATCAAAATCGTATGAGGGATGTCACACGTTACAATTGACTAGGTTCATACAACAAAACGTCCAATGTATGAGGAATAAACGACATATATGCGATCACCGTATTTTCGTTCAATCTTGATTGCACGTAGGTGTCACACGCAAATACGTCACGAACGATGCAGGATGTGCGTCACTTACAACTTGACCCCGACGACGAATTGAAAGATTTATTGAAGTGTGTAAAGCAGGCATTACTTGTCCACATCTGAGGGACCGAGGGCTGGCTGCTGTGCTGAGATGGCATTGAGTACGGTGTCCCTGCAGAGTTGCACTTTTGGTCATATACAAAATGAGTCGAAAAAGGACAGATGCTGGTGGAAAGGGGAACAGGTGTGTTGGAAAGGGGAAAAATGTTTTTGTCCGTGGGTTTGGTGGTTAAGCAAAAGTAACATTTGCTGAAGAAACACCATCTGTTACGGTGGGACTGGCAGATTTGGATAAGGTGGTATTGTCGCGGGCGGAGGAGAGGACGCCGCGCCCTCCCTACTGCTGCTCGGGTCCGGCTGCCGTGGCTGCTGCGGCCTGCCGCTGCTCGGTGGCTCGAGCGATGGGCCGGATCCCGGGGACTCGAGCGGCGCTCCTCGCCCATGAGTGAAAGGGGGTTTTTGGGTGTGGGGATTGTTTATTGTCCGTGACGCCACCCACGGTTGTGGTGATTTGTTGACACCACCGCTGCTCTGTATGGGGATCCCGGGAGGGATGGTATGGAGCAGCCAGTTGTTATGTTGCCCCTCCGTGGGTAGGGGTTGGTGATCCCGGGGCCCAGTGATGGAGTGGGAGATGCAGGGCTTGGTGGGCGCAGGGACGCGGGGGCAGCGCTGTGCCTTGCGGCACTGTGGTACTCACTCAGCCTGAGATGATGACACAGTCCTCGGTAAAACACACGGCTGGAAAGACGGTTCCCACGGACGGCTGCACTTGCTTTCCCCAGTAGGTGACGGTGACGGTCCCTCTGTCCTGCACCTATGTTGATAATGGTTGCGATGGGTTCCCACCAGTAACCCGCTCCCCAGCTTGGATATGGGCGGAGGAGCCCTACTTTGCCCGCAGGCGCTGGCCCTGAGAAACTGGTGCCCTGGCGGTGGCGGTGTCTCTCCGTTACGGTTGGACTGTTGCCTTCAATCGGGACTTGGTTGTTGGGAGACAGACGTCCCCTTCACTGACGGATTTGGCAAATTATGGCGACTCCTAGCCTTGCCGGGATCCGAAAGGCCCCTGCCCTGGTGCTGACTGTTCTTCGTATACTGCTCCAGACCGCCGGGTCACTACCCGTCCGCGGTCCTTCCAGCAACCTCCGAGCAGTCCCCCTGCAGACTATCACCGCCGTCTGCTGACCTTGCTGTCACTGTCCGGGGCACACAGCCGGACCAACTTCAGGCTTTACTACTCTCACTTTTTCTGTCACTTCAGCTTTTCTCTTTAGCTCCACTACTACTTCCTCTCACTTTCACTTCCAAACACTAACTGCCTGGTTCTCCCGCCTCCAGGGCTGTGAACTCCTTGGTAGGCGGAGCCAACCGCCTAGCCCACCCCCTGGTGTGAACATCAGCCCCTGGAGGAAGGCAACAAGGATTTTGGTAGCCTTGATGTTCCTAACTGGGGTGTAGGGTGTGGTGGTGTGATGATCTGTGACCCCTGGCTTGCCCAGGGCGTCACAGTATAAACTATGTTACCGCTATATAACGAAAATTATTAAGAAAAGAAAGAGAAAGGTATATATCCCCATCAGCAGTCAGTGTCCACCGTGCTCCCAAATGGAAAAGGAGAGGTTGGCAACTGGAAGGTTAGGTGGAGGATACAGAGCTGTGTGGCTATGAAACTAATAGTAGCCTGAACCGAGTTAGACGCCACTCGGATCTGGAGACTGGGAGCCCTGTTAGCGTCACAGGGTCCACACGCCCACCCAGCTCAGGAACTCCCTGTTAACATCACAGGGGCCATTGAGTATGCTGACCATGTGCATTGGGGCCACACCTGTGGACAGCAGGCGCATCAGCAGCAGCAGGCCTGTTAATGCCACTGGGCTGCACAAGCAGGACTGGTAGGACAGGAGCTGGTCTTAACCGTTCTGCGTTACCAACTGTGGTGGCGGCCTGCATCGACGCCCTATCCCTGCCTTCCTCTGGCCTAAAGCTGCAATGGGTTCAACACATGGAGGTGTGCTCTTTCGGAGCATAATAGAAGACTGCGCACCTCCTTGTTGGCTCCAGCCCACTTTATAACCTGGGTCCGCCCCAAACCAGGGTGGACCACAATGCACCTCCTGGAGACAAAAGCAGAGTGACACGTCATGAGTGGCATAACTAGCGTCCTATTTGGAACCGCAACTTCAATAATGACCTCATGGCTGCCATGACACAAACACCTCACCAGTCATCGTCTGACCATCAATAATGAGGTGACAAGTCATAGGGGCGGGCCTCTGCAAGCCATTTGGGAGTGGCCTGGCCACGTCGTCAGGACACCTGATGCCCTGTGGTCTATATGGGCCCTCCACATCAGGGGCAGGGCCAAAGAGTTCATTACCGGACCTAGTCTCTGATGCAGTAAGTGCCTGAGCATGCTCAGTAGCATGAAATACAGTCTCTGAAAAAAGACTATCAGCTTTAGCATGGTGTCTAGGCACAAAACAGGACTTAGACCCGGCACGGAGTGCAAGTACCTGTGCAAAGAGGCTTGTCGCAAGTGTGGGAGCATGCGCTGTATCCCGAAATGAAGACTTAGCCTCAGGAATGGCACAGTCAGGCTGAGCATACTCACTAGGTGAAACACTGTAGTTAGGCTGCGGCTGGGGTAAATCGGCACACACATGCGCACTAGCTGCCTCTCCACACTTAGACGTGGAGGAGAAATTGCTCTTCGGGTGTGGACTTGGAGATGCTGTCTATGAACAGAAGGAAAAGCTAAAGGTGTGTGTTACAGCAAGGAGCCACCGCGGAAACACTTCGTTCAATTGTGAGGGGAGTCATTTTGGAGTTTGGTGAGGAGTACCGTAACGCAAGTGAGCAGCATCCTGTGCCACAGACCAACATTCTTACGGTGCTGTCTATACTGCTTACCGTGAGAGGAGCGTAAAGTCTGTATTTCTGGCAACTGGACATCACAGTACCCGGGTACGGTAGGCTGTGCCCAGACAATAATGTGGGCACGCAACACTTTGTTTTATTAGCAAAACACATATCTGTTCTGGGTAGGCCGACTATTTATAGACAATAAGACTTGCTGCCTCTGCACTGTCAAATTGTCACGTACAGTTTAAATCATAGACATAGACAGCGACACATGTTTGCATTGACTGTTGATTTTCAAGATTTCCATGACTGTGTTGCAGAGCTGTGTGGTTTGCATTCACACTGTTATCATCTGCCTTATCTCTGAGGCTTCAGCTAACAAGGGTATTCAGGGGGGGTAATGTGTTTTGTCTATGTTTAGGTAGATAGCTGGGAAGCTCTTGTGATGCGCCACTGCTAAGTCGTGTTCAAACACACACACACACGCACAAACACACAATTACTGCTACGCAGAGGGATTAGCAGGTAGTAGGCAACAGAATAGATTGTTCAATTATTTAAATTGTATGCATGGTTCTTATTGTTTGTTTTTGTAAAGTTAAACAATCATTTATCAACCCAACTGCCTAGAGTCCTTTTCCTGTTGCCTGGTTTTGCTGCATACTGGGGAGCCCACCCTGTACACGACTTAAAATGAAGCATAAGTCGCAATGTGAATTTCACTGTGCTACAATGCGGCCTAGTCTGCCTGTGCAACCACCGCCTGCCCCATCAAGTGCATCTGCGTGCTCTTCATCCTCTGTGACTGTGGGGACAGCAGTCTCACATGGTTTTTCACACTGAACTTCCACCCCTTTACACGCAACAGGGAGTGTGATTGGCAGGTCATCACTTGTTTTGGAAGTGGAAACAGATGGTATTGTTGAGCTGTCAGACATCGAGAAAACCAACATTGGATGCAGGCTACATTATATCCACACCTGCACCTTCGTCACAGATTGGCTGGACTACCTGCAGTTAATAATTGCATTCCAGAAATGGAAAGGAGTGTAGAATGCACATGTGTTGTACCTTGCTTGGCAGCAAAGGAACACTAACTTAGTATTACAGAAAATTTTAGGAAGGCAGAAAAAGAGTCAGCTCTTTGGGCAAATTAAATAGAGTGGCAAAAGTGGACAGGTGGGTACAGTGGCCGTGTTCTGTCGGTACCAGGACAGTAAAGGAAGCCTCACTTTCTATCCCTCCGAATGATCAAATGCAGCAAGGAATTCCCTGAGTTTGCTATAAAATTAGCGTAGCAAAATGTGCATGAGGGTGTCATGCAGAGGTGCTGCAAATAGCTTTTCACCAGTGGGACACTAATGGAAGTCCAACAGCCACTTTTAGGATGCCACTAAGTTTACTGAGTGTTTGCTAGTATAATGGCTTAGTAACAATGAGTCTGAGTGTGCAATGCAGAGGTGCTGGAAATAGATTTGCAATAGTGGGACACTAATGGAAGTCCAGCAGCCACTTCTTGTATGCCACTAAATGGCAGCATTTTTTGCTATTATTATAGCGTATTAAAAACAGAGCAAGAGGGTGGAATGCAGAGGTGCTAGAAATAGCTTGGCACCAGTGGGACACTAATGGAGTACAACAGCCACTTCTTGTATGCCACTAAATGGTAGCATTTTTTGCTATTATTATAGCTTATTAAAAACAGAGCAGGAGGGTGTCATGCAGAGGTGCTAGAAATAGCTTGGCACCAGTGGGGCACTAATGGAAGTCCAACAGCCACTTCTTGTATGCCACTAAATGGCAGCATTTTTTGCTATTATTATAGCTTATTAAAAACAGAGCAGGAGGGTGTCATGCAGAGGTGCTAGAAATAGCTTGGCACCAGTGGGACACTAATGGAGTACAACAGCCACTTCTTGTATGCCACTAAATGGCAGCATTTTTTGCTATTATTATAGCTTATTAAAAACAGAGAAGGAGGGTGTCATGCAGAGGTGCTAGAAATAGCTTGGCACCAGTGGGACACTAATGGAGTACAACAGCCACTTCTTGTATGCCACTAAATGGCAGCATTTTTTGCTATTATTGTAGCTTATTAAAAACAGAGCAGGAGGGTGTCATGCAGAGGTGCTAGAAATAGCTTGGCACCAGTGGGGCACTAATGGAGTACAACAGCCACTTCTTGTATGCCACTAAATGGCAGCATTTTTTGCTATTATTATAGCTTATTAAAAACAGAGAAGGAGGGTGTCATGCAGAGGTGCTAGAAATAGCTTGGCACCAGTGGGACACTAATGGAGTACAACAGCCACTTCTTGTATGCCACTAAATGGCAGCATTTTTTGCTATTATTATAGCTTATTAAAAACAGAGCAGGAGGGTGTCATGCAGAGGTGCTAGAAATAGCTTGGCACCAGTGGGGCACTAATGGAAGTCCAACAGCCACTTCTTGTATGTCACTAAATGGCAGCATTTTTTGCTATTATTATAGCTTATTAAAAACAGAGCAGTAGGGTGTCATGCAGAGGTGCTAGAAATAGCTTGGCACCAGTGGGACACTAATGGAGTACAACAGCCACTTCTTGTATGCCACTAAATGGCAGCATTTTTTGCTATTATTATAGCTTATTAAAAACAGAGCAGGAGGGTGTCATGCAGAGGTGCTAGAAATAGCTTGGCACCAGTGGGACAATAATGAAGTCACTTTTAGGATGCTACTAAGTTTCCTCAGTGTTTGCTAGTATAATAGCTTAGTAACAATGAGTTTGAGTGTGCAATGCAGAGGTGCTGCACATAGATTTGCACCAGTGGGACACTAATGGAAGTCCAACAGCCACTTTTAGGATGCCACTAAGTTTCCTCAGTGTTTGCTAGTATAATGGCTTAGTAACAATGAGTTTGAGTGTGCAAAGGGCAGGAGGGTACAGTGGCAGGGTTGTGGGTCTGGGTAGAGGAAAGGAAGCCTCCCTTTCTATCCCTCCTAATGGGGAAATGCAGCGAGGAAATCCCTGACCTTAGCTACACAGACGCTGTCATCTTGTGTAGCTGTTAAAATCTGTTTTCACGGACCTGACTGTCACCTATGGCTCTGACCCTGCCGGTATTAGCCCTTACAAGGGCTGAAAGAAACTTCTATCCCTATTCTGTATAGCGCTGTGTATAGAGCGTACACAGCAGTATCGGAGACAGGAGCTACGCCAGCGGTGACTGACACCAAGACGCAGAAGGCAGATAATGGCGTGCTGGAGGAAAATGTCCGTTTTTATAATGCAGGGACATGTGACATGGACATCCTATCACACATGCCGTTGCTTCTCTGGCTAAAAGTCCACTTAGCTGTGTGTGTGTCTGGGATTGGCTGACATGCTGGCCCGCCCCACTACACGCGTGCGCTTAGGGAAGGAAGACAAGAAAAAAAAAAAATGGCGATCGCCATTATCCAAACAGCAGTGATCTGAATGCGCTGTTCCCGCACACTATACGCTGAAATTTCATAATAGTGTGAGTCACAGAGTGACTTACACTATTACAGCGGAAAGCCAGCTAGTAATTAGCTTGTCTTTTTGCTGCTAGAACCGTTCTCGAACGCATCTAGAACTATCGAGCTTTAGCAAAAAGCTCGAGTTCTAGTTCGATCTAGAACAGCCCCCAAAATCACTCGAGTCGTGAACTGGAGAACCGAGAACCGAGAACCGCGCTCAACTCTACTTCCGAGCCCTGCTGTGAGCTCCAGCAGTTGATTTTCAGCACATAAAATAAAAGATTTGGGGTAAAGCAACAATTTTGTGGTAATTTTTTTTTTATTTTTACGGCTTAATGGTATAAACGTCTGTGAAGCCCCCGGGGGTTCAAGGTGCTGGTCTCGTCTCGTAGCCAAACTGAATAGGAACCCACATAGCCCTCCAGGAAAAACTTTCTCTGGGGAGGGATAAATTTGGGTTTTTTCAGGGAAGTTTGCAAACTGTATTTCAAGCTTCACCCTCGCTCCTCTGGGAATGAGGAACAGTGGGTAGGGATTGTTGTCTCTCTGCTGCAAGGAGATCCCATATCCTGGGCCTTCTTTCTTCTGACTTATTCTCAGTCCTTTTGGTCAGTAGACAAGTTTTTTGGCATCTCTGGGTCTTATTTATGATGACCCAGACCTAGTCTTCCTTGCTGAGTCAAAGCTTCGCCAGGGCCTCAGTCAGCAAAGAAAGTCTGCTCAGAGTTCCACATATGGGCTACTGACATCACATAGAATGACCCTCAGAAGCCATTTTTGTCAGGGCCTGTCTGAAAGGCTTAAGAATGACCTGGCTATGTACAAAGTGCCGAAGTCTTTAGCGTCCACCATGGCTTTAGCCATCCTGACTTATAGACGCCTAAGGGATAGACCTGTGTTGATCCCTTTTTCTATACATCTCCCTGGGAGTGAAAGATCTCCCATGCTCATGGATGAAACCATGCAGTTAAGATGAGTCTCTCCTCAGTCTGGGTCAACTGCAATTCACCGCAAGATAGGGGGTTTATTTCTTTTGCAAATGTGACGGCCTGGCCTATCATGTCGTCACAGGGTATTGTGCAATCTGCCCTTCTTCACAGTATCCGCACCCTCCTTGGTTACGGATCCCTGCCTGTTGGTGTTGCTAAGAGCGAAGCCAGTCAAAATCCTAGGAACATTTTGCACCACACCCACCAGACACGCCATTGGGGGGCCTGAAGGGAATAGGGCCACCCACTTGGGGGGCTGGTAAGGGGAAGTGAGAAGTGTCAAAAGGGGGAGTTTTGAGGTAACTCTTGTGAAGAGAGGTCACAGGTTGGAGCTGGGCTCCTCAGTACTAGGTGGCAGACGGTCTGGGCCTGGTAGGAACTGGAACCCCGGTCGCAGGGGATCGTGTCAAGGGGCACGGATCTGCAAAGGAGGGCAGCGGGCGGCCTTGAGCCATCTCCGGGAAAGTTTGAGTAAATAATTGAAAATGAATGAAGTTACCTGATTAACAACCAGATTCATTTCCAGTGTGTATATCCGGTACATGGACTCCGTTATATTTTATAAGTATATATAAGTAAACATGGACCACGGTCACAAGACTGGCGTGACCAACACAGACTTGTGTATTATAAATAGTTGCACCTCCTGTGCCAACCAGAGTCGTCTAAATCCAACACCCGGGACCTTGACCTGGTCAAGAATCCACCATAGGTTTCTAGGGGGAACAGGTTGTTTGGGTGGCGGGTTACAGGGATCCGGGACAGTGGGACTGGACTGTCGCAGGAAGGGGCTGCAACAGAGTCGGTTGAGTCTCCGCTGCCAGCATAACCAGTGGCGTTCCATGTTTAAAGGATGAAATCTAAAGTTAAAGTAACGTTTAAGAGAAAATGCCTTCCTAATGTGAGATGAACCTGTTAATAAATGTTTACAATTTTTACTTTTCCCCCTTATCTGCAGTTGAAACAAAATAAACCTCTGGTGTCCTGTAGCTCGGGGACGAGCTACGTTTAACCAAGGGGGAATGTGACGCCCTGGCATATCAGGTCGTCACAGGGTATTGTGCAATCTGCCCTTCTGCACAGAATCCGCATCCTCCTTGGTTACGGATCCCTGCCTGTTGGTGTTGCTAAGAGCCAAGCCAGTCAAAATCCTAGGAACACTTTGCACCACACCCACCAGACACGCCATTGGGGGGGCTGAAGGGAATAGGGCCACCCACTTGGGGAGTTGGTAAGGGGAAGTGAGAAGTGTCAAAAGGGGGAGTTTTGAGGTGACTCTTGTGAAGAGAGGTCACAGGTTGGAGCTGGGCTCCTCAGTACTAGGTGGCAGACGGTCTGGGCCTGGTAGGAGCTGGAACCCCGGTCGCAGGGGATCGTGTCAAGGGGCACGGATCTGCAAAGGAGGGCAGCGGGCGGCCTTGAGCCATCTCCGGGAAAGTTTGAGTAAATAATTGAAAATGAATGAAGAAGTTACCTGATTAACAACCAGATTCCTTTCCAGTGTGTATATCCGGTACATGGACTCCGTTATATTTTATAAGTATATATAAGTAAACATGGACCACGGTCACAAGACTGGCATGACCAACACAGACTTGTGTATTATAAATAGTTGCACCTCCTGTGCCAACCAGAGTCGTCTAAATCCAACACCCGGGACCTTGACCTGGTAAAGAATCCACCATAGGTTTCCAGGGGGAACAGGTTGTTTGGGTGGCGGGTTACAGGGATCCGGGACAGTGGGACTGGACTGTCGCAGGAAGGGGCTGCAACAGAGTCGGTTGAGTCTCCGCTGCCAGCATAACCGGTGGCGTTCCATGTTTAAAGGATGAAATCTAAAGTTAAAGTAACATTTAAGAGAAAATGCCTTCCTAATGTGAGATGAACCTGTTAATAAATGTTTACAATTTTTACTTTTTCCCCTTATCTGCAGTTGAAACAAAATAAACCTCTGGTGTCCTGTAGCTCGGGGACGAGCTACGTTTAACCAAGGGGGAATGTGACGCCCTGGCATATCAGGTCGTCACAGGGTATTGTGCAATCTGCCCTTCTGCACAGAATCCGCATCCTCCTTGGTTACGGATCCCTGCCTGTTGGTGTTGCTAAGAGCCAAGCCAGTCAAAATCCTAGGAACACTTTGCACCACACCCACCAGACACGCCATTGGGGGGGCTGAAGGGAATAGGGCCACCCACTTGGGGAGTTGGTAAGGGGAAGCAAGAAGTGTCAAAAGGGGGAGTTGTGAGGTGACTCTTGTGAAGAGAGGTCACAAGTTGGAGCTGAGCTCCTCAGTACTAGGTGGCAGACGTTGGTCTGGGCCTGGTAGGAGCTGGAACCCCGGTCGCAGGGGATCGTGTCAAGGGGCACGGATCTGCAAGAGGGCAGTCGGCGGCCTTGACCCATCTCGGGGCAGGGGCCAGGGCACGACGCGGTACTTGGACCCTAGGCCGGGAAGTAGCTTTACGCAGCCCGGTAATTTACCCGACGGGGGTGAAGTCTTCAGGATTCATCCCTCACCCTCTCCAAAATTGGGGTACTAGCGCACCGATGGGATAGGACTTTCCCAAACACAGTCCAGAAAATCCCGAGACAGCAAGCTCACTCGTTAGCCATATGGGTGAGCGGGACCTGACTAGTTCCACACTACAGGGTCCAAATAGTGAAGAAGGTGCCACGGAAAAGGTCACAGGCTAACAAGCAACACCAAGGGCACGGATCCAAGCGTGCTACCTCCTTATTGCAGCGGTGCTCAGAATTCTGGTTTACAAGCTGTCGGTGTCAGTATTCTTGGACTGAGTGAGTACGCAGAAACCCTTTCCTCCTTTATGGCACCCCTTCACCACCATCACCGGGCTCCCGGGGCAAACACCCCATACCCACGGAGGGGTTAACCATCTTGCTGCCTTGCCACCGGGTGTCCCTAACAGCAGCGGTGGTACCCTATCTTACCACACACCGTGGGCGGCGTCACAAACTTCTAATCCCACTGTACATAATCCCTCTCCCCTTCATCGAGTGGCCATGTGACCCCCCGGGTCCAGAGACCCCTCAAGCCACCGCGTACTGGATCCGAGCAGCGGCCCGGCTGCTGACGTGGGGGCGGCACACAGGCAAAAGGGTAATTTCATTGTTGCCTGTCCTTTAGTACGTAAACTGAAAAATAATTTGTCTGAAAAACTTCCTACCCCATGCTGTATGGAGAATTACAGCCTGGGAGTGTATATCTCCTCCTCATGTGTTTCTCAGTTTTGTCCTAGCTGCAGAGAGTCTTATAGTTATGAAGACTGAGAGTATTTCTGTTCTTTTGGACAGTGGGGTGGGGACCATCATAGTGAATGTGTGGTTCATCCAGACTCATGGTCTCACTTGTAGTGTTGTGGCAAATCCTATTACCATATTTGCTATCAACTCTGCGCCTCTCAGACATGGGAGTTTGACGCAAGTTGTGCATAACTGGAACGTTTGCATAGGGGCCCGTCATAATAAACTTATGTCATGTTGTTGAAGGCCTTCCTGCCTCTATAGTACAGGGCCTCCCCTGGCTGGTTAGGCACAATCCGGTTGTTTATTGGCAGTCCAGAGAGTTTATTGGGTGCACTGATTTCTGAAAGGATAACTGTCTGAACACTCTTCTCTACCGTTTCCACCATGTGCTCTGATGTTGAGGGTGAGTTGTTGAAGGATAAGGGGGACGCCCCTGCTGCTTATCCTTCAGGGAATTTGTTTGTGCCTTTGCACCTCATCATAACTTGGCTCTTGCAGCTCATCCAGGTAGTAAAGCAACGTTTGACCTCCTTTCTTGTCATTTTTGCTGGTCCAGATTGCCTCAGGATGTGGTCGATCTTGTCTCCATCTGCAACTTTGGGTGCGTTCTAAGACCCTCAATACTTGTCCATCTGGGTCTCTCATAACATTGGCTATACCTAACAGACTATGGACACATTTATCCATGGATTTTATTACTGAACTTGCTTCATCCTCTAGAAGACAGTAATTTTAGTAGTGGTGGTTAGGTTTAGTAAAATGGCACACTTCATTGCCTTACCTGCTCTCCGTAACACTAAAACTTTAGCTCAAGTGTTCATCAATGAGATTGTGAAGCTTCAGAGGGTTCCCTCCGATGTGGTGTCAGATCGGGGGACCCAATTTTTTATCTACATTTTGTATTACCGTCTCGCTAGCCCTCACTAGCCAGGGTGAGTTTAGGGTCAGCAAGGGCCTAGGCTCGTGAGCGGTGCATGGGGGAAGGACCTGTCTAAGGACATTAGGGAGTGCAGGGTTCAGCCTCAGGTGTTAGAAGGTGACCCTGCTCCCCTCTCCCTAGCATGAGGACCCACGATTGTGTTGTTTTACTGGTGTACCCTGTGTGTTGTGTCGCTCGATGAGGGTCCTCCACTCCACCAAAATGACGTTTACCTGGTGTTCCAGCTGCGTTGCACCGCTCGACAGGAGTCCTCCCATGACCAGGCAAGAAACCTGCAGTCATATCGTGAAAATACCTGATCAATTCTGGCAGGGAAAGTAGAATTTGTCTAATAGGATATATTACAAAGTTGCTTATTTTTATGTGTACTATTGATTTATGAAATAGAAATTAAAACAACGGTTACACTTTAAAACATTTGCTGTTTCTTTCATAAACCATACACTGCAATAATCAGCAAGTTACATCTTGCTTTGTAAGATTACATGACATGTCTGCCTGTTTCCTTACGCTATGGTTATATTCCTATGGCAGACTTGTCTAGTCCTGACCAATTAGGTTGTTTCCAACCTTCAAGTGCCTAATCCCAAATCCCTGTATTCATTTATAGTAGCAGAGGACAGGTCAGATTAATGCCCCCTCCCCCAACTACATACTGCTCAACAACAAAAAACGACCAATGTAATAATATAACACATATGAACAAAACATCCCTGCTTCTGCAGCCATCAGTTTTGAGAAAAAAGTCAGTTTCTCTATTGTGTAAAGATACCACCATATAATATACTAACAGCATAGCATACATTAGAGCGGTGGAGTATCACAGGTCAGCAATAACAAGTACATATATTATAAGAAGGTGATTATACTCTTTAAGTCATAAAAAGATTATCAGAAAACCTTTCTATATTTATCCTTTGTTTATGAATTTCATCAAACGTAAAAAAAAATTATCACAATTTAATTTTTATTAAAATACTATTAGAAAAGGTTATTTTCTTTATCTTAAAGGGGTGGTTCACTACTCCGCAATAGTGGCCACATCCCTGTAAAACTAATGTACCACCCCGCGCTTGGCTGCTGCCGAGCCGCTCGGATCCGGGCTCGTTGGTGGGTGGCTCGAGCGTCTCCGGACCCGGGGTTACTTAGCTCTGAAAGGGTGCTGGCGCTACTTGGGGGGTGGCATGTAGGTGTACGGCCGGAGCCGTGTTTAAGTTCGTGACGTCACCCACTGGTTGTGGTGAAGGTGGACACCACCGCTGCGGTTACTGGGCATCCGGGGCAGATGGTTATGCAGCAAGATGTTAACCCCTCCGTGGGCAGGGATGATGGCCCCGTTGGGTGTTAGTAGCTGGGCGGTGCAGGGCAGTGCGTGGCCGGATGGCACTGTTGTACTCACTCTTATTGACACACACAACTCTCTGGTAAACAAAGTTGATAGTGGTCGGTGCCCGCAGCTGGCTGCGTCTGGTCCCCCACCCGATTCGGTGGTCTTGGCCTTTCTCCTGCACCGTGTAGTGTATTTGGTCTGCCTGCGCTTCAGCGATGGGAGTCCGCTCCCCGGCTGTATCTATGTCGGGAGAACCCTTTTGCCCACAGACGCTGGCCCGTGGGATCTCTCTGCCTGTGCGGTGGCTTTCTATCCCCCTCGGTGGGCTGTTGTCTTCAGTTGGGACTTGGGTGGGAAAAGACCTATAGTCCAGACTGCAATCAGTCAATTAACTTAATTCAGTGGGTTCTGGACCTCGTTTCAAGGTCTGAGTACCCCTCTGTGTACTCCGGTTTCCGAGTCGGTTCCCCGGGTCGGTACCGGCGGGCCACTACCCTGTTCCGGTCCACCACGGTTCCACTGAGCTGTCTTCCTGGCTCCTGCAGGCTAGGCCACCGTTTGCCTCCTAGCCAAAGGTGCCCGGGCTCCAACCTTGGCACCTGTCAGACTCCTTCACTCCTCACTCCACTCACTCTTGACAGAACTCTCTGGTTTTCCGCCTCAGGACCTCTGGACTCCTCAGTGGGCATGGCCAACCGCCTGGCTCCGCCCTCCTGGACCATCAAGCTCTGAGGGTGGTGAGTGACTAGGGTTTATGGTTTGGCTGGTGTTACCTAGTGAGAGACTGGTGTTGTGCGGGGCGCTATCTGTGACTACCTGGCTAGTGCAGGGCATCACACTAACAAGGAAGGCTTTTTTCCAAATACCTTGTTCAGCTAATTCTGCCTCTGAGCAGCGCTATTGCGGCCTGTTCATCCCCATGAAGGGACCCCCCCCAGGCTCCGTGACCTCTGAGATCCGGTGATGTCAGGTCAACTTCCAGTTTCATCACAGCCCAGCGTCACAGCGCAGCATGGCACGCGCACTCTCCTTCACTGCAGAGCGCCGCAAGCGGGAGCGATGCTTGCTGGGCTGTGACAAGCTGTAAAACCCCGTCAACAGCCCAGTGGAAGTTGACATGACATCACTGGACCTCAGAGGTCATGGACCGGGGGGGGGGTCATTTCATGGGGATGAACGGACCGCAATAGTGCAGCTCAGAAGCAGAAGTGGCTGAAGAAGGTGTTTACAAAAAACCTTTCCTATCAGTTTTACAGACATGTGGCCACTATTGTAGAGTAGTGAACTATCTCCTTAACGTAGGTTCAATGAGAAGAACTGTCCGATTATGCTAATCAGACTCTGATCAGAATGGCATCTGTTGTTCTCAGAGGTGGATGAGAAAATAAAAATAAAATGTTTCTGTATCTCCATTTTGTCAGTCCGTGAAACTGGACTGCACTCGGACCCATAAGCAGTCTTTACACGCTGTGATCTCGCTAGCAAGATCGCAAGCGATCGTACCCGCCCCCGTCGGTTGTGCGACACGGACAAATTGCTGCCCGTCGCGCACAACCTTGCTTACCCCCGTCACACAGACTTACCTGTCCTGCAACGTCGCTATGGCCGTCAATTCGCCTACTTTCTAAGGGGGCGGGTCGTGCGGTGTCACAGTGACGTCACACGGCAGCCGTCCAATAGAAGCGGAGGGGTGGAGATGAGCGGGACGTAACTTCCCGCCCACCTCCTTCCTTCCGCATTGGCGGTGGAAGCAGGTAAGGAGATGTTCCTCGCTCCTGCGGTGTCACACATAGCGATGTGTGCTGCCGCAGGAACGACGAACAACATTGCTAATTAGAAGAGAACGATTTTTTGTTTTAGGACGACCTCTCCGCGGCAAACGATTTTGGCTGCTTTTGCGATCGTTTTAGGTTGCACATAAGTGTCACACACTGCGATATCGTTAATGACGCCGGATGTGCGTCACAAACAACGTGACCCCGACGATAAATCATTAACGATATCGTGTAAAGCCCACTATAGAGTTAGAAACTTGAATAGCAGAGAGCCATCCAACTCTCGGAAGCAAATCATGCATGATGTGCTCGATCCAAGGAAAAAAAACAGACGTGCATAGCCCATTGAGTTACATTGGTCTGAGTGTGATATGATTTTTTGATAGATAACACTCGGACTGAAAATATGGTCTTCTCCTTCTTCTGCAAAAGTCCTTACTGAGAACAATCAATCTTTTTTTCAACTGGCTAACACAGTACCAAAGCCTTTTTTATTTTTTTGCTATTTATTTGTTTAAAGCAGCCATCCATTTCTCAGGGTACTGGGTATTAAATGCCTATTTATTTAAAACCAAAATGTGAATTAAAATGTATCCCTCTTCAGCAAATTAGTAAAACTTAAAGGTAACCTGACAGGTCCTCCATGCCCCCCAAACCACCAGCATTTGTCTATTCTTTAATAAATATCTTGCCTAACAAACCCCTTATAGTGTTTGACATAAGCAGATCTTTTAAAAGAGCATTATTAAATTATTTTTAATATGCTTGTTATTACTTTTTAACTAGTCGATGGGGCACTAGTTTAACTAGTCATCCCACTCAGCATGTTATCATGACCTTGTGGGGTATAACATGATTTGCAAGAGCCAAAGTCATCGCCAGCAACTGGAATCTTACGCATAGGCGCCACTTTCTGTCTCACAGAACCTCTGAAGCTGGGTGTACAGTTACTCGCTTCAGAGGTGTACAGCACATGTCCAGAACAGCAAAAACTTGATCTTTTGGCTCTTCCATTTATATCAGGCTTCTTCTCTGCTTGTACACATGTGTCAGTAAAAGATGAAGACCCCAGAGAGTGAGTATAAGACTAGGGACAGGAACCTTAGATTAAAAGCAACATTCCAGTATAAAAAAAAACTGAAAAGCTTGAGTGTTGCTTTAACTTTGTATTATATCATAGTTTCTGTTAGTGGTAGTTGTGGTAGTTTCCTAGCAGGCAACCTCTCTGTAAATGTTAAGAAACTTCCTCAGTCACTCAGAAAATCAGTCTAGTCTGAAACTATATATTAGAAATAGGGAGGAAAAAAATAGCTTCTGTTCCTTCCACACTTCTGGCTAGTCTTCATTGGATAGACATCTACAGCTGCATTTCTTCTTAAATTCAAATGTATTTGCCTCTCTTGACGCTTTTACACCAAGACTGGGGCAGACATCCAGCAGTGTGATTAGGTCAATATGCTTCAGACTTTATCACGCTGCTGCTGTCACCGGTGTCAAAGAGACAGCAGATATGGTAGATACAGATAAGAGCTCTAAAGGCGCAGTGACACACAACAACTTACCAGCGATCCCAAAAATGATGTGACCTGATAGGGATCGCAGGTAAGGGCGGCGAACATCCTCTTCCTGAAGGGGGAGGGACGTTCGGCGTCACAGCGACGTCACACAGCGGCCGACCAATAGAAGCGGAGAGGCGGAGATGAGCAGGACGTAACATCCCGCCCACCTCCTTATTTCCGCATTGCCGGCGGGACGCAGGTAAGCTGCAGTTCATCGTTCCCGGGTTGTCACACGGAGCGATGTGTGCTGCCTCGGGAACAACGAACAACCGGCGCACAGAAGGACGTTCGATATTTTGAAAATGATCGACGTGTCAACGAGCAACGATAAGGTGAGTATTTTTGCTCGTTCACAGTCGCTCGTAGCTGTCACACGCTACAATATGTCAAAGGATGCCGGATGTGCGTCACTAACGACATGACCCCGACAACATATCGTTTGATATATCGTAGCGTGTAACGGGCCCTTTACTGGGTAAGAAGTGGGAGTCTGACATAGTACTGTCAGAGGGTTCATGATCAGCCGCCGGCCTGAGAGTTCTGATAGAATGGCTTGAGTGCAGATCAGGATTCTCAGCCCCACCTCAGTGGATGTAATATGGAGAGATGAGGCAGAACTGGTCAGTACATAGCAGATGCCTCTCGGACTAGTCCTATTCACAATCATATCATTGAAAATATGAGAATTGCACCCATGTGCCAGCATTCAAGAATGTATGAAATGACCACTAAGACTTTTATCACACTCTTCAGGTTGTTGCACTGACATTTTTGTCACTTGACAATAATAGCTCACTATTCCATACTATTTTTGCTGAAATCGCAAGGTAAAACCTCAATAAAAAAGCCAGATGACACCCATTATTAATAATTTGGATTAGTAGTACATCAAATCTATTATAGCATCATGATGTCTGTTGTAATCTAATACACCTTTGCAAGTATGAAAATAGCCTAAATTACAGTCAATTATAACATTTGCCTAGTCACACAAATCTGGTCCTTGTGGAATATTTATATTTGTGATTTTATTTAGGGTCATGGAGGCAAAGTCTATGTAAAGGGAACCTGTCATATCCAGAAATACAATTTACTTGCAGCTATAGGGTTAACCTACATGCAAATTGTATTAAAATCAGAAAAAAAACAAGGAGAAAAATTGTATAAAAAATACCCTGACTATAAATAAATTAATTGCAAGTGCTTAATAACAGGGTACTTAGTATATACATTTTTGCAAAAAGGTAAGAAGCTGTCTCACCTCGTCACGGTGTACCCATCTGGGACAGTCCCTAACCAACTAAAGTTAAAACCATTATACATACCTGACGTGTCTATCAAAAACTCCAATGTGAATGGTAAGAAGTAGTCAGCTGGGTCCCAGATTAAATACACAGCAAAGTGGGAAGCAGTTAGTTGTTCAGCCTCAGTAAAATGAGGGCTGCGCCCCCAACTGGGACCCAGCTGACCACTTCTTACCATTCACATTGGAGTTTTTGATAGACACAAGTCAGGTATGTATAATGGTTTTAACTTTAGTTGTTTATGGACTGTCCCAGATGGGTACACCGTGATGAGGTGGGACAGCTTCTTACCTTTTTGCAAAAATGTATATACTAAGTACCCTGTTATTAAGCACTTGCAATTTATTTATTTATAGTCAGGGTATTTTTCATACAATTTTTCTCCTTGGTTTTTTTCTAGTCTTGAGGCTGCAATTCACATGCTTGTAATGTTGCATGTTTATTGAACATTTGTTACAGCTCAGTTTTTTGGTGTTTTTTGTATTAAAATCAATGTTACACTGGTTTACTAGAGGAGCGGCTACAGGGTGGAAACATACAGTCAGGGCCAGAAATATTTGGACAGTGACACAAGTTTTGTTATTTTAGCTGTTTACAAAATCATGTTCAGAAATACAATTATATATATAATATGGGCTGAAAGTGCACACTCCCAGCTGCAATATGAGAGTTTTCACATCCAAATCGGAGAAAGGGTTTAGGAATCATAGCTCTGTAATGCATAGCCTCCTCTTTTTCAAGGGACCAAAAGTAATTGGACAAGGGACTCTAAGGGCTGCAATTAACTCTGAAGGCGTCTCCATCGTTAACCTGTAATCAATGAAGTAGTTAAAAGGTCTGGGGTTGATTACAGGTGTGTGGTTTTGCATTTGGAAGCTGTTGCTGTGACCAGACAACATGCGGTCTAAGGAACTCTCAATTGAGGTGAAGCAGAACATCCTGAGGCTGAAAAAAAAGAAAAAATCCATCAGAGAGATAGCAGACATGCTTGGAGTAGTAAAATCAACAGTCGGGTACATTCTGAGAAAAAAGGAATTGACTGGTGAGCTTGGGAACTCAAAAAGGCCTGGGCGTCCACGGATGACAACAGTGGTGGATGATCGCCGCATACTTTCTTTGGTGAAGAAGAACCCGTTCACAACATCAACTGAGGTCCAGAACACTCTCAGTGAAGTAGGTGTATCTGTTTCTAAGTCAACAGTAAAGAGAAGACTCCATGAAAGTAAATACAAAGGGTTCACATCTAGATGCAAACCATTCATCAATTCCAAAAATAGACAGGCCAGAGTTAAATTTGCTGAAAAACACTTCATGAAGCCAGCTCAGTTCTGGAAAAGTATTCTATGGACAGATGAGACAAAGATCAACCTGTACCAGAATGATGGGAAGAAAAAAGTTTGGAGAAGAAAGGGAACGGCACATGATCCAAGGCACACCACATCCTCTGTAAAACATGGTGGAGGCAACGTGATGGCATGGGCATGCATGGCTTTCAATGGCACTGGGTCACTTGTATTTATTGATGACATAACAGCAGACAAGAGTAGCCAGATGAATTCTGAAGTGTACCGGGATATACTTTCAGCCCAGATTCAGCCAAATGCCGCAAAGTTGATCGGACGGCGCTTCATAGTACAGATGGACAATGACCCCAAGCATACAGCCAAAGCTACCCAGGAGTTCATGAGCGCAAAAAAGTGGAACATTCTGCAATGGCCAAGTCAATCACCAGATCTTAACCCAATTGAGCATGCATTTCACTTGCTCAAATCCAGACTTAAGACGGAAAGACCCACAAACAAGCAAGACCTGAAGGCTGCGGCTGTAAAGGCCTGGCAAAGCATTAAGAAGGAGGAAACCCAGCGTTTGGTGATGTCCATGGGTTCCAGACTTAAGGCAGTGATTGCCTCCAAAGGATTCGCAACAAAATATTGAAAATAAAAATATTTTGTTTGGGTTTGGTTTATTTGTCCAATTACTTTTGACCTCCTAAAATGTGGAGTGTTTGTAAAGAAATGTGTACAATTCCTACAATTTCTATCAGATATTTTTGTTCAAACCTTCAAATTAAACGTTACAATCTGCACTTGAATTCTGTTGTAGAGATTTCATTTCAAATCCAATGTGGTGGCATGCAGAGCCCAACTCGCGAAAATTGTGTCACTGTCCAAATATTTCTGGACCTAACTGTATATCCTGTGCTGTAGTGCACATTTGGTGCTGCTTTTTTGTTTTTTCTTCATTGAATTGGTCGGTGGTTGACCTCCACCTTGCTTTGCACCCCAATTTGGGATGTATTCCATCTGTCTAGATTTTGGCGGTTGGTGACTGTTCACATTAAGTCATCAGGCTTTGTCCACAGGCTATTTACTTCATGCAGCATTTGCTTGGACCTGTCCCGCCCACAGCCATGACTCAGTCATGGGTACGGGATTGAAATAGACCAGGTGAGTGCTGCTAAGAGCAGTTCTACTATTCATATGTGAGGCCGTATGGCACATTTTATAAAAATATTTTAGTGTAGGACTGCTTCAAATGAGATTTGCCGTGACGTGGCGAAGCAGCTCAAGAAATTGCAATTTTTTGCCAAAAATCTCAAAATTTTTAAAATAAGTACAGTTTGGAATGTTTAGTGCTGTAGTGCACATTTGGTGCTGCTTTTTTGTTTTTTCTAACTGTATATCCTGCCTGCAGCCACTCGCTTTCAAGCATAGGGAGTGAGCTCGTTATCAGTCCCTGACACTTTGACAGACATCCTGCTTACCAGTGTATGTGTACAGAGCAGACTATTAATCAAAATGTTAGTGAGTAATTACAGCAGAGTCACTTATGTAATGAGCAGTGACTATAACCTCTTCCTACAAATTTATCTTCTCCCTGTACCTGCGGCATGAAGAAAAGCAGCCTAACATGATATTAATACTATTTGCCTGCAGATTAACGCTATATCTGCAGGATCTTTTTAAACTTTTGCCATCATTTAGTATGGATGTATATACTATATGTTTTTGAGCAGAGATAAAATTATTTAATTCCTAGAAAATACTGATATAATCATGAATTACTTTAAGGCTGACTGTTGTATACCCTGAGAGTTTCTAGTTAGCTTTCCTTTCCATATGTATGACATTGATTATAATCAGCTCTTGGTGCCAATTAGCGTCATTTACTATGTATGCTGTAAATTAACTTGTTAAAAACATTGGGAAAAACTTAAGTTAAAAAAGATAAAAAGATTTCCTTATTCTTTCTCAATGTAGTAATAAAATAAATACCATATGTCTGAAAAAATCATCCAATAAAAAATGAATTTGTGAATTTGCTCAATAATCTAGACTCCAGAGAGCAACTATTTCTCTGTACAAATGCCATGAAGACTCATGTGCCCTCAGTCAGCAGACTTAAGATCCTTATACGAATGTAAATAGACAGAATGAGAGGGAAGAGAGGCTTATGTTAATCATTCAGTTAATAGCAGTAATTGAATTACAGACATTTAGACTCAGGGTTCAGGTTGAAGACAACCAGGCTTCCGAGCTTGTGTTTCCTGCTCTTTAAAATATAAATTGAAACATTCATTAGATAGTGAGTCAAGTCAAGACCAAAAGATGATGTGACATCGGGAGGAGTGAGATCTAAAGCATCACATCACCCTTATTTAGATAGCATATAAATCTCTTTAAAAGTGGAGTTACTAGAAGAGGTGATGCCACAAGATATCCTCCAGTCTGGGAAGATCCCAGATCCTACAGAACATGGGACCTTGTGGAATGCATCGCTTGAACTACAGAGCAAAGGAAACCTTGACATGATACCTACTGTAATTGTTCAAGAGACAGAGCCTCAACAAGGTGAATACAAGGGAAATGAAAGGATTCTGAAAAGGACACATAGTTTTGGAAAAACAGTCAAATTTCTTTTGCCCGCCATCACGATAGATGACAACACACCCCAAGAGGAGGAGATGCAGTTCTTTCAAGCAGTGGAAGATGTACTAGGAGGAAGAGGTTACAGCTTCAAATATATATTCTCTGCAGATCAATGGATAGATATTACAGGTACGGTAATAATATATTTCTTGCTTTTACTATATTGGTGATGTATTCAACGTGGTTATAAAGAAAGCCTACACGAGTGATAATAAAAAAAATGAGCAATAATGAAAGACTAATTTATAAGGACAAATAAAAAGTATTTGTGTTATCCTCCTTGTGAACTATTTTCTTATTACTGATCACTTGCCGCCAATTTTTTTCTCCTGGGGGTAAAAACTTGCAGTCGTAACAACAGTCCTTTAGGAAATTGCCATGCAAGAATAGCATAACATTTAACATATACATCATTTACATACAAATATTTTACATCAATAAGTATCCTATCTGGAGCTTGTATAAATGGTTGCTATAATCCATTGAGCACTGCTATTACCCATGCTGATAAATTAAGGATTTATTCATTCCCTGGTGTTTTTTGTTATTGCAAAAGTATTAAAGATAAAAGGTGGAACTATTCTACTGAAGCCATTTTAAGACTATAATAACTCAAATAAAAATATGTCCCCAATTTCAATTTATTGAAATATCTTGTATTCTTAAATGGGAACTGTACTTTTAGCAAACTTTGAATGAATCGATAGTACAAGTATATATACTTTTTTTTTAATATATCTTATTAGTGAAATTTGTTTCTTTCTCCACGTCCAACCGTTGTCTCTTCCTCCCCTCTAAACTTACTCATTGTTAAGAACACCTAAAATCCATCTCATCCAGGGGTGGGCAATTCATTTTCCCATTGGGCCACATGAGAAATTGGGATGGATTTAGAGGGCAGGACTAATATAATTAACTCAGTTCTACCCAATACTGTATATAGTATATATACTATCCCTTCATAAGCAAACAGTAAGTTAAACAATACAAAGACTCAATGAAAATATGGAGGACCTAATAAAATCATTATTTAATGATGAGATGATGAACTTTAATGAACTTGTGATTGTTCACTTTAGAAAATTGTCAACTTTTACAGTGTTTAAAAAACTAACATCACATCTTGACCTAAAATAGCAAGTTTTTCAAAGATCCCGGCATATGATCAGATCTGGGTATGACTTGTATATAATCACCCTGTATCCACACTTACTGGATGTGCTGTACATACTTATGTGCTCATTAAACCACTTCAAAAGGAGCCTTAGGAAAAGACATCTCTGAGGTCACGGTTCCCAGCAGATACTGCTACACGGCAAGTATGTGGGGTCCAGCTGCAGCATCTCCCTTGCGCTGATGGGCGCGTGCTCAGAACCTGTAATGGCGCGTGATCAGTCCCTGTAATGGCGGCGCACTGCTGCAGGGGGCGATGGAGGAAGTGCGTGGTACCCGATGTAACTCCGGTACTACTCGCAGTTATGAACTTTTCTCTGCGCGGACTCTAGGTACCAACCCGCTCTAGTTATGTTTGTTTGAGCTCCGCACGGAGCCAATGCTGGAAGCACAACAATCAAGCGTCTGCTCTCAGCAGCAGGGGCGGATACTGACAGCTTGGGGCCCCTGTGCAAGAAATTGCACCTGGGCCCCCCCCTTCTATGGCCATAAAGCTGCACACATACATATCTATCACTAAATCCCCATATACTACATCACTACATCCCCATATACTACACTTGTAATATACTACATTCCTGCATCCCCATATACTACACCTGTAAAATTAGATCACTACATTTCCATATACTACATCACTACACCCCCAATATTAGTCACGAGTTACCCCCCCATTGTCCCCTCTTCAGGTTATTAGTCACCACGCACCTCTCCCTCCTTATTGTCCCCTCCTTAGGCACCTCCATACGGGCCCCCTGTTGAGCTGCTTCTTCTCTCGTACGGGCCCTCGCTGCGCCGCTGTTCTTTTAGGGGCCCCCGCCGGTGCTTCTCTCCATAGAGGCCCCGGCTGTTGCCGCTTCTTCTCCTGCCATGTGGGAACTTTTCAAATGACACACGCGCACCGTCATGACGTCATCAGGCCGCGCGTGTGTGTCACTGAGAAAGGTGCGGGCAGGGAACAGAGGACAGATTCCTGCATTCCGCTGCCTACACTGTGTGGAGCTTCAGGATCGCTCCCTGCCTGGCACGCAGCGTGTGATGAAGGTGATCTGGCCAGAGCCCCCCAGAGCCTGGAGCTCCGGACAACAGGTCAGATTGCCCTGATTACTGACTGGCGAGCAAGGGCCACCTGAACCTGTGGGCCCCTGTGCGACCGCACTGGCGATATGTCCGCCAGTGCTCAGCAGTGTAGATCCGGCGACGTCTTCAACTCTGAGCTAGACAGGCGGGCCGGTTACAGACAGTCGGCAGGCTGGATGCGGCCCGCGGGCCGCCCCTTGCCAAGGTCTGATGTAGCCCAACAGAAGATGGACAACCAGCACAGTGAGGTTTCAGGTTACACAGCATATTGAAGTGTGTGGGGGAAAGTAGTATAGGAAAAGAGTGAGTGAGAGGCAGAGAAACAGATTGTGCAGATTCCCAGAGCTGGATTCACAGCTGTATTGCTCAGTATTGCAGTATTGTCCTCCATGTCTCTACTGCTCCTGTATGTGTGCTACTGAAGGAAAACAAGAGTTAGAATCCCTCTTTCAATGTATTCAATATAAAGGATACATCTTAGCAGTTAGTTTCCATTCAATCAGATTCAAGTCTATTGTAAATTAAAGATGGAACCTGCGGAAAGGAAAAACTGGGGAAAAATGCAGGATGCACATCATACAATCATAAAAATTTTGTTATTTACCATGATCATGACTGCTTATTCAGAAAAGTTACTTGAAAGTATAATTAGTAACTATTAGTTACCCTTTAAATGTTGCCAATAAAGTGAATTGAATGTTTCGCATTCCTTAAATTTCAATTATAAAAGTTAAAGGAGTATTCCCATCTGCCAGATCTTATCCCTAAATGTAGTGGGTGTAGTAATAATAATAATAATAATAATATTAGCAAATACCTCCAATTAGAAATGTTGTATCCTCCTGATTCGCTATGTCGCTTACCTCATGTGCAGGGCATTGCAGCTTAGGTATCCATGGTTACGACCACCCATATAGTGACCGTTAGTTGCTAGTAGTTGTTACCATGGATACTTGAGCTAAATGCCCTGCTCATGAGGTAAGCAACATAGCAAATTAGGAGAACTATACTACATTTCTAAATGTAGGTATTTGTTCATATTATTATTATTATTATTATAATACCTATAGTGCTTCATATTGGGTTACGTTCTTGATGATGGAAATACCCCTTTAATCTTTGTAACTTTACCTTTACAATACCATCAGGCATTATTATTATGATTAAGGACTCTGTTGTTTTTACCCCCCCAGTCCGAAACGCGTAAAGTTTGCCTATGCGCCCACTGTAAATATGTTCCCTTCTTCGGGTCTCTGATGATCTTTTAAATTTTTGAAATAAAGGATGTTTTTTTACTTTTAACCACGAGGATTTGTGCTGGATCCCTCCTTCCTTCGTTCTATTTTCCCATTATTATCACTTCCAATCAGAATATTCCTAATGTAGTGGATGATTGATATTTGCTGTTCTTTCATGTGTCTCTTGTAGATTTGAGTAAAACAGGAACTTTTTGGAAAGCTAATGTTTTGCATATGGCTACAAGATTATGGCTGTAGTAGGTACTGCCTGGTGGAAAAGGCATACATTCATATATTACGGTATATTATTTTTCATATATTAGTCAATAGTAAAGGATCAGGACTTAGAAGATACTGGTAGAAAAGAGCCCCTCCTCTTGGATTTGTTTGGACATTTTTTGTTTTCAAATTATTTTTGAATGTTGGAAAACATGTCAGTTTTTGGAGTTTAGTATCTAACTTACATAATAAGCATGCACCGGTGATTTTAGAAATTCTGAACATATGAAAATTTCCTTTATTTTACTTTTCTCTAAATGTCACACTTAGGTCTCATGATGATTAGATACTGTAAGTATGGAGGTATTCTTCAACAGAAGTGTCGCGGGCGGAGGAGGGGACGCTGCGCTCTCCCACTGCTCGGGTCCAGACGCTGCTGCTGCGGCTGCTGCTCGGTGGTGGCTCGAGTGATGGGCCGGATCCCGAGGACTAGAGCGGCGTTCCTCGCCCGTGAGTGAAAAGGGTGGGGGATTGATGGTGGGGATTTGATATTGTCCGTGACGCCACCCACGTTTGTGGTGAGATTGGTGACACCACCGCTGCTCTGGACGGGGATCCCGGGAGCGATGACAGGGAGCAGCCTGGATGTTAGTTCTCCCCTCCCTTCGCTAACGGATTTGGCAAATTCACGGCGACTCCTAGCCTTGCCGGGGTCCGTAAGCCCCTGCCGGATGGTGCTGGCTTCTCTTTGCGTACCGGTCCGGTACCGCCGGGCCACCGCCCTTCCACGGTCTTTACGGCTGGCTCCAATAGGCTTCTCTCCTGCAGACGGTCACCACCGTCTGCCAACCTTGCTGTTCCGTCCGGGCCACACACCCGGATCACTTTCTGTCTGCTCGTTTACCACTTTCCTTCCTCTCACTTTCACTTAAAAAATCTATCTCTTACTTTTCCCGCCTCCAGGACTGTGAACTCCTCGGTGGGCGGGACCAACCGCCTGGCCCACCCCCTGGTGTGAACATCAGCCCCTGGAGGGAGGCAACAAAGGTTTTTGTCTGACTTCGGTGTGCCTGACCGGGAGTGTGGGGTGTGTTGGTGTTGTTCTGTGACGACCTGGCTTGTCCAGGGCGCCACAGAAGCAATGCTTCAGAGGGAGAATACCTTCGTACAAATTGTACATCACTGGAGCATATATCAAAAAGTATAACCACTATGTTGTTTTTTTTGTGGGTTTTTCAACAGATTACACCATAGTCATACACAATGTGCAGGTTCCCAAATCTCTATGAAGACTCCTACAAACACTATAAATAATTTGAACAATCGCTGTCATTTTATGTAATCGTGTGCCCTCTCCATTTCCAGGGTCTAGTTTTGTCTTGTACCACCTATAGCTATGCTACTAACAAAAGTTGTCAAGCTGTTGTAAGGATGCCAACAATGTCCACCAAAAAAATTAAAATTTCCCTGCAAGTAACATGCATAAAAGCTACTGTCAACTAGAGGTTTTATACTGCTGAAAGCCTAAAAAATATTAGAATAATTTAGTTTATTAATAAATTGTTTACAGACCCTTAAATTATATTTCCACAATTCTAAATATATTACACACGAATATATCCTATAGATAACTGGAATTTTAATGGCAGAATACCCTTGAGAACATTCTGTAGTGGGATAATGTGCGGTGGTTCTGAAGATTTGGTTCATGTGCTGCACAATCTGCAACATTCCTCAGGTTATAATTTTTCAATGTCCAAATGTCAGAAGCGTAAGGCAATGTGCACATGTTGCATATTTGCAGCAGATTTTCTGCATCAAAAAACAGTGTCTTGGCAGGAAAAACACTGCGTAATGTTACAGGGTAACTCTCGCCAATGAATATATTATTGGGGAGTTAAAATTTTAATGATTAATGTCAGCTTTGATTATTAATAACTATTATCCAATTATATTTAATGATATCTTAATGTTATCCTGTTCATATTGCTATATATATACACCGTATTTTTCGTTTTATAAGTTGCACCGGATTATAAGACACAACCCAAATTTAGTGAAAGAAAAAACATAAAAAAAGGGGGTGAAAATGGGGTCCGTCTTATAATCCGGTTGTATCTTACCAGGGAGAGGAAGGTGGTGGAACGCGGTTACATGAGTCAGGGACTCTGGTGGAGTAGGGCTGTGCTGCAGACGCTGTTCGTCTAAACGTAGCGATGGTCATTATGGCCAAACAGTTCAATTTTAGTTTGGTCAGACCCCAGGACATGTCTCCAAAAATGAAAGTCTTTGTTCCTGTGTGCATTGATAAAAATTAATATGGCTTTTTTAAGTTTCATTTGGAGTAATTGCTTCTTCCTGGCAGAGTGGCCTTTCACCACATGTTGATACAGTACTCGTTGCACTGTGGATAATGACACAATCTTACCAGCTTCCGCCAGTATCTTCACAAGGTCTTTTGCTTTTGTTCTTGGGCTGATATGCAGAGAAGCTTCCAAAGATATGACATCATCATATGTTTCAAGCAGGGCCGGCTCCAGGTTTTTGTGGGCCCCGGGCGGAAGAGTCCCAGTGGGCCCCATCCACACACAGACACCGATACGAACATATACATATTTAAAGACAAACTCACAAAAATACATATAAACAGACAAATATATACAGTCATATACACTTACAGACACACACACACACACAAGTCTGCTGCATACAGACAAACACATACAACTCTGCTACATACAAACACATACAGCTCTGCTACATACAGACAAACGCACACACAAACTCTGCTACATACAGACAAACACATACAACTCTGCTACATACAAACACATACAACTCTGCTACATACAGACAAACACATACAACTCTGCTACATACAGACAAACACATACAACTCTGCTACATACAGACAAACACATACAACTCTGCTACATACAGACAAACACACAACTCTGCTACATGCAGACAAACACATACAACTCTGCTACATACAGACAAACACATACAACTCTGCTACATACAGACAAACACATACAACTCTGCTACATACAAACACATACAACTCTGCTACATACAGACAAACACATACAACTCTGCTACATACAGACAAACACACAACTCTGCTACATACAAACACATACAACTCTGCTACATACAGACAAACACATACAACTCTGCTACATACAAACACATACAACTCTGCTACATACAGACAAACACATACAACTCTGCTACATACAGACAAACACATACAACTCTGCTACATACAGACAAACACATACAACTCTGCTACATTCAGACAAACACATACAACTCTGCTACATACAAACACATACAACTCTGCTACATACAGACAAACACATACAACTCTGCTACATACAGACAAACACATACAACTCTGCTACATACAGACAAACACATACAACTCTGCTACATACAGACAAACACATACAACTCTGCTACATACAGACAAACACACACAACTCTGCTACATACAAACACATACAACTCTGCTACATACAGACAAACACATACAACTCTGCTACATACAGACAAACACATACAACTCTGCTACATACAGACAAACACACAACTCTGCTACATACAAACACATACAACTCTGCTACATACAGACAAACACATACAACTCTGCTACATACAAACACATACAACTCTGCTACATACAGACAAACACACACAACTCTGCTACATACAAACACATACAACTCTGCTACATACAGACAAACACATACAACTCTGCTACATTCAGACAAACACATACAACTCTGCTACATACAAACACATACAACTCTGCTACATACAGACAAACACATACAACTCTGCTACATACAGACAAACACATACAACTCTGCTACATACAGACAAACACATACAACTCTGCTACATACAAACACATACAACTCTGCTACATACAGACAAACACATACAACTCTGCTACATACAGACAAACACACACAACTCTGCTACATACAAACACATACAACTCTGCTACATACAGACAAACACATACAACTCTGCTACATACATACAAACACATACAACTCTGCTACATACAGACAAACACACACAACTCTGCTACATACAAACACATACAACTCTGCTACATACAGACAAACACATACAACTCTGCTACATTCAGACAAACACATACAACTCTGCTACATTCAGACAAACACATACAACTCTGCTACATTCAGACAAACACATACAACTCTGCTACATTCAGACAAACACATACAACTCTGCTACATACAGACAAACACATACAACTCTGCTACATACAGACAAACACATACAACTCTGCTACATACAGACAAACACATACAACTCTGCTACATTCAGACAAACACATACAACTCTGCTACATTCAGACAAACACATACAACTCTGCTACATACAAACACATACAACTCTGCTACATTCAGACAAATGCACACAACTCTGCTGCTCTGTGGGGCCCACACCCGCGGCTTGGCGGGGACAGCACCAGCGGCAGCACCCGCGGCTCGGCAGGGCCCACACCCGCGGCTCGGCGGGTACAGCACCCGCGGCACTGGCAGCACCCGCGGCTCGGCAGGGCCCACACCCGCGGCTCGGCAGGGCCAGCACCCGCGGCACTGGCAGCACCCGCGGCTCGGCAGGGCCCACACCCACGGCTCGGCGGGTACAGCACCAGCGGCACTGGCAGCACCCGCGGCTCGGCAGGGCCCACACCCGCGGCTCGGCAGGGCCAGCACCCGCGGCTCGGCGGGGCCAGCACCCGCGGCTCGGCGGGTACAGCACCAGCGGCAGCACCCGCGGCTCGGCGGGGCCAGCACCCGCAGAACTGGCAGCACCCGCGGCTCGGCAGGGCCCACACCCGCGGCTCGGCGGGTACAGCACCAGCGGCAGCACCCGCGGCTCGGCGGGGCCCACACCCGCGGCTCGGCGGGGCCAGCACCCGCGGCTCGGCGGGGCCCGCACCCGCGGAATCGGCGGGTGGGGGCATTGGCAGGGGCCAGGGCATACATCCAGGGGGTAGAAGCAGCTCACCGGGGCCTATAATGGGGAGGCGGGGAGGGCACTTACCCGATTAGGTCACGGTGGAGAGGGCTCAGAGGGGGCCCACACAGCGCCGGACAGAAGCTCGCCTCCTTCATCTGTAGGACTGAGAAGGCGGTAGCTCCGCCCACAGGTGAAATTCAAACGAGGATGTCTGCGCGCCTTAAAGTGACGGCGCCGCAGATTGCTGCCGAGGACTGCGGTCCCCGGAACTCGGCCGGGGACCGCAGAACTGTAAAGGCGAGTTGGCCCCGGCCAAGGGACAGGAGAACTGACGAGGCCGAGTGGGCCCCCCCGGCTCTCCAGGGCCCCGGCATTTGCCCGGGTTTGCCGGGTGCTGACGCCGGCCCTGGTTTCAAGGCATAGTACTCTCAATGTATGTAAACTTGACTTTGCAGAAAGTAATAAAAAGGCCTTAAAACATTCTATCCTTCATCATTCTGGCATTTAGCAAATATTAATAATTCTGGTAATCCTAAGTGATCTAAAACGGGAAAGGTTTATTCTGATTTTATGTCAGATAGTGAGAAAAACATGCATATGTTTCTTTTTAGATGTATGTAAACTTTTGGTTTCAACTATTATATATATATATATATATATATATATATATATATGAACACTATCCTCTAAGATCCACCTGTTGTCGGGAACGTAAATGAAATTTCAAGTAAGTTTTATGTTGATATATATTTGTCTACCCGTGGCATAACTAGTAAACAGTTCAGGATGGAATAAAGTCTAATACTGCACTTAAGTATCTAGACATCAGTCATTGCAGCCATCACCACTTCCCTGCCGTTCACTGTAGCCCAATGCCTTCATCCACAGAATACACCGTGTTCTATCTGGATATTTCTTGGTTCATGAATGAAGCTCTTTTTTGTGTCAAGCGGGCTTTACACGCTGCGACATCGCTAATGCGGAGTCGTTGGGGTCACGGAATTTGTGACGCACATCCGGCCGCATTAGCGATGCCGTTGCGTGTGACACCGATAAGCGATTTTGCATCGTTGCAAAAACATGCAAAATCGCTAATCGGCGACACGGGGGTCCATTCTCAAAAATCGTTACTGCAGCAGTAACGAAGTTGTTCCTCGTTCCTGCGGCAGCACACATCGCTGCGTGTGACGCCGCAGGAACGAGGAAGCTCCCCTCACCTGCCTCCCGTCCACTATGCGGAAGGAAGGAGGTGGGCGGGATGTTACGTCCCGCTCATCTCCGCCCCTCCACTGCTATTGGGCGGCGGTTCAGTGACGCTTCAGTGACGTTGCTGTGACGCCGCACGGACCGCCCCCTTAGAAAGGAGGCGGTTCGCCCGTCACAGCGACGTCGCCGGGCAGGTAAGTATGTGTGACGGCTGTTGTGCGACACGGGCAGCGATTTGCCCGTGTCGCGCAACAGATGGGGGCGGGTACCCACACTAGCGATATCGGGACCGATATCGCAGTGTGTAAAGTAGCCTTCAGACACTTCTTTAATTTTGTCATGTTGTTGCCAATCTTAAGGTATCTGCCTAGCCAAAGTCGTCTTTTTCCAAATTTGACTGGTCAAACTCTGGAATGGTTTCACTCTCACAGTCCATAGGTCACCCACGTCATTATCCTATGTAAGCCAATTACCCTGCCAGTCTTTCCGTTCCTCTCCCACAGCTTGCTTCTGTAGGGTTTTGTGCATGTCTGGTGTGATGGGACTGCCAGATGTCACAACCTGTAGTTTGGCCTTATCCCGTGGTTTCTTTGAGCACCTCGTTTATTCTTTTTGGAGTACAATCAATCGTGGAATGACATTCTTTCACCAGAGACACAACTTTCATCAGACACTACTCCGGTAATCTTGATTGCAGTATGGATTGTTGATAGGGCCCTTATATGGATAAATATGTAGGTCTTTACTAAGCAGGTCAAAATTTCTTGAATGGGGAGCGATGTCACCATAACTAATTTGGCTGTGGTAAAAAATACTCTCTAAAGTCTGGATCCACGCTGGTTCAAAAGTACCCGAGTGCCAGGTCCAGGCGAGGCGTTCTCAGGGAACTCTGAGTAATGAAAAAAAAAGGAAAAATAAAGAAAAAAAAAGAATAAAGCAAGTGCGCTATACTTACTGAGTTTCCGGCATGGCTGTACACTGCTTCTGGATTGCTCATTCTACTTCCGGAGCTGCTTGTTAACGTTATGCATATGCAATGGTTTCCCCGCCCACCGTCCTGGCGTCTGTGATTGGTTGCAGTCAGACAGCGCCCCCACCTTGAGTGTCAGTGAGTCTGACTGCTTGCAATCACAGACCCTGTCTGCAGGTCACTGTAGATTGGTGTAAAAATAAATAAAAATTGACTTAGGGTTTTTCCCATATTATGATACCCAGCATAGATAAAACATACAGCTGGAGGCTGCAGCCCCCTGCCATGCGCGTTATCTCGGCTGTGTATCAACATAAGAGGAACAGCATGCAGCTTTTTTTGAATTATTTGAATAAATAATTTAAAAAAACAGTATGCAATCCCCCCAATTTTGATACCCAGTTATGATTAAGCCCAATAGCAGTGGTCTGGTGTTCTCAGGCTGGGTATGCCCATGTTTACTGGGCCCCTCAGCCTAAAAACAGCAGCCTGCAGCCAGGAGATGCAGGTCAGTGAATGGAGGTAAGGTCACTTAGTTTAATGAGGTCACTTGTGGTCAGGTTACCTTTGACCACAGGTCGAGAACCATGGGAACTTTCAGGGGTGACTGCAAATAACCTCAGTAATGTCACCGCTCATCGCTCGGCTCAGTCTCTGCCTGAAACTCACAGCGAGCGGTCACATTGTATGCCCGCGGGCTGTATCTTCAGATGTAGCAGAGCTGGAATTGGCGTGGGATCTTGTGTGGATTACATCGGACCTGGGTGTTTTAGGGGTTAATATAGGAGAGAAAGAGGTTGAGTTTTTTTGTATTTTATTTCAAATAAAGGATTTTTTGGTGTTTGTGTTTTTTTTCTTTTCACTTACAGATTAGTAATGTGGGGGGGTCTCGTAGACGCCTCCCAGTACTAATCTAGGGCTTAGTGGCAGCTCTGTGCTGTTATTAACCCCTTAGTACTCCGATTACCACTGCACCAGGGCAATCAGGATAAGCCAGGTAAAGTTCAAGGATTGTAGCATCTAATGGATGCGACAATACTATGTGGCTGCAGGCTGCTATTTTTAGGCTAAGGCTATGTCCGCACGTTGCTTTTTACCTGCTTTTTTGCTGCTTTTTCAACTGCAGCGTTTAATGCCAAAATGGTTGTGTTCAGCTTTTCAAGCAAAGTCTATGGGAATTTGGGATTCTTGTCCGCACTATGCAGTTCAAACTGCAGCCTTTTTGTTGCAGAACTTTGGTCAAAAACTCAGCTTTGCAGTGCAAAACCCAAATGGCAAAAACAATTGACATGTCAATTGTTTTTGCCATTTGGGTTTTGCACTGCAAAGCTGAGTTTTTGACCAAAGTTCTGCAACAAAAAGGCTGCAGTTTGAACTGCATAGTGCGGACAAGAATCCCAAATTCCCATAGACTTTGCTTGAAAAGCTGAACCCAACCATTTTGGCATTAAACGCTGCAGTTTGAAAAGCAGCAAAAAAGCAGGTAAAAAGCAGGTAAAAAGCAACATGCGGACATAGCCTTAGGGCCTTTCCACCCTCTAAACACCGGTAATGTTTCCCTCTTGTGAGAAGTTTTGTCTTTGCATCAATGCAAATATGATTTGTGGGTATTTAATGATTGTCCTTATGGGTTCTTTATATATGCAACTCTGTATGCATTGTGAATTTTTCAATTGATTATTCACCTTATTATTAGCACTGGCTACTTAGAACCTTGGACCACTATCCCACTTTTCCCTTTCATTGACTGGGCCATATTTGTATATTTTCAGAAAAAAGACCGGAGTAATTCCACATATTATGAATAGAAAATATTTTTATTGAAGATTAAATACAAAAAGTGATAAACATACGACATTAATATATATATATATATATATATATATATATATATATATATATATTGTATATTTTACATGTTATCATCTTGCTAACAGTAGTTTGTACCAGATAAACGTTCACCATTCCCAGCCTGCTTTTTGTAATTGTCCCTAATATTTTGTCTTTCATTTTTTCTCTGCACTATGCACTTTAAAAATATTTTTAATAAATTTTGTGCATATCAGTAATTTTGCTCATGTTTCCTCCTTTATAAAAAAAGTTCAAGGATTGTAGCATCTAATGGATAACGGATGCGATAATACTGTGTGGCTGAAGGCTGCTATTTTTAGGCTGGGGGGGCCAATAAACATGGGTTTCCCCAGCCTGAGAATACCAGCTCCCAGCTCTCGGCTTGTTATCAAAATTGGGGGGACTGCACGCCAGTTTTAAAATGATTTATTTGAATACTTTAAAAAAAAAAAAAAAAAAAGCTGCATGTGGTTCCTCTTATTTTGATACACAGCCATGATAAGCACAAAGCTGGGGGCTGCAGCCTGTAGCCATATGCTTTATCTGTGCTAGATATCAATCATAATATGGGGGGATTCTACACCAATTTTATTCATCTATTTTTACACCATTCTAGAGCTGCAGACAGGGTCTATAATTCCAAGCAGTCAGACGCTCTGCCACTCAGGGTGGGGGCTTGTCTGAACTGTTTTGTTTTTTTTTGTTTTTTGTTTTAAAAACCCGGTTAGGCTCGCCGGTCTTGGGTATCTGCCAGTTCGGCTATCACTATTGGTAACTCCTGTAATCTTGGTCTTGTCATGCTCAAGCTGGATAGAGGCTTGATTCTCCTCAGCCTCTTGAAGATTTCTGAGTATCTTCTCTTCTTCACTGAAATCTAACATGAGACCCTTGGGTTTACAACTAAAACCAAGAGGAATCTTCTGTAGTCTCACAGCAGTGTCAGGGCGGATGTCAAATCTCTCGATGTCTAGACCTATGACTAAGAGTGCAATATGTTCCAGGGAAGAGTTTTATTTTTTGGTGCAATTACTTTGTATTTTGTATATGTCATATTTTGCCCTTGGTACCTACACCAATAGGCTTGACCTATGTATTGGGTTAGCCTTCATCTCACTGGACCCCGCGGAGTTCCAACACTGCTGTCTAAGCAGCCGATCTTGATTACCTTGGCAAAGGATGGCATCCTCTCTCCTCCAACATCTCTCTCTATCAAACAGATATGGATGGCTTTCCTTATAGGTTAGGATGTCCAAGGGGAGCTGTGGATGAATTAGCGTCCCGTTACTTAGCACAATTCCCAGAATAAATTAATTAATTAATAAAGGCACTATACCTCTGTCTGAGGTTATCTGATACAGGTGCCAGAGAAGACAAAGTGCAGGTGAAATTCTGGCACCTATGCCACTGAACCATCCACCAATTAGGATGGGAACTTACCCTTTGTTGGAGGTTAAATAGGTTCTATAAAGAAGACACAACATGTTTTAGGATATCTGAGAGTTTACGCTGGACTTGCATATATCTTAGGGCAAACTGAACTCTGTATTGCACTTCCACGAGACCCTCAACTAGCCTTCTAAAATTCTCTTGTATCTAGACATCAGTCATTGCAGCCATCACCACTTCCCTGCCGTTCACTGTAGCCCAATGCCTTCATCCACAGAATACACCGTGTTCTATCTGGATCTTTCTTGGTTCATGAATGAAGCTCTTTTTTGTCTCAGACACTTCTTTAATTTAGTCATGTTGTTGCCAATCTTAAGGTATCTGCCTAGCCAAAGTCGTCTTTTTCCAAATTTGACTGGTCAAACTCTGGAATGGTTTCACTCTCACAGTTCATAGGTCACCCATGTCATTATCCTATGTACGCCGGTTACCCTGCCAGTCTTTCCGTTCCTCTCCCACAGCTTGCTTCTGCAGGGTTTTGCGCATGTCTGGTGTGATGGGACTGCCAGATGTCACAACCTGTAGTTTGGCCTTATCCCGTGGTTTCTTTGAGCACCTCCTTTATTCTTTTTGGAGTACAATCAATCGTGGAATGACATTCTTTCACCAGAGACACAACTTTCATCAGACACTACTCCGGTAATTTTGATTGCAGTATGGATTGTTGATAGGGCCCTTATATGGATAAATATGTAGGTCTTTACTAAGCAGGTCAAAATTTCTTGAATGGGGAGCGATGTCATCATACCTAATTTGGCTGTGGTAAAAAACAAACACTCTCTAAAGTCTGGATCCACGCTGGTTCAAAAGTACCCGAGTGCCAGGTCCGGGCAAGGCATTCTCAGGGAACTCTGAGTAATGAAAAAAAAAAGGAAAAATAAAGAAAAAAAGAATAAAGCAAGTGCGCTATACTTACTGAGTCTCCGGCATGGCTGTACACTGCTTCTGGATTGCTCATTCTACTTCCGGAGCTGCTTGTTAACGTTATGCATATGCAATGGTTTCCCCGCCCACCAGCAGTCTTGGCGTCTGTGATTGGTTGCAATCAGACAGCACCCCCACCTTGAGTGTCAGTGAGTCTGACTGCTTGCAATCACAGACTCTGTCTGCAGGTCATTGTAGATTGGTGTAAAAATAAATAAAAAATTGACTTAGGGTTTTCCCCATATTATGATACCCAGCATAGATAAAACATACGGCTACAGGCTGCAGCCCCCTGCCATGCGCGTTATCTCCGCTGTGTATTAACATAAGAGGAACAGCATGCAGCTTTTTTTTTAATTATTTGAATAAATAATTTAAAAAACCAGTAGACACAACATGTTTTATGATGTCTGAGAGTTTACGCTGGACTTGCATATATCTTAGGGCAAACTGAACTCTGTATTGCACTTCCACGAGACCCTCAACTAGCCTTCTAAAATTCTCTTGTATGGCCAAAGATAGAGAGGAAGTGGCATCAAGGTGTGAATGCTGTAAACCCTCTAATATGTGGTTTACATCAAGCAGTTTTGAATCCTTCTTTAGCATGTTGCGCAATGTCCCCAAATTTACTTCTCAGGACTTCCACATCCATAGTGTTCAGGCACCCACTTCCAACGCACCTCAGCCTAATCCCATGACTATTAAGTCTCTTCTCTCCTTGTATTTCCTGCATAGGGGCTCATCATTTCTAACCTTTTACCCCGACTTTACCTATCCTCTTGTCATGTTCATTTGGTTCCTCACAAACTACTTACATCGGTGGTTTATTCTGAAGTCCTCTATGTAAATTCGCCAGTTGTACAGGACAAATTTTGTTCCCGTGATGATCTTCCATGGGTTGACAGTTGAGGAGTTATGAGATCTGGAATTGATGGGTAGAAACATTGCAATAATTCAGATGTGATTTGACTGGTTGGAGACCTTTGGCTTCATACAGTACTAGAGATGAGCAGACTCGTGGAAGTTCGGTTTGGCAGGTGCAGCCAAAATTTAAATTATGATCGGTTTGAAACACAAACTTGATCTGGACCCCAATTGAAGTCACTAATTGAGCAGTCCGGGTCTCAGCCCACATGCAGCCAGCCATAAACAGATCACTTCTGGGGGCAGGTGGATGGAGTTTTTCAATTTTTTTTAAGATGCACACTACATCTAATCATGCAGTTTTTACCCCCAGTGTGAGCCAATCATACACTGAAAGCAGCTCATACTGGGCTGAACACCGAGCGTACCTGAGCAAAGCAATGCTTGTGCAAGTCGTGTTCATAAATAAAGCACCCAAACTCCGAATCCCTCCGAATCCAAACTGTTTTTTTTTTTACTGTATGTGTTTGGTACATACACCAGACATTTAAGCTCAGGTTCTCTCATCTCTATGAAGGACCCTTACCACTGTCACACATAAATGACCTCTACCCCTTAACTGGTACCACTAATCACTATCTCCAGCCTGTAGCGGTAGGTCTCAGGTTTGTATTTGGACACACTGTGTAAAAGACCAGCACTCTTCCCATCTGAAAAGGCCATTTAAATGGACCATCTACATCAGGGATGAGCAATTAATTTCCCCGAGGGGCCACATTTGAGACCGTGACTGGCGTTGAGGGCCGAACCAATAGGCTGAAATTAATTCTGCTCTATATTAATACTAACATATTAATTTAATTATTATTTTATTTTAATATTAACTGTATCACTTAATATTGAGCAGAATTAAGAACGGTATGCTGACATCCACCTATATACAGTATGAGCACAAATACAACCCTCTACATACAGGATGAGCCTCCACACAGCCCCATACATACATTATGAGCCTCTACATAACCTTCTTTATACAGTATGAGCCCACATGCAGCCCCCTATATACAGCTTGAGCTTCCACATATCTCCCTAAATACATGATGAGACCCAACATAGCCCCCTATATACAATATCAGCACCCACATGATCCCTTATATAAACTATGATCCCTCACATAGCCCCTCTATATACAATGTGAGCCCACACATAGCCCCTCTATATAGAATGTGAACACCCCCCATAGCCCCTTATATACAATGTGAGCCTCCACATAGCTCCTCTATATAGAGAATGAGTGCACATATAGCCTCTCTGTTTACATTTTGAGCTCCCACATAGTATCCTATATACAGAATGAGCCGACACATAACCCCTTTAAAATTAATGTGTGCCCCCACACAACCCCTTTATATTCACTGTGAGCCCCCACATAGCTCTTCTATAGACAGTGTGATTCCCCACATACTCCTTATTTATGCCACATTATGCCATTTTCCCATACACACACAAAAAAAACATTATTCTCACCTATCTTCCATTTCCTCGGTGTCCTCCTTTCTGCTTCTTGCAGCCCGCAGGGCCCATGATGATCGCAGCCCTATGCTTTCATTCAGATTTTTTATTTCCTCCGCCGCACACAGGAACACTGCAGATTGTTACCAATGGCAGCCGCCGACCAATCAGAGGCCAGCAGGTGATGTCATACAATGAAGTTGTAGCACCCACGGGGCAAGGGGTTAATTGTACTCGTCCCCAGGCTTGGTGATGTCGGGTCTGGGGGATGTCAAGGGTGGCCTTTGCCCGGTTTTGTGGCCTCGAGGTGTACAATAAAGAAGGGGGCAGGGTGATGTGGTGGAGGATTTGTCTTGTGCCGCCACCTGCAGTACGCGGCCAGGGATTAGCCGCCGCTGCTGTCGCTGTCCTCCGGAGCAGATGGTTGTAGCAGCAAAGGTGGTTCTGCTCACCATAAGTGGAGCAGGCCCTGGGGAGGATGATAGGGTGATAGTCTATGGTGTTGTACACTGGGGAGCGGGGCTGAGGACGCCGACAGTAACTGGACGACACAGGCTGGTAGTTTCCTTTATCTTTTACTGGTCGGTTGTTATAGTCCCAGGTTACAGTCCAATCCTGTATAAATATGTCCCCTTTTATTCAGAGTGTCCGCGCAACCCCCGGGTCCGGAGAACACCTCGATCCGTACCGTAGATCCGGATCCAAGCAGCACCGGCTGCTGGCACGGGGGCGGCACACCAGCCATAGAGGGTTGGTGCACTACAAATTTCCTTCTATGACCATACTACTTGTCTAAAATTCAATGACTGTGTTGAGTATCAAATGGGTCGCTTCTGGTGGAACGTAGTATTGGTTTTAATGGGGTGGGTATGGCCCTTGTATGTCCACCTGAACACCAATCAATTGGCCACAGTCATTTGCACTGTGGGGCCACAGATCGGAGTGTTTGTAAACAATGGGTGCAAGGTCTATGCTGTGCGAGACCTCTGTCCATTTGTGTTCGAGCACATTTACTGAACTTTGCATGCCAGAAAGGGTGGTCCCAGACACTGGTGCTATATGACCTATACCTTGGATTGTCTGTATCCCATCCAAATAATGCAGTTTGTCAAATCTAAGATCATTCTGTTTTTTGTCATTACATTGGTTCTGATCATGTTGTCAGAACTGGGGTAATACCACATTGGGATTCTGAAGAATATGTACTGTATTTGTCAATCTGGATGAATACTTCACCTCAATTCTGTGGGCTTTCATACCCTCCCTTGTTGGTAATCAAATCTGATCACCACACACTGAGGGCTATTAGAATTTAAATCGTGTTTCATATTGGTAATGGAGATTTCTGCATTAGTATCAAGCATAATTTGCATGTGCTGATCTTTAATTCTGGCTTTTATATGGGGTCTCTCAGATGAATCCAGTATGACATGGCATACTGACACCATATCTTTATGAATCCCTAATTAATGTCAACAAGACTCTCCATGGGTACCTGTAAGGTATATACTGCCACTTGTGGGTTCTCAAAGGTAGGTCTTTTTGTCGAATCTTTAGATTCCACACCCAGTATTCCATGAGCTGGGGCATTTATAGTGGCCATACGTTTTGGTGCCTGCCCTTGTAAATGTCCCTGATTCCTATATGCCTGTTCCCCCTCTGTGCTGGTGTGCCGCCCCTGTGACGCCCTGGGCAAGCCAGGGGTCACAGGTCACAACACCACCACACCCTACACCCCAGTTAGGAACACCAAGGCTAACCCAAAATCCTTGTTGCCTTCCTCCAGGGGCTGATGTTCACACCAGGGGGTGGGCCAGGCGGTTGGCTCTGCCCACCGAGGAGTACACAGCCCTGGAGGCGGGAGAAACCAGGCAGAACAGAGAACAGTCAGTGAAGTGAGAGAAGTGAAAGTAGAAGGAAGTGAAGTGGTAGTGGAGCAAAGGAGAGGAGCTTGTAAGAGGAGTAAAGAAGTAACAAGAAACAGTTAAGCAAGCCTGAAGTGAGTCCGGCTGTGTGCCCGGACAGTGACAGCAAGGTCAGCAGACGGCGGTGATAGTCTGGAGGGGGACTGCTCGGAGGTTGCTGGAAGGACCGCGGATGGGTAGTGGCCCGGCGGTCTGGAGCAGTATACAAAGAACAGTCAGCACCAGGGCAGGGGCCTTTCGGATCCCGGCAAGGCTAGGAGTCGCCATAATTTGCCAAATCCGTCAGTGAAGGGGACGTCTGTCTCCTAACAACCAAGTCCCGATTGAAGGCAACAGTCCAACCATTGAGGACAGACACCGCCACCGCCAGGGCACCAGTTTCTCAGGGCCAGCGCCTGCGGGCAAAGTAGGGCTCCTCCGGCCCATATCCAAGCCGGGGAGCGGGTTACCGGTGGGAACCCATCGCAACCATTGTCAACTTAGGTGCAGGACAGAGGGACCGTCACCTACTGGGGAAAGCAAGTGCAACCGTCCGTGGGAACCGTCTTTCCAGCCGTGTGTTTTACAGAGAACTGTGTCATCGTCTCAGGCTGAGTGAGTACCACAGTGCCGCAAGGCACAGCGCTGCCCCCGCGTCCCTGCGCCCACCAAGCCCTGCATCTCCCAACTCATCACTGGGCCCCGGGATCACCAACCCCTACCCACGGAGGGGCAACACAACAACTGGCTGCTCCATACCATCCTTCCTGGGATCCCCACACAGAGCAGCGGTGGTGTCAACAAATCACCACAACCGTGGGTGGCGTCACAGACAATAAACAATCCCCACACCCAAACAACCCCTTTCACTCACGGGCGAGGAGCGCCGCTCGAGTCCCCGGGATCCGGCCCGTCGCTCGAGCCACCGAGCAGTGGCAGCAGCAGGCCGCAGTACCAGCCGGACCCGAGCAGTAGGGAGAGCGCGGCGTCCCCTCCTCCGCCCGCGACAACTTGGCGTCACGAACAGGATCTTACCGCTCTGCCGTTGGGTAGAGGTGCGCCTTGTGACCGCCGGAAGTATCCAGCTGAAAAATTTCAGAAGTCGGCATCTTTGGCGCGAAAAGTTCCCGCTCGAGCGTCTTCTCGAGTAGCAGAGGCGCGAAGGCCAAAACCCCGCCCCAAGAGAGGAGGGGCCGGAAAGAAGCTAAGGGGGACGCGATGGCGGCTGGCTGCATGTGAGCGCAGCTATAAAAGCAGGGACGCCAGGACTCTGCAGTCACCCTGTTCCTGGAAGGCACGACTGCCGAGATGTCCGCTCCAATCAATAATAGCAAGACCCCCGCGCCCGGCACGGCGACGTGGTTGAGGGACCGGACCGTCCCGCTGAGTAATCGTCTGCAGGCCCATATGCAACTCCTCCTGGAGGAGTGGGAGACCGACATGGCGGACGTGGTGGCTGCTATGTGGAGACGCGAGGTAGAAGAGCATTTGGAGGAGCGGGTAAGCGACCCACGCCCCTGTATTCCTGAGGGATCGGCCATTGGAGCTGAGGGGCCCGGCCGGCTTCCGCTCACCCTGCCTCTCTCCCCGCTACCAGTGATAGCTGCTGCCGCCCCGCCATTAGGCCCGCTACCTGCCCAACCGGTAGCGATACCCTGCCCAGCCGCTCCGGCGGATCAGCCGGCCGCAGACGTCCGGGATGGCCCTAAAGTGCATCAAGGGGAACCGCTAGAACCGCGGCCCCTTAACAGCATGGTGCTAGAAGTCCCGGCAGTGACCGTGCCAGACCCTGAGCCTGGAACCGTGGCCTGGATGAAGGCCTGGGTGATGCAATTCCACCAGCGTCAGCAGGATCAGATCTTCCGGATGATGGAGCAGTGGACCAACGAGGTGGAGGAGCTGATTACAACTGCCCCGATGTACGGAGGGGAAATGGATGTAGCAGAGTCGACTGGTGACCCACGTCCCTATGTCTTACCAGGAACGGCCGCTGCGGCTGAGGGGGCCGGCCTAGTCTCGGCCTATGCATCCCCCTTGCCGTTACTTATGGGGCGCCTCAGTGTAAGCTCGCCTAATATGCTGCTCCGTGCTACAGCAGAAGGGTCTGAAATGCTGGATGCTGGAGGCCAGGAAGCTGCGACAGCTTGCGGCAACCCGCCTGACGCAGGAACAAGAGATGATGACTCCGGCCCCAGCCCCGGGGCCGCTGCTGAGTTTGAAGAGGCAAGTGAGCGTTCCCGCTATGTAGGAGACCCCGTGGTGTTCCATACCCCGCGTACCAGTGGAAATGGGTACCGGGTACCCCTGTCACAGCAGGCATGTCAGTGCATGTTTGATATGCTGGTGGCAGAGGATGGGTCCGCATCAGCAGAAGAATCTGAGTAAGGCAGCGGAGCACCGTTGCACAGTCCCCGTTGGGACCACCACTGAGTTGTTTGTGTTTGAAAGTTTGAAAGTTTAAAAATGAAATGATCACCGAAGTTTCATCAGATTGACTAACCGTGATTTGAAACCGGCCGTAGCCGGCACCGTTGTCCCCGTGGGGACCGTTTAAAAAGTTTTGCATGAGGAACTGCTCATGGACAAGCCCGTGAACTTGCAGGGCAACCACAGACGCTAGTGGCTTGTAAATAAGTTGTTTTACCGTTACAGTTTCCGCAGTTGCCGCCTCCGGAGAGGCAGGTTGGAGGGAGGGCCCTCAGCAGAGCAGGCTGGGGCCCAGCCACCACAGGAACCGGTGGCTACCCTCTGGAGGGGAAGGACAGATCCCGCTCGGGTGACTTGGTGCAGGACTTGGGTCAAGGGGTGCTGCCTGGGTTTTAGGGGCAGCATCAGGGCCAGGTTGCTTGGGTGGGAGAGAGCGGAAACCGTAACCATGAACCGTTAGCAACGTTTAAGCACTGAACCTCCCGATGTGGGATGATGTTATGATTTGTAAATATGTTACTGTTTACCTTTTACATATTTTTCAGAAAATAAAACCGGTGTTGGACGGGCAGCCCGCGGACGGTCTGCATTTTGCTAAGGGGGAATGTGACGCCCTGGGCAAGCCAGGGGTCACAGGTCACAACACCACCACACCCTACACCCCAGTTAGGAACACCAAGGCTAACCCAAAATCCTTGTTGCCTTCCTCCAGGGGCTGATGTTCACACCAGGGGGTGGGCCAGGCGGTTGGCTCCGCCCACCAAGGAGTACACAGCCCTGGAGGCGGGAGAAACCAGGCAGAACAGAGAACAGTCAGTGAAGTGAGGGAAGTGAAAGTAGAAGGAAGTGAAGTGGTAGTGGAGCAAAGGAGAGGAGCTTGTAAGAGGAGTAAAGAAGTAACAAGAAACAGTTAAGCAACCCTGAAGTGAGTCCGGCTGTGTGCCCGGACAGTGACAGCAAGGTCAGCAGACGGCGGTGATAGTCTGGAGGGGGACTGCTCGGAGGTTGCTGGAAGGACCGCGGACGGGTAGTGGCCCGGCGGTCTGGAGCAGTATACAAAGAACAGTCAGCACCAGGGCAGGGGCCTTTCGGATCCCGGCAAGGCTAGGAGTCGCCATAATTTGTCAAATCTGTCAGTGAAGGGGACGTCTGTCTCCTAACAACCAAGTCCCAATTGAAGGCAACAGTCCAACCATTGAGGAGAGACACCGCCACCGCCAGGGCACCAGTTTCTCAGGGCCAGCGCCTGCGGGCAAAGTAGGGCTCCTCCACCCCATATCCAAGCCGGGGAGCGGGTCACCGGTGGGAACCCATCGCAACCATTGTCAACTTAGGTGCAGGACAGAGGGACCGTCACCGTCACCTACTGGGGAAAGCAAGTGCAGCCGTCCGTGGGAACCGTCTTTCCAGCCGTGTGTTTTACCGAGAACTGTGTCATCGTCTCAGGCTGAGTGAGTACCACAGTGCCGCAAGGCACAGCGCTGCCCCCGCGTCCCTGCGCCCACCAAGCCCTGCATCTCCCAACTCATCACTGGGCCCCGGGATCACCAACCCCTACCCACGGAGGGGCAACACAACAACTGGCTGGTCCATACCATCCTTCCCGGGATCCCCACACAGAGCAGCGGTGGTGTCAACAAATCACCACAACCGTGGGTGGCGTCACGGACAATAAGCAATCCCCACACCCAAACAACCCCTTTCACTCACGGGCGAGGAGCGCCGCTTGAGTCCCCGGGATCCGGCCCATCGCTCGAGCCACCGAGCAGCGGCAGCAGCAGGCCGCAGTGCCAGCCGGACCCGAGCAGTAGGGAGAGTGCGGCGTCCCCTCCTTCGCCCGCGACAGCCCCCATGTCAGCAGCCGGACTGCTCGGATCCAGATCTGCGGTGGCTCGAGGGGTGTCTGGACCCGGGGGTCGTGCAGCCACTCAAATGAAAGGGGTATTTACAGGGAATTGTGCTTAGAGTGCGTGATGCCACCCGTGGTGTGTGGTAATGTGGAGCACCACCGCTGCAGTTGGGAGTATCCGGAGGCGATGGAGCAGGGCAGCTGGATCTTAGAACCCTCCACGGGTAGGGGGAATGCCCCGGGACTCGGCGATGGTGTTTGGGGAGTGCCGTGGGGAGTGAAGAGGGTCACTTGCGTACTCACTCAGTCCATAAAGCTGACACCGACAACTGGATAAACCAAAGTTCTGGACACCGCTGCCGCTGAGGGGAGCTAGGTCGGGTCCCGTCCCCAATGGTGCTGCCTGGTGATCTGTTACCTTCCTCCTGGCACTAAGTTCACTTCTTTGTTGGTCCCAGTAGTATGGAACTAGTCGGGTCCTGCTCCCCAATATGGCTAACTGTGGGAGCTTGCTCTCAGGGTTCACGCTTGGAATTTTCTGGACCGTTTTAGTGGAAAGTCCTATCCCCCTCTTTGCACTAGTACCCCAATTTTGGAGTGGGTGGAGAGCGGATCTTGAAGGCTCCGTTCTCGTTGGGTAAATTGTCAGATTGCCTGAAGCTTCTCCCTGACCTAGGGTCCACGTACCCCGTCGTGTCCTGGTCCCAGCCCGCTGATGGTGCAAACCCGCCGGCTGTCCTCCTCGACAGTTCCGTGCCCTTTGCCACGATCCCCTGCAAACGGGGGTCTAGCTCCTACTAGGCCCAGACCACCGTCTGCTACCTAGATGCTTCCAAGGATCCCGGCTCCTGACCTCCTCTCTCCTTCGCTTCCAACACTTCACTCTTACTCCTGACACTCCTGACCTCCCCTTAACCAACCCCCCAAGTGGCCGACCCTAATCCACTCAGGCCGTCCACTGGTGTGTCTGGTGGGTGTGGTGCAGAATGATCTTTTAAAAACAGTCACAAACAATCCCACACCGTGAACACATAACCCGATAGTACCAGGACCACAAAGAGCGTTAGTCAAATATAGATACTTGAATAAAGATATTTCATTGGGATAATAAACCAATATTCATTAATAATAGATTCTAGGAGGACCCTCGCTAGTTCTCTCCGCTACCTAGCAATGGAGATATAACTGATGTTACACGCACCCTAAATGTAAATTAGTGCCCCCATTCCTCGGCGGCTGTCCCTCGGTATCTATCCCTATATCTCCCTTCTTATTGATCAGGATACATAGGATGATAAATATGATACCAGAAAAAAATAGTACTTATCTCAGACGTTTTCAAGAGAACACCTCCATTCTACTTATTCTCTCCAATATTCAAAAATTCCTACGCTCTCCATAGTCCTTATTCAAATCAGTAATACATATCAAAGTCTCAGGCTCAACGCATTTCTCCCTACTTATATATAGGGTTCATCAGGAGACAGTTACGGCTCAATCGCCACAACAAAATTTCAGCTGCACATGTAGCAGCACATGCCTCTCTGGGACGATGCCTATGACTGTTTATCATAGGCATCGTCCCAGAGAGGCATGTGCTGCTACATGTGCAGTTGAAATTTTGTTGTGGCGATTGAGCCGTAACTGTCTCCTGATGAACCCTATATATAAGTAGGGAGAAATGCGTTGAGCCTGAGACTTTGATATGTATTACTGATTTGGATAAGGACTATGGAGAGCGTGGGAATTTTTGAATATTGGAGAGAATAAGTAGAATGGAGGTGTTCTCTTGAAAACGTCTGAGATAAGTACTATTTTTTTCTGGTATCATATTTATCATCCTATGTATCCTGATCAATAAGGAGGGAGATATAGGGATAGATACCGAGGAACAGCCGCCGAGGAATGGGGGCACTAATTTACATTTAGGGTGCGTGTAACATCAGTTATATCTCCATTGCTAGGTAGCGGAGAGAACTAGCGAGGGTCCTCCTAGAATCTATTATTAATGAATATTGGTTTATTATCCCAATGAAATATCTTTATTCAAGTATCTATATTTGACTAACGCTCTTTGTGGTCCTGGTCCTATCGGGTTATGTGTTCACAGTGTGGGATTGTTTGTGACTTTGTTTTTAAAAGAATCTGAAATAAAGGTGTGCTTTTATATATAGGAATTTAGGTAGTCCCTGGATAAAAATTGATTTAACTACCTATGAATACCTATATGATTTTCTTTTTCTGGTTGTTATACTGTGGTGCAGAGTGTACCTAGGACTTTATTAGCTGTTGTAGGCAACACCATGTAGTTAGGGACCCTAAACTAAGGAGGAGGTGGATATTGCACAGAAGAGCAAATTGTACAATACCCTGTGATGACCTGATAGTCCAGGGGCGTCACACTGCCATAATTAGGTTTCCTCTTGAAGGCATTATTATTTCCATTGTTCGGGTTTTGTACCCATTGAGGACAATTTCTATTCATGTGTCCGTTTTGCAAACACAGAAAACAGTGAATGCTCCCTGTCTTTTCCAGTGGTGGAGCTGTAGGTGTACACGTTCATCTTGCGATTTAACATGTATAGACACATTCTCCCATTCCTACTTTAACATGCTTTTTAATGTGCAGTAAATCTTTTCTATACTGCTCAATAATTATGGCTGCGTCAATGAAATATGGCTCCCTCGCTGCACTTAACCTGATTGTAGTGTCAAGGTATGGGAATTTTTCTACAAACATGCGAATCATGTTTTGTGGAATACCGATACATTGATCCTTTGTGACCTTTCTGTAGGCCTCTGAAACACGTACGTGAAAATCACGCACGTGCCGCGAGACACGTATTTTCCCTGCGTGTTGCGTTTCGTAAGTACGTGTCTCCGGTACGTGCGGGCCACATGTGTTCTACATGTGCTATCCGTGATAACACACGGAGAACCGGTAATTTGCTTACTCACGTGGTCCATGCTGCTGTCCAGGGTGCTGATCTTCGGTCTCCAGCCCTGCCGACTCCCCACTACTGCTGCTTCCGGCCGCAGTGAAGTGAATATTAAAGGAGCACATTGAGCGGCGGTCGGCAGCAAGTGACAGCAGTGGCAGAGACAGGAGGGCTGGAAAAGGTGAGTAAAGATTTGTTATTTTTTCTCTGACATGTGAGTTTTCTCCGGCGCGTGTCACACGGGACCGCATCCACACTACATCCGTGTGGTACGGGTGCGGGCCGTGTGACACCCGTGATGCCGGAGAAAAACTGACATGTCAGCGTGAGAAACACACGGACACACATAAGTACGGAACAGACACACGCTCCGTTACAAAATACTTACGTGTGTCCATACCATTAGGAATACATAGGTCCACGTGTGTACGTGTCTCCGGTACGTTAGAAAATTGTCAAACACGTACTGGAGACACGAACATGTGACAGAGGCCGTAGATAGCTTCAAACTGACTACACAGAGACAAAGTCTCATTGCCTATAATTGGCTTGAACTTTGTCAAGATTTCTGGAGTAACATCCCAGTGGCCCGTTGCCAGTCTGATGAGTAAGGAAAGGGGTTCTTCCTTATCATGAAACTTCCAAGTCCTGGGTTCTGTTCTCCCATTGCCTCATACCTTTGATTCAAAGTGCAGAAGTGCCAAAGTGTAAACTAATTATTCTCAGATCTATCTAACACACAGCAAAAATAAAGATGCTCACCCATAACAGATCAATGTCCAATAGCATAGGCCGGTGGTGAAATGAAATCCCAACTCCTGGACTCTCGTTTCATGTAAGCTTCCTCAGCGGGTGGGGGAGCAGTGAATTTTTCCATAAACATGCAAATCATGCTTTATGGAATACCGATACGTTGATCAATTGTGACCTTATTGTACATAGATACAAACCGACTACACAGAGACAAAGACTCATTGTGTATAGTTGTCTTTAACGTTGTCAGGATTTCTGGAGTAATGTCCCAGTGGCCCATTGCCAGTCTTATAAATAAGGAAAGGCGTTCTTCCTCATCATGAAACTTCTCATTCCTGGGTTCCTTTATCCCTGTGGCCTCATACCTTTGATTAGGATATGTAGACAACCACAATTTGAATAACTCCAATCAATATTTAAGCACCACAGAATTTTTATTGTAATGATCCTCAAAGATATGACATGAAGTAAACAGATCTACATCATAATCATATTTCCGTTCTCCTAGTAGATCCATAACAGGAAATTTCTCCTTTCCATACTGTTACCGGTATGGTTAAGATAAAATTACTTTGGCCTTTCTGGAGAATTTGGCAAATTGGAAGTGATGTGGTACGTTTCCCACCTACTTCCTTATCCCCAATTCTTTTCCTAATCCTAGAAGCTGCTACATCTGTACTCCTTCAGTGTTGGAGTGAACTGTAGTGACCGTTCCACTTGATGTCTGTAGCTTCGGATCTCTGATCCTTTAAAGACGCAGACACAGTTGCTGCTGTCTCCTCCTGTCCTTCTCCCGAAGCACAAACCTGTTTCATGGGCAAGGGCAACATGCTATTCGGACGAGGTCATGACTGATTAGAGATGAGCTGTTGAAAATCCGCAATGGTTGGCGTCTTTGCAACCAGATATTCTCCAAGTGTAGTAACCACCATATCCGTTGATATGCTCTGTCCTTAAACGGACTGATCTCAGTGACAGTCGAAGGAGCCCTCTGTCCATGTCAGAATAATAACTCTCTTTTTCCGAGAGTCTAGATTCCAACACATAGATTTCCCTGCCCATCTTGGCTGTACACTAGGCTCTTTCTTGCAGCTGTGTTTCCAGTGTGTGTATTTGTTTGATGTTCTCCACACTACAATGTCAGTGGAAGCTATCCAGCATGGAAACTTCTATGTCTTTCTTGTGTTAGCCAGTATTTCCATGTGTTCTGGCCTGTAAATGCTGTCCTCAAAGGTATTTGCCCAGCATTTGGAATCATTTGTATGTTTTATGTAAAATGCTTCTATTGATGCATAATTTGTCATGTGCATATGCCTAGTCCAGCAAAGCAGTCTAGAGCACCTGTATGTGGTGCAAAGTATGGGGTTAAATGCGCTATTTTTTCACAGTTATTTCAGTGTATAAAAGTTTATACTCACTCATTTGGTTGTAAGGAGGTGGTCCGCTGGCATGTTCAGCCTGAAGACTTTGATTCAATTATTGTATTGTAGCATTGTTATGTACCTGCTATGTGGCCTGTAGTGTTAATTGCCATTGTGGCGCCCTGGACAAGCCAGGTCGTCACAGAACTACACCAACACACCCCACACCCCAGCTAGGCACACCGAAGTCAAACACAAAATCCTTGTTGCCTTCCTCCAGGGGCTGATGTCCACACCAGGGGGTGGGCCAGGCGGTTTGCCCCGCCCACCGAGGAGTTCACAGTCCTGGAGGCGGGAAAAGGAGTAAGTTTTAGTTTTAGTTTAGTTTGGAGAGGAGTTGGAGTGAGGAAGTGGTAGTAGAGGAGACTGACCGTGTCCGGGTGTGTGGCTCGGGCACTCAGCAAGGTTGGCAGACGGTGGTGACCGTCTGCAGGAGAGACTAATTGGAGCGAACCGTAAGGACCGTGGACGGACGGTGGCCCGGCGGTACCGGATCGGAGAGCAAAGAGAAGCCAGCACCATTCGGCAGGGCTTACGGACCCCGACCAGGCTAGGAGTCGCCGTAAAACTGGTCAAATCCGTTAGCGAAGGGAACCTCCGGGGTTTCCCAGCAGTCAAGACCCGATTGAAGGCAACAGCTCACACCGTAGAGGGAAACACAGTCACCGCCAAGGCTACAGTTCCCAGGGCCAGAGCCTGCGGGCAGAAGGGGCTCCTTCAGCACCCATCCAAGCTGGGGAGTGGGTTACCGGTGGGAAGCCATTGGAACCGTAACACAACACAGGTGAAGGGAAAGGCAGTCACCATCAACCTGCCAGGAGGAGAAACACCGCAGCCGTCTGTGGGACCCGTCCATCCAGCCGTTTGTTTTACCGGAGACTTTGCATTCGTCATTGGCTGAGTAAGTACCACCGTGCCGTGCGGCACAGCGCTGCTCCCGCGACCCTGCATCTCACCAGGCCCCATAACCCGCCTGCCATACATCCCTACCTCCCTCACCGGGCCCCGGGACAACCAACCCCCCTACCCACGGAGGGAAGAACCAACATCCAAGCTGCTCCCTGTCATCGCTCCCGGGATCCCCGTCCAGAGCAGCGGTGGTGTCACCAATCTCACCACAAACCGTGGGTGGCGTCACGGACAATATCCCTAAACCCAAACCACCCCCTTTCACTCACGGGCGAGGAACGCCGCTCGAGTCACCGGGATCCGGCCCACCACTCGAGCCACCACCGAGCAGCAGCAGCGGCCGGACCCGAGCAGTGGGTGAGCGCAGCGTCCCCTCCTCCGCCCGCGACAACTTGGCGTCACGAACAGGATCTTACCGCTCTGCCGTCTGGTAGAGGTGCGTCTTGTGACCGCCGGAGGTGTCCGGCCGAAAATTTTGAGAAGCCGCCATTTTGGGCGCGAAAAGTCCCCGCTCGAGCGTCTCCTCGAGAAGTGGAGGCGCGAAAATCAAAACCCCGCCCCTGTAGAGGAGGAGCCGGAAAAAAGACTAAGGGGGACGGATGGCGTCTGGCCGCATGTAGTCCGCGGCTATAGAAGTAGGGACGCCAGGACTCTGCAGCGATACTGGGTTCCTGGAAAACCTCATTGCCGAGATGCACAGTCCAACTACCAACAGTGAAGCCCCCGCACCCGGCACAGCGGCGTGGGTGAGGGACCGGACCGCCCCGCTGAGTGACCGTCTGCAGGCCCACATGCAGCTCCTCTTGGAGGAGTGGGAGACCGACATGGTGGACGTGGTGGCTGCTATGCGGAGACGCGAGGTAGAGGAGGATTTGAAGGAGCGGGTAAGAGACCCAATCCCTTGTATTCCTGAGGGATCGGCCACTGCGGCTGGGGGCCCGGCCTGCACCCGCTCACTCTGCCTCCTCTCCCGCTACCCGTGTTAGCTGCTGCCGCCCCGCCACTAGGCCCGCTACCCGTCCAACCGGTAGCGATACCCTGCCAATCCGCCCCGGCGGACCGACCGGCTGCAGACGCTCAGGGCCGCCCTGAACCACTCCTGTGGGAGCCGACGAGACTGCGGCCCCTTATCGAAGATGTATCAGAGGCCCCGGCCAGGATGGCACCAGGCGCTGTGCCCGAGCCCAGGACCGTGATGTGGATGAAGGCCAGAGTAATTGAGTTCAACCAACGCCAGCAGAATCAGATATACCTCATGATGGAGCAGTGACCAATGAGGTGGAAATGCTGGTTGCGACTGACCCAATGTATGGGATGGGAGCAGATGTAACGGAGCCGATGGGTGACCCACGTCCCCATGTCCTACCAGGACCGGCCACTGCGGCTGGGGGGCCTGGCCCAGTCTCGGCCCGCGCATCGTCCCTGCCATTACTTATGGGACACCTCAGTGTTGGCCAACCTGACCTGCTACCCCGTGTTACCACAGTAGAATCTGACGTCCTGGATGTCGGAGGCCTGGAGGCTGCGGCAGCTGGCGGCAACCCGCCTGGCGCAGAGACAAGTGATAGTGACTCCGGCTCCGAGGCCACCTCTGAATTCGAGAAGGCAAGTGAGCGTCTCTGCTATGAGGGAGAGCCAGTGGTCTATTACACACCGCGCACCGGTGGGAACGGATACCGGGCACCCCTCTCCCAGCAGGCCTGTCACTGCATGTTCGATATGTTGGTGGCAGAGGATGAGGCCACCTCAGCAGAAGGTGAGCAGTGAGGGCAGCGGAGCTCCGCTGCAAGTTGTCCCCATTGGGACCATCAGTGTTAAAAAGCTTTTGAATGATAAGTGAAAATAATCAACCGAAGAAGTTCATCTGATTTACAATCGTGATTAAACCGGCCGTTGCCGGCAACTGTTGTCCCCGTGAGGACTGTCTGTAATCCTTGTGTAAGGAACTGCTTACGGACAAGCCCGAGAACTTGCAAGGCAACCACGAACTTGTGGTATGTAAATAAAAATGTTGGGCTTGAAACCGTGACCGCCTCCGGAGAGGCTGATTTGGAGGATGGGCCTGGAGGAAAGGGATGGCCCAGGCCCGCCACTACCGTAACCGGTGGCGATCCTCCGGGGGTTCAGGGGTCCCCATGGACGCGGGTCCCCTGAAAGAGACAGAACCCACTCAGGCAACTTGGTGCTGGACTGGGTTCAAGGGGCGCTACCCATTTGCTTAGGGGCAGCATCAGGGACAGGTTGCTTGGGTGGGAGAAGAGCGGAAGCCGTAACCGTTATTTATTAAAAATGTTGGTAACGTTTAAGAAATATTCCTCCCGATGTGGGAAGATTGAAAAATGCTTGTTTTACATGTTTTACTGTTTTTTACTCTTTTGCAGTTAAACAAAAATAAAACCGGTGATGGACGGGCAGCCCGCGGACGGTCTGCGGACAAGCCAGGTCGCCACAGAACTACACCAACACACCCCACACCCCGGCTAGGCACACCGAAGTCAAACACAAAATCCTTGTTGCCTTCCTCCAGGGGCTGATGTCCACACCAGGGGGTGGGCCAGGCGGTTGGCCCCACCCACCGAGGAGTTCACAGTCCTGGAGGCGGGAAAAGGAGTCAGTTTTAGTTTTAGTTTAGTTTGGAGAGGAGTTGGAGTGAGGAAGTGGTAGTAGAGGAGACTGACCGTGTCCGGGTGTGTGGCCCGGGCACTCAGCAAGGTTGGCAGACAGTGGTGACCGTCTGCAGGAGAGGCTAATTGGAGCGAACCGTAAGGACCGTGGACGGGCGGTGGCCCGGCGGTACCGGATCGGAGAGCAAAGAGAAGCCAGCACCATTCGGCAGGGCTTACGGACCCCGACCAGGCTAGGAGTCGCCGTTAAACTGGTCAAATCCGTTAGCGAAGGGAACCTCCGGGGTTTCCCAGCAGTCAAGACCCGATTGAAGGCAACAGCTCACACCGTAGAGGGAAACACAGTCACCGCCAAGGCTACAGTTCCCAGGGCCAGAGTCTGCGGGCAGAAGGGGCTCCTTCAGCACCCATCCAAGCTGGGGAGTGGGTTACCGGTGGGAAGCCATTGGAACCGTAACACAACACAGGTGCAGGGAAAGGCAGTCACCATCAACCTGCCGGGAGGAGAAACACTGCAGCCGTCTGTGGGACCCGTCCATCCAGCCGTTTGTTTTACCGGAGACTTTGCATTCGTCATTGGCTGAGTGAGTACCACCGTGCCGTGCGGCACAGCGCTGCCCCCGCGACCCTGCATCTCACCAGGCCCCGTAACCCGCCTGCCATACATCCCTACCTCCCTCACCGGGCCCCGGGACAACCAACCCACCTACCCACGGAGGGAAGAACCAACATCCAAGCTGCTCCCTGTCATCGCTCCCGGGATCCCCGTCCAGAGCAGCGGTGGTGTCACCAATCTCACCACAAACCGTGGGTGGCGTCACGGACAATATCCCTAAACCCAAACCACCCCCTTTCACTCACGGGCGAGGAACGCCGCTCGAGTCCCCGGGATTCGGCCCACCGCTCGAGCCACCACAGAGCAGCAGCAGCAGCAGCGGCCGGACCCGAGCAGTGGGTGAGCGCAGTGTCCCCTCCTCCGCCCGCGACACCAGCTACAAGAGGTCACTGTTTTCCTTTTCATATGTTGCAATTCCTTTGTGGGTTGTAGGACCCTGTATTCAGGGGCAGGGCTGGCTCCAGGTTTTTGTAGGCCCTGGGCGAAAGAATCTCAGTGGGCCACATGCACACGCAGACACACACATACACAGATACGTATATATACAGATACATGTACAGATATATGTTTGTACATATTTAAAGAAAAATAAAGAAAAACATATATAAACAAACATAAATCTATACAATTCTGTTGCTGGGTACATCTGGACTCCTGCAGTCAGCGGCTGCTGCTAGAGCAAAGTATCTCTTTGTCTTTTGTTCTGGCAACCTGTAGTCATCACCTGACATGGTAATTAACCATGACAGCAAATGGGCTTTTATCAGCAGATAGACATTGTCCATCTGCTTTGATATGCCGAGACTAAACTTCTTGGTTCCAAGCATATCTCATCAGTGGGGCCTATATGGGGGAGGAGGAATATCAGAGGGAACATTTTTATACACATATTTACTTTCCTCTACATGTAAAATATGTGCATTTTGCCATTATTTGCTTTTTTTACTTGCGTTTTTTTTTTTATGGGTATTTACTTGGGTTCTTTCCTCCATTCATTTGAATGTTTGAAAAATGTTGCAAAAATGCTGCCAGAATTGACATACTGCAGGTTTCAAAAATCGCTTTTATGATATGTGCCACACGTTCAGTGTGTGCAGCAGAAAAATCTTTTGCAAATATATCAGTGTTGGCAGGAAAAATACTTCATAAAAAAACGCATGTTTTTGCCGTGTTTCTAATGGTTTTTTTTCTTCTATTGATTTGAATGGGTGAAAAACACTGCAAAAAGGTGAAAGAATTGACATTCTGATTGGAAACTGCTTCAAATCTACAAGTTAAAAATAAGCAGAGTACACATGAAATTTCAGAAGTTCAATTAACTTTTCTGGTAATGTAAAATGCGGTTTACTTTTCTGGTAATGTAAAATGGAGCTTGTTGGTTACACTACTTATCCTGCAGACAGTAGCATGGAACTTGTTGGTTACACTACTTATCCTGCAGACAGTAGCATGGAACTTGGTGGTTACACTACTTATCCTGCAGACAGTAGCATGGAACTTGGTGGTTACACTACTTATCCTGCAGACAGTAGCATGGAACTTGGTGGTTACACTACTTATCCTGCAGACAGTAGCATGGAACTTGGTGGTTACACTACTTATCCTGCAGACAGTAGCATGGAGCTTAGTGATTACACTACGAATCCTGCAAACAGTACCATGGAGCTTGGTGGTTATGAGTCGCCCCAGCCACGGCGGTCGCCTCAAAGACACTGCTCCACCTCCAGGGACGCCGCAGGGACTTCTATTAGGGATCTTCTCTGGCAACAGGTATGTCAGGTTATTTGCTTCTGAGTCGTGACGCCACTCTTGGTTTGCGGTCAGGTTATGGGTGACCGCCACTGCAGTTTAACGAGTGTCTGGAGCTGATGGTGTCTGCAGTCAGTTGGTGTGGCCTCCCGAGAGTGAGGCTGGCTCCAGGGGCTCGGGTGTATGTGCATAGAACTACAGGTCGCAGAATAACTCAGTCTCGGTCCCGAAGTGTCTTGCAACTGGTTTTTACTCATTTTCAAGTGATTCAAGTGGTACCCAGGCGATGCTGAGATACACCAACAGAGAACCAGGTATCCTTCAGGCTGGTATAAGGGTAACTGCTGACTCGCCTTCCTAGCACTTCTTGTTTCGGACAATTCCTGTCTTAAAGTATCGTGGGATTCATCCAGGGAAGTTGCAACTGCCTTTTCTCCCCTCTCTGGCCCGTTTTCTGGCAGCATGGACCAAGGTGGATAGCTCAGGCTCCATCCTCCTTATGGGCCCCTTCGTTGCTGCTGATGCTCGGACTCTGTGTTGGTTGGTGTGGGACTTGTTGTGCACCCCACCGGCAGGTTTAGCAGACCACTTAATGGATGTCTGGCTCTAGGGACCTGTTCCCCGTGCGTGCCTAGCCCTCCAGAAGTCTCCGTACATGACTAGCTGACTTCCTCAGCGTCTTTCTGTCCAACTTCTGGTGATTGTTCTCCCTCGCCAACAGCCACTACACATGCAGGGTCTGACTAGCGTGTCCGCTCTCCTGCGTCTCCACTTCAGACTCAGCTTGCTTCTCTCCTACTCCTTTTCTGACTGCCACTGCAACTTAGTTCCCAGCCTCCCTACCGTACCACTAGCTGAGATGTGGAGGCCATGCCTCCTCCTGGATCTGCCCAGGGGTCCCCTTTAAGGTGTGTGTGAGACCTGGTTACTATGTGTCTGTGCGTACACACCCTATTCAGCCTTTGGGATTACCTGTTTGCACTCACCCAGCATGGGTGCAGTACTCAGTGGTGCCTGACCAGGTTATGGGCGCCACATTTACACTACTCTTGCAAACAGTAGCATGGAGCTTGGTGGTTACACTACTCCTGCAGACAGTAGCAGGGTAGTCCATAATTCCTCTCGCAGAAAGTTTGTAAAGTATCTATGCAGGGGAGAACAGTATTTGGAAACACACACCAGGAATGGCATAACTTGAAGCTCATAGGCCGAAATGTAAAAGCTCCAAAGTAGCAACCAATTATTGCAAGGCTTTAATACAATTAGTCTTTTCATATAGGCCAAGGGAACATTTTGGGCCCCCTTGGCTCCAGGTCCCGGGTGCAATTGTAACCCCTTCACCTATTGTAGTTACACCTCTTTACACCACTGGGTCTCCCAGTACAGGCCATTCCTCATCCGTCTTCTGCCATAGTTACCTCACTATCTCAGGAAATATAACCACTTTGCATACAAGCCACAGTCTATCACAGGTCATGCTATGTCGCCACAGGTTTTTTGGGGGTAAACAATCTGTCACTGTCAGTAGCTGCAGGTCACTGTAGGGAGCCACGCACAGTTCATGGATAGGGTCAGGTACTGTGTTTCTCAACTCAATAATTTCAGTAACCATTCCATTCTCTGACTCTCCCTTGTAGCTGAGCTCCATCGCACGCTAATCTATATGGATGACTGCTCAGGCTTAATATAACCAGGAGAAATAAAGTGTCACTTAAGCCAGCCTAGATCTGATTCCAGCTTCAGAATTCAGTGTTCTGGGCCACCATATAAAATGTCTTATATCCCCACTTCCTCCATTACTTTTAGGATTAAAAAAGTCCCAAAAGCTTATTAAACACTGCCATGGTTACAGACAAAACACAAAAGTATAAACTGTAAAATATATAAAATATTCTACTGCTTTTTTTCTGTCTTTCAGATGACAAACTGTTGAGAAAGAAAATTCTGAGGCCAGGTCGTGGTGAAGACTCGGTACCACTCCCTGGGCAACAAGTGACTGTCTACCTTATGGGAATTTTGGAAGATGGAAGTCTGGTGGAAAAAGATCCCAAACTGTCCTTTGTTCTGGATGAAGGTGATGTTATACAGGTGAAGACATTTTAAATTAAAAAACGTCTGTTTAGAACCAAGCTATGACTAGATCTGTATACGCACAGGGAATGAAATCCAGACACACCCAATTTATCGATAATATGGTACAGGGGTTGTACTGATAAGAGGTTGCCCACTACTCAATGCTATTTTCCCCCCTGTAAAGTAAAAAAATAAATAAAAAAATGCACCACTGCTGTTTCTGTGATGTCGGCGCAGGTCTCTCAGCATTCGCCTGACATTATTATACTACGTGAGTGCTGCAGCTATCAGCAGCTGCACTTCCCGGACCCTCGGACAAAACTCAAATGTCCAATGTAAGTGTGGGCTGCTGATTGGCTGCAGTGGTCACATGGCAGAAACATATCACACAAACTTAGGGCACCATCATTGCTGGTACAGGAGATGAGTATAAGGGTTTTTTTTATTTTACATGGGCTATTACATCATTTAAGAACGACTTGTCCAAAAAAGTATCCTGTATTTTTTATGTCAAAAATATATTTCTTCAATATGATTTTATTACTATTAGACATATGAAACGCTGATAAACAGGTCAATGTGAACTGAGCTTAAGTGAGCTTAATTTAGAGACTTTGATTATTGGATTATATAGTTTTGGTCACTCATCCCCAAAATTACCTGGTGTCTGCATTTCCTGGTATACATGGTTTGTCTCAAAAGGATGTCTTCTCAGGTGGGGGACAGTGGTTATCATTAGCAGCTGGAGAACCTCTAAGACCACTTGCACATATTCAGTATTTGGTCATTATATAAGGCCTCCTTCACACGTCAGTGATTCTGGTACGTATGTTGCAGTTTTTATATGTACCAGAATCGCGGACATACGCAGACCCATTAAAAATTAAAGGGTCTGCGAACACATCAGTGATTTCTTACTGACGTGTTTCCATGCGGTGTACATGCGTGTCCATGAGCTCCGCACGGAGACAAGTCTGTTTTTTTCTGGAATCAGTGATATCCCACCGACAACACTATAGTGTGATCTGTTAAACACGTACAAGAAAAATCACGTACATTTAAAATAAAAAGCTTTTTAAACTCACCTGTCTCCAGCGATGCGGTCTTCAGCCTCTGCTGCCTCCTCCTTCCAGGCCAGCTATTTATGCTCATGGATATGCACTGCACAGTCGACCCGGAAGTAGCTGCAGCGGTCACACAGCGGCGACCGGACACAGCATCGCGGGAGACTTCAGCACTACGGAGAACAGGAGCGGGGACAGGTGAGTATAAGTGCCTGATCTCTGTGTATTATCACAGATAGCACACAGAGATCACACGTGTGCCCAAATCATAGCACATGGAGGAACATACGTACCTTTAACACGTCAGTGAAAAACGTCTGTGTTTTTCACTGACGTGTGAAAGAGGCCTAACTCAGTATTTATAAGCCAAAACCAGGAGTGAAATAATAAGCGGAAAAGTATAATAGAAACACGTCACTACTTATGTATTTTTTACCCACTCCTGTTTTTGGCTTAGAAATACTGAGGTAAAAGAAACTCACCAAATACTCAACGTGTGCATGTCGCCTAAAATTTCTAATCTCTAAATAACTTCTTTTTCTCAATACCTGTACCTGTCACCTACTTTTCATTAGCACACTGTGCTTATACATTGTGTACTTTCTCCATGCAGTTTAGCCTATTTCTCTTCATCCTCCATCTTGGATCCCATTGTTCTTACTTCAATACTCTGCCATCAGTGCCATGTCACACCAGCATAGCATGTGCAGATAAAGCCAGTCCCCTCTTTGTCTGCTGGGAATATATTGTGATTATCCTTTCTGCAATATTCATCTATATAAGCTAATATTTTTTTAAGTATACAAGGGAGGCTGTACTGTAATCTACATTAAAATTGTGTGACAGGAGCTGTGCATTCATCATCATTATCTGTGATAGGAGGTTCTGACTTCTAACTTCAGTGGCACAGTCCACGCAAGATCATAAAAGAGGCAGTTCATGTGACTGACATGGTGAACCCATAAAGCTAAGCAATTCGCAGGAGGACACAATTACATCAAACCTAGCTGAGGAGAATTATATAGTGACTTTTCAGTTGGAAATAGACAACTAAATAAGGTAATACTGGATTCTATGTATTGTAGGATTAGTTAAGGATGATTTAAAAATAAAATAAATGGAATGCTACTTTATACACTCAGACATTTACAGCCACATATAGTTATGAGAGGTCAGGAAACCAATTCTGTGCTTTGTTTGATCTCTCTTTTCTGTGCAATGTTCATCAAGGGCACTGCACCATCAGTGAGGCGTTATCTGGAGAGGCAAATTAAACACATTAATGGAGTGTAGTATTATATTATTTCTGCACATAACTGGAGACTTTGAAAAATTCAAAATAAATAGGTGACAATACCGAATGAGACATCTGGATAATTCCTAATAGTTCACTACTTTCACATTGTTTTAACTGTTAAATACTTATATCCTGCATGTCTAACCAAGGTCATGTTTTGTTCACACAGGCTTTAGAGTTGGGCGTTCGATCAATGCAGCTGGGAGAAGTGGCATTTCTATTGACAAATGGCCTTTATGCCTTTGGCCTTCTAGGAAGGTATTTATTTTAAGGCACATCATGAATACTCATAATAAGGACTTCCGTGCAACATTTATTTTGGGCACTAACAAATAACCAGAGCAAAGCAGTAAGGCTATGTCCGCACGTTGCTTTTTACCTGCTTTTTACCTGCTTTTTTGCTGCTTTTTCAACTGCAGCGTTTAATGCCAAAATGGTTGTGTTCTGCTTTTCAAGCAAAGTCTATGGGAATTTGGGTTTCTTGTCCGCACTATGCTGTTCAAACTGCAGCCTTTTTGTTGCAGAACTTTGGTCAAAAACTCAGCTTTGCAGTGCAAAACCCAAATGGCAAAAACAATTCACATGTCAATTGTTTTTGCCATTTGGGTTTTGCACTGCAAAGCTGAGTTTTTGACCAAAGTTCTGCAACAAAAAGGCTGCAGTTTGAACTGCATAGTGCGGACAAGAAACCCAAATTCCCATAGACTTTGCTTGAAAAGCAGAACACAACCATTTTGGCATTAAACGCTGCAGTTGAAAAAGCAGCAAAAAAGCAGGTAAAAAGCAGGTAAAAAGCAACGTGCGGACATAGCCTAACACAGTTCTAGTTAAAGGAGGTATGATGGCATGTTTAAATGAGGAGGGAAAGACAATAAGACAGAGAGAGGTTAAATATTCTAGTAAGGTGGGCAGTGTCAGCCGAGGAAAAGGACTGAAGGAGATGTGAGGAAATAGAGTCATTGGTGCAGGTTGTGGCGTGAGAAGAAGCAGGGAGCCAGGTGACTTATTCTGTAAAAGGCTCAAAGGTGGAGGGAGGGAGGTCCAAGCTCTGAGGAAATCGAATGAAAATGTCCTGACGGGTATGGTTTCTTTTTTCGTGGAATAAGTGGCCATGTCGTTAGTGCTAAGGTTGGTGACTGAGGTCTGAACTTTAGGGATTAGGAGGGAGTGGAAGGTTACAGAGTCATTTTTGATTGCTGTATAGTAATGTGATGAGGGTGATGAAGTAGGCTTGTTTTGCCAAATGGAGAGCAGAGTTATAATTTTTGAGCATAAACCTAAAGGGTATGAAGTGTTCTTCGAAAATTTATTTTCTCCACTGACGCTCTATGCATCTGTAGCATTCAAAGTGAGGATGCAGTCCTCCACTTAGGCTAAGTTCACACTTCCATTGTTTTGCATCAGTCACAATCCGTCGCCTAGAGGAATTACGGTATCTTGCAAAATATTTTGCAGGAATCCTGTTTTTCCCCATAGACTTCTATTAGTGACGGATTGCGACTGATGATGCTGTGTTGCATCCGCTGCATCGCGGTCAGTCGTTTTTTAACTGACCGCCGGGTGGGAGCAACGCAGCCTGTAACGTTTTTTGAGCAGCGCGATCCATAGGATTTTGCTGCGCATGCGCTCTCTGGCTCCCTGCCCCCGTAACCAGGATAAACATCGGGTAACCAAGCAATACGCTTTGGTTAGTTACCCGATATTTACAGTGGTTACGGGTGCACGGAGCCCGCGCTAAGCGGTGTACGCTGGTATGCAAGATAAATATCGGGTAACCAAGCAAAAAGTGCTTTGCTTTTAGTTACCCGATATTTACCCTGGATACAGTGTGCAAGGAGGCCGACACTTCCCCACTTGGCTCCGCCCCCTCCCGCACTCCGCATGTATACACACACACACACACTCACACACACTCTCACACACACACACACACTCACTTGTCCCCAGCCCTGCAGTCCCCGCGGCACTGACGTCCTCAGCTCCACGGCCCCGCTCGGCTCCGCCTCCTCATGCTCCGCCCCCTCCCGCACTCCGTATGTACACACACATGTGTAGACACACACACACTCACTCACCTGTCCCCAGCCATACAGACCGCGGCACTGACATCCTCAGCTCCGCCCCCCGAACTCCGCCCCCTCGCGCTCCGTCCCCCCGCACACAACGAAGTCCGACAATGAAATTCTTTTCTTTGTCATCTGTTTCCATCCGTTGTACAACGCATCAGTCACATGCGTCAAGCAACGCATGTGACTGATGCAAAACAACGGAAATGTGAACTTAGCCTTAGTCACATCTATGGAGTACGTGTTACCCTTTATCTTTTAGAGCATACTTATTGACTTCTGTTGGATCTGCTGAGGTTAGAAGAGCCCACTGAGCATTCAATGTTTGTGAGACCCATAGAAATTTGCTGTTCATGCAGGAAGATGTGAACGTATACTGCACAAATTTGACTGGGGGCAGGATGGTATACTGCATGTTAGACCACTTGCTGAATTTTACCCAAGGGATCAATATATATCTTTATTTCACAGGTGACATAATATTTTTAAAAGTAATTACAAGGTAATTTTATTTTAAAAGTGGGGGGTACATTAAGGCAATGTTATTTTAGGTAACAGAAAAACCCTTTAAATATAGAGCTGATTACTAGATTATTGAACCTATGGCCCATATATTGGCCCAATTTCATCAAGAATGGTGATTTTCAAGTCGGTCTTCATGAGAAGGCGTGCTGGAGTCAGGTGCTCCTCATTCATTAAGAGGTGCACACCTCAATAAATTAGGAGCATCTGACAAGTGGCGTGTGCTGCACCACCAATCTTACTCAAGTCAGTGACTGGAGTAGGTTTTCTGGTATAACGAATGCGACAACTCCTCATGAATTAGACGAGTTTTGGCGTCATGCCCCTATCGCACCTTATCTCTAGTCATTTTGACAGAGTTGGGTGAAACTGGTGTGAAAATGATAAAAGTCACAAAATTTTTGGCCATTTTGTGAATTTTCAGAACTTTTACTCCAGTTTTCTGTGTTGACAAAATTTTTATGGACTGAATATTTTATTTATTATTAAAGAAGAATGTTGAAAAACCATTTTAAAATTATAGTGAAACTGTCACGTCAGTTACTACTATCTGCAGGTTAATAACGTTAGGTACCCAGCCACCATACTGAAAGTATGGCTCCCAGGAGAAAATTAACTTTATTCCTCCAGGGAGCAACCGGCTTTCAGTCATACAGATGTGAAGGTTGGTGCAACTACTGTCACTGCTCACAGCATTGTGATCAGAGGCTACAAGCACGCACCGGCACTTTACTGACAGTTGACTGATGCACCGTACTGCCAGCTGTCAATCAAAGTGCTGGAACGGGCTTATAGTCACTGCGCTCAATGCTGTGAGCAAATAATGTTGCCATGCTGACACACCTATAAGACTGAAAGCCAGCTGCTCTCAGGAAGAATAAAGATAATTTTCTCCCAGGTGCCACACTTTCAGTACTGCTTCCAGACACCTTCATAACACTATTAGCCTAACGCAATAAATCCAATATCTGCAGGTTGAGTTATCTGCTGTGACAGGCTCCCTTTTAGAGGATCAATATTATTTGATTATTTTCTCCATTTATCATTCGTCTATGTTGAAGCTTGCAAGAAGAAACTTAAAAGATGTTCTTGATCTAAATGTATTTTTAGAAGTATCTTGTACAAACATATGATTCATCTGGTGGTTTAAGAAGCGATACTGTTCCCTCTTTATACCAGTCTGGTTGCAGTCATGCCTCCATGGAATCTCATGATGATGTAGTATTAGGTCACCTTCATGAAGCACAGTTTGATTTGTGTTTTTTTCGAAAGCTAGTGAAAACCCTGGCTTTGTTTTTTCTTGCCAAAAAAGTGAGTGAATACAAAAGAAAACAGAATTAGTACTGTATCTTTTCCTTTTAAATTTTCCTTTATTTTAGGCCTCATTCAGAAATGTGATTTTCTCTTAGGAAAAAATTGGCACAAGTTCATAAGTGATTTGGTCACAGTTTCATCAATTTTTGTCACTGATGAGAAAAAAAATTCTTTCATTGTAAATATGAGCCGACTATCCATACCGGACATGTGTCCGTGATTGTCCACATAGAATCATGGGTACAAAAAACACAGATAGTGCTGGCATCTGTAAAAATGACATGTGAATGAGCCCTTGGGTTAACGCCTAATTTATACCCAGCATTTAGGGCACCTGATTGTTTTACACCATTGAAAAAAAAATAAAATGAAAAACAATTCATGAAACGTGCGTGAGAGAAGTTCTAGATCACATAAATAATTCCTTGTTACCAACTTATTCTATGATTGAGATGTCTTTTGTTGCATTCTTTCAAACATTACATAAACTAGAAAAGGTAATGCTAAGTATTAGCATATATGTGTGTAATGATATTAGTACTTTTCTTATTTTATGTAATATTTGAAAATGTACAACTAAATCATAGTATTATCTAGTATTAAAGTGAACCTGTCACATGTAAAAATGCTATTAACCTGTAGATATGGGGTTCATCTATGGGTTAATAGCGTTTGGAACCTGCCGTGCGCCTGCACATTAACGTGAACTTTTCACCAGGATTTTCCCTTATAAGCTGTGGCCACCACCTGTGAGCTCTTATATACAGCATTCTAGAATACAGTATATAAGAGCACAGTCCGTATAATGTAAAAAAAAAAACCTTTATTAGGCTATGTGCGCACTAGAAAAGTGATTTTTCTCAAGAAAATTTCTTGAGAAACTTCTAGGAGTTGAAGATTACCGCACCTGCGTTAAAAAAACGCACCAAATCCGCGGGAAAAACGGGTGCGTTTTTGCCGCGGTTTTTCCGCAGGTTGGTCCCTGCGTTTTTTTATGCTGTAACTACTGCAATAAATAATATAGATAATAGATAGATAATCAATAGACAGATAATGGATAGAGGGAAAGATGGATAGATGAATAGATAGATAGATAGATAGATGAGAAAGACCTATATAATGTCCCACCCCCCTGCATATACTAACCTGGCACCCTTTAGTGACTTTCATTTGGCACTAAAGGGTGCCTAGCCTTGTATTTAGCCATAAAATAAATAAATAATTAAAAAAAAAAACACGTGAGGTCCCCCCATCTTTTGTAGAAGCTAGGGTAAAGCAGACGGCTACAGCCTGCAGACCACAGCTGGCAGCTTCACCTTGGCTGGTAATTCAAAACAGAGGGCACCCCACGCTGTTATTTTACATTAAATAAATAATTTAAAACAAAAAACATGGGGTCCCCCCCAAATCGGATCACCAGCCAAGGTAAAGCGGACAGCTGTGGTCTGATATTCTCAGACTAGGGAGGTCCACTGTTATTGGACACTTCCCAGTCTAAAAATAGCAGGCTGCAGCCGCCCCAGAAGTGGCGCATCCATTAGATGTGCCAATCCTGGCACTTCGCCCCAACTCATCCCGTTGCCCTGGTGCGTTGGCAAACGAGGTAATATATGGGGTTGATGCCAGATGTGTAATGTCACCTGGCATCAAGCCCTGGGGTTCATGATGTCACGCGTCTATCAGATACCCGACATCACCAACCCAGTCAGTAAGAAATAAAAAATAGACAACAAAAAAAAAGTTTTATTTGAAAAAACACTCCCCACATAGCCTCTTTCACCAATTTATTGAAAAGAACAATCAATTCCATGTCCGGCGTAATCCAATAAGGGGGGGTCCCACGGCGATCCATACCATAGTCACTGTCCCATTCAATGAAGAACAGAATGTTCCCCATTGGCTGGGAGAGCAATGCAGTGACCTGAGCTAACATCAATAGCCCAGGTCACTGCAGGGGATACCGAGCGCTGCTGTCAGGAGGATAGATGAGATCATTACCTGCTGTGATGATCTCTTGCAGTCCTGTCATCAGCGCTGTCACTGCCTTCTATGCCCGCTGTGTTGTCAGCAGTATCGCGAGAGCCCGTGACGTCACTGCTAGTGACAGTCTCGGGCCGCTCGTGAGACGGGCATAGACAGCAGTGACCGCGGTGACGTCAGGAGGCAGGAGATCGTCACAGTAGGTAATGATCTCATCTCACCTCCTGACAGCAGCGCTCGGCATCCCCGCGGCTGCACACACTGCTGAGTGTCAGTGTCTGCCTGCGCTGCAGGGTGACAAGCTGCTGACACTGCGGGCAGACACTGACACTGCTGTGCGTGCAGCGGCCGGGCTGCAGCGGGACACAGACTGCACGGGCACCCGCCGGACGTCACACGGAAGCGCTTCTATTTGGCGTCCAGGGAGTGTGACGTGTGTGTTTACTCTGCTCCACCTCCTCTTCCTGGCATAATGACATCCCTCCCTGCAAAACCGCAGGGAGCAATGAGCATTACCGCAGGTAAATCGCTGCTATACCGGGGGTATACCGCACATCATTTGCTACCTGCAGTATACCCCCGGAATTTTGCGATTACATTACAGTGAATGGAGTGAAATTCCGGGGGTATTCCGCAGTTCCTGCGGAAAATAATGGACATGCTCATTTTCTCAAGAAAGTTTCTTGAGAAAAATCCACAGCGTGCGCACAGCTATTTTTTATTCCCATAGGTTTTGCTGGGAAATGTCTGCAGAAAGATTTCAAACCTTTCTCAAGAAATTTCCGCAGCAAATCCGCGGGTAAATCCGCGGGTAAAACGGCCTAGTGCGCACATAGCCTTATACTCACCTGGAGGGCGATCTGGTCCAATGGGCATTGATGCTCTCTGGTCCGGCATCTCCTCTATCCTATGTGGTCACCGTCCTCCTTATCAACTTCATGTGGATGACGTGTCCTACGTCATCCACACAGAGGCCTTCATTGCGCTCCTGTGCAAGCGCATTTTGATTTGCCATGCTGAGGGCAGATCAAAGTATTATAGTGTGCATGAGCGGGTGGTCTTTGAGCTTTCTCTGCCCTACATATTAAAGTACTTTGCTCTGAGCTCAGCAGGGCAGATCAAAGTGCGCATGCGTAAAAGTGCAATGGAGGCCTCTGTGAGGATGACATAGGACGCGTCATCCACATGGTGCTATGAAACAGTATGACGATGGAAGGAAGAGAGGAGGTGCTGGACCAACGACCAGCGGTGCCAATAGGGTCCAGCCACCCTCCAGGTGATTATAATAAAAGCTCTTTTTTACATTATACAGAGCGGCATGGACACATATACAGTATTCTAGAATGCTGTATGTAACAGCTTATTGGTGATGGGTGCAAGTTCTAATGGAAAATCTTGGCGACAGGTTCCTTTAAACCCCACTGCAGGGAGGAAATAAACTTTCATCACTCTAGCAGCATTTGGGTTTCAGTTAAAGGGGCAGTGCCGGTGCGGGATCAGTCACCGCTCTGTGTATCTAGAGTGATAGTTGTAACCGTGCCCTGACACTGACTGACAGCTGCTTATCATTAGAACCAGCTGTCAGTCAGTGTGGGCGACGTGGCTACACATGCTGCTCTAGATATACAGAATGGTGACTGAACCGCCCCAAATGTTGTCAGGAGGATTAAAGTTAATTTCCTTCTAGCAGCTCGGTTTACAGTGCAGGCGCCGGGCAGGTTCAAAACGCTATTAACCTGAAACTTCACCCTATATTTGCAGGTTAATAGTGTTTTTACACATGACAGATTCCCTTTAATGTAGTAGATTTAACTTTTACTGCTCCACTCCTTTTTGCAGGGACCCAGATATTTCATCGGATGCCTCTCTACTCTATAAAGTGACTTTACTTGAAGTTAGAGACAAGCCCAGCCTGACTGCTCTCACCACTGCCGACCGCATTACTCTTGGCAACCAGAAACGGGAATGTGGAAATTTCCATTTTGAGCGTGAAGAATATCGAAGTGCCATGCACTCTTATAGCCAAGCTTTAACTATCCTCACACCAACCACTGCAGGTAACTAAAAACTGAGGTTAAATTCCACAATAAGTTTTTGTTGAGTTTTTGAAGTACAGTGGAACCTTGGTTTATGAGTAACCTGATTTGCGAGCATTTCGCTATACGAGCAAAGTTTGCTGTAAATTTGTAACAAGCAAGCTTTGATGTACTTGCAAATACTCACCGCACACACTTCCAATTCTGTACTTTAACTGCGCTCTGACCCGCTCTTGCAATCCACAGAAACACGCACAAACACACACAAGCACACACATACACATATTATGCTCACTTTACCTTCCGTTCCATCGCCGGCCTCATAGTTCTTGTAGTTCGCCAGTACAGGATGTGTATCAGGTAACCATCGCGACGATGGAGGAATTTCCGCTGTCAGGCGCTACTCAAAGGCAGCGCGCTGGCCAATCAGAGGCAAGCGGCTCCTGCCTTTGACGTCAGCGCTCTGGCAGCGGAAGCTCCAGCATCGGTCGCGATGGTTACCCGATACACATCCTGCACTGGCGAACTACAAGAACCATGAGGCCGGCGATGGAACGGAAGGTATGGTGAGCATAATATGTGTGTGTGTGTGTGTGGAATGGCACAATAGGGGACCTGGATGGGACATTGAACAAGTTGTGGAACGAATTGTCTGGGCTTCCATTATTTCTTATGGGAAATCTTGCTTTGCTAGACGAGTAACTTGGTTTACAAACACACTCCCAGAACGGATTGTTCTCGTAAACCAGGGTTCCACTGTATTTTCATCAAATACAATCTCAGCAAGGTGGATGGTATTTATAGAAATCTCATATCCAATGAATCATGATAGCCACACCACTTTCATAAAGAACATAAGAACTAGTGCTAAATAATATCTGGAAAGGTATGGCAGATTTTAAAAATAAATGACTAGAATGCTCAGGGGAACCAAATTAAGAGCAAAATCTGGATACTTTTGATGAGGCGACAGGTAGGTAAAGTAGGGAGTGGATTATCCCATTGACAATATGTATGATGGTACTGTCGCGGGCGGGGAGGAGGCCGGCGCCGCTGCGCTCTCGCTAACGCTCGGGTCTGGCGCTGCTGCTGCTGCTCGGTGGCTCAAGCGGTGGGCCAGATCCGGGGAGTCGAGCGGCGCTCCTCGCCCGTGAGTGAAAAGGGGATAGTTTTTGGGGTTTGGGAAGTTGGTCCGTGACGCCACCCACGGTTTGTGGTGAGGTTGGGACACCACCGCTGCTCTGGACGGGGATCCCGGGAGCGATGACAGGGAGCAGCCGAGATGTTTCTCTCCCCTCCGTGGGTAGAGGGGTTTTGGTTGTCCCGGGGCCCTGTGAGGGTAACTGGAGAGTGGATGGCAGGGTTTGGTGAGGTGCAGGGTCACGGGGGCAGCGCGGTGCCAGGCGGCACGGTGGTACTCACTCAGCCAATAATGTATACGGAGTCTCTGGTAAAACAAACGGCTGGATGGACGGGTCCCGCAGCCGGCTGCGGTGGTCACTCCCGGTAGGTTGGCAGTGACTGCCTTTCCCTGCACCTGTAGTGTGTTTTCGGCCCCGATGGCTTCCCACCGGTAACCCGCTCCCCAGCGTGGATAGATGCCGAGGGAGCCCCTTTTGCCCGCAGGCTCTGGCCCTGGGAATTGTAGCCTTGGCGGTGACTGTATTTCCCTTCACGGTTGAGCAGTTGCCTTCAATCGGGTCTTTGCTGCTGGGAAACCCCGGAGGTTCCCGTCGCTAACGGATTTGACCAGTTTTACGGCAACTCCAAGCCTGGTCGGGGTCCGTAGGCCCTGCCGGATGGTGCTCTCTTCGCTCCCCGGTTCGGTACCGGCGGGCCACCGCCGTCCCCGGTCCTACGGTTCCGCGTCGATCGGCCCTTCCTGCAGACGGTCACCACCGTCTGCCAACTTTGCTCTTAGGTGCCCGGGCCACGTACCCGGACACGGTCAGTCTGCTCTTTCTCCTCAACTACCACTTCTTGCTCCTTCACTTTCACTCTCCTAAACTACACTGACTTCCTTTCCCGCCTCCAGGACTGTGAACTCCTCAGTGGGTGGGGCCAACCGCCTGGCTCCACCCCACCTGGTGTGGACATCAGCCCCTGGAGGGAGGCAACAAGAATTTGTGTGTGACTGATGTGCCTAACCGGGGTGTGGAGTGTGTTGTTGCAGTACCTGTGACGTCCTGGCTTGTCCAGGGCGCCACAGTATTATGGATCAGGTATTTCTTTCAGCGTACTATCAATAAATTGCAGCTTTAGTTTCTTCTAATGATGACTACTTTCATGTTCTATTTCATGCTAAAGTATTTATATAGAGACAATACTGATATTGTATTTTACGAGATGGCAAAATGAGTAGCGCATACCTTCAGAAAGGTGAATAAAAGCAAAACTTGCTAATATTTCAGGGAAATGCATTTAGTAAAAATTAGATCATTTATGTCCATTTTGAAACATCTTGCTTCATAAAATGAAATGAACATGTGATATGTATCAGTACACATCCGATCAACTATTCTGTCCACATCATCTGATTCAAAATACATGAAAAATGTAGTTTATAGGAATTTCTCATCTAATCATGACATTATCAATACTAAGTACCCAGAGGTCTGTGTCCCCCTATAGGCACCACAGCTATTTTTTGCATGCTAGTAAATAGTCACGAAGCCAGCAGAGGGATGTTCATACACTTTTCTCCAGGATAATGACTCACCATTATATGTATTACTCAGACCCACTGAGCTCAGAGGAAGAAGAGGAGATTCGTGAGCATCGAATCAAATGTCTTAATAACCTGGCAGCCACCCAGCTGAAGCTTCATCACTACGATGACGTCCTCAATTCCTGCAATGCGGTCCTAGAGATGGATATAGACAATGCGAAGGCACTTTATAGGAAAGGCAAGGTAATGTCATCTTAACCTTTTCCACATGACTAAGAGAACCCATACACAGTCATGTTTTCTTTCTCCATAATTAATATTAATTCTGTATGAGCTTCAGGAAAGTACATTTCAGCCTGTTCTCTGGAGTCTTAATTACAATTGTGTATGTTTATAATGATATACTGTTACTAATGACTGTTATATGACGCGCCTGGACTACTCAGGTCGTCACAGGGTGCTGCACGTTCTTTATCTCCCAGTGCAGCACTCAACCCCCCACAGTTCTGGGTTCCCAACTTGCAGCACTGCCTCCATTAGCATCTAAAAACCCTAATCACACCTCGCACCACACCCTGTCAGGCACACCAGTGGGCTGCTAAGCTGGAATAGGGCTGCCTACCTAGGGGTCAGGCAGGGAGGTGGGAGGTGACAAGTCTGTTGACTGGTAGCCCTCCAGCAGTGAGGAGCTAGAAGGAAGCTGGGAGTTGGAGCTCCCAGGGGAGAAGTAGATTGGGTTGCAGACCGTGGTCTGGACCCGGAGGAGTCAGAGACCCGGTCGTGGGAGATTGAAACTAGGTGCCTGGCTTAGCCTAGGAGGACGGGTGGCTGCTGCAGTCAAATAGCCAGTCTGGGGCTGAAAGCACGTCGGGTTACTGGACCCTAGGTTGGGGAGAGGCTTCAAGCAACCCGGCAATTAACCTGCGGAGGATAGGACCTTTTATAGACTGTCCCCACGAAGCTCAGAGATCGGGGGCACTAGCGCAACGAGGGGGATAGGGCTTTCCAAAGAAAGCAGCCTACTGAAATCCCAAGCGTAAGCTCCTGAGAGCAAGCTCCTCTACTACCCATAGTAGGGAGCGGGGTCTGGACAGCTTCAAGCTTATGGGCCACTTGGACACTTCTAAAATTCTGTGTTCGGAGGCAGGCTCCAGACTATCAGGCAGTACTGCAGGGGACGGAACCCGGACGAGCTCCCCCAAGAGGGCAGCGGCACCCAGAGACTTGGTTTACCTTGTTATCAGCGTCTGCTTTCCTTCTGAGTGAGTACCTGATCAGCCCCTGCTACCAACGAGCCTGCGCTCCCCCTGCAATCCATTCCACCATCCAGAGTCCCAGGGCCTTCCCCTACCCGTGGAGGGTAATGTCATCTAGCTGCCCCACTCAATCACCCCGGGTACTCCCAACGGCAGCTGCGGTACTCCCTATTACCGCACACCTTGGGTGACGTCACAAACTATCTAATTCCCCTGTAAATAACCCCCCATGATGTTTTAGAGTGACCCTAAGTCCCCTGGTCCGGAGACCCTCGAGCCATGAGTAGCGACACCCGGATCCGAGCGGTTCGACCGCTGCTGGGGCGGTACAGTTACATTTCAGGCCTCATGTACCATGCTATGCTGCTGTTGCGGGCGGGGGCCGCTGCCGCTTCTCTCGGGGGCCTGCTCGGATCCGGGTTCGTTGCTGCAGCTCGAGTGGTGACTGGACCCGGGCTCGCACAGCCGCCCGTCCTCACAACCGTCGGAAAGGGGATATTTACAAGGGAGGTGTTGTGTCTGTGACGCCACCCGTGGGTTGCGGTGAGGGATGGTGGCACTGCCGCTGCCTGGTGATGGGTCACCCGGGGCTGATGGAGTGGGGCAGCAAGATGGGATCCCCTCCACGGGGTGGGGGAGGTGTAGTCTCGGGGCCCGAGGATAGAACACGGGAGTGATGGCTGCAGGAGGTGGCGTGCCAGGCTGGACCGGTGGGCAATGGTGTACTCCCAGTTCAGTAATTTCACACAAGTCCAGTAGTAAACCAAGTTGACAGTGGCCGGCTGCCTTAGGAGGGTTCCCGCACCCAGGTTAATGAACGGGTATCCCTTCCTCCTGCACTTTGTGTTTGTCTTTCCTTCTGGATAACTTCGCATGGAACGGAGAAGTTCACTCCTGGTTTTGTATATATGGGAGCTGTGGCCCGTGAAAGCTGACCCTTGGGATTTCAGTGGGTTCCAACAGACACCCTATCCCCCGCATTGGGCTTCCGTTTCACTCTATCTGGGCAGTCAATGGGACAAAGTCTAGAACCTTGTCCCCGGCTGGTTAATTGGAGATAGGCTTGCAACCTTCCTCGCCCTAGAGTCCAGGCACCCCGACTGCGCATGGCCTCTGGACCGGATTCCCGCTGTTGGCACCGGCGGGCTACAACCCTGCCCCGGTCCACTTTAGATCTACCAAGACCGGATCTCCGTCGCCTGTGGCCCTGTTCACTGTCTGCCACCTAGCCGGGTAGTCCAAGGGCTACTATCCCGGACTACACTACTGTCAGATCTCCACACTTCAACTTGAACTTCACTTCTCTCTGACTCAGACTGTTCTGTTGTGTTCCCGCCTTTGACACCTCAGGACCCTTAGGTGGGCGTTCTCATCCGCCTGATCCCGCCCACTGGTGTGCTCTTATTATCATGAGGGGGTGGCTAGAGTTTAATGGCTGTGTGTTATGCCTAAGTGTGGGTTTCTGGTGGTAGCAAGGAGGATGTACAACTTTTGTGACTACCTGGTTTTGCCAGGGCATCACACTGCAGCTCTGAAATGTGGTGGGACAGTCTAAAAGTTAAAGTGAATATGTCAGCAGGTTTTTGCTATATAATCTGAGAGCAGTATAATACAGGTCAAGAAAGCCTGATTCCAGGGATGTATCACTTAGGTCCCTTTCACGCTGTGTTCTGACCTACGTTCAGTGATCCCATCGGGGCTTCCATCTGAACCCGCTACAAAACGGGTTTTGGACACATGTACCAATGGGGCCATTGACTATATTGGTGCAGACAGAGTTACCGTGTGCTTGGTCTTGCACCAGTTTAGGGCGTATCCGCTTTCTAGAGGTGGACACCCAGACGCATGTCTACTATGTTTGGGTGTTCGCCTACAGAAAGCGTATATGCCAAAAATGGTGCAAGAACAGGCACACGATGACTCCGTCTGCAACATTATAGTCAATGGCCCCATCGGTGCATGCATCCGAAACCCGTGTTGCGGGGGGTTTGGACGGAAGCCCCAATGGCATCACTGAACAAAGGTTACAACGCAGTGTGAAAGCGGCCTTACTGGACTGCTTTGTGCAGTTTTTATATAATCCTGGTTTATCTAATGTAGATGTAGCAGAGCTAAGACTGTTGTGCTGTGTATAATCCCACCCACACCTCTGACCATCAGCTTCCTGTGTACACTGTGAATTGTCAGTGGTGGGGGCGGGGTTACACAAGTTAGCCTGACTGCTGAGCTTGCCAAATGTAGTCAGCCAGTGATAATCTTCTGCAGACAAAACACTGATTGTATTGAAACTACAACACACTACCTATTAAGTGACACATCCCTATAATCAGGCTCTTTTGCCCTATATTACACTGCTCTCATATTAAATAGCAAAAACCCGCTGACTGATTCCTTCTAAGTAATGCAAAATAAGATAAAATATGCTAAGTATTCATAAATAGCAGTAAAGAATGGTTCGCCTTTGTAACAGATTATAATATATTCACTGAACTATCTAAGCAGCATCCAAATACTCCATGGGCTGGTGCAAGTACTTGGGTCCCAAGGGATCATCCACTACTCCACAGAAGAGTTGATGACATTTTATTACAACTAGAAACAAATCTTTAAATCCACCTCATTGGGGAAGATAACTGACAGTTTCCATTGCTAAACAGAAGAAAATTAGGTAAATAATAATTAGCTACCTAATAAAATAATTGAGACACAGAAACGCCAACAATAAGACCCACCCCACTGTTGCCTTATCACTGACATGCCAGGATTTTTATTTGTGTGGCATTACAGATTACCGTAATGTTGTCATTGGACATGAAGTTGTATAGTATGGACACATTTCACAATATCAGTATTAATTGCCACTTATTATTTGTTCTCTTAAGGTCTTATCAGAAAGAGGTGACTTTGAAGAAGCCATGTCTGTTCTCAAACAGGCACTTAATTTGGAACCTACAACAAAGGTAAGGACATGAAATCTCATTTGTATGTATCAATACATGTGTGGTCAATATAAAGGACTGGCACATGACTTATTTCTTCCAAAAACAATACTAAGGACCAGGGGGCACTCACTGCGAGTGGAAGAAAAGAGATTCCGACAGCTAAATAGGAAAGGGTTCTTTACAGTTAGAGCAGTCAGACTGTGGAATGCCCTACCACAAGAGGTAGTAATGGCAGATACTATAACAGCTTTTAAAAAAGGGCTGGATGATTTCCTCAGTACACACAACATTGTTGGTTATAAATGACTTAGTGACTAAATGTAGAACTGGTGGAGGAAGGTTGAACTAGATGGACCTAGGTCTTTTTTCAACCTAAGTAACTATGTAAAAAAATAAAGAGCTACAAAAGAAGATGAAAAAGGGAAAAAATTACAGCACACCATCTAAAAATAACTCATATACTGTCAATTATAAAGACTAGCACCTAGACTAAAAAACTATATTTGCTGCTGGTGATCCTATATGAGTCTTGTGTGTTGTCTCGATGCAGAAGATAGAACTAATTATAATAAATAGTTTGCACCTTGGGCTAAATCGGAATAAGAATAGTCTCACCTAATATGGCAGTCACTGCTCCTCCTTTGGTATCAAGAGAGAAAAGTCTTGTAGGATTGTGGTAAAGTCCACTGGTCGTAGTATAGGAGTATGCATAGCAAATGTGCAGAGTTCTGTGGGCAATCTGTGCACAATCCTGGAGTTTCTTCAGTTATTCCGGGTTGCTTTCAAGGACCTCCGGCCTGTAGCATCCCTGTTAATCACGTGTGCAAGTTTCTCGAGTTAGTGTATCACTTCACTTACCATGAATATGGTGACCTGAGCAAAAAAAAAAAAATACCAACGCATTTCGAAGAATGTTGTCAGGGTATCCGGTGACTGTTCAAACCAAGCATAAGTGCACACTTGGCATGGGGAAGCTGTTCCGTGTACCTCCCCATTGACTTGTTTATATCCATCACTGGCCTCTTCATCCTAAATTGACAGAAGATGGAAATAATAATAAAAAAACATGTAGGTGAGAAGGTGCATCCAAGTGTTTAACCATGCCAAAGATGCTTGGTTTGAACAGTCATTTTGTGCTTACAGACTCCCTTTAAATATTCACCTAGATTATGTAAAAAAAAAGTAAGGTGTAGTCTACCTGTAGGCAGGGCTGCTACTAGGAATCTCAGGATCCCATACTGGCCAAATTTTTCACTCTCTTATTTTCTTTATTTTTCCTTTTTTTTAATTTCTCAAGTGCCGGATCCAGATCAAACACCCGGAATCCCGGGCAACTTTAAAACCGCGTGGATCCAGACTTTTACAGTCTGGCTCCGCTAATTACTTGTCACCAAGTTTTTTAGCTATAAGCTGCAGCGATCGAAGGAAGAGAAGAGGTGTCGGACCGAGACCAGTGACACCCATTGTACCTGACCACAATGCAGGTGAGTATAATTAAAGCTGGTTTCTACGTTACACAGCGCGGCCTGGGCACCTATATACAGTCTACTAGAATGCTGTATATGAGGGCTAACTTGTGCTGGCCGCAGCTTATAGGGGAAAATCCTAGCAACAGTTTCCCTCTAAGGCTTCTCACTTGAGATTTTCTCGCAGTAGTGCAATGCGAGAAATTCTCGCTTTGCACTCGGACACATGTTATTCAATGAATCAGCTCTCATCTGCGATTTTTTTCTCAGTCCAAATCGGCTGCTATTTGTAGAGTTTCTCGCGCGAGTCTCTCCAATGCAACTCTATGGGAGCGTGAAAAAAAAGCATGTCACACGGACCGGCACTCACACTATCCTAGTGACATTCGTTTTTCTAAATACATTAATCGCATGTTTCTCAAAACACTGGAAATGAGTGAGGTCTCACAATGTCGGTCAATCATAGAGATTGACCGACATTGTGAGACCTCACTCATTTCCAGTGTTTTGAGAAACATGCGATTATTGTCAGTTGGTCTCTCCCTCTCGGTCTCTATTCTTTCTCTGTCGGTCTGTCTCTCTCTCTGTCGGTCTCTCTCTGTCCATGTCGGTCTATCTCTCCCCCCCCTCTCTCATACTCACCGATCACCGGCACGGCGCTGCACGGCGTTCATACTGCTCCGGCGGCTTCTCCTCTTTTGAAAAAGCCGGCCGCTCATTATTCAATCTCGTATTCCCTGCTTTCCCCGCCCACCGGCGCCTATGATTGGTTGCAGTCAGACACGCCCCCACAATGAGTGACAGCTGTCTTACTGCAACCAATCACAGCTGCCAATGGGCGGGTCTATATAATGCAGTAAAAAAAAAATAATAAAAAAAAAAACGGCGTGCGTTTCCCCCCAATTTTGATACCAGCCTGGGTAAAGCCACATGGCTGCAGGCTGGTATTCTCAGGATGGGGAGCCCCACGTGATGGGGAGCCCCCCACCCTAACAATATCAGCCAGCAGCCGCCCGGAATAGCCACATCTATTAGATGCGACTGTCCCGGGACTGTACCCGGCCATCCCGAATTGCCCTGGTGCAGTGGCAATCGAGGTAATAAGGAGTTAACGGCAGCATCCCATAGCTGCCACTAAGTCCTAGATTAATCATGGCAGGCGTCTCCCCGAGATACCTTCCATGATTAACCTGTAAGATTAAGAAAATGAAGACATATACCCAAAAATCCTTTATTTGAAGTAAATAACAAAAAACCCCAACCTCTTTCACCACTTTATTCAAGACCCCAAATACCCTTCCATGCCGACGTAATCCACAGAGGTACCTCGACGCTGTCAGCTCTGCTACATCGGAAGCTGACAGAGAGCGGCACAGACCACAACCTCTCTCTGTGAGCTTCCCGCAGCGACTGAAGTGAGTCGCACTATCAGTGATGACGTCACTCACGTTACCCACGGCCACAGATCTCAGCGGGAGGACTTCTGCTGTGGCCGCAGGTAACCTGAGTGACGGCACCGCTGATAGCTCGGCTCACTGCGGTCACTCAGGGGATTTGCGGTCACCGGTGATATCTTCACCGGTGACCGAAAATCAGGCCATGCCACACAGACAGAGCCGCGGGATGACAATGAAGTCGGGTGACGTTCATCCGACTTCATTCTGATCGTGCGGCTCTGTCTGTGTCTGCTGTCAGTGGCTATTCAGCTCTTCTACATGGCTCTGTCTGTGTCTACTGTCAGCGGCCATGTAGCAGAGCTGAATGGCAGATGACAGCTGCTGAGAAAAAAAAGGATCACACACGGATCACACACGCATCACACACGCATTACACACGCTCTGCTAGTCATTAAATAATTAAAAAAAAGCATTGCACTTGCATTGCACACTGACCTAACGTGAACTAAAATTGGCTAAAATTGGAGTTTTTTTCAGGCAAGTTGGACCGATTTTGCACGCATAAATGTGTTTCCAGCCTAACCCTTTCAGCATCGAACCAAGGAGAATCTGCCCAGCTAACTGAAAAGCAAAGCAGATTCAACCCGTGCAAGTGTGCATGTAGCCTTGTGCTGCAAATTGTTGATACCTGAAATAGAGGAGACCACTCTCACCTATTATACTCCCGTGAAAATATGTCCCCGTTCTGGTATATATGTCTCCCATTCTGGTATATACAGTATGTACTCATTCTGGTTTCAACCTGGTATGTACACTACAGTTCAAAAGTTTGGGGTCACCCAGACAATTTTGTCTTTTCCATGAAAAATCATACTTTTATTTATCAAATGAGTTGCATAATGAATAGAAAATATAGTCCAGACATTGACTAGATTAGAAATAATGATTTTTAATTGAAATAAAAATGTTCTCCTCCTTCAAACTTTGCTTTCGTCACAGAATGCTCCTTTGCAGCAATTACAACTTTGCAGACCTTGGGCATTCTAGTTGTTAATTTGCTGAGGCAATCTGGAGATATTTCACCCCATGCTTCCCCCCTCCCACAAGTTGGATTGGCTTGATGGGCACTTTTTGCGTATGATACGGTCAAGCTGCTCCCACAACAGCTCAATAGGGTTGAGATCTGGTGACTGGGCTGGCCACTCCATTACAGATAGAATACCAGCTGCCTGCTTCTTCCCTAAATAGTTTGTGGATTTGGATAATTTTGAGGTGTGCTTTGGGTCATTGTCATGTTGTAGGATGAAATTGGCTCCAATCAAGCGCTGTCCACAGGGTATGGCATGGCGTTGCAAAATGGAGTGATAGCCTTCCTTATTCAAAATCCCTTTACAAATTTCCCACTCTACCAGCACCAGAGCAACCTCAGACCATTACATTACGTTCTTCTGGGTGACCCAAACACTTCAAACTTATTTTTTTAGGCATCTATCTTTTTGGGTTAAAGTTCTTCACATCTACAATAACAAGATATGCTGTTCTGACATCTGATGTCCCCAGGAGTGCAATAATCCCTAACCTGGCTTCATAATTCTCTGAAATTTATGACATCAGTGATTTGCATAGAAAGATAGTAAATCAATGAAATAGTTAAAATGGCAACAGATGTTCTCTCACTCTCAGACGTTAGTTTTCCATTTCATTTGTGAAACCAGAGATCATTGCAATCTGACATTACAATGTAATTCTGATGTGGATGTTAAGCTTGTTCAGGCATAAATTATCATGGGATTATCAATTTACACTTGATGGAAAATAATACAATACGATTTCACTGAGAATTTCCACTGTATTTGCTAAAAATAACAAAGTTATGCAGTGAGGTAACATAAGTAAAGGTATAATTTACGTCATCATTCTCTGGAGGATTAATGCTCTTAAGTAGAGATGGGCGAATCTGCAGATGTTCGTGTCCGGCTTGACTTAAAAAAATGTCAAATTCGGGACCGGACTTGACCCCGGACACCAAACCCCGTATAAGTCTAAAGGACCCATATTTAAGTGTTATAAATTGGTATTTGTAAAGGCTAAGGGGCTGCAAAAGGAAGCAAAATGGGTATTAACGAGTTTTCCCACAGCTGTCACACTGCTTCAGGGTCGCTCATTAAATCTCATGAATATTCACCGCTTTCCCTGCCCACTCTCTGTGGCAGCATCTGTGATTGGTTGATAAAGCAGACAGCTGAAGGCTGCAGCCCCCAGCTGTGTGTGTTATTTTGGCTGTGTATCAAAATATGAGGGAACCCATGCAGCTTTTTTTTTTAATTATTTAAAAAAATAAATAAATATAAAACGGCTTGTGGTCCCCTAATTTTGATACTCAGGTAAGATAAAGCAAACAGGTGGGTGCTAGTATTTTCAGTTTAGGGAGGTCCATGGTTATTGAGCACTCCCCAGCCGAAAAATAGCAGTCTGCAGCTTCCCAAGAATTTGCGCATCCGGAAGAAGCGTAACAGCCACATGAAAACACAGTAAGTATAATTGTCCTGTTTTAATCCCTACTTTGTTTCCTTTTTTTATCCAGATGGCTGAACCCAAACAGTAACACGGACTTTACTGAGAAGTCCGTGTGCGGGGGTCTGTGCAAAGACACTAGGTGTCGGTGCGTACCCTGAATTTTACAGTTCTGGTTCACCCATCACTACTCTTAAGTAGGGATGTGTGTACCTGTGAATGTTCAGGTTTGCCATGTTTAGTGAACCTTTAGTTAAATATTTGGTTCAGTACCTGGAGTTGACTCTGGACCCTGAACCCCATATAAGTCAATGGTTACCTGAACTTCTGTGCTATAAAATGGCTGTAAACTGGGGTAGTAAGGGTTAGGGGGTTGCAGAAGAAAATAAAATGGGGGCAATTGTCCTGCAAAAATAAAAATAAGATGGGGGTCTTGTCTATTTTTGATAACAAGCGCAGGTAAAGTAGACAATTGCAGGCTGCAACCCTCAGCTTTACCTTGACTGGTTATCAATAATAAAGGGCCATTTACACGCTGCGACATCGCTAACGATATATCATCGGGGTCACGGTGTTTGTGACGCACATCCGGCGCCGTTAGCGACATCACAGTGTGTGAGAGGCAGGATCGACCTTAAACGATCGCAAAAGAGACAAAAATCTTTGGTATATGAGGGGTCGTTCATTTACCAAAAATCGTTGTCTGGTAAGTAGCGATGTTGTTCCTCGTTCCTGAGGCATCACACATCGCTATGTGTGACACCGCAGGAACGACGAACATCTCCTTACCTCCGTCCACCGGCAATGACGAAGGAAAGAGGTGGGCGGCATGTTCCGACCGCTCATCTCCGTCCCTCCTCTGCTATTGGACGGCTGCCGTGTGACGTCGCTGTGACGCCGCACGAACCGCCCCCTTAGAAAGGAGGCGGATTGCCGGCCAGAGCATCGTCGCAAGGAAGGTAAATACGTGTGATGGGTTTTAGCGATGTTGTGCACCACGGGCAGCGATTTTCCCATGATGCACAACCGACGGGGGCGCGTATGCTCGCTAGCGATATCGGTACCGATATCGCAGCGTGTAAAGTACCCTTTAAGGGGATCCAAAGCTGTTTTTAAAAATGATTTAAATAAATAATTTTAAAAATGGCACAGGCTCCTCCCCATTTTTGTTTACCAGCCAAGATAGAGCAAACAGATGGGTCTGGTATTATCAGGCTGGGGATTACTATCTCAACCTAAAATTAGCAGCCCGCAGTTGCCCCAGAGGTGGTGAATCCATTAAATGCACCAATTCTGGCGCTTTTCCAAGCTCTACCTGCATACCATGGTGTGGTGGCAATCGGGTAATACTTTTTTGGTTGATGTTAGCTATGACTTGACAGCTGACATCAAGCTCAGGGGCTAGTAATGGCTAGACGTCTATCACACACCCCCATTACTAACCCGGTACGTTTAGAATTAAAAACACACACGGGGGAAAAAAAGTGTATTTGAATATACATTCCCCCACACACCCTCATTCATCAATTTTATTGAATAAAAAAAAAAATCCTTGATGTTCCAACATAATTCAATTGGGGAATAAACAATTCCCCACACCCCCTTAGTCACCAATTAAATTACCGTAATTAAAAAGAAATCCTGGAAGTTCTGATATAATCTACTGAAGTAGTGTCCGCCCATGTCCATTGATACCTATGGAGCTGCATTCTGAGAACATCCTCACAACAAGGTTCCATAAGCTACTGTTAGTCAGCAGCAGTGAATTTTTCACAAGCGGTGACATCACTGAGTTACTGATGTAAGCACTCGTGAGAAATTCTATTCCTGCCTCTAACCAGCATTGACTTACGGAGCCTCATTCTGAGCAAGTTCGATTGGAATCGATTGGTGTCATGGTACATTTATCTTTGGATTATATCAGAACTTCCAGGATTTATTTGAAGTAATAAATTAGTGAAAGAGGAAGTGTGGGAGGAGTGTTTATTCAAATAAACTTTTTTTCCCCTGTGTCTATTTTTTTAATTCTGTACTTGCAGGGTTATTAATTGGGGTGTCTGATAGACGCCTCCCCATTATTAACAGCTGGGCTTGATGTTAGCTGTCAATTCATAGCTGACATCAACCTCAAAAGCATTATGCCAATTACCACCACTCCAGGAAAATTGGGAAGAGCCAGGTGAAGCGCCAGAATTGGTGCATCTAATGAATGTGCCACTTCTGAGGTGGCTGTGGTCTGCTATTTTTAGGCTGAGAAGGGCCCAATAACGGTCCTTCCCACCATGATAATACCAGTCCCCAGCTGTTTGTGTTACCTTGGCTGGTTATCAAAACAAGGAGGGACCCCAATCCGTTTTTTTAAAAATTATTTAAATAATTTAAAAAAAAATGGCATGTGATACCCTCTATTTCTGATAACCAGCCAAGTTGAAGCAGACAGCTAGAGGTTGCAGCTCGTAGCTGTCTGTTTTACTTGTGCTGGTTATCATAAATAGGCTGGAGCTCGCGTTTTTTTTTTTTTTATTGTTCACAGCAGCATGCAGGCAACGTCCGCATGCAATAAAGCTTGTTGATTGGCTGTGCTGCAGCCTTTCAACAAACTTTATTAGCATACAAACAGTACACAAACTCTGAACGCGGACACAGGGATTTTTTTTAAGTCCATTTTTGAGTCCAAGACCCGGACACCCGCTTTTCGGTATAAACCCTGAACTTTAGAGTTTGGGTTTACTCATCTCAAATATTAAGATTAGAGATGAGTGAACATGTGGAAGCTCATTTATCAAGGCAGTAATGCAAAAGTTTGCAAAGTTGCATCTGAACAAACTACAAGACTTTTTGAACAATTTGGAGAGACGGGTGAAGAAGTTTGGTCATCACCTCAGTGGTAAAGGGGTGATGATTTTGGCTTGTTTCTGCAGCCACAGGAGCTGGGCACCTTGCAGTCATTGAGTCAACCATGAAATGCTCTGTATATTGAAATATTTAAGTATTCTAGAGTTAAATGTGAGGCCATATATTCAACTGCTAAAGCTTGGTCAAAACAATATCATGCAAAGGGAAAATGATCCAGAGTAGACCAGGAAATCTACATCAGAATGACTGGAAACAAAGAATGAAGGTGTTGCAATGACCCATTCAAAGTAAATATATAGCAAAATTGAAATACTGTGGAGGGGCCATAAAGTGGTATTATAGCACTTTAGTTTGGCAGCATGAAAATATGCATGTTTTTTAATTGACTCGTTTTTTTTCTATCTGCTTTCATTCTCTTAGTGTGAGAGTTTTTATCTTACATAGTGCACAGCTGGTTTTGGTGGAGCTTGACCACCAGAACTTGGCCAAGTATGTGCAGTAGATATATTCAAAGATCAAACCCTTGCGTCAGGATCTGTGGAAACTACAGATTCGGGCACTCTGCCTGCTAGCTTCTCTGATGTCTGTGATCAGCGCTGGGTAATGGAAGAGTCTACCCACAGACTTAGGAAGGCTAACAAAAATTAATCTCTGCTGAGCTGCTTGTTAGTCTCTTTAATCATATGCTGTGGGAGAACGAGTCACACTTGCTCCCCTCCTAGATGTGCTGGCTGGAATATTCCATTAATACCAGCTATAGCTTACCTATACTGGTTTGGTGAGGTGTTGTGATCCAGACTTAAGGGGGCATTACACGCAGTGATATCGCTTGCGATATCGCTGGTGAAAGCACCCGCCTCCATCGTTTGTGCGTCACGGGCAAATCGCTGCCCGTGGTGCACAAAATCGTTAGGAGCTGTCACACGGACTTACCTGCCTAGCGACATCGCTGTTGCCGGCAAACCGCCTCCTTTCCAAGGGGGCTGTTCGTGCAGCGTCACAGCGGCGTCACTAAGCGGCCGCCCAATAGAAGCGGAGGAGCGGAGATGAGCGGCCATAACATCTCGCCCACCTCCTTCCTTCCGCATTGCCAGCGGCTGTAGGTAAGCTGTAGTTCGTCGTTCTCAAGGTGTTACATGTAGCGATGTGTGCTGCCTCGGGAACGACGAACAACCTCCGTCCTGCAACAATCAACGATTTTTAGAAAATGAACGACGTGTCAACGATCAACGATAAGGTGAGTATTTTTGATCGTTAACGGCCGTTCGTTGGTGTCACACGCAACGACGTCGCTAACGATGCCGGATGTGCGTCACGGAACCCTTGACCCCGGCGATATATTGTTAGATACGTCGTTGCGTGTAACGGGGCCTTTAGGCTATGTGTGCACGTTGCGTACTGCTGTGACAAATATTCTGCAGTGATTTGGCAGCGCATGTGCGCTTCAAATCGCTGCAGAAAAACTAGTAATGGATGCAGTGTGTCTGCAGAATAGATGCCGATTTCATGTGCTCTGGATGCTGCCTCTCCCATAGACAGAGTGGGAGCAGCATCCAAAGCGCACAAAATAAGTGACATGTTGCTTTTTTGAGGGCAGCGATTTGGATCAAAATTTCAGCATGCAAATCTCTGTGCTCTCAAACAGAACATGCGGATAGATTATGCAGAATTTTCATAGCTTGTGCTGGGGATGCAGTACACATGCATTTACGCTGCTGTGCAATACGCAACGTAAACGCATGAAATTACGCAACATGCGCACATAGCCTTACTACTGGTTGTTGTGCATTATTGCTTGTAAGCAGTTGTGGTGTTAACCCTTGTGGTCTTTTGTTGCTGCCTTCCTGCTCTTGCAAGTCTCCTTAGTCTCTTACGGTTCATTTCTGTGAGTTTGCAATGTGTCTGAGTTTTGTTTTTTCCCTGTATGTCTTAATCTGTGTTTCCATGAAACTCCTATACCTTTCTTCCCTGGTGGGGGGGATAACAGATTAGATCTGGTCAGGTGAATAATAAGGCACAGGACTCCGGCGTCTCACCTTCAGAGTCAATCCAGAGGTCAAAGATAGCCTAGAGTCCCCTAGAGTGAGGGACAGTATCGGAGCCCCCTGTATCACTCTATTCTGCAGTCACATTGTGGCGTTGAGCCACAGCAGATACCCCTTTTCTCTGGTTGTTTATTAGTGGTTATCCTTGCTTTGGTCTTTTAGGTTAACAGGTATTTTGATTTGGTTATTTGTTGGTCCAGTCACCTTTTAGGAGTAGCTATAAATACCACCACCCTGCTGGTATTTCCTGCTGGTGATATTCTTATGGACGTCCAGCCATACTACGGTTTGTTAATGCCAGTCAGTGAGAGAGAGAGAGAGCTCTTCACCCTGCACCTATATTTTGTTTGTTGTTAGGAAGTAGGTGGCATATTCTCTTAGCAGTGAGTTCTTTATTTTTCCATTTCGTATTTTGTGGGGGGTTAACTTCCTTTGGGATCTTTTTCTATTTTAGCACTACTTCCCTATTTTTTGGTATATAGCTCTCTGCTGTGTCCCCCATTCCTTTACGAGGTATGAGAAGCTCTCGATGGCCTGTTAGGCTGTCTAGATCACAGCAGCCACGCCCAGTCTGTGGTTAGGGTTATTCCAGCTCATGCAGGAACCACTAGAGGCTGCGAGGTCAGGAACCTGTCTGTACAGGAACCGGCTGGGTCAGCTGCAGTTTTTATTGTGTTTCCTATTTTCTTGTGTAAATTGCTACACAATTATAACAGAGAGGAGTTGACTCCTAACATCCCAAACAGCCCTTGCCAGCCCACTAACTTCTACACAGTAATTAACTGCTCACCTGTCTCAACTTCTGACAGTCCTGCATAATAACAATCCATGGGCACCTAGCATGGGCAGATTCCAGAGCAGTTATCATAATCACAGATCTCACTTTCCTGAGCTGTGTGCTTGTTCAAAGGCACTGTTTTCTATGTAAACAAATATAGTGATAAAAGTATAGACTCAACACAAACAGTGACAACTTCTTGTAGCAGGACAATGCTCTTAACCAAAACTGCCCCTCAAGAACAGTGCCGACTTCACAAGCAATTGGGAAGTAAGAAGACTACAGAGGTTGGCTTGTGAGCTGTTTATGAGACAACTTGAGAGAATACATCTTTAAAGGGAACCTGTCACCACTTTTTTGCCCTATAAGCTGCGGCCACCACCACCGGGCTCTTATATACATCATTCTAACATGCTGTATATAAGAGCCCAGGCCGGGGGTATAATATAAATAACACTTTATAATACTTACCTAACGGTTACGCGGTGGGTCTAATAGGCGTGTCCGTTGTCCGGTGCCGGTGCATCCTCTTTCGGCCATCTTCGTCCTCTTTCTGAAGCATGGGTGCATGACGTGCCTACGTCATACACACTCGCTGGTCCTGCGCAGGCGCACTACAATACTTGGATCTGCCCTGCTCAGGGCAGGTCAAAGTGCGCCTGCTCAGGACATGAATGTCGGCGAGTGTGTATGACGTTGGACCCGTCATGCACCACGTCTAGAGAAGAAGGAGAACAAAGATGGCCAAAAGAGGCGGCACCGGACAACGGAGAACCACCTTAGGCCCACCGCGCGACCATTATTCTATAAACTACTGACAACATGACTCCAAATTTGCAAACAATAAATTTTGTATTTATTTTCTGAAAAAGAGAAATGGTCAAAATAACAAAAAAATGCATTACTCTAAGACCTCAAATAATGCAAAGAAAACAAGTTCATAATCATTTAGAAACAACAATACTAATGTTTTAACTCAGGAAGAGTTCAGAAGTCAATATTTTGTGGAATAACCATGATTTTTAATCACAGCTTTAATACGTCTTGGCATGCTTTCCACCAGTCTTTCACACTGCTTTTGGGTGAACTTATGCCACTCCTGGTGCAAAAATGTAAGCAGTTCTTCTTTGTTTGATGGCTTGTGACCAATCCATCTTCCTCTTTATTACATTCCAGAGGTTTTAAATGGGGTTCAGGTCTGAAGATTGGGATGGCCATAACAGGGTTTTGATGTGGTGGTCCTTCATCCACACATTGATGGACCTAACTGTGTGGCATGCCCCATTGTCCTGCTGAAAAACCAGTCCTCAGAGTTGGGGAACATTTCCTGAGCAGAGAGAAGCAACTGTTTTTCCAGGATAACCTTGTTTGCGGCATGATTCATAAGTCTTTCACAAAGTTTAATCTGCCGAATTCCAGCCTTGCCGAAGCATCCGCAGATCATCACCAATCCGCCACCAAATTTCACAGTGGATGCAAGACACTGTGGCTTGTAAGGCTCTCCAGGTCTCCATCTAACCATTAGGCAACCAAGTGTTGAGCAAAAGCTGAAAATTAGACTCATCAGAGAAGATTACCTTACGCCAGTCCTCTATGGTCCAATTGGGCAGATTAAACTTTTCATACTCCTAGTCCTCAAGTGTATAAAATAACTCATCTTTTAGGATACTCACATAAAGCTCAGCAATGAGACCTCCATCTATACTCTTAAAGTATCGAACGCCTTTGGCTGTAGAACAACCCCATATCATTAGGCTTCCTCCACCGAACTTAACAGTTCCTTCAATTTCTTGATCCATTAGCCCCCTTTTCCCTTGTTTCTTCCAGACCCATTAGCCCCCATCAGAGCCTAGTCTATTGACTTTTGTCTCATCACTCGAAATCACTTGTGTCCAATCTTCTACTGTCTACTTTTCTTACTTCTTTGTAAACTTGAGCCATTGCTTCTTAAGATGATATTGAAGTCGAGGCGTCTTCACGTTTTTCATACCACCATTCCAGATCTGTGTAATGTGCATTGTACAATCCTTGCATGGACATCTGCTATCTCACTATTGCAAAGCATACAAGCCACCTTCAGTGCCGTATTTGTCGCTCCAGAACTGATAGACTTTATGAGCCGACTTGTTGACTCTGTTATTTTGTGTGGACGTCCACCTTTTGACTTTTGAATGGATGGGTGGACTGCATTTCATATTCTTCCAACTGTCATGGCACTCACAAGTTGCAATTTGGTAATTTTCTTGGCCGAGAGGCCGCTATCAATGAGCTGGATGATGAGTTTTCTCTTTTTTTTGGGGGGAAATATTTCTAAAGGCTGCTCCTCATTCAAACCAGTGACCTTTTGCTTGGGAATCAACCTCATAAAATATTGAGCTATTAGGGAATGTGAGAACAGGTTGTAATATGTAGTATACAAGAAGAAAAACATTTTTCCACCACCAGGAGCCAAACATGAACAATGGAGTAACATGACAAGAATCTGCATAACTAACCATATGTGAAGTAGTTGTAATTCAAATTTGTGTGAGATAACCAAGATGATCTATAAAATGAAGAACTGAAATGAAACTAAACTAAATGACTTATGGCAGCTATAGTTTATGTTAGTAGGTCTGGTGAGGTGTTGTGATTCAGACTATCAGGTGGTTGTTATACTTATTGCTGAGTGTGGTTGTGGAGTTAACCCTTATTGCCTTTTTGCTGTTACCTTCCTGCTCTTGCTCTCTCATTGCCTATTCCTGTTGGTGTGCAGTGTGTTAGAGTTTGGATTCCCTTGTCTGTCTTTATCTGTTTTTCCTCTTACTCCAGCCCCCTCCTTTCATGGTAGAAGGGGGGTATCAGAGTAGTCCTGGTCAGGAGTATACCCAAGAACAGGACTCAGCATATCCACCATCAGGAGTAATGCTGAGGTTAGGGATAGCCTAGGGTCCCCTTGTGTGAGGGACTGAATAGAAGCCCCTGTCACCCGCTATCCTAACAGGAAGATAGGAAAAACCATCCACACATATAGTACAATCACACACAGGAACCTTGGCATTCCTTGGTATTGCTGCCCATGTATTCACTAGTCTATCTAGTTCTCTCTTTCAGTGGGAGACATCATGTGACTACTGAAGTGAATCAACAGCCACCGATTTGTTGCAGCAGTGACAGTGTATTCAAGTCAGAAGAGACAGCCTCCTAGCTGTCTCCTCCGGCTCACATGGCCCAGACAGGACTGCTACAGTTGTCATGTGATGTTCCCTGACAGAAAGGGAAGTAAGAAGACCGGTAGGGGACGTGGGCAGCAGTAACGAGAAATGGCAAAGTCCAGAAGGTGAACATATATTTTTTCCTATTTTAAGGCAACCATAGACCCATTTCTTTTTTTTAAACATCTTTTCATTAATTGTCAAAGATTGATCTTACAGCCTTCTCATATACGAAGAACATTCCATACATTACAACATAATCAAAACAGTCCCAACCCTCCCACCTCCTCCCACCATAGACCCGGTTCTAAAATAAAAAGGATGAGGACAACCCATTTAAAGAAAACCATTGCAGATATGGCATAATGTAGTTTTAACGAGATAGAACAATCTCTAAAAATACATGTTTTTTAACTCAAAAAAGTAAATGTTATTTTGCATCTGTTTTTTTTTATTTTCACAATTTTTAAAGTTACATTTTTGTAATCTGTAAACCACAGATTTTAGGGTGCAAAAAAATGGAGCTTGAAAACCTTAACCCCTTCAGCCCCGGGGCAGTTTCCGTTTTTGCGTTTTTGTTTTTTGCTCCCCTTCTTCCGAGAGCCGTAACTTTTTTATTTTTCCGTCAATCTTGCCATATGAGGGCTTGTTTTTTGCGGGACAAGTTGTACTTTTAAATGAAACCATAAGTTTTACCATATGGTGTACTGGAAAGCAGCAAAAAAATTCCAAGTGTGGAAAAATTGCAAAAAAAGTGTGATGGCACAATAGTTTTTGGGATCTTTTATTCACGGTGTTCACTATATGGTAAAACTGATGTGTGGGTATGATGCCTGAGGTCAGTGCGAGTTTGTAGACACCAAACATGTATAGGTTTACTTGTATCTAAGGGGTTAAAAAAAATTCACAAGCTTGTCCAATAAAAGTGGCGTACATTTTGCGCCATTTTCCGAAACCCGTAGAGTTCTCATTTTTTGGGATCTATGGCTCAGTGATGGCTTATTTTTTGCGTCTCGAGCTGATGTTTCTAATGGTAGCATTTTTGCGCAGATGCTATGTTTTGATCACCTGTTATTGCATTTTGCGTAAAACTTGCGGCGACCAAAAAACGTAATTTTGGCGTTTGGAATTTTTTTTGCTACTACGCCGTTTACCAATCAGATTAATTGATTTTATATTTTGATAGATCGGGCATTTCTGAACGCGGCGATACCAAATATGTGTATATTTATTTTTTTTAACCCTTTAATTTTCAATGGGGGGAAAGGGGGGTGATTTGAACTTTTAGGTTTTTTTTTTGTTTTTTTTAATTTTTTTAAACTTTTTTTTACTTTTTTTATTTTATTTTACTAGTCCCCCTAGGGGGCTATAGCGATCAGCAATCCGATCGCTGATCGCTATCTGCTGATCACAGCTATACCGCTGTAAACAGCAGAAATAGTCACTTTCTTTTTTCCTCTACTCCGTGCCGAGTAAAAAGGAAAGTGAAACTTCGTAGCAGCAGGCGTCATCACATGACCCTGTGCTACGATGGCAACCACCGAACATCACGTGATCACTCACGTGACTTCCGATGGGGGCGGCGGTAAGTAGCAAACATGGCCGCGCGCATATAGATCTCGCTGCCAGACTTTGGCAGCGAGATCTAAGGGGTTAATGTTCCGGGTGGAATGCGATTCCACTCGGAACATGTAGGCACACATGTCAGCTGTTGAAAACAGCTGATATGTGTGCCGATCCACGCCACCTGCCCGCGGCAGGGGGCGGGGCTTACCGGGACACGATCCATGACGGAAAGATCCGTCCATGGTCGTGAAGGGGTTAACAAAAAGTACAGAAGTAATTGTAGCAATAGTACAACTTTCCAAATCTTAGTGGATACATGTGTTCTGATTTGGTTAACTAATACCATAGTATGTAGGTAATATTGATTCAGTGTGTGGTGGTAATATTTGGTCCTGGTATAGATATATTTCTTTGTGCGGTTTATGCCGTGGGTGGTGTGCACCTAAGTTTTTAAGAACAGAGCAATGCCCATGGAATAAGAGCACTGTAACGTAACATTATTCATAGGTTTTCTGCAGGATGAAAGAACTATGTCCTTCACTCATCATTTGCATTTTTTCAAATTCATTTTTTTATCTTGTTATATTTGCTGACGTTTATTGTACCAAATTCATCATTATAGCGCATCTGGTTCATAAATTTTGTACTAAGTAAAAAAATGTCACAAAAATTGTGGACTTCCAGAAAATCATTCTAAGTCACCATTGGAAAACATTTGTGACAAATTTTGCAGTTTTCTTGTAAAAATTGCAAATGATGAATCAGGTGAAAACATCTGAAAACCGTAAGTCCAACCACCGTGGCAAAAAAACCTAAAACAAAGCAGACACACACATATAAAACAGACTTCAAAAAGATGCACAAATGTAAAGATGAATTTGGTGTAAACTAAAAAAAAGGTGCAAAACACTAAAACCTCAACAAAATATTGGAGTAAATCCAATAATGAATCAGGCTCTTAGTGTAAATTTTTTTGTATTTTGTGCTTTCTTCACTTTGAAGCCATCCCACGATCTACAACAAAGGCATTTAGCCTGTCAGCCAATAAAAGAAAGGCATTTAGGCCCTGATTAATCATTTGCAGCTTTTAAGTCACTCTCCTTTTTTATCTTAGGCCCCTTTCACACATCAGTTGTTTGCCGTCAGTCACAATCTGTTGGCCCGACTGATCGACGGATCCATCGCAAATTGTGGAAAAACTGATGCGACAGATCCGTTTTTTGATGGATGCGACTAGTGGATGTGGCGAAAAGATGGGTCCGTCGCATAATTTTTTTCATCCGTTTTTTCTGTTTTTCGACAGATCCATTTTTTCAAAACGCCCAATGGGAGGCTCCCAAATGTTATTAGCTACTGAAAACCTAAATATACAGTGTTTTTACACCTCATCTTTGACAGGTTGTAGAGCAAGTGGCAAAAATGGAAGGTGTGATTGCGAACATTGTGAAGATCTATGTGGATTTTACTTTTGAGGAGAATCGTTTGGAAGAAATCGTTCTTGAAAAGGAGCGAGAAAGACAGCGTATCATGCGTCTGCGCCGGTGTCGTCTTTTGATCCACCCAATCACAGCACTGAGAATGACATGTGGGGTGTATTCTACATTATATATGGAGTTGAGAGGAAACCCCGAGAAGTTTTTTAACTATGCTCGGATGAAAGCAGAAAACTGTGATATTTTGATTTGCTGGGGACATTGATGAGTGAAGCCCTGCCTGGCAGGTTTATATATCTTTCCTAATTGGGGGTTGGCTAATTTGATACTAAATAATAAATTGGAGCATGCTCAGTTAAAAAAAAAACGACATCAGTCGCCGGATTCTGACATTGGACGGATTACGATGGATCAAGCACCCATAGGCTTCTATTCCAACAAACGATGGACGGCGACGGATCCATCACTGTCTGATTTTTCAACATGGCCAAAAAATTTTACTTTGTCCGTTATCTCCGGCCAACGGACAAACAATTTTCAACGGATAAAATGTGAGGCCATCTGTTGCAATCCGTCGCTAATACAAGTTGATGAGAAAAAAACGGATCCAGCGTCATCAGTTGCCGGATGTTTTTTTTTGCAAAATTCGATGGATTGTAACCGACGGCAAAAAACTAATGTGTGAAAGGGGCCCAAGTTGCTGTTTTTGTACCAAACCTATCAATTTTATGACACAACTGGTTTATGAACTTGGTGCAAAGTAAAAAAAAAAAAAAGCAATCGGCTTTTTATTTGTCTTGAACTGTTTTTTTTTCAACTTTTGGCACCAAAAAATTATGCCCAAATGCTGGTATATTCAAAAATACACCAGGGTGAAACTGGAGTGAAGGACAAATTCTGCGACTTTTTAAAATGTCACAATTGATGAATCAGGCAAAAACATCTGGAATTGCTAGAAATCACCCAGCTTAAAAAAAAAACAAAAAAAACAACAAAAAGAACAGGTGGAACACATACAAAATAGACTTCAAACAAGGCACAAATAGAATCATGAATTAAGTGCAAACCAGCAAAGGCTCAAAACACACAAAACTAGACAAAAACAAGTGTAAAGGCAATTAGGTTATCAACCAATAAAACCCAATTTATCCTAAAATAATTGTAAATAGCAGAAACAGGGCAAAGTTAGAATTTATTTAAGGGACTGTTGCAAATTACGATAATCACACAAATGATTGCTCAGATTTTGGAATATAATTTCCCACTGTAAATGATAGTTTGCTCAGTTATTGTTATACAATTTCAAATAATGTTAAATCACAGTGCACTGAATTCAGGGGCATTGCCATGGTCTTAAAAAATAAATGGTCTTAAAAAATAAATATTCTTTTATGCAGAAACTAAACTCGGTCGTCAACATCACAGCCCCTCATGCAATCAGACAATAATGTAAACTGTATGAAGGGGGGAAATGAATGATTGGAAGAATGATTTTTGTACAAAACCATTACAGTAATTGCAACTGGTAAGGGTAGTAAACAAGCACTAATTAGCAATATCATTGATTGACACTTGCTGGGAGCTATTTATCTGTCAGTGTTAAAGGAGTGCTTGAGACATGGAAATTAGATTGTGAGTTCCTCGTAAGCTCATTTTCTTAACACTAATGGTATGCATCAGTAGTATATACAAACAGTATACAAATATATGCTGTGACATACTCAAAGCTTCCAGTGGCTACAGTTATCATCAGATGAGCGTCCTTCAGCTTTGGTTTGACATGTGAATATCTTCATAGAAAATTGGACAAATTCCATCATGCATTCCAGTGCATCTTTTAAAATGGTAACCTCTTTATTTGATAATGATAAATCTCCACACAGACAAATAAGAACCAAAGCTGTAAAACCTACACGTTTCTAAACTTAAGAATTCTTACTCATGCTATACTATAAATAAAAATATGTGGATCAAAAAGCAAAATTCCAGATCCTTCTTAAAATGAAAATTCTTTATTATTCCATATTAAAATCCATGTTGGACAGGATAAAGTTAAGAAGACGCGTTTCAGGCAAACACCATTGTTCACTGACGCTCAGTGAACAATGGCGTTTGCCTGAAACGCATCTGAGTAACTTTATCCTGTCCAACATGCATTTTAATATGGAATAATAAAGAATTCTCATTTTATGGAGGATCCGGAATTTTCCATTTTGATGTTGCTTCACGATGGGCCACGGTTTGTACCAAACTCCTACTTAAACAGTACCTCAGGTGAAACAATTAGAACCTTACTGGTGAGCATAAAACGTTTTTTATACATATATAAATATGTGGAAATCTATCATTATGAAATGAAGAGGTCACCATTGTCAAGAAGCGCTGGAATGCGTGATGGAATTCATCCAATTTGCTTGATGTCCTGCCGGCCTGCAGGTTCCTTGTGCTCTGTTTGAGGAGAATGAACGGCTGAACTGAAAACTTGAAATCATTGCTGGGTAAACACATTTCTCACCTTTGTTGTAATTTGAACATCATGATAGTATTTTTGACAGGAGTCAAAAGCTTCATTTGTCATTCTTTGGATTCTATCAAAAAGACAGTAACCTGATTAAGTATTATGTTGACTTAAAGGGAACCTGTCACCAGATTTGGTGACTACAAGCTGCGGCCACCACCAGTGAGCTCTTAAGAGTCAAGGCCAAGCTGTATAATGTAAGAAACACTTTTAGAATACTCACCTAGGGGGCCATTCAGTTCAATGGGTGACACTGCTCTCTGGTCCGGCGCCTCCTCTCTGCTGCAGTCTGTGTGTGCCTTCTTTCCAGCCCAGTGTGGATGACACATCTACGTCATCCACACAAGCCGACATCGTGGTTCCTGTGCAGCTGCACTTTGATCTGCTCTGCGCTGAGGGCAGATAAAAGTACTGTAATGCGCAGGTGTGAGGAAAGGTTAAAGACCACCTGTGCATGAGCAATACAATACTTTGATTTGCCATGAGCAGGGCACATCAAAGTGCACCTCTGCAGAAGCTAGTGTGCATGACGTTGAACACGACATGCACACAGGCCTCAGAAGACGAAGGATGGAAATTGCCACAGAGAGGAGGCACCGGACCTGAGAGAGGATGCGCTATCACGGAGAGCAGTGACACCCTTCGGACCAGACTGCCTCCTAGGTGAGTATTATAAAAGTAATTTTTACAATCTAAAGAGCGGCCTGGGCTCTTTATATAGAGTATTGTGAAATGCTGTATATAAGAGCTCCGTGGTGGTGGCCGCAGCTTATAGACGACAAATCTGGTGACAGGTTCCCTTTAATGGCACAAATCAAATATATGGAGGGTATGTTTAGAGTTTTAGCATTGTATATATACGACAGATACAGTTTATCATTGTGCGTGTGTAGGTATGAGCATGGGATATGATGGTATTTAGTCCATATAAACATTTAAAATAGTCTACAATTGAATGCCAGAGCATAAAAAAATGTTCATAACTAATTCATATATTGGCTCAGCATTTTCTTGCCAGCAAGCAGAAGCACGACAATATATCTAGCAATGTTTCCATGCTCATCTGAATGATGCTTCTAATGATAAATGGGTAATATTTTCAAGATCTCTTAAGCAATTGGATAGATCACTCAATGAACAAGCAATAGTCTCTGAACAGTATGATTTGTGTGCTGAAGAATAGAACTATTACTAATGAATGTTTCCTTTAAGGCAATCCATGCAGAGCTTTCCAGGCTGGTAAGAAGACAAAAAGGACAGCCTGAAGTCACCAAATCCTCGGTGAGAACTAAACCCAGAGCTCATCTTAAGCTTAGAGATGATTTAAATCCGCTTATTCGTCACAGCGCAAAACAGAGGGTGAGTTCTATCTCCGATGTAATACATGACCTGCCACTTAATGTTATTTGTATTTAACAATGACCAAAGGTATGGATGTCACTAAAAATACTATGCAGATGAAATGTACCATTGTGGTGAGGTACACCCTTCCATCCAAAGAGTTCCAAAACTTAGAATTAACACAAAAAAGAATTAACACTAAATAATTATCGGCACGTGTTGCCAGGGATGTTAACAAGCCACTTTGCTTTGGCCATGATGCCTAGATACAGGGTACAGAAAACTGAGCCTGTGTGGTAGGGTAAAGAATAGCTCTATTACTTACAGTGCCTTGAAAACGTATTCATACAATGTGAAATTTAAAAAAAAAAAATGACTTTACACCACAAACTTTAATGTATTTATTGGGATTGTATGTCATATACCAGCACAAAGTAGTAAGTATTTGAGAAATCTAAAGGACTTGGTTTTCTAAATATTTAAATAATATAAATCTTGAAATTGTGACCTGCATTTGTATTCAGCCCCTTATAGTCTGATAGCCCTAAATAAAATCCTGAGCAACCAATCGCCTCCAGAATCACCTAATTAGTAAGATGAGTCCACCTGTGTATAATTTTTTCTTAGTATAACTTCAGCTGTTTTGTGAAGTCCTCAGAGGTTTATTTTTAGAACATTAGGGATCAAACAGTATCATGAAAACCAAGGAACACACCAGACAGGTCAGGGACAAAGTTGTGGCGAAGATAAAAGCAGGGTTAAGTTATAAAATGTAGTCCAAGCTCTGAACATCTCACAGAGCACTGTTCAATCCATCATCCAAAACTGGGAGTATGGCACAACTGCAAACCTATGAAAACATGGCCGACCACCTAAACTGACATCCCAAGCAAGTAGAGCACTAATTAGAGAAGCAGCAAAAGGCCCATGATCACACTGGAGCAGGAACAGAGATCAACAGCTCAAGTGCATGAATCTGTCTGTTGCATGTGTCAGAGACCACAGGCTCAAACAGACTACTTTGGACAGACTTGGCACAAACCACTTCATCTGGCAGATTCCACAGGAACCCTGACCTTCACCCTTTAACTACTGTACAAGGATCTGGTCTTAGCACAGGGGCATTGGATTGCTATCATGGAAGGGATGCCAGCAGGAGGAGCAAAGCAGAGGTAAAAGAGGTCGTCATGTGGGGTCAATATTGAGAAGTCACGTCAAGGACAAAATAAGGAGACAAGCGGTGGACAAAATTCAAGCCGAAAACAGAACATGGGAAATACAAAAAATAGTACACAGGAGTCAAGTAAGGGGTACTTTACACCCTGCGACATCGCTAGCATTTGCTAGCGATGTCGAGCGCGATTGCACCCGCCCCCGTCGCACGACCGATATGTGGTGATCGCTGCATTATCGCTACGGCAGCGTCACATGCACATACCTGCTCTGCGACGTCGCTGTAACCGGCGAACCGCCTCCTTTCTAAGGGGGTGGTTCGTTCAGCGTCACAGCGACGTCACAGCAGCGTCACTGAACCGCCGCCCAATAGAAAAGGAGGGGAGGAGATGAGCGGCCGGAACATGCCGCCCACCTCCTTCCTTCCTCCTTTTCCGGTGGATGCAGTAAGGAGATGTTCGTCGTTCCTGCGGCTTCACACATAGCGATGTGTGGTGCCGCAGGAACGACAAACAATATCATACCTGCAGCAGCACCGATATTATGGAAATGAACGACGTGTCAACGAGCAACGATTTTGCACATTTTTGCGCTCGTTGAGTGTCGCTCATAGGTTTTACACGCTGCGATGTTGCTACCGGCGCCGGATGTACGTCACTAACAACGTGACCCCGACGATATATTGGCAGCGATGTCGCAGCGTGTAAAGTACCCCTAACAGTGAGCCCAGGGCTAGCGAAAAGAACTAATAACTGGCAACAAGACACTGTCTGCTGGGGTTTATATGGAAGGGAGCCTAACCCATGACTTCCGACAGAGAGCTATTTATTACCTACCAGGTTATGGCAGGAAAACACAAGTGTATAGCAAAAGAGGGAACTAGCATCAGGAATCTAAAAGCTAAAACACTGATACACTGCCGGCATCCAGCATTATCCATAGTGTTAGCGACCAGGGCAGGGAATGCCGCAGTATGTTCAGACACTGATGTGGCACTGTGTAGAGAATAACTATTAGTTGTATACTCCACAAATCTGGCCTTTAATCCCTGAAGGACCATGGGATTTTTCACTTTTGCGCTTTCATTTTTTCATCCCCTTATTCCAAGAGTCATAACTTTATCATATGATAAAATAGTAAGTGGGAAAAAACTGTGGCAAAATAGAACAAAAATGAAATTCTGCCATTTTTTTTATTTTCAGCATTCATTTCACAATAATAATGATCTGACACTATTATCCTCCAGGTAGGTATGATTACGTAGATACCAAACATGTATAGTTTTGTATCATTTAAGAGGTGAAAAAATTTGAAATTTTGAAAAAAAAACCCCATCTACTTGTATCACAACTTTTGAGAGCTTTTAGGTTTTCAATTTTTGGGACCTGGGGCTGTATGAAGGATTATTTTTTGCGACCCAAGCTGTTGTCTTTATTGATATTATTTTGGAGTATACACAATGTTTTGATTGCTTAGTATTACATTTTTTTTATTTTGTTGTGGTGACTGAAAACTGCAATTCTGGTGTTTTGATTTTTTTTCTCATTACAAATTGCTGATCGGATTAATCTATTTTGACTGGTTTGATAGATCGGACATTTCGTAATGCAGTGATAGCAAAGATGTGCATTTTTTATATTGTTTTGTGCAAAAGGGGGTTGATTTGAAATTTTATATATTTTTTTAAAACTTATTATTAAATGTTTTTACGAGTCCCTTTAAAGGACTTGAAGCTGCGCTATATAAAACAGGGCATCAGCACTGCTATGTACAGTAGAAATCACGATTTCCTATGAATGCCGGCTTGCAGCTGGCATTCACAGGAGAATCAACATGACAGAAACAGGGGTCATTAGCTGATCCCCGGCTGAAATGACAATCCATCGGCACCCCACGATCATGTCACGGGGGCGCAGATGGAAGCGACGAATGATGCGCCCCGCTGTCGGTGAGTGTTAAATCTCGCTGCCAAAAATTGACTGTGGTATAGAACTGGTTAACAACTGCCAGCAGATCTCCAATCCACCCACAGCTGTTTCAGGCACACGTCAGTTGATTAAATCAGACATGTCCAGGGAAAGAAGTGAGCTCAGCATGCAAGCCCGTATCAACGTCAGGGAGATGACCCTTGATGTACATAGCAAGTGATGGGTCATTAAGAGGTTAAGAAAGAGTGGCAAGAAAAAGACGTTGTTGAAACCAAGCCATAAGAAATCCCATTTGCAGTTTGCAAAAGCCATGAAACTAAAGTAGACCTTTTTGGGCTAAATGCAAAATGCTATTTGTGGCGAAAAATTAAAACTACACATCGTCATGAAAACACCTTTCCCAACATGGTGGTGGCAGCATCATACTGTGGGAATGCTTTTCTTCAGCAGGGTCAGGGAAGCTGGTCAGAGTTGATGAAAATATAGAGCTTAATACGGGGAAATCCTGGAAGAAAACCTGTTGGAGGCTGAAAAAGACTTGAGACTGGGGTGTAGGTTCACCTTCCAGCAGGACAACAAACCTAAACATACTGCCAGAGCTACAGTGGAATGGTTTCGCTCAAAGTATATTCATATGTGTGACTGTCCCAGTCAAAAACAAGACCTAAATCCCATTGAGAATCTGTGTTAAGACTTGAAAATTGCTGCTCACAGATGCCTCCATCCAATCACACTGAACTAGAGCTACAAGGGGCTGCTGATAAGTCTTTGGATTTACACAGAAAGAAACGAGATAGGATGAAGAAAATTTACGTTTATTTCACATACTCTCCACTGATGTCAACACACTTTTTACATCTGTATTCCAAGTTCTGTAAGAGGAACAAAAAAGATTTTGGTTGTGCCTCAAACCAGGCATCCGTAGCAGCCATGTCATAAAAAATGGTGTGAAATTTGGTACCCTTGAGGTGTTTCTTCAGGTTTGGAAATAGATGATAGTTGGAGGGAGCTAGATCAGTTGAATAAGGTGGGTGGTCAACCAGCTGGAAGCCCAGCTCTGCTAGCTTTGCTGTGGTCGCTTGTGCAGTGTGAGCGGAGGCGTTGTTTTGCAGGAGCAAGATTCCTTTGGACAGCTTGAAGGTAGTCCACTAGCAGCACACTCTCCTTATCCCAGAACACAGACGTCATCACCTTAGTGGCTGATTTTTGCACCCTGAACTTCTTTGGATGAGGAGAACCACTGTGCATCCGCTCTTTTAACTGCTTCTTGTTTTCAGGGTCATACAGATGAAGCCAGGTCTCATCCATAGTGACCAGTCGATCCAGGAAATTCTTATCAGTCTGGAAACGCTGACAAATGGACCGGGACATTTTCACTCGCATGCTTCTCTGACCTGTTGTCAAACATTTGGGGACCCACTTTGCAGATAGCTTCCCCATGTCCAAATGTTCATGGATAATGACACAAACACATTCACGGGAAATCCCCATGATGTCTGCTGTTGCTTTAGCTGAAATTCGTCGATTCTCCAGTATGAGGTTGTGCACAGCATCGACGATCTCCAGAACAACAACCACTGTCTGTCATCCAAGGACGTTCCTCATCATTAGTGCTGAAGTGGCCCATTTTAAAATTGGCAACCCAGTTCTGAATTGTGGAATATGAAGGGTATTGATCCCCCAATGTCTGAGACATATCACCATGAATGTCTTTTGTGGACTTTCCTTGCAAAAACAAGAATTTTATCACTCCTCTGCTCTCAATTGCTGAGAATATGACATTAGACTCCGCCAGTTTGTTTTCCCGCGTGCGTAGAACACTGTTGCCATAAGCAACAAACACAAAATTTTTAAAACATATATTACATACATAAGGCTTTCATGTGATGTAACATTCATTACCATAGAAACAAAAAAAGATCACAAAGCCAAAAGCTTATCAGCAGCCCCTCATATTTTGCAAAGAAGAATGGGAAAAATGTCAGTCTCTAGATGTGCAAATAAAGTAGAGACATACCCCAAAAGACTTGCAGAAATAATAGCAGCAAAACTATTGATTCAAGGGTGGCTGAATACACGGGCATGTCCCAATTTTCAGATGTATATTTTAAAATACTTAGAAAACCATGTATCATTTCCTTTACTCCTCACAAATACTTAATGTTGGTATATTATATGAAATCCCAATAAAATACATTTTAGTTTGTAGGTGCAATGTGAAAAAATGTGGAAACGTTATTGGGGTATGAATACTTTTTCAAGGAACTGTATTTTGTAATTACATCTGTAATAGTGACTGAATACTTTTTATTTTACAAAATAAGTACACATAAGTTATTGTAATGTGACATGTACACACTTCTCAGCACATGAACTGGGTTAATTTATCTGCTCTCACTCAATCTTGCACTCAATGTCCTTTATAGGCTGCATATGCTGACATACTCCGGAAACACAACACGCTGCCACCAATTATCAAACACACAGGGTGATGAGTCCCTAAAATATATACTACTGTTTGAAAGTCAAAAGGTCACCAGGAATATCAGGGCCCAATACTGGCCAAATTTTCGGGCCATCTTGACATTTCGCCCAGGCCCCATCCCAGCTCTGCTTCCACTTCTCGACCCTTTCACAGCACCAACACCACTCTTAGAAATCTCCACTACTGCACCACTTCGTCACCAATCACATTTTAATAGTTCCCACCAAACACCATATGACATACATAGCCATCAGCTTTTGTTTCGGCCAAAATATTTTTTAATACAAATTTAAAAAGACATCCACTAGGTGTGAACAGGTGCACGCTGAAAGTTCAACAAAGTTACAAAAAATATGCACAGCGGCACTCCGAAAAGCTAAAATATGTAAACAATGAATATAGGAATGTTGGCACTACATTACTCCTACTGAAAAGAATGAGATACTTAGTTTACAAATTGGCCAATTCATGTAAGCCCGACAGCCGATGACAAAGGTACCTAGGCGCACCTATTTTTTAAGCCTGCCACCACAACAAGATAGACTTTTGGCAGGGCTGTATTCTACTCTAGCCTATTATAAATTTCTTAAAATATCCAATACTCTATTTATATTTTTCTTAAGGGAATGTGTCACATACATTTTTTAAACTAATTGAAACCAGATTGTGATAATAATTTTATAATCTGTATTTCTGATTGCAGATTATTGTTTTCTGTACATTTATGTAATTTGCTCTATTGCCTGTTTAGAAATATGAACACTGGAGATATGCATGTATATATTTCAAAAGTCATTCTAAGGGACTCTATTTCCTTGGGAGAGTTTTCTATACATGTTCTCATATTTAATGACATGGAGATGTCATTGTGCAGGAAGGAGAAAGAGGTGAGCGGTGACAGTCCCTGCTGTGCCTGGACTGGCCAGTGGACAGGCGAATGTGTCGGTGCACGCATCTCATCACTTTCGGGCTCTCATCTCTTGCATATAATGTGAAGCAAGGGCCCAGAGCATACCAGCTGCTTAGAAACAAAGGGCGGGCCGGCAGCGTCTGGCGTCGCTGATGTCAGATGCGGACGGCCCCCTCTGCTGCAGCCATACAATGTACGTAGTATGAGCAGGATGGGGACATATATACTAGGAGACAGCCAGGATGAGGATATATATTCCAGGATGGGCCCAGGATGTGACCATATATACCAAGATGGGGATATAATAACCAGGATGGGCCCAGGATAAGGACATATATCCTGAGCCACTTCCTGGTATATATAGTCCTCGTTCTGACTCTAATTTTTAAAAGAAACAACAAAAAACCCCCAAAACATTCTACTCACTTTCTTTCAGCTCCCACATTACGTGGCACCTCCCCTGTAGCCAGCGCGCTGTGGCTGGCAGCTAACAACGGAGTGTGTGCCATGGCGCATGATATCACTGTTATACACACCCTCCAGTCATGGTACATCTGATATCAGCTGCCGGCCACTGTTTGGCTGGCAGTGTGTATTGCAATGCAGGGACCCGATGATTCTCTGTGCTGCAATGCATTTCAAAGTAAGTGAAGTAGGTGTTGGGGTTGGTGGGCCCCCTACACCTCTGGACCCTATACACAAGCAATAGCAGTAATGCCCTGATGGCAGCCCTGCATACAAGGATCAACTTATTAAAATTTTAAGATTATAGAATTACAATTCTAACAAAAAAAGAACAATAAAGCAACACAAAAATAAGCAGTTTGCAAATAAAAATGGAGAAATGACAAATACCTAAACGTTTCAATCTAAAGTTATTCTTCTGTTTCTTTGAGGGTAGGACATGGGTGTTATGGATCACATCCAGCTCACGATGATCCCCACATAACACTATTCCATCAAGTAGTGCATCTTTTGTATGTCTGGTCTTGCGCTCAAGTTTCCAGGACAACATATATTGTATTGTTGAAACTGTAGGTTTGTTACTGGACCATGGACTAATAAAGAGGCGAGCACATGTTTATGAAATATATTGTTTTTCTTCACCCCCTGTAGTAAAGAGATGATGTCCAGCTTGGCCACAAAAAAAATCTGCCCAAGCTTTGATGCTTGGGCTCACCATGCAGGTGTCAGGAATGACACTTTTTGTAATCCAAATGATATCCCACTTGGTTCTGAAATTCTTGTAATCAGAGTACATAGATGTCATGGCCCTTGTGTTGTGCGAATCATGATAATGGCAGACTAAGTGGTACTTTACACGCTGAGACATCGCTGCCGATATATCGTCGGGGTCACGTCGTTAGTGACACACATCCGGCGCCGGTAGCGACATCGCAGCGCGTAAAACCTATGAGCGACGATCAACGAGCGCAAAAACGTTGCTGGTTGACACGTCGTTCATTTCCATAATATCGGTGCTGTTGCAGGTACGATGTTGTTTGTCGTTCCTGCGGCAGCACACATCGCTATGTGTGACACCGCTGGAATGACAAACATCTCCTTACCTGTGTCCACAGGAAAAGGAGGAAGGAAGGAGGTGGGCGGCATGTTCCGGCCACTCATCTCCTCCCCTCCTTTTCTATTGGGCGGCGGTTCGCTGCTGTGACGTCGCTGTGACACTTAGAAAGGAGGCGGTTCGCCGGTCACTTAGAAAGGAGGCGGTTCGCCGGACACTTAGAAAGGAGGCGGTTCGCCGGTCACAGCGACGTCGCAGAGCAGGTATGTGCGTGTGATGCTGCCGTATCGATAATGTTCGCTATGGCAGCGATCTGGTGATATCGACCGTGCGACGGGGGCGGGTGCAATCGCGCTCGACATCGCTGGCAAATGCTAGCGATGTCGCAGCGTGTAAAGTACCCCTTAATCTAATATTATTTTAGTGAGGTTATAATTTCCCTTACATACTGGTCTCTAAGGAACAGCCATATGTGTAACATGAAATCATGGATTCTCATTATCAGTGAGCATGGGCCCTATAGTTGACCTTTTTTTTGCCCGTAGCTAAACATTAAATGTAGTAATTTTCTGTATTGACTGATTTCTTCAGGTTCTACTACCTACTGAGAGTTGTTAGGTGTTGGTAATGAATGCCATTGTATAAACCAACCATTTCAGTCATGTCACATCTTGTTCTCTGTACTATACCGGTACCTAACCTCTGTGTTTTCATGTCCTTAGGTAACCAACAGGACTGTGCTGATTGGAGCCGTGGTTGCAGCACTGCTAGGTTTACTGGCAACGTTCATCCTTGTGCAGGACACCTGAATCTTCATAATCAGGACAATGTTCAGTTGTATTTTATGGTTCCCATTGTCCATACGTTCAGATTATGTATGATAACTCAAGACATAATTTTACATTATTGAAACAGTGTCTAGAGTATTCTCAGTGACCAGCTCTGCCACCACCAATGGAGCCAACAAACAATGCTCTCCATACTCATCAGCAGGCGAAGGACTACGGGGTTGTAATTGAAATTCAGACAAGAAAACAACTTGTTTTTCTTCAATTTAATGAATACTCTGATAGGAAAGGATCGTGTTCTGTTCTCCATATTCCTAGAAGTATAATGTTTTGCAAGAATTTTCCTAATTTAATAAAGTGAATGTCCATTGTTTAACACTAATATTTTTAGCTCATCTAATAAGTCTTTATAGAGGTCAGAGTTCTCCTATTTTGATACAGAGCTTCAAAGCCCCTACATAGACACATAATACATAATGCTCTGTCATATTTGAGCCTACACAACGGGGAGCCTTGTAGCCTACTGAACACAGTTTTATTAAAGGGAACCTGTCATCAGGTTTTTCCCTTAGGAGCTGCAGCCACCAGCAGGGAGCTCAGCTGAGGGCAGATCAAACTACTGTAGTGCGCATGCGCGTGCGGTCATTGATTTTACAGTACTTTGCTCTGCCCGGCTGAGGGCAGATTAAAGTGCGCTTGCGCAGAAGGACAATGGTGGCCTCTGTGTAGATGACGCAGGACGTGTCATGCACATGGGGCTGGGAAGGAGGATGTCGATCGCACAAGATGGAGAAAGCGCCGGATTGAGAGCAACGACACCTATCAGACCTGAGTGCCCCCTCGGTGAGTATAATAAAGGTATTTTTTAACATTAGACAGAGAGGCCTGGACACTTATGTACGGCATTCCAGAATACTGTATATAAGAGCTCACTGGTGGTGGCCGCAGCTCATAAGGAAAAAACCTGGTGGCAGGTTCCCGTTAACCTCTGCAAGTATAGAAAAATACATTGATCTCTTCAGATCTCACAATTAGAGGGGTTATCCAGCTACTAAATATAAAACAAACCTACATGAATGCTGTAAAATGCTAAAATAAATTATATACTTCCATTCTCTTCAGATCTCTTTATTTCCTGTTTGATCTACATAGATTTGTGACTGCTACAGCTATTTACTGACCGATGCAGTGACAGATTAGTCATCACTAGGGCAGTGGTTGGCTACAGTGGTCACATGTACAAGTGCATCTCAATAAATTAGAATATCATCAAAAAGTTAATTTATTTCAGTAATTCAGTAAAAAAAGGAAACATATATTATATAGCGTCATTACACAGAGTGATCTACTTCAAGTATTTATTTCTGTTAAGTTTCATGTGTGACGCCCTGGGCAAGCCAGGGGTCACAGGTCACAACACCACACGCACCCCACATTCCCTGCAGGAACACACTAGGTCAAAACACAAATCCTTGTTGCCTTCCTCCAGGGGCTGGTGTCCACACCAGGGGGTGGGCCAGGCGGTTGGCGCCACCCACCAAGGAGTTCACAGCCCTGGAGGCGGGAGAAACCAGGCAGATAAAGAAAGGAGAAGGAAGTGGAAAGAGTGAAGTTGAAGTCTAGCTGAGGGCTAGAGTAGAGTGAAGCTAGGGAAGTGAAGGAGAAAAGATAGAAGTGGAAGTTCAAAGTGAGGGGAAGTGGTAGAGGAGCTAAAGGAAAAGCAATAGAGAAAGTGACAGAAAGAAGCCTGAAGTTAGTCCAGGTGTGTGCCCCGGACTGAGATAGCAAGGTTGGCAGACGGCGGTGACCGTCTGCAGGCGAGACTGATTGGAGGTTGCCGAAAGGACCGTGGACGAGTGGTGACCCGGCGGTACCGGAGCGGTATACGAAGATTAGTCAGCACCAGGGCAGGGGCCTTTCGGATCCCGGCAAGGCTTGGAGTCGCCAAATTTGCCAAATCCGTCAGTGAAGGGGACGACTGTCTCCCAACAACCAAGTCCCATTTGAAGGCAACAGTCCGACCGTTAAGGGGAGACACCGCCACCGCCAAGGCACCAGTTTCCCAGGGCCACCGCCTGCGGGCAAGAGTGGAGCTCCTCCGGCTCATATCTAAGCTGGGGAGCGGGTTACCAGTGGGAACCCATCGCTACCAAACAACAACACATAGGTGCAGGGAAGAGACCGTCACCGTCAACTGCCGGGGTTATCAGCAGCGCAACCGTCTGAGGGACCCGTCCAACCAGCCGTTTGTTTACCGAGAACTGTGTCGTGTTTACTGGCTGAGTGAGCTGTCCCTGCGCCCCTGCACCTCCACAGGCCCCATACCCGCCTGTCCACCATCCAACCCCATCACTGGGCCCCGGGATCACCAACCCCTACCCACGGAGGGGCAACACAACAACTGGCTGCTCCATACCATCACTCCCGGGATCCCCAGCCAGAGCAGCGGTGGTGTACAAACAATCACCACAACCGTGGGTGGCGTCACGGACAATAAACTATCCCCACACCCAATCCCCCTTTCACTCACGGGCGAGGAGCGCCGCTCGAGTCCCCGGGATCCGGCCCATCGCTCGAGCCACCGAGCAGCGGCAGCAGCAGGCCGCAGCAGCCGCAGCGGCCGCCGGACCCGAGCAGTAGGGAGAGCGCGGCGTCCCCTCCTCCGCCCGCGACACATGCAGCCCAATGGTAAAGAAATTGGGGGAAACATTTGTGAGATAAAAATGATGATTAATTACACAACTAGATTGATTCCTTTAGGTGTGTAGTTTCCAAAATGGGGTCACTTTGGGGGTTTACTTCTATTCCGGCACCTCGGGAGCGCTTCAAATGGTAAGGGAAGTAACAACCTTGCGACTAGTTGCTGGCCTCTTTAGCATATCATAAAGGATATTTAGAAATACTTTTTCTAAAGATCTCGTTATCTATGCTATTGGATACAGGGACTATTAGGGTACTTTTCCCCTTGTATACAGCTTCCGATGCGAGAGCATTGGAAGAGATATGCTAATGACCCTCTGCTGCATGCGTCAGCCGAGGGTCATGCGACTGTGATGCGATCTTGCGATCGGGTCACAGCTGCAGAGAAGAGGAAGGGAGCACTTTCGCCCCATCTTCTCCTCTGTCTGTCTTTGCGTACATCACACTGCATGACATGCGAGTACAGTGCGATGTTTCACATGCTCCCCTAGGCTTGGATGGGGGTGCATGAGCCGAGAATTGCTGCCAAACGCAGCATGCTACTATTCATTCCGCATGCCGCTATGGCATGAGAAATCAATCGCAGATGGACCCTGCCCCATAGTTTTGCACTGGTGCGAGTTCAATCCTATGTTTTACTGGATCGCACTCGCACATGAAAATCGCAAGTGGAACAGTACCCTTAGGTGGGAATTAGAAATATGCACCCAGAACTGCTTGTGGTTCTGGGTGCATATTGCACCTGACCAGTTCCTTTTAAATATGGGGTATGCTTAGGCTGTAGTGCTCAACTGCTACTTTTTCTTTTGACGCTACACATCAAAAAGTATGTGTCACAAAAAAAAAGTTTCAGAATCAATAGGATGTGTAGAAGTATTCCAGAGTTACTACATATAGTGACACATCAGAGTTGAAAAATGGGGCTGTCTGTCAGGAAGGTCAAAACCGTCTTTGGTGTTAAGGGTTAAAAGTAAAAATATTTTGAGAAAAAAGAATGAAATGTCCTTCATTCATTTACTTTGACATTTCATTTTGCATGTCGAGAAACTAAAGAATTGACTTGAGGATCAAAGTAAATTAGTAGTGAAATGAGTAGAGGGTTTTTATGTGTGTGTTAGATGTTAAAAGGATGTTAAAAAGGACATTTCCAAGGACAAAAGTTTCCAGGGAAAATTCTAATAAACTTGCAACTGACCCTGAAGATTAAAAGGACAACTGGCATCTGAGACTTGGTGATGTGAACGTACAGATTTGAAATTTAATAGCATCTACATAAATAAGATTGAAATCTGTAAAGACACGTGAGCGGACAAACAGCTCCATGCTGGTTCTCCTATGGCTACTTTCACACTTGCGTTGAACGGCATCTGTCACAATGCGTTGTGTAACGCATGTGACGGATGCCTTGCAAAAAGTGTGATAATAAAGGCAACGGATTCCAGTGAAATAACGCGTTGCGTTAAGTTTTCTTTAGCCGAGAGAGAGCCCTCATCTTCACCGCACACATCCGGACACTACAGCCCTCATCTTCACCGCACACATCCCGACACTACGGGGTACTTTACACGCTGAGACATCGCTACCAATACATCGTCGGGTCACGTCGTTAGTGACGCACATCCGGAGCTGGTAGCGACATCGCAGCGTGTAACACTAATGAGCGACGATCAACGATCGCAAAATCGTTCCAAAACGGTGATCGTTGACATGCCGCTCATTTCCTTACTATCGCTGCTGCCACCGGTACGATGTTGTTCGTCGTTCCTGCGGCAACACACATCGCTATGTGTGACACCGCGGGAGCGACGAACATCTCCTTACCTGCGTGCATCGGCAATGCGGAAGGAAGAAGGTGGGCGGGATGTTACGTCCCGCTCATCTCCGCCCCTCCGCTTCTATTGGCCGGCCGCGTAGCGACGCCACAGTGACGTCACTATGACGCCGAACGCACCTCCCCCTTGAGGGAGGGATTGTTCGGCGGTTACAGCGACGTCGCTGACCAGGTATGTGCGTGTGACGCTGCCGTAGCGCTAATTTTCGCTACGGCAGCGAGCACCAACTTTTGCACGAGCGACGGGGGCGGGTGCTATCGCGCTCGTGTCGCGGGCGGAGGAGGGGACGCCGCACTCTCCCACTGCTCGGGTCCGGCTGCTGCTGCGGCTGCTGCGGCCTGCTGCTGCCGCTGCTCGGTGGCTCGAGCGATGGGCCGGATCCCGGGGACTCGAGCGGCGCTCCTCGCCCGTGAGTGAAAGGGGATTGGGTTTTGGGATAGTTTATTGTCCGTGACGCCACCCACGGTTGTGGTGATTAAGTGGACACCACCGCTGCTCTGTCTGGGGAGCCCGGGAGTGATAGTGTTGAGCAGCCAGTTGTCGATTTGCCCCTCCGTGGGTAGGGGTCTTGGTGCTCCCGGGGCCCAGTGATGGGGTTGGTATGGTGGACAGGCGGGTATGGGGCCTGTGGGGGTGCAGGGGCGCAGGAGCAGCGCTGTGCCGCACGGCACGGAGGTACTCACTCAGCCAGTAAACACGACACAGTTCTCGGTAAACAAACGGCTGGTTGGACGGGTCCCTCGGACGGTTACGGTGCTGCGGTTCCCTGCAGTTAGCGGTGACGGTCTCTTCCCTGCACCTATGTAAAGTCTCTTGGTAGCGATGGGTCCCCACCGATTACCCACTCCTTGGCTTCAATCTGGGCCGAAGGAGCCCTACTTTGCCCGCAGGCGCTGGCCCTGGGAAACTGGTGCCCTGGCGGTGGCGGTGTCTCCCATTCACGGTCGGGCTGTTGCCTTCAATCGGGACTTGGTTGTTAGGAGACAGAGGTCCCCTTCACTGACGGATTTGGAAAATTATGGCGACTCCTAGCCTTGCCGGGATCCGAAAGGCCCCTGCCCTGGTGCTGACTATTCTTCGTATACTGCTCCAGTACCACCGGGTCACCACCCGTCCGCGGTCCTTCCAGCAACCTCCAAACAGTCCCCCTGCAGACTATCACCGCCGTCTGCTGACCTTGCTGTCTCAGTCCGGGGCACACACCCGGACCAACTTCAGGCTTTCTTAACTGTCACTTTCTGTCGCCACTCTTACTGTCCTCCTTTACCACTTCACTGTTTACTCCTTCACTTCCCTAGCTGTTCTGCCTGGTTTTCCCGCCTCCAGGGCTGTGAACTCCTTGGTGGGCGGAGCCAACCGCCTGGCCCACCCCCTGGTGTGGACATCAGCCCCTGGAGGAAGGCAACAAGGATTTTAGGTTAGCTTAGATGTACCTGCAGGGAATGTGGGGTGCATGTGATGTTGTGACCTGTGACCCCTGGCTTGCCCAGGGCGTCACATTCCCCCTTAGCAAAACGCAGACCGTCCTCGGGCTGCCTGTCCAACACCGGTTTTATTTTCCTTTTGTTTTTCTGAAAAGATAGGGAAAACGGTAACATATATACAATTTATCGCATCATCCCACATCGGGAGGTTCAGTTCTTAAACGTTGCAAACATTAAAACGGTTAACGGTTACGGTCTCCGCTCTCTCCCACCCAAGTAACCTGGCCCTGATGCTGCCCCTAAAGCCCAGGCAGCACCCCTTGACCCCAGTCCAGCACAAGTTACCCGAGCGGGATCTGTCCTTCCCCTCCAGAGAGTAGCCACCGGTTCCTGTGGTGGCTGGGCCCCAGCCTGCTCTGCTGTGGGCCCTCCCTCCAACCTGCCTCTCCGAAGGCGGTAATTGCGGAAACGGTAACGGTAACTCAACTTATTTACAAGCCACTAACGTCTGTGGTTGCCCTGCAAGTTCACGGGCTTGTCCATAGAAAGTTCTCTATGCATATTTTTCAAACGGTCCCCACGGGGACAACGGTGCCGGCAACGGCCGGTTTCCAAATCACTGTTGAATCAGGTGAACTTCGGTAATCATGCATTTTCATCTTTTGCAAAAACTTTTAAACACACTGGTGGTCCCAACGGGGACGGTGCAACGGTGCTCCGCTGCCATTACTCATACTCTTCGGCATCACCTGAGGGAGGGGGCGCGGCGCTCACACGGGACTCCTGGCTGCCCCTTAGCTTAGCGTCCAGCGCGAACCACCCCCTCTCCCCACAGTGCCGGGTGTACTGCACGATGTCGCCCGGCATCAGTTACGACCGGGATGCTCCTCAGGCAGGTGGGCATTCACATCCCGCCGGGCTATAAACACTTCGGCCTCCAGGCCCGGTTCATATATAAACCCATAGCCCCGGCGGACATCAAACCGCCTCACCTGCCCTTCGTACAGCGGCCCCCGGACACGGAACGTTGCCTGACGGAGACTCTCTTTTTCCCGGATTGCACGGGCCACCAGCTCCGCTTTCTTCCTCTCCCTCTCACCGATCTCCGGGCCCAACGGTACCGGCTCCCTGTCCCAGTACGGCGCTGCTGCGAGCTCCGGCGCACGGGTCGGGCCCCGCAAGACCTGTTTGACATTGCCCACTGCTGGTACTCTGGGCGACAGGTCCCGCGGTGACGTGGCCTTAGACGCTGCCTTGCATCGGCAACCCGGCGCAACCTCAGCCGAGGTGTGGGGGATGGGCACAGGGGCTTTCCGCAGTTGGGCCTTCGGCACGGAGCGGGTCATCGGCTCCGGCTCGGGGACTTTTTCGGGAGACGCCTCCGGTTCGGTTTTCGGGGCTTTCCAGGGCAACACCTCCGGTCGACTACGGGCTCCGGCTACAGGTCGGCCCGCCTGGGCGGGCATGCTGGGTATCGCTACCGGTTGCGGTGGTAGCGGGCCTAATGGCGGGGTCACGGCTTCCGAGACGGGTGGCGAGGGAGGCAGCGGGGGGAGAGGGCTTGGACCGGGTCCCGCAGCCGCGATGACCGGCCCTTCGAGGGCATCGGGGCATGGGTCACTCACCCTCCCTTCCTCCGCTTCCTCCTCGCGTCTCCGCACAGTCGCTATGACGTCCGCCATGTCGGTCTCCCACTCCTCCATGAGGAGCTGCATCTTGACCTGCAGCCTCTGGTAGAGCTGCGCGGTCCGGATCTCCACCCACGCCGCGGTTCCAGGCGCGGGGGCTACGGTGTTGCGGGACGGCATCCACATGCTGCTGGCGGCTTCTCCCAGGAACAAGATGTCTGCAGGGTCCTGGCGTCCCTGCTTTTATAGCCGCGGCTACATGCGACCAGTCGCCATTTCGTCCCCTCTAGCCTCTTTCCCGGCCCCTGCTCTATCGGGGCGGGGTTTTGGCCTTCGCGCCTCTGCTACTCGAGAAGATGCTCGAGCGGGAACTTTTCGCGCCAAAGATGGCGACTTCTGAAATTTTCCGGCCGGATACCTCCGGCGGTCACAAGGCGCACCTCTACCCAACGGCAGAGCGGTAAGATCCTGTTCGTGACGCCAAGTTGTCGCGGGCGGAGGAGGGGACGCCGCGCTCTCCCACTGCTCGGGTCCGATTGCCGCTGCCGCTGCTGCGGCCTGCTGCTGCCGCTGCTCGGTGGCTCGAGCGATGGGCCGGATCCCGGGGACTCGAGCGGCGCTCCTCGCCCGTGAGTGAAAGGGGATTGGGTTTTGGGATAGTTTATTGTCCGTGACGCCACCCACGGTTGTGGTGATTAAGTGGACACCACCGCTGCTCTGTCTGGGGAGCCCGGGAGTGATGGTGTTGAGCAGCCAGTTGTCGATTTGCCCCTCCGTGGGTAGGGGTCTTGGTGCTCCCGGGGCCCAGTAATGGGGTTGGTATGGTGGACAGGCGGGTATGGGGCCTGTGGGGGTGCAGGGGCGCAGGGGCAGCGCTGTGCCGCACGGCACGGAGGTACTCACTCAGCCAGTAAACACGACACAGTTCTCGGTAAACAAACGGTTGGTTGGACGGGTCCCTCGGACGGTTACGGTGCTGCGGTTCCCTGCAGTTAGCGGTGACGGTCTCTTCCCTGCACCTATGTAAAGTCTCTTGGTAGCGATGGGTCCCCACCGGTTACCCACTCCTCGGCTTCAATCTGGGCCGAAGGAGCCCTACTTTGCCCGCAGGCGCTGGCCCTGGGAAACTGGTGCCCTGGCAGTGGCGGTGTCTCCCCTTCACAGTCGGGCTGTTGCCTTCAATCGGGACTTGGTTGTTTGGAGACAGAGGTCCCCTTCACTGACGGATTTGGCAAATTATGGCGACTCCTAGCCTTGCCGGGATCCGAAAAGCCCCTGCCCTGGTGCTGACTGTTCTTCGTATACTGCTCCAGTACCGCCGGGTCACCACCCGTCCGCGGCCCTTCCAGCAACCTCCAAACAGTTCCCCTGCAGACTATCACCGCCGTTTGCTGACCTTGCTGTCTCAGTCCGGGGCACACACCCGGGCCAACTTCAGGCTTTCTTAACTGTCACTTTCTGTCGCCACTCTTACTGTCCTCCTTTACCACTTCACTGTTTACTCCTTCACTTCCCTAGCTGTTCTGCCTGGTTTTCCCGCCTCCAGGGCTGTGAACTCCTCGGTGGGCGGAGCCAACCGCCTGGCCCACCCCCTGGTGTGGACATCAGCCCCTGGAGGAAGGCAACAAGGATTTTAGGTTAGCTTAGATGTACCTGCAGGGAATGTGGGGTGCATGTGATGTTGTGACCTGTGACCCCTGGCTTGCCCAGGGCGTCACACTCGACATTGCTAGCAATCGCTAGCGATGTCGCAGCGTGTAAAGTACCTCTACCACCCACATCATCACCGCACACATCCTGACATTACCGCCCACATCATCACTGCACACATCCTGACACTACCACCCACATTATCACCGCACACATCCCAACACTACAGCCCTCATCTTCACCGCACACATCCGGACACTACAGCCCTCATCTTCACCGCACACACACCGACACTACAGCCCTCATCACCGCACACGCTGACACTACAGCCCTCATCATCACCGCACACATCCCGACACTACCACCCACATCATCACCGCCCACATCCCGACACTACAGCCCTCATCATCACCGCACACATCCCGACACTACCGCCCACATCCAGACAGTACCGCCCACATCATCACCGCACACATCCCGACACTACCGCCCACATCATCACCGCACACATCCCAACACTACCGCCCACATCATAACCGCACACATCCCGACACTACAGCTCTCATCTTCACCGCACACATGCCGACACTACAGACCTCATCATCACCGCACACATCCCGACACTACAGCCCTCATCTTCACCGCACACATCCCGTCACTACCGCCCACATCATCACCGCACACATCTCAACACTACAGCCCTCATCATCACCACCCACATCCCGACACTACAGCCCTCATCTTCACCGCACACATCCCGACACTACCACCCACATCATCACCGCGCACATCCCGACACTACAGCCCTTATCTTCACCGCACACATCCCGACACTACCGCCCACATCATCACCGCACACATCCCGACACTATCGCCCACATCATCACCGCACACATCCCGACACTACCACCCACATCATCACCGCACACACCCCGACATACCACCCACATCATCACTGCACACATCTTGACTTTACCGCCCACATCATCACCGCACACATCCCGACACTACAGCCCACATCTTCACCGCACACATCCTGACACTACAGCCCTCATCTTCACAGCACACACCCCAACACTACCGCCCTCATCTTCACCGCACACACCCCGACACTACCGCCCACATCATCAACGCACACATCCCGACACTAATGCCCTCATCATCACCGCACACGCAGGAACTACCGCACCCTTCATCACCGCACACACAGGCATTACCTCAGTGACGTTCGCGATTCACTTCAGTTGCTGCGTGGAGCTCACAGGAGCGGCGGTATTCTACTGCCGCTCCTGTCAGCGTCATGTAGCAAAGCTGGATGCATCGCGGGACCTCGTGTGGATTACGCCGGACCTGGAGGGGTATTTGGGGATTTTAATAAAGTGGTGAAAGAGGGTGTTTTTTTGTCTTTTATTCCCAATAAAGGATTTTTTCGGGTGTATGTGTTTATTTACTTTCACTTACAGGTTAATCATGGAATGTGTCTCATAGACGCCTGCCATGATTAATCTAGGACTGAGTGGCAGATATGGGCTGCTGCCATTAACTCCTTATTACCTCGATTGCCACCATACCAGGGCAATTCGGGATGAGCCGGGTAGAGTCCCGGGACTGTCGCATCTAATGGATGCGGCAATTCCGGGCGGCTGCTGGCTGATATTTTTAGGCTGGGGGGCTCCCCATAACGTGGGTCTCCCCATCCTGAGAATACCAGCCTTCAGCCGCGTGGCTTTACCTTGGCTGGTATCAAAATTGGGGGGACTGCACGCCGTTTTTTTAAATTATTTATTTATTTATTGTACTGCACGATATAGACCCGCCCACCGGCGGCTGTGATTGGTTGCAGTGAGACAGCTGTCACTCAGCATGGGGGCGGGTCTGACTGCAACCAATCATAGGCGCCGGAGGGCAGGGGAAGCAGTGAATACTAGATGGAATAATGAGCGGCTGGCTTTTGCAAAAGAGGAAAAGCCGCCGGAGCATTGTGACAATTGTGCAGCTTTGCTACAGTGATCGGTGAGTATGAGAGAGGGGGGGGGAGAGGGGGGAGAGAGACCAGGAGTGATTTTAAACTATTTCGATCATTTTGTTGGACATGCTGAGCATGCGCAGTAGAACGTGACGAAATCCATCAGCGGATTCCGCCGCTTAGCGTATAGCGGCGGAATCTGCCACCATAGACAATCATTGGACACCGTGGCGGATTCCAACGGAATCCATCAAGGTGCGCTATTTTAACGATACAAAAAACGCTACATGCAGCGTTCCTTCCGTGGATGCAACGCAAGACCATCTGTTGCTATCCCCTAGCTAATAGAAGTCTATGAGGAATATAACGGTTTCCTGCAACGGTTACCGTAATTCCTCAAGGCTGCGGATAGCAACGGAAGCCGTCCAACGCAAGTGTGAAAGTAGCCTATCTATGCAGAGTATAAAACATAAAATCAACAATTCTAAGAAGATTATCCTAGAAAAAGGCTCAAAAGGATAAAATGCATACATTTTATTAAAATAAAATCAATGGGTTATAGGTAAAACAGCAAAGGTAACTACAGAAAGAGACAAAGCCCATGCGTCTCCATAAATCCAATAAGCATCAAAGTATGGTAGTATATTGTCATACAATTATAGTTATCAAGATACTAAAGATTAGTCATCATGAGCGAATATATTTGGCACTATTCAATACTCGCACGAATACTAAGATATTCAAAATAATCGTTACTCATTGAGTATTTTGGTATTCCACTCATGAGTTTCGAGTTCCCATATGCTTGGCACCTGCTTTTCAGCCACTAAACATGCGTGGATTACCTGCCAATCACAGTAATGCTTTAACTATCTTTGCTATTGGTACTACTATGATTTGCAGGCGCAGTGAAGAAAAAAAAAATGACTTCCGGTCCCCCGCCTATTTGTGATAACCAGCGCAGGTAAAGGAGACAGCTGGAAACTGGTATTCTTAAGCTGGGTCCATGGTTATTGGGCCCTCCCCAGCTTAAAAATAGCAGCTCACAGCCATCTCACAATTGGCACATCCATCAGATGCCTCAATTTTGGTGCTTTACCCGGCTCATCCCGATTGCCCTGGTGCAGTGGCAATCAGGGTAATATATGGGGTTGATGTCAGCCGTGATGTGTCAAAAATAACAGCTGGCATCAAGTCCTGGGTTGGTAATGTAGAGTTGTCTATGAGACCCCCCCCATTACCAAACCTATAAGTAAAAAGAAAAATAACAAACACAAAAATCCTTTATTTTAAATAATAAAAACCCACACCCAGTTTCACTTAACCCCCAAACACCCCCACAGGTCCAACGTAATCCACACGATGTCCCATGAAATTCTCGACTGTCCTACATCCGGAGGCAAGGTAAGCAGTGACATCAGCCTCCATCACACACTGAGAGCAGCGTGGGATCAGGCAGAAGTGACCTCAGGTGAACTCAATGTCAGGCTGTCTGACTGCATATCACGGTAGCAGCACCGTCCGACAGTCTGGCACTGAGTTCACCTGAGGTCACTTATGGTGGTTCTCATGGTATGATCTGTGTAAGCCACCAGCTGTGACTTTAGATGAACTCAGTACTGGACTGTTGTGAAATCAAAAAGTTTGTAAACTCCTGTGACACCTGACCACAGATGGGAGGACCCCTGCACAGAGCTCCTTTACAACCCATGCCTTTAATAACTGAACCTTTTCAATGAGTGGGGGTAGATTTGATAGACCCCCTGCCCTGACCCAGTCACTCAGGGAAGAGAAACATACTAACAGTTTTGGATTTTGCCACTAGATACGTCAATGCGGTAGCTCTACGAGGAATAGATGCTAAAAGGGTGACCCACGCATTGGTGGAGATATTTAGTAGGGTGAGCTTCCCCCAGGAATGTTGTGTCGGTTTAGGGAACGCAATTCGCTTGGGAAGTATTGCGTGCTCTGTGCAGCTAGTCCAGCATTCGACCAGGAGTCACCTCAACATTTCAGCAGATCAATGGGACCCTGAAATGGTTGATCTGTGCCTACTTAGAGGCGAAGGGGAGGGACTAGGAAGAAGCTCTGCTAAAGCTACTGTTTGCCTACGAGAGGTGCCGCAGGAAGGTACAAGGGCAACAGAAAACCTATGAAAGGGGCACCCAGCCCCAAGAATTCAATATGGGGTGCCCAGGAGCATTCAGCCTTTTTCAGCCACTTTCGTCTGTTCCAATTTACAGTCATGACATTCAGGATGAAGAATGCACCAGCTACCTTTCTGGGAATGGTGCTTCCAGGCTGTCAGGAGTTCACCCAGGCATATCTGGATGATATTGCCATATTTAGTAAGATCTGGGAGGAACACCAGCAGCATGTAGGGGAGATACTGCAGCGCATTCAGCAGGTTGGGTTAGCCATTTGGGCATACAAGTGGGAAATGGAGATGTCTGAGATCCAGTAACTAGGACACTGAGTAGGAGGTGGTAGGATAATGCCTGACTGGGCGAAAGTGGAAGCAATAACTCAATGACCCCGGCCTCACAACCAAAAGCAAGTGCAAGCATTCTTGGGCACCACAGGGTACTACCAAAAATTAATTCCAGGGTACAGTACCATAGCCAAGTAAATGACTGACCTGATGACAAATAAACTCCGAAGGCACATAGAAAGTGCCCGGCTGGAACCTCCACCCCCTCCCCAGGGGGTAGGTGGAGGCCGGCATGACGTGGCTAGGGGGGATAGGGTGAAGAGGGAGAGGGGTGGGGGTTTAGGGAACGTTAGGCTAGGAGCGGGAAAAGGAGGCATTGCTGCGGCTGCAGCTGAAGTGGTTGTACCTGCTCCACAAACGGACACTGCTGAATAAAAAATCCCTGTCCCACCTACTATGGACGGTCTCTTGGAGGAGCTGCGGGGGGCGGCCCGGCGCCATCCCTCCGGCTGGTTGGAGGAGCAGCTGCGGGCGGTGCTGGTCGGTGGCGTGGTGTCGGGTGCGTCTGCCCCGGCTAGGCCGCAGGCGCGGCCCGCTCGTTGCGGTCGGCGGTCGGGGGGGGCTCCGGGGATGGCCGCGGAGGTCTCTCCTGTAACTAGGGGGCGGCCATGCCGCAGGTCCAGGCCTCCGGAGCGTCTCTCTCCCGGCGGTTCCGGGCGGGCCACGGGGCAGGTGCGTCCTGCTCGCAGGCCGCGGTTAGAGCCGGGGCGGTCCGGTGCAGTGCCTGCGGGGCCTCAGCGGCAGCGGGGAAGCCCCATTAGGGACCCTCCGGCGGTGGGGGAGGTGTCCAGCCTTGGGAGCCCCCTCCGCGCTGGGAGGAATTGACGTCCGCGGCTGAGGTCAGCGGTGGTTAGTAGGCCTCGGCCCGATAGGGGGGAGGGGCCTGCTGCTACCTGGCATCAGGAGGACCTGGAGGATGCGTCGGGCCACACTGGCGATGTTCCTGTCGGGCGGCCTGGCTGGACGGCACGGGAAGCACAGGACGGACGGCGGGATCCCTGGCAGGAGGTCGGCAGGCCATGGCAGGACTGCTCTGGGTCTCAGCAGCAGCCTGGTGGTCGGGATCCAGGAGTGGCGGTGCGTGGACCACCTGGATTGGGCTCGGGACCGACCGATCCGAGGTTACCTTCGCCGATCGGACCAGTGGAGGACTTCAGACAGGAGAGGGACGCGGCGCCAGTGACGGCTGGACGGCAGGATTCTGGATTGACGGCTGGCGGGATCACAGCTCCTGCGCAGCTTGGTGAGTACAGCTCTGTGTCTTGTTTGTCTCCTTTGGCTAATGATGTGTCAAGTAGCTCAGTGGGTCCGGCTGGGGCTGGGATGGCTCAGGGGCAGGCGGCTCCGCCGGGGTCACTAGGGGTTGGGGAGGTTTTGTCGGAAGTCAGGCAGTTGTTGGCGTGGCTGGAGGGGAGCGGGAGTGTTGGAAGTTGTGCTTCGGCGTGGGTGGGATCGGGGGTCCCGAGTGTGGGGGTGGCGGCGGCGAGTGCGGCGGAGGTACGGCGGGGTCCTAGCCAGTGTCGGTTTCTGTGCAGACGGAAAAAGACAAGGATCGGATTCATTTGGATGATAAGGCGAGGGGGGAGGTTTACGTGTGTTTTGAGGGGCCGCTGGGCTCACATTTAAAGAAGGAAGTTAGGGAAAAAATTTGGAGGGATGATTATGTTGAAATCTTTTCTTTGTTGCCGTTAGAGAAATTTAATTTGGACAAGCCCAAGAAAGATGACAACAAAAAAGAGGATGATGAGAAGCGGCGGTGGCGGTTGATCCCTCAGACGTTTACAAACTGGCTGCAAGCGTTTGCAATTTTAGCCAGTGTAATAGGGGAAAAGGCGCCGGACAACGGTTCGCACCTTTTCTGCTATTTGGATTCTATAGGGGAAGCTTATAGGGTGTATGGGGGGCAGGCCTGGTTGCGGTACGACGAACAGTTTCGTCAGCGGAAAGTCATTCGGCCATCCATAAGATGGGACCAGAAGGATATTGGGCTCTGGTTGCGGGTCATGGCACCGACTCGGTATGGGCAATCCTTTCCAGGGGCGGCCGGGGCTTCCGGCCAGGCTGGGGGGCGGTACGGCCAGCAGGCCGGCGGGGGAGCCGGAGGTCAGCCGGGATCGCAGAAATCAGGGCTTTGCTGGCTCTTCAATGAGGGCCAGTGCAAGTTTGGGGAGCAGTGTAAGTTTAAACACCACTGCTCACACTGTAGCGGCACCAATCACGGGGCGTCGAAGTGTTTCCGACGTAGCAGGGTCAGAGGGGGGCCTGGTAATTCAAAAGGGGGAGACTCCAGTGAAGCTTCGAGATATGCTCCCTTACCTAAATAGGTTTCCTAGGAGGGAGGAGGCAGAGTTGCTAGCGAGGGGTTTTCAATTCGGTTTTTGCATTCCTTCGGGAGCAGGTCCGGGGCAGGGGCATTTTAAGAATTTACAGTCGGCAAGCCAGCATCCGGAGGTGGTACGGGAGAAGTTGTAAAAGGAGGTGTCTTTGTGGCGTATGGCGGGGCCGTTTCGGTTCCCGCCTTTTCCGGATCTGGTGGTTTCACCTTGGGGGTGGTGCCGAAGAAGGAGGCGAATAAGTTTCGGCTGATTCACCACTTATCTTACCCGCGGGGGGGGGGGGAATCGGTGAATGATGGTATAGATCCTGAGCTATGCTCGGTGGTGTATACGTCGTTTGACGAAGCGGCGGCCTGGGTGCGGCGGTGTGGGCGGGGGGCTCTGATGGCTAAGACGGATATTGAATCCGCATTTCGGTTGTTGCCGGTTCATCCGGACAGTGTACGCTTGCTCGGCTGTTTTTGGGAAGGGAATTATTTTGTTGACAGATGCCTGCCCATGGGATGCTCGTTGCCCTGTTCATTGTTTGAGGCATTTAGTTCCTTTTTGGAGTGGGTGGTTAGGGATGTTTCGGGTTTGCAGTCTGTTATTCACTATTTAGACGATTTTTTCTGTGTTGGCCCAGGGAATGCGGGGGTTTGCCAGAGTTTGCTTGCAACGATCGAGTGGGTAGCTCAGCGTTTTGGAGGCCCGTTGGCGCCGGGGAAGACAGAGGGTCCGGGGACATGTATTTCTTTTCTTGGGATTGTTATTGACTCGGACGAGTGGGAGTTTCGGTTACCGGCGGATAAGGTGGTCGCTCTCAGGGAGCAGGTAGCGAGGGCGCTGAGGGTCAAAAAGCTTTTCCTGAGGGAGGTGCAATCGTTGCTGGGCAGACTCAATTTTGCGTGTCGGGTGATGCCGATGGGGCGGATTTTTTCACGGCGGCTTGCGATGGCCACTGCGGGGGTGCTAGCGCCTCACCATTTTGTGCGTCTGTCAGCCGACGTCAAGGCGGATTTGGAGGTGTGGGGACGATTTTTGGCGGACTATAACGGGCGGTCCCTCTTTATGGAGCCTCTAGTGGATAATTCGGAGTTGGACTTATTTACCGATGCATCTGGGGGTCAGGGTTTTGGGGCTTATTTTGGAGGAGAGTGGTGTGCGGAGCGATGGCCGGAGGTTTGGCGGTCGGCGAGGCTGGTGAAGAATTTGGTGCTGTTGGAAATTTTTCCGATTTTGGTGGCAGTGACTCTGTGGCAGGAGCATTTTCGGAACAGGCGGGTGCGGTTTTACTGTGATAACATGGGGGTCGTGTTAGCGATTAACAATATCTTGGCCAATTCCCCTCCGGTGATTAAAGTTTTGCGGAGATTAGTGCTGGCCTGTTTGTCCATCAATGCTTGTGTGTCTGCGTCGCATGTGCCGGGGGTGTTGAATTCTATTGCTGATGCTCTCTCTCGTTTCCAGTGGGATCGCTTCAGGGAATTGGCGCCGGGGGCGATGGCCGTGGGATTGCAGTGCCCTCCCGAACTATGGAGTGTGGTATGAGGGCAGTTGGACATTTGATCAAAGGATCGTTGGCAGAGGCGACTTGGACGGCTTATCAGCAGGCGTGGCATCAATGGGAGGCTTGGGTGCAGTCTTTTGGTTTGATTCGGTCGGTGGAGGATCAGGTAGGCGTGTTACTCTTGTGGATCGGGCGGTGGTCGGCATGGCGAAGGTGGGTCGGGTGGTGGCGGGCCTGGCCTTTGGGTTTAAGTTGCGGAATAGGCCGGATTTGACGAAAAACTTTTTGGTGCGGCAGGCGTTGAGGGGGTTTCGCCGGGGGCAGAGTTGTATGGATAGAAGGAGGCCAGTGTCTTTTGCTCTCTTGGAGCGAATGGGGGCCCACCTGAGTGCGGTGTGTTTGTCTGTTTTTGAGGTTATTTTGTTTCGTCTGGCGTTTTCGTTTGCGTTTTTCGGAGCGCTCCGGATTGGGGAACTGGTGGCAGTTAGTCGGCAAGGTTCCGGGGGGATTCAGGCGCGAGATGTTCTTTCATTTGACACCAGCGTGGAATTTTGGCTCTGGAGGTCCAAGACGGATCAATCCGGCAGAGGACGGCGTGTGGTACTGGGGATGGTGGCAGAATTGGTAATGTGTCCGGTGCGGTGTTTGCGGGAGTTTAGGGGGTTGGGACCGCGGGTAGATGGGCCGTTGCTTTGTCATGAGGATGGTTCGTTCTTGTCGAATTATCAGTTTCGGGCAATTTTCCGGAGGTGTGTGGAAGGTCTTGGCCTGGATCCTGGTTGTTATGCGCCTCATTCTTTTAGGATTGGAGCGGCGACTGAGGCGGCTGTGTGCGGGTTGAGTCCGGAGGTAGTACGGAGGATAGGTCGGTGGGAATCCAGGAGATATTTGAGTTATGTGCGCCCTTAGCATGGCTTATGAGGTGGGGAGTTTTGGATTTGTTGGGTTATGGTATGGTACTGTAATGTTTTTGTTGTTTTTCTTTGCAGGGGACTTTTCCCGTTTGGTCTGGATATTGGGCCACTCCTTTGTGCACTCGGCAGCGATCCGGGCAGACATTCGATCGGAGGGTCGTCAGCTGGGCTTTGCACGAAGTGTGGCGGTAATCCGGTGGTTGGGTATCCGGGGCATGCGGTGGATGCGGGTGTTGCCCGAGGTGCACAGGGCAATGCGATTGGACCGGGCGCCGGATATTCTGGTCTTGCACGTTGGGGGGAATGATGTGGGAATGGTGGCGGGCCGGGAGTTGATCAGAGATATAAAACATGATTTACTTCGGCTGTGGGTGGCTGTACCAGGACTTCGGATGGTCTGGTCAGCGATTGTCCCGAGACAGACATGGTGTAGGGCTCGGTCAGTTGAAAGGCTGAATAAGACCCGTATAAAAATCAATCGGGCCATTTCGGGTTTTGTAGTGAGGAATGGGGGGGTGGCGGTCCGTCATTTTGATTTGGAGGTGGTGGATCAGGATTACTGGTTGGCAGATGGGGTTCACCTGAATGCAGTGGGAACAGATTTGTGGTCTTTGGGGATTCAGGAGGGTATTGAGCGGGCCATGGCATTGTCCGGTAGAGGGGGGGTCTCGAGCGTTTGAGGGGGTCAAAGCGCTCTCGTTATGGTGGTGGGGGTGGGGTCCTCGAAGTTGGTGAAAATTGAATTGGGGGGTCCCAATGGAGGTGGAATCCCCCCCGTTAATTACTGGTTTGGGGAGTGGTCTGGTGATCATGGGGGAACATCGGCTTGGTGGGGTCGGTTCCCGTGCTTGGTGGTTTAACCCTTCCCCCTCATATTTGTTTGGTGCTCTCGAGTTTGTGGTTGCGGCTGGGAGTAATGGGGTTGAGGGGGAAGGTAGGATCGGAGTATTGGGTGATCACCAGATTGTTTGAGCTTCGAGGACCACAACCCCCTGTTTTAGAAATGTTATTATAAGTTATGTTTAAATAAAAGGCTGCTGTGGCCATTTCATTCCAACTATGTGTCTGTGGTCATTTCAATAAGAGGTTAAGCTATTGGGGGTGGGGGTATGGTAGCAGTATAAGGGGTCACCAGGACTCCACTATGCCAACGTCATGGACCTACCTATGTGAATAGGCTTTTGTGCAGTTCAAACAAGCTCTGGCGGGGGGCCCCTGTGCTGGCTGTGGCCGACCATACCAAGAGATGGATGTATCAGACAGTGGGTTGGGTGCTGTCCTTAGGTGGATGGCACAGGGCAGGAACTCTCAGTGGTTACCTTAAAGGAAACTGGTGGACAGAGATAAAGAGGGAAAGCCAGCACTGCTTGAGAATGGCATGCAACAAATAAAAAGTGTAAATTCACAAATTATTCCAACTTAATTTTGGTGGCTGTTCACACTCAGCCACCTTCACCTTTTCCACAGGCTTTGTTAATTAAACACCATTTACTTGGGCCTGCTCTGCCTTCATTCTTGGCTGCTGGTTAGGCACTGTGAGGGCCAGTTTTGCCATTGACCTGGTGTGTGTGGCGTCTGTTGCACATGCTGGGACCTGGGCTTCCTTTATTCGCAGCTGCCTCTCTTTGCAGCATGGAAGCGGTTCTAAAATGTCACAGCTACATGTGTTGCTTCAATATGTTTCTGCTTTTAATGTAATTAGGAGGCCGCATGGCACAATGAAAATATAAAATATAGAGTAGGACCCCCTATTGAGATTTGCCGTAACGTGGCAGGGGTGGCTCAAAAAATTGATCAATTGTTTGATAAAAATTTCATTTTCCATTATAATACAGTTGGAATAATATGTGAATTTACACTTTTTATTTGTTGCATGCCATTCTCAAGCAGTGCTGGCTCCCCTCTCTTTTATTGTTATCCTAAGGACTGTTGATGCTGGCTGGAGCTGGATACATGCCTTATGGTCGTGGTATCCGTCATCTGGAGGAGTATAGGCTGTGACTTCAAACTATACGGGAAGGCTATACAGAAGCTGTGGCTCAATCAAAAGTTGTGAGACAGTGGGCATTGCCCCCTGGTACGGGGGCAGTAGAACTACTGATCACGGTTTGCTATCTTATGGACTGGGGGAATCACACTGTGGCCATCAACCCGAAGTTACTGTAAGATCATGTACCGAAGAAATAAAAACTGTTGCATAGTTAACCTGCCTGGGTAATTACAGTAATATAACCCACAACCTCAGATCTTCAAAGTGCCAATAAAAATACCAGTGTCATTATAAAACTTCCTTTAGAAAAATATCTACCCTGTTGTGCCCTTGATTAAATTGCTCCTCACTGTGCTCCCTGCACAGAGCATATCCCCTACACTGTCAATCTTATGGTATGTTGCCACCATATTTTCCCATAGAGAGCCCGGTGTGGGCATAGGCAGCTTTCTGAACTCTGCCACATTCTACATATAAACACTCTGATTGTGTCAGAACGGCTGCACCCAGTAATCTGAGTCATCGATAGATTTAAGATCTCTTTGCCTACAATATACTGCTCACAGATGAGGTAGCAAAAACATGGTGACAGATTCCCTTTAATAAGAGGTAAATTGCAAAGTCTCTAGTTTTAACATGTACTTTGCAACTGTAACCAGTAATGAACATGGGAAAATCTAAAGCACTGCTTCAGTGGGGAAATAAATTTAAAACCATTGCAGTGGTGCATAACCCCTTTATGACCAAGGACGTACGTGTACATTCACTTCACTTTAATGCGGGCTTACTTAGAGAAGCTGCATTTTTCCCGCACGTCTGCTGATCCGATCAGCAGACATGTGCAGCTAACGTACGTGGGTGGATCTCTGATCCACCCACGTCTGTTAATCCCTTACATCGTGCTGTCAAGCTCTGACAGATTGATCTAACGCACTCAGGTGGTGATCGCGCAGTTCCCCGTCACCATCAGTGTCCGCATGACGTGATCATGGGGCACCAATGGGTTGGCATGACAGCACAGGGTCAGCTGATTAGCCCTGTCACTGTTATGACTCACTTCCTGTGACTCCCGATAGAGCACCGGCATTCATAGGAGATCAGCATTTCTGCTGATCCAAGAGATGGCAAAGTATCGCTCTGATTAGAAGTGATTTGACAGTGCAGGCATAAAATTCCCTAGTGGGATTACTAAAATCATTAAAGCGAAGGTGTGGTCCAAAAAAATAAAAATTCAATAACTGAAAAACTGTAAAGTATTAATATTTTAATGTTATGTTTAAATATTATTATTTGTATTTAACTGAGCAAAATATAATTTTTTTTTTTTTTAAAGTTTGATATTTTCCACTAGGGGGAGCATCTGCTAAAATCCTGCTGTAGAGCTACTGTAGAACTAGCTCACATTACAGCTGCAGTAAAAGTGGGTGGAATCTGCTCTCCTGTGTGTGATGTCACCTCCCCCTCCCATGCTGGGTGTTTCCAAAAGGATAAGAGAGAATGAAGTTTAGGATCACAGTGCGGAGCCAGTTTGTTGGTGACCGCAAAGTGATCCTAATGTCTAAAGTATCACCGAGGACCAGTGGCATAGTGCACCACTGTATACTATGCCCCAATGTATACTGTGCTCCGCTCTATACCGCGCCCCCTGCTATATACTGAGCTCCGGTGTATACCGTGCTCCACTGTATACCGTGCCCCACTGTATTCCGCGTTCTGCTGTTTTCCACGCTCTGCTCTTTTCCGCGCTCTGCTGTATAACATGTCCCACTGTGTATCGTGCCCTGCTGTATTCCGCGCCCCGCTGTATACCGCGCTCCGCTGTATTCCGTGCTTCGCGGTATACCGCACTCCTCAGTATACTATGCTCTTCTGTATACCGTGCTCCGCTGTATACTGCGCTCCTCGCTATACTGTGCTCCGGTGTATTCCGTGCTCTGCTGTATTCTGCTCCCTGCTCTATAACACGCTCTGCTGTATACCATGCCCCACTGTATACCGTGCTCATTAGTATACCGCGCTCCACTGTATTCAGTGCTCCGCTGTATACCGCGCTCCTTAGTGTACTGTGCTCTGCTGTATTCCATGCTCCGCTGTATACTGCATCCCACTGTATACCGCACTCCACTGTATTACGTGCTCCACTGTATACTGTGCTTCTCAGTATACCGCGCTCCACTGTATATTGTGCCCCACTGTATACTGCACTCCTCAGTATACTGTGCCACACTGAGCTGCTAGGAATAGAGGCCTGGAGTGACCACAAGAGAGCGGGGGAGCGATGGCAGCGGGGAGAGCGGTGGAGGGGAGAGGGTAGCAGTGGGGGGGAATGGCGGCGGTGGGGAGAGTGGCAGCGGGGGAGAGGACAGCGGCAGTGGGGGGAGGGGGTACCGGCGGCGGCCCGGTACTCACACATCCCGAACGGGTGACAGGAGAAAGTGCATCACATAGCATACGCTGTGAGCTCCACAAACATGGCGGTGAATTCCTCCCTCTGCTGTGATAAGGACAGCCCTGGGGGCGTGTCCAGTTCACAGCAGAAACGGTCTCTGTGTTAAGTATAGGGTCAGAGCCGACAACTGTCTTCTGTGCCCAGGGCGCTGCCGTATTTGAGGTGAGTAACTGTTGTTACTGTGAGAAAATCCAAGATGGCAGCCCCCAGTGCTTTAGTAAAACTAGAATTAAATAAAAACTAAATAAACAGTGAATTTAATTTTGTATTAAAATAATTGATTCCATAATCACTATTATTAATTTCAAAAATCAAAAAAGCAAAATCTTACCTTTAAAAAAATGTAATTTTTTTTTTTTTTTTAAGAAATATGGGAAAAAAAAACCCTAAAAGTTCAAATCACCCCCTAGTTTTGCCCCATTAAAAATAAAACAATAATAATAATAATAATAATAATAATACACACACATTTGGTATCGCCGGGCTCAGGAATGCCCGATCTATCCAAATATAAAATCAATCTGATCGGTAAAGGGCGTAACGATAAAATAACTCCAAATGCCAAAATTTATTTTTTTGGGTCACCGCAAGATTGCATTAAAATGCACTAACAAGCGACCAAAACGTTCTATCTACACAAACATGATATAATAAAAACACCAGCTAAAGATGCAAAAAATAAGCCGTCACTGAGCCCTTGATGCCAAAAAATGAGAAGGTCTTGTAAAATGGCGACAAAAGCGCAATTCTTTTTTTTTTTTTTTTTTAGGAATTTCTGAATTCATTTCCCCACTTAGATAAAAGTAAAAGCATACCTTGGTCTCTATGAACTCGTACTGACCTGGGGAATCATACTGCCAGGTCAGTTTTACCATATAGTGAACATGGTAAATAAAAGACCCCAAATATCAGTGCAATTGCACTTATTTTGCGATTTCACTACACTTGGATTTTCCCCCCCATTTTCCATTACAATATGGGGCAGAATTAATTGTATTGTTCAAAAATACAACTCGTTCCGCAAAAAACAAGTGTGACGCCCCTGACTATCAGGGTGTCACAGAGAACTGCATCCCTTTCTCTTATGGTGCAGAACTCACCCTCCATGGTTCTGGGTTCCTACACACTGGTATTTCTCCATCAGCACTGAAATCCTTACTACACCTCACACCACGCCCTGTAAGGCACACCAGTGGGTGGTCTAGCTGGAAAAGGGCCACCCGCCTAGGGGTCAGGCAGAATGGTGGGAGGGAGGAAGTCAGTTCAGAAGTAGCCCTCAGAGAGTGAGGAGCTAAGGGAGTTGGAGCTCCCTGTGTGACCTTGGTTGGGTTGCAGACGGTGGTCTGGGACCAGAGGAGTCGGAGACCCGGTCGCAGGGTATTGGAGAAGGGTGCCCAGACTTAGTTTTGGAGAACGGTCGGCACCAGAAGTCCAGTAACCAGACCGGTACCGAGCACGGCAGGGTACAGGACCTTAGATCAGGGAGTAGCTTCACGCAACCTGATAATTCACCTGTGGAGGATAGTCTCTTTATGAACTTTACCCAGGAGCTCAGAGATTGAAGGCACCAACACAACGAGGGGGATAGGGCTTTTCAGCTTATGCGGCCTACAGAAATCCCAAGGGTCAGGGTCATATTAATATAGGGAGCGGGACCCCGACAGCTTCAAGCCAAAGGGTCACTTAGGAACTTCTACAATTGTGCATGGAGGCAGGCTCCGGACCACTAAGCAATACCAGTGGGGACGGACACCCGGACGACCTCCCCCAAGTGGCAGCGGCACCCAGAGACTTGGTTTACTCCTGTGTCAGAGTCTGCTTAAAGGGAACCAAACATCAGGATTTTCGTGTATAAGGTGCAGCCAGTGCAGTACTGGCACTATCATGCACAGTGTGTACATACCATTAGGATGCAGTTCGGGTGTTTAGTCAGTGAAATCCAACTTTATAATGTTTGAAATTTCGTGCACTTTTTGATTGACGTGTGCACCTCTCTCCTAATGTCCGGGCGGGTTATGCACGTGTTCCCCGCCCCCCCACCAGCCTGTTCCTCCCTCTCTCCTGATGTCCGGGCGTGTTATGCACGTGTATCCCCGCCCGCCGCGCCGCCTGTTCCTCCCTCCCTCCCTCTGGCTGTATGTAAATTTCTAATCTTCAGAAACATGGCGCCGGAGTGGGCCTCTGCGCATAGCGCTTATCTCCGGCGCCATGTTTCTGAAGCCCGCATTACACAGCTTGGTGTCTGAGAGGGTGGCGCATGCGCCCTCGCTCCTTCAGATCCCGTTGTGACCGCGGGAGCGCGCGCGATCACAACAGGACTGCAGAACAGCTGATCGGAGGATGCGATCAGCTGTAGCTACGATGACGTGCCGCCTCAGGACACCGGGCCAGGACAGCAGCCTGCCAGCGACATCGGGGGTCAGGTGAGGTAAGCTCACCATGGACTCACATGACCCCGTGACGGCAGTGCTGCGAGACCCGGTCATGGTAGTGATATCGGGCGACACTGTCTTCACGGGGTCATGTGAATGAAATTACTAGCACCTGTGATGTCATTGCCCCAGCAGGCACGCACACATTATACACACACACACACTGCTGTGTGTGCGCCCCTGCGTTGACCTGGGCTCACCTTCTGAGTTCCAGGTCACTGCAGGAAAGCACTCACAGCTGTGTGTGTGTGTATGTATGTATAATGTGTGTGTATAGTGTGTGTGTGCGCGTATATAATGTGTGTGCGTGCGTAATGTGTGTGCGTGTATAATGTGTGTGCGTGTATAGTGTGTGCGTGTGTATAGTGTGTATGTGTATAATGTGCGTGTGTGTATGCGTGTATAATGTGTGTGTGTATAATATGCGTGTTTGTATGCGTGTATAATGTGCGTGCATGTGTGTGCGCGTGTATATTGTGTGTGTGTGCGCGTGTATATTGTGTGTGTGTGCGCGTGTATAATGTGTGTGCGCGCGCGTGTATAATGTGTGCGCGCGTGTATAATGTGTGTGTGTGCGCGCGTGTATGTGTGTGCGCGCGCGTGTATGTGTGTGCACGCGTGTATAATGTGTGTGTGTGCTCGCGCGCGTGTATAATGTGTGTGTGCGCGCGCGTGTATAATGTGTGCGTGCGTGTATAATGTGTGTGCGTGTATAATGTGTGTGCGTGTATAATGTGTGCACGTGTATAATGTGTGTGTGTATAATGTGCGTGTGTGTATAGTGTGAGTAGTGTGTGTGTGTATAGTGTGTGTCTAATGTGTGTGTATATAATGTGTGCGTATATAATGTGTGTGTGCGCGTGTATAATGTGTGTGCGTGTATAATGTGTGTGTGCGTGTATAATGTGTGTGTATGTGTATATGTGTATAATGTGCGTGTATGTGTGTGTGTGTATAAGTGTATAATGTGCGTGTATAATGTGCGTGCGTGTGCGCGCGTGTATAATGTGTGTGTGTGTGTGCGTGTATAGTGTGAGTAGTGTGTGCGTGCGTATGTGTGTGTATAATGTGTATGTGTGTGCGTATAATGTGTGTATAGTGTGTGTGTATATAATGTGTGTGCGTGTATAATGTGTGTGCATGCGTGTGTGTATGCGTGTATAATGTGCGTGCATGTATGTGTGTGTATGTGTGAGCGTGTATAATGCGTGTGCACGCGTGTATAATGTGTATGTGTGTGTGAGCGCGTGTATAGTGTGAGTAGTGTGTGTGTGCGCGTGCATAGTGTGAGTAGTGTGTGCGCGCGCATATGTATGTGTGTGTATATAGTGTGTGTGTGCCTGTGTATAGTGTGATTGCGTGTGTATAGTGTGTGCGTGTGTATAGTGTGTGTGTATAGTGTGTGTGTATAGTGTGTGTGTGTATAGTGTGTGTGTGTGTATAGTGTGTGTGTGTATAGTGTGTGTGTGTATAGTGTGTGTATAGTGTGTGTGTGTGTGTATATAGTGTGTGTGTGTATAGTGTGTGTGTATAAGTGTGTGTGTGTATAGTGTGTGTGTGTATAGTGTGTGTGTATAGTGTGTGTGAGTATAGTGTGTGTATAGTGTGTGTGTGTATAGTGTGTGTATGTATAGTGTGTGTGTGTATAGTGTGTGTGTGTGTATAGTGTGTGTGTGTATAGTGTGTGTGTGTATAGTGTGTGTATAGTGTGTGTATAGTGTGTGTGTATAGTGTGTGTGTATAGTGTGTGTGTGTGTATAGTGTGTGTGTGTGTATAGTGTGTGTGTATAGTGTGTGTGTGTATAGTGTGTGTGTGTATAGTGTGTGTGTGTGTATAGTGTGTGTATAGTGTGTGTGTGTGTGTGTGTGTATAGTGTGTGTGTGTATAGTGTGTGTGTGTATATAGTGTGTCTGTGTATAGTGTGTGTGTGTATAGTGTGTGTATATAGTGTGTGTGTGTAGTGTGTGTGTGTGTATATAGTGTGTGTGTGTATAGTGTGTGTGTGTGTATATAGTGTGTGTGCGCGCGCCTCTCTGCTGGGGCAATGACGTCACAGGTGGAAGTGAGAGGCTGCATTCACAATCAATGGGGGACTTTTAGTTCTGCATTGAACGTGCCAGGGAGTATGGGATCAACCCCAGATTTGGATTTCGGCGGACCTGGATTATGGATGTCACAGGGAATTAAATTTGAAAAGATGGCGTCTATTGTGTTCTAATTTCTATTTTTATGTCTTTTCAGGTTCAACTTTGGAGAACGTCGGGGGACATCTAAATGGATTACGGCGGACCTTTAGCATTTTAATAATTTTGTTTATAAATTGGTCAACGAGGAATGGCATCGGGGGGTTTTTTGTTCTAATAAAAAGTATTACTTTCAAATAAAGGAATTCGTAATGGGGGTGTCTACTAGATACCCACCCATTACTAATACCAGGACTTGATGTCAGCTGGCAATTCACAGCTGTTATCAACCCCATATATTACCCCGTTTGCCACCGCACCAGGGCAACGGGATGAGTTGGGGCGAAGCGCCAGTATTGGCACGTCTAATGGATGCGCCACTTCTGGGGCGGCTGCAGCCTGCTATTTTTAGGCTGGGGAGTGTCCAATGACAGTGGACCTCCCTAGTCTGAGGATATCAGACCCCAGCTGTCCGCTTTACCTTGGCTGGTGATTCAATTTGGGGGGGGGGGAATCCCACGTTTTTTGTTTTAAATTATTTATTTAATGTAAAATAACAGCGTGGGGTGCCCTCTGTTTTGGATTACCAGCCAAGGTGAAGCTGCCAGCTGTGGTCTGCAGGCTGCAGCCGTCTGCTTTACCCTAGCTGGCTACAAAAGATGGGGGGACCTCACGTCTTTTTTTTAAATATTTATTTATTTTTTGGCTAAATACAAGGCTAGGCACCCTTTAGTGCCACATGAAAGTCACTAAAGGGTGTCAGCTTAGAATATGCAGGGGGTGGGACATTATATAGGTCTTTCTCATCTATCTATCTATCTATCCATCTTTCCCTCTATCCATTATCTGTCTGTCTATCGATTATCTATCTATTATCTATATTATTTATTGCAGTTCAGCATAAAAAAAACCGCAGGGACCAACATGCGTAAAAACTGCGGGAAAAGCGCATGCGTTTTTTTCCACGGTTTTGGTGCGTTTTTTTACCGCAGGTGCGGTAATCTTCAACTACCAGAAGTTTCTCAAGAAATTTTCTTGAGAAAAATCACTTTTCTAGTGCGCACATAGCCTAAAGATCTTACTTTACTTTTTTTTTTTTGAATGGTTGCACAAGCCACCTTCCAACATACATATCGATGAAAAATCATTATACAACCGCAAGTAGCAGCAGCATAGGTGGCGAGGACGCGGCAGGCAGTGGGGATAGGTAAGCTCTATGATTACTCCACCTCCTCCTCCTCATAATCCTCCTCCTCCTCCTCCTAATCCTCCTCCTCCTAATCCTCCTCCTCCTAATTCTCCCCCTCCTAATCCTCCCCCTCCTAATCCTCCTCCTCCTAATCCTCCTCCTAATCTTCCACCTCCTAATCCTCCTCCTCCTAGTCCTCCTCCTCCTAATGATGATGGAGAAGGAGGAGGATGATAATGATGATGGAGGAGGAGGATTATGAGGAGGAGGATAATGATGATGGAGAAGGAGGAGGATTATGAGGAGGATAATGATGGAGGAGAAGGAGGAGGATAATGATGATGGAGGAGGAGGTGGAGTAATCACAGAGCTTACCTATCCCCGCTGCCTGCCGCGTCCTCGCCACCTATGCTGCTGCTACTTGCGGTTGAATAATGAATTTTTCATCGATATGTATGTTGGAAGGTGGCTTGTGCAACCATTCCAAAAAAAAAAAAAGTAAAGTAAGATCTTTAGGCTATGTGCGCACTACAAAAAGTGATTTTTCTCAAGAAAATTTCTTGAGAAACTTCTGGGAGTTGAAGATTACTGCACCTGAGTTAAAAAAACGCACCAAAACCGTGGGAAAAACGCATGTGTTTTTGCCGCGGTTTTGCCGCGGTTTTTCCGCAGGTTGGTCCCTGTGGTATTTTATGCTGAACTGCAATAAATAATATAGATAATAGATAATCGATAGACAGATAATGGATAGAGGGAAAGATGAATAGATAGATAAGAAAGACCTATATAATGTCCCACCCCCCTGCATATTCTAAGCTGGCACCCTTTAGTGACTTTCATGTGGCACTAAAGGGTGCCTAGCCTTGTATTTAGCCAAAAAATAAATAAATATTTAAAAAAAAGACGTGAGGTCCCCCCATCTTTTGTAGCCAGCTAGGGTAAAGCAGACGGCTGCAGACCACAGCTGGCAGCTTCACCTTGGCTGGTAATCCAAAACAGAGGGCACCCCACGCTGTTATTTTACATTAAATAAATAATTTAAAACAAAAAACGTGGGGTTCCCCCCCCCCAAATTGAATCACCAGCCAAGGTAAAGCGGACAGCTGGGGTCTGATATCCTCAGACTAGGGAGGTCCACTGTCATTGCACACTCCCCAGCCTAAAAATAGCAGGCTGCAGCCGGCCCAGAAGTGGCGCATCCATTAGACGTGCCAATACTGGCGCTTTGCCCCAACTCATCCCGTTGCCCTGGTGCGGTGGCAAACGGGGTAATATATGGGGTTGATAACAGCTGTGAATTGCCAGCTGACATCAAGTCCTGGTATTAGTAATGGGTGGGTATCTAGTAGACACCCCCATTACGAATTCCTTTATTTGAAAGTAATACTTTTTATTAGAACAAAAAACCCCCCAACGCCATCCCTCGTTGACCAATTTATAAACAAAATTATTAAAATGCTAAAGGTCCGCCGTCATCCATTTAGATGTCCCCCGACGTTCTCCAAAGTTGAACCTGAAAAGACATAAAAATAGAAATTAGAACACAATAGACGCCATCTTTTCAAATTTAATTCCCTGTGACATCCATAATCCAGGTCCGCCGAAATCCAAATCTGGGGTTGATCCCATACTCCCTGGCACGTTCAATGCAGAACTAAAAGTCCCCCATTGATTGTGAGAATAGTGTCTCTCACTTCCACCTGTGACGTCATTGCCCCAGCAGAGAGGCGCGCGCACACACACTATATACACACACACACACTATACACACACACACTATATACACACACACACACTACACACACACTATACACACACATACACTATACACATACACACACATATACATATATATATATATACATATATATATATATATATATATATATATATATATATATATATATATATATATATATACACACACACACACACACACACTATACACACACACACACTACTCACACATTATACACATACACGCGCGCGCACACACACATTATACAAGCGCGCGCACACACATTATACACGCACACGCGCACACACATTATACACACATTACACACGCACACACACACACATTATACACGCGATCGCACACACACAATATACACGCGCACACACACAATATACACGCGCACACACACATGCACGCACATTATACATGCATACACACACGCACATTATACACACATTATACACGCGCACACACACACACTACACACACACATTATACATACATACACACACACAGCTGTGAGTGCTTTCCTGCAGTGACCTGGAACTCAAAAGGTGAGCCCAGGTCAACGCAGGGGCGCACACACAGCAGTGTGTGTATAATGTGTGTGTGACTGCTGGGGCAATGACATGACAGGTGCTAGTAATTTCATTCACATAACCCCGTGAAAACAGTGTCGCCCGATATCACTACCGTGACCGAGTCTCGCAGCACTGCCGTCACGGGGTCATGTGAGTCCATGGTGAGCTTACCTCACCTGACCCCCGATGTCGCTGGCAGGCTGCTGTCCTGGCCCGGTGTCCTGAGGCGGCACGTCATCGTAGCTACAGCTGATCGCGTCCTCCGATCAGCTGTTCTGCAGTCCTGTTGTGATCACGCGTTCTCCCGCGGTCACAACGGGATCTGAAGGAGCGAGCGCGCATGCGCCACCCTCTCAGACACCAAGCTGTGTAATGCGGGCTTCAGAAACATAGTGCCGGAGATAAGCGCTATGCGCAGAGGCCCACTCCGGCGCCATGTTTCTGAAGATTAGAAATTTACATACAGCCAGAGGGAGGGAGGGAGGAACAGGCGGCACGGGGGGCGGGGATACACGTGCATAACCCGCCCGGACATCAGGAGAGAGGTGCACACGTCAATCAAAAAGTGCACGAAATTTCAAACTTTATAAAGTTGGATTTCACTGACCCGAGCTGCCCCCTGATGGTATGTACACAATGTGCCTGATAGTGCCATTACTGCACTGGCTGTACCTTATACACGAAAAACCTGATGATTGGTTCCCTTTAATAACTGCGCTATATCCACACAGCCTGAGTTCACTGCCCACCCTGCGTCCTGCCTGCCGCATAGTCTGCACAACACTATCCGCCACTCTCATCCAGAGGCCTGGGGTCTCCCTTACCTGTGGGGGGGGGGATCAGCACCTGGCTGCCCCACTCCATCTCCCCCGGGTACTCCCATCGGCAGTACTCCCCTTGCCGCGAACCACGGGTGGCATCACGAACTATCCCTTGTAAATAACCCCCCCCTTTACATTTGAAGTGGCCGTGGAGGTGTGGAGACCCTCGAGCCACGGCAACCCCGGATCCGAGCAGTTTGACTGCTGCAGGGGCGGCACACAAGCTCATATGGCTATACTGACGGAAAAATAAAAAAAAGTTAAGGCTCTTGCAATAAAGGGAGGAAAAAATGAAAAGTAAAAACAGAAAATCCCCGGGGATGAAGGGGTTAAACAATCCGCGGCTCCAGCACTGTGGATTCTGCCGTCCTGGCTGCACACACAGGTCCTGAGCACAGGACACGTCTGCTGCTGCCCTCTAGCGTCCACAGGAGAATGTTCCGAGGATTCCAAGTGGACGCTGGAATGGAGTGGCTGAGAGACGTGACGTCCGTGGTCACGTGATAATACTTTTAACTACACAATTCCCGGCGATAACATTCGGATAAGTGACCACGCATACAGTCTGTTGACGCTCCCATTGGTTGCGCTTACTCGGAGGCTCCACCTCCTTAGGGGCGGGGCTTTCGTGGAACATTGGAAATAGTTGTTGTGCGAGGAGGCCGCTATGGCCCATGTGATGTGCGAGAGCCAATCAGTGATCGGGAAACGGTGACCCGCATCGGACTGAGGAGGAAGTTGTTGCAGGACGAGTCCCGGAGAACCGGAGCTATGACCCGTGAGTATGTGTGACTGTGGGGCCGGTCACGTGTCTACTCCCGAGCAGAATATGCAGTTGAAAGATGACTTTATGGCGGGGAGCGGAGAGGACGGAGCCTGCGGCCTGCATGCCACGTCTACAAGGCCTGGAGCCGGGAGTGAGCCAGCGTGTACCGTTACCCCCCCGGTAGTGCTCAGTGTAGCCGGGGTTAGTCCTCGTTGTGCCCGGCCCGTAATGTCCTCGCCGCGGGAACTTCCAGCAGTGCTGGGGCAGCGCGTGTCCGGCAGCTCTGGGCTTAAAGGGGGTTTCCATCCGTGATTAGACACAGTAACTCTCACCATACTGATCCCCTTACCTGCCCGCTCTGTGCAGACGTCAGGACCACTTACACTGCAGGCTAATGGCGAGCAAGTGTGAAATACGCTTCATGGTTACCTTAGTGTAAACCGGCTGCCGGTCACCGGATGAACGAGGAAAGCGCTGCTTCACGGTTGAAATGATCTTTTATGTAGCATGATGTCATTGTCCTGTGTAATGACGGCAGCCTGTGTGCTCTGAGCCCTCAGTATGGACCACTCGGTGCACAACATTAATTTCGGTCTGCTCGTTTAAAGACAGTCTTGGCACTTTTACCGACTCTTCGATATTGCCCTGATGTGGTGGCAATCGGGATAATAAAGAGTTAATGACAGCCCACAGCTGCCACTAAGCCCTAGATCAATAATGGGAGGTGTCTGACTGAGACCCCCCCCCCCCCATCACTAATCTGTAAGGGAACAGACATAAATACACAACAAAATAATCCTTTATTTGGAATAAAAGACCAAAACCCATTCTTTCACCATTTTATAAACCTCCAAAGCAACCCTGCAGGTTCAGCGTAATCCACACGAGGTCCCACAACGCTTCCAGCACTACCACATCTGAAGCTCACATTAAGCGCCATAGAGCATGACTGCCCGCTGTGAGGTTCAAGCAGAGACTGAGTGAGCCATCGTGATGTCACTCAGGTTAGCCGCGGCCACAGCTGGAGTCCTCCACCAGCAAATCACCTGAGTTTTGTCACCACTGATCGGGCATCTCACTTCAGTTGCTGACTGAACCTCACAGCGGGTGGTCATCTTTTATGGCTGCTCAGTGAATTCAGATGGAGCAGTTCTAGAAGCGTCATGGGACTTCATGTGGATTCCATCAGACTTGCAGGGGTGTTTTTGGGGTTAATGTGGTGAAAGGTGTTTGTTGTGTTTTTTTTTTTCTTTCCCCTTTTATTTCAAATAGAGAATTATTTGGGTGTTTGTTTATTTACTTTCACTTACAGATTAGTGATGGGGGGGTTCTCATAGACTCCTTCCATTACTGAACTAGGGCTTAGTGGCATCTATGGGCTGCCATTAATTCCTTATTATCTCAACTGCCATCGCACAAGGGCAACGGAAAGAGCCGGGTCCGGCGCCACTTCTGGGGCAGCTGTGGGCTGCTATTGTTAGGCAGGCAAGGGCGAAATAACCACGGCCCTTTCCGCCCTAATAATATCAGCCCCCAGTTGTCTGCTGGACCCTGGCTTGTTTTAGAAAAATGGGGAAGTCCACATCTTTTTTTTTTTTTAGTAATTCCATACAAAAAGGCATAGACATTATATAGAGTCATGCCAATGAAAACCCCAAAAGTCATATCAGAAAATTAGAATATTATATAAGACCGACTGAAAAAATGATTTTAAACTCAGAAATGTTGGCGCCTACTGAAGAGTCTGTACAGTAAATGCCTCAATACTTGGTCGGGCTCCTTTTGGATGAATTACCGTATTTTTCGGATTAGAAGACGCACTTTTCCTCCCAAAAAATTGGGAAGAAAATGAGGGGTGCGTCTTAAAATCCGAATGTATCTTACAGGGGGTGGTGAAGTCACAGGAAGCATGGGCAGTGCTATGCGCTGTAGTCTTGGTGCGGCGCTGCAGCTGATGAGGCACGGACAATTCTGAAGATGTCGGCGGTGAGGGCTGCAAATAATGGCGCCCAGACTCTGCACGTGCGCAGATGGAGCTCTTGGATGAAGATCATCTATGCACGCGTCGCCTCCGGCCCATTCTTGTCCCAGCATCGGACTTAAGGAAAATGGTGCCCGGAGGTGGCGTGTGCGCAGATGAGATCTCGGCTTGTCATTGAGCCGATAACGTAATCTGCGCACACGTCGACTCCGGGCGCTATGTCTTTGAAGTCCGCACCGCTGACATGTTCAGAATGGCCCTAGCCAAAGCAGTGCCTGCAGCCCCAGCACAGCGTAGTGATCATCTGGGCCCCTCCTGCACTGCCCGCAGCATCGATGTACTCCATCACCGCCCCTGCCTCCTGTGACCCCCACCCTGCTCCATCACCGCTGCCGCCCCCTCCCTGATAAGACACCACTGGATTATAAAACAGACCCCATATTTATTTTTTCTCTCTAAATTTGGGGTGCGTATTATAATCTGGTGGCTCTTATAAACCGAAAAATACGGTACTGCATCATTGTGGCATGAAGACGATCAGCCTGTGGCACTGCTGAGGTGTTATGGAAGCCCAGGTTGCTTTGATAACAGCCTTCAGCTTGTCTGCATTGTTGGGTCTGTTGTCTCTCATCTTCCTCTTGACAATACCGTATAGATTCTCTATGGGGTTTAGGTCAGGTGAGTTTGCTGGCCAATCACGCACAGTGATACTGTGGTTATTAAACCAGGTATTGGTACTTTTGGCAGTGTGGACAGCTGGCAAGTCCAGCTGGAAAATGAGATTTCCATCTCCAATAAGCTTGTTGGCAGAGGGGAAACATGAAGTGCTCAAAAATTTCCTGGTAGACGGCTGCGCTGACTTTGGTCTTGATAAAACACAGTGGACCTACACCAGCAGATGACATGGCTCCCCAAACCATCACTGACTGTGGAAACTTCACACTAGACCTCAAGCAGCTTGGATTGTGGCCTCTCCACTCTTCCTCCAGACTCTGGGACCGCGATTTGTAAATGAAATGCAAAATTTATTTTAATCTGAAAACACCTACACCTTGGACCACTGAGCAACAGTCCAGTTATTTTTCTCCTTGGCCCAGGTAAGACGCTTCTGGTGTTGTCTATTGGTCATAAGTGGCTTGGCCCCAGGAATGCGACATTTGTAGCCCATGTCCTGGATATGTCTGTGTGTGGTGGCTCCTGAAGCACTGACTCCAGCAGCAGTCCATTCCTTGTGAATCTCCAACAAATTTTTGAATGGTCTTTTCTTAACAATCCTATCAAGGCTGTGGTTATCGCAGTTGCTTGTGCACCTTTTTCTATGACACTTTTTCCTTCCACTCAACCTTCCATTAATGTGCTTGGATACTGCACTCTGTGAACAGCCAGTGTCTTTGGCGATGACCTTTTGTGGCTTACCGTCCTTGTGAAGTGTCTCAATTACTGCCTTCTGGACATCTTGTCAAGTCAGCAGTGTAAGGGTATGTGCGCACTAGGCGTTTTTTTCACGCTGCGTTTTTATGTGCGTTTTTCTCAAAAAACGCACCCGCGGCTAAAAAAACGCATGCGTTTTTGCCGCGATTTGGTGCGTTTTTTGCTGCGTTTTTGCTCACTGCATTTTTAATCAGTGCACAATGCCATTAAAGATTGTTGATGAAAAAAAAAAAAAAAAAAGGTCTGATGTCATTTCCTTCTTCAAAATGTTCATTGTATGCAGGAGAGCAGACAGCTGCAGAACTAGTGTATGCAGGAGAGCAGACAGCAGCTGCAGAACTACAAGGCTCTGCATCCTCCATTCACTAGTGTATGCAGTTTTTTGCCCAAAAAGAAAAAAAAAATGACATGGGCTTCGCCATATTTTTGTATGCTAGCCGGGTACAGCAGGCAGGTACGGGCTGCCCCCAACCCCCAGCTGCCTATTTGTACCCGGCTGGGAACCAAAAATATAGAGAAGCCCTTTTTTTTAATTATTTCATGAATTTCATGAAATAATTAAAAAAAAAAAAAAATGACGTGGGCTTCGCCTAATTTTTGAGTCCAGCCGGGTACAACTAGGCAGCTGGGGATTGGAATCCACAGTGCAGGGTGCCCAAGATCTCTGGGCACCCCCACTGCGAATTGCAGTCCGCAGCCACCCCAGAAAATGGCGCTTTCATAGAAGCGCCATCTTCTGGCGCTGTATCCAACTCTTCCAGCTGCCCTGAAGCCGGGTGGCTAGCTGGGTAATAATGGAGTTAGGGCTAGCTGTATATTATCAGCTAGCCCTAAGCCCGAAATTCATGGTGTCACGCCAATATTAGACATGGCCACCATGAATTTCTAGTAATGATAAAAAAAAAAAAACACACAGAAATTTTTTTTTATTAGAAATAAAACACAACACAATTAGTGACTCCATCTTTATTGAAATAAACCCCCCTCCGCAGTAATCCTGGGTTAGGGTCCCACGCCGTCCAATCCGGATCCAATATCATCTGATCGGTTTGCTGGAAGGCAAAGCGATCAGATGATGTGTCAGGATCAAGTGCCTGAATCACATCACACATCAGCTGATTGTATAAAAGCCGGTTATACAATCAGCTGATGCATCAGTAGAAAAAAAAAAATAATACTCACTTATGTGCTGTGCTGATTACCGGCAGCTCCTAGAGCGATCGATTGGACAGGAGTCTGATCCCGTCCGATCGCTGCAGGAGCTGCCGGCTATCAGCTGATGAAGTCCCCTGACAGCAGGATCAGCTGATAGCCGGCCGGGCGCGAAAAAGCCGGCGAGACTACGATCAGCTGATGCGTCAGGTGACTGCATCAGGTGATCCACCGCCAGGTCCTGCAAGCAAGGTCCTGCCCCGGGGAGACTGCACACAGCCAGAGCGGCGGGACCGGGACAGGAGCGGACATGGCACCGGGACCCTGCAGACAGGTGAGTATATATGACATTTTTTTTTTTCTACTGTTCACTTTGGTTTTCGCCGCTGCCTCCACCTCCCGCCCAGACATGGCGCCGCACGGAGCTGACATGGCACCGGGCGGGAGGTGGACGCAGCGGTGACGGTACCGGGAGGATTCATGCTTCTGTGTTTACCAACAGAAGGAATCCTCTTCCTGTACACGTCACTGTAGTACCCACCCCTTGCGTTTATAGCTGCGTTTTTAGTCATAAAAACGCAGCTATATTTGCAATGTGCCTTTTTCATTGCGTTTTTGAACATCTCATTGAACTCAATGGGTGAAAAACGCAGTGAAAAACGCAGAAATAATTGACATGCTGCGTTTTTGTGGTCACCACAAAAACGCAGCTAAAAAAAAACGCTGTGTGCGGACAGCACTTATGAAAACCCATTGACATTGCTGGGGAAGCAATGTCACTGCGTTTTCAGCACAAAAATAAAGTTGGTTGAACACAGACCTTTGGAAAAAAAAACCTGTGATGTCATTTCCTTCTCCACATTCTGTTTGGATAAATGGGAGGGCTTGGAATGGAAGGAGCACCATTTGAATTTTGGAAAAGTTGAAATAAACTTAGCGCACCATGTCACATTAGCAGAGCCCCTTGGGTACCTATACGTCAGAAAACCCCCACAAGTGACCCCATTTTGGAATCTGCACCCCTCAAGGATTTTATTCAGGAGTATATTAAGCATTTTGAATCCACAGCTACTTCACCCAAAATGTTGCTGTAGCAACAATATTCTCACTTTTAGGCCCGTTTCACACGTCAGTGAAAAACAGTGACGTTTTTCACTGGCGTGTAAAACATGCACATGTCCCTCCGTGTGCCGTGAATCACGGCACACATTGGTTGTCTAAGTGCAATCCGGGCTCCGTTCTCCGTGGCCCGTGATTGCACTTAGAGATTAACTCACCTGTGCCCGCTCCCGCTCTCCATGGTGCTGATCGCTCACGCGGTGCAGCATCCGGCTGGCGCTGACCCCCGCAGCAGCTGCTTCCGGGTCGGCTGTGTCGCACATCATGAATATGCGCGACAATAATGAGCCGGCTCAGAAGCAGCCGGCAGAACGGGCTGCAGAGGACATCGCTGGACGCCGGGAGAGTAAAAATGATTTTTATTTTAAAAGCACTTTTTTTCTGGCACGTGTTTCACGGACCACACCACTGCGTGGTCCGTGGAACATCAGTGATGCCAGAAAAAAATGGACATGTCTCCGTGCGGCAATCACGCACACGCGGGTACGCTGCACGGAGACACGTGCAGTGAAAAATCACTGATGTGTGAGCAGACCCATTCATTATAATGTGTCTGCGTAAGTAAGTGATTCTGGTACGTTTAAAAAAAAAAGCACAAACGTCCCAGAATCACTGACGTGTGAAACAGGCCTAAGGCTATGTGGCCATGATCCAGCGACACGGCGTCCAGTACACAGTGTCAGCCTCCTGCAGAGATGTGAGTGTTGTCCACGGGAGAACGCAGCTGGCCATGCCCACGATTTGGGTTCAGGCTGCTGTGGAGCTCTATGCTACCTGCAGAGAACACTCTCGTCTCCGCAGCATAAATTGACATGCTGAGGCTCGGGAAGCTGCGCCACCGGTCGGTTTATGCTGCGGAGAAAAGAAGCACAGTGGGCATGAGATTTCTAAAAATCCTTCCACTGTGCTTCTACTGCACAACGCAGCGTCATGGACGCAGGGAAAACAATCTGCGCCCAAAACGCTGCAAACACCGATTGTGGGCATCCAGCCTAAAAAGCGTCAATGGAGGTCAAATATATATACAACGTCCCACCCCCCCCCCCCTGCATATTCTAAGCTGGCACCTTTAGTACCTTTCATGTGGCACTAAAGGGTGCCTAGCCTAGTTTTTATCACAAAAACAAAAAAAAAAAATGGCGTGGGGGCCCTCCTATTTTTGATAGCCAGTCAGGGTAAAGCAGACAGCTGTAGCCTGCAAACCACAGCTGGCAGCTTCATCTTGTCTGGTGATCAATTTGGAGGGCTCCCCAGGTTTTTTTTTTTTATTTATAAATAAAAATAATAAAAAAAAATAACATGGGGTCCCCCCAAATTAGATCACCAGCCAAGGTGAAGCTGACAGCTGAGGTCTGGTATTCTCAGGGTGGGAAGAGCCATGGTTATTGGACTCTTCCCAGCCTAAAAATAGCAGGCCACAGCCGCCCCAGAAGTGGCGCATCCATTAGATGCGCCAATCCTGGCGCTTCGCCCCAACTCATCCCGCGCCCTGGTGCGTTGGCTAACGGGGTAATAAATGGGGTTGATACCAGATGTGTAATGTCACCTGGCATCAAGCCCAGCAATTAGTGATGTCACGGCGTCTATCAGACACCCGACATAACTAATTGACAGTAAACAAAAGCAAAAAAAGACAACAAAAAAATTTTTATTAGAAAAAACACTCCCCAAATCATTCCCTTGTTCTCCAATTTAATAAAAAAAATGGGTCCGCAGAAATCCATTTGGATGTCCCACGTCGGCTCTGGACCTTCTAGAATATGGGGGCACGTTCAGGGAACGTATCCCCCATTTTCTAGGAGGGCAGACCCTCCATTTGAGGAGAGTGGGTGCCAAAAATCTGCACCCACTCTCCCCGGGTCACAGCTGCAGAGTGCCGAGCAGCAGCACAGCTCTCTGAACACAGTGCTGGCTGTCAGCTGCTCGGCACATGTGACCGGCCGGCGTCTGCTGTGAAGGAGGAGGGAGCCGCGGGGGATCAGCGCTGCGACCGGACAGGTATGTATGACACCGGGGGGAATTGGGGTGAACGGGCAGGGCCTGGGTGCATTTTTCTGTCGCATGTCTCGAGGCACATGCGACAGATAACATAGGAGCAGGGCGGCCGGTGCGCTACTGTGCGCGCGGCCATGTTGGATTTTCGGGAGGGGGGTCGGGGGTCGGGGCGGGCACTTTGGCGACACCGGGGGCTTTGCCAGGAAGTGAGGTCAACAGGAAACCTCTTGACCTCACTTCCAGGTAAATGCCTGCGTTCTGGCGTGCCGACAAAGGCCGCGGACCGCAACAAAAAAGCAGGTCCATGCGGTGTAGCTGCGTTCTGACCCCACATCATTGATTTCAATGGGGGAGAGAACGCAGCCACAACGCACAAAAGAAGTGACATGCTGCTTTTCTTTCCGCACCGATTTTTGGCATCCAAAACGCTGCGGAAAGAAACGCAGCGTGTGCACTGATTTTTCAGCTTTCCCATACACTTTGCTGGGAAAGCTGAACGCATGCAATTTGCCACTGAAACGCTGCGGTTCAAAACGCAGCGTTTCCGCGGTAAAAAACGCAACGTGTGCACACAGCCTTACCCATGATTGTGTAGCCTACTGAACCAGACTAAGGGACTATTTTTAACTCTTAGGAAGCCTTTGCAGGAGTTTTGTGGTAATTATTCTATTTGTCTGAGCTAATGACTTGGGTTTTTATTGGCTGTAAGCCATAATTATCAACATTAACAGTAATAAACTCTTGAAATAGATCACTCTGTGTGTAATGAGTCTATATAATATATGCGGTCCCCTTTTTGTATTGAGTTACTGAAATATTTTTGATATTCTAATTTGAGATGCACTTGTAGATAGATTAGTGATTTATTAAAGAAAACCAACCAGCAGGATTTTGCTATATGAAGTAAAGGCAGTGCCATACTAGCACTAAGATGCTGAGACCAGGCATACCTGTTGTAGAAATATGTGATGCTTGGTAGAATGCACTGCACTTTGACATGCGCAGTGCGGCGGGCCTTTGTGTGTCTGGTCCTCTATGATGTGCCCACTTTATTTGAATATCGCGCCACCATTGCTGTTGTTGGCGGCGCTTTCTCATTGACACAGTAATTCTGTCTTTATGGCAATGGATACATAGGTAAGGATGGTTGACCTCGGGGAGATCAACATCCAACACCGCGGAGACACCATCACGTGTTTCTCAACGCAGTGACACTAGAACAAGGCCCCTTGGGAAAATATGCAAAACAAGAATGCCGCAGAGACACCATCACATGTTTCTCAACGCTGGCAGGAAACTAGCCAGGTCTTTCACCAGGAAGGAACAACCACGGGAAGGGCAGTCTCCAGTCAAGGAAACCGCCTATGCCAAACATGATATCCATCCATGTCTGTGGATGGATACCATGTTGGGCATAGGCGGTTTCCTTGACTGGAGACTGCCCTTCCCGTGGTTGTTACTGACCGGTGAAAGACCTGGCTAGTTTCCTGCCAACTTTGAAAAACATGTGATTGGTGTCTCCGCGGCATTCTTGTTTTGCACGTTTTTTATGGCAATGGAGTCCGTGCATGCGTGAACCGCGATTTCTGGTGCCATTTTATTGAAGACACTGTATCAGAGAACACGGTGACTGTAAAGGAATAATGGTTCCTGGGGGGAAAAAATGGAGAGCACACGGAGAACGCATGGATGGCAAGTGAGGAAAAAAATAGTCCTACTCTCCTGGATGAGAATGGGACCGTTTTTTTATACACGGAGTATGCAGATCAGGGCTGTGGAGTCTGTAAGCCAAACCTGCGACTCCGACTCCTCAATTTCCCTTGCCTCGACTCAGACTCCCATATATATTGCTTATATTTTAGTGAAAAATGTATTGTAGTCCAATGTGAACATCACACATTTAATCATTTTTATGATACAATAATCAAGATATTTAGATAACATGAAATATATTTATTGGAATACAACTTTAGAACACAAACTGTAATAAATTGCAAATATGTAATACACTATGTAATACATACAGTACAGACCAAATGTTTGGACACACCTCATTCAAAGAATTTTCTTTATTTTCATGACTGAAAATTGTAGATTCACATTGAAGGCATCAAAACTATGAATTACAACATGTGGAATGAAATTAAAGTATGAAACAACTGAAAATATGTCTTATATTCTAGGTTCTTCAAAGTAGCCACCTTTTGCTTTGATTACTGCTTTGCACACTCTTGGCATTCTCTTGATGAGCTTCAAGAGGTAGTCACCAGAAATGGTTTTCCAACAGTCTTGAAGGAGTTCCCAGAGATGCTTAGCACTTGTTGGCCCTTTTGCCTTCACTCTGCGGTCCAGCTCACCCCAAACCATCTCTATTGGGTTCAGGTCTGGTGACTGTGGAGGCCAGGTCATCTGGCGTAGCACCCCATCACTCTCCTTCTTAGTGGAATAGCCCTTACACAGCCTGGAGGTGTGTTTGGGGTCAATGTCTTGTTGAAAAATAAATTATGGTCCAACTAAACGCAAACCGGATGGAATAGCATGCCGCTGCAAGATGCTGTGGTAGGCATGCTGGTTCTGTATGCCTTCAATTTTGAATAAATCCCCCAACAGTGTCAGCAGCAAAGTACCCCCACACCATCACACCTCCTCCTCCATGCTTTATGGTGGGAACCAGGTGTGAGAGTCCATCCGTTCACCTTTTCTACAAAGACACAGCGGTTGAATCCAAAGATCTCAAATTTGGACTCATCAGACCAAAGCACAGATTTCCACTGGTCTAATGTCCATTCCTTGTGTTCTTTAGCCCAAACAAGTCTCTTCTGCTTGTTGCCTGTCCTTAGCAGTGGTTTCCTAGTAGCTATTTTACCATGAAGGCCTGCTGCACAAAGTCTCCCCTTAATAGTTGTTACCCTATGTAAGTGGCAGAGAACAGTTTTCAACAAAAACATAGTAAATAACATTTGTGCAGTCTATGAATTTGTTGTAAGAAATAGAATTGCCTCCATCAGATCCTCATTCGCAGATGACCTCAAATCTGACCTAATAATTTTAAGGCTAGAGAACAGCCTCTCTACAGTAACTTGGGTTGGAGGCAAAGCCTTAACCACTTGGGAAACATCTCTAACAATTTCCGGGTATAATGGAATTGCCTCATGCACAGTCAGTTTTGATGAACGGTTGAATTTTTCTATTTCTTTGAGAGCAAGTGAAAACTTTTGCTGAAATATGGTAAATCTGCTTGCTATAGGAGACGGAGTGAAATATTTCTCCTTACGGCAACGCTTTGCCTGCTCCATGTCATCCAAATACTTGTCAAAGTTAAACTCATCTGATGAGGAGAAGATATGGCAGCAGTAGCCCTGTCAGGACCTAAGCCCACTTGCGCCTGGCAGTCCTTTAGGCCACTCATCCGAACTGCTACTTCAGTCAGAGCTTCTTTTCCTTTAGTAAGCTGTTTATCATCAAGCAGTATACGATGACTTGGGTCTACATAAACAGCTGCCAGAAAATTTTTATTTTCCAATAAACATGTCTCTCTGTTTCCTTGAAGCAGAAGTGCTATCTGCGATTTAAACCTCCTCTTTGGGATAGGAAAAATAGCAAGTTCTTCCACTCCCGTATGAAAAAGCCAGGAGTTTTGCTGTTCTTCTGTTGTAATATCTGTTTGTTCCTCAGTTACATGAACAGCACCTTCCATCTCAAACATACTGAATCCTAAATTTTCTTCTAGCTGTTGTTCATTACGCTCATTCATCAGTTTAATTGTACTTATGTGTGAAGCATTGTCCGTTACAATGGCAAGAACCTGTTCTTTTTCGAGTTCATAATCTTGCAGAACTTTTTCCACTAAGGCCTGGAGAAACTAATGTGATGAGCTTTAGTATCTTTTACTGCCAGTGTCTTAGTAAGTAAGAATGTCTTTGTTGTCACAAACATATCGATATCTATTTGTTATATATTTTAGGAGTCGGACCCTTTTATACCGTCTCTGACTCCACAGCCCTGATGCAGATACCAAGTGTGTGTGTGTGTGTGTGTGTGTGTGTGTGTGTGTGTGTGTGTGTGTGTGTGTGTGTGTGTGTGTGTGTGTGATATGTAATTTAAAGGGTTTTATAAAAAAAAATTTTAACATTTGTAAGAAAAAAAATTTCCTTGTTTTCTGTGACCCTGTAATGTTCTAACTTTTTGTGATCTGGGGCTGTTTGAGGGCTTATTTATTTATTTTATTTTTTTTTGCATACTGAGCGAATGGTTTAACTGATACCGTTTTGGGGTGCATGTGATGTTTTCATTGCCCCCTTTGTTATATTTTGTTCGGACTATACCAATTTTTTTTTTCTTTTTTCAATCCATGTGGCGCACACGCATGTACATGTGTTCCAATGGTGACTTGTCTGTTTTTGGTCCACAGCACTGATGTCACATGGACCGCACACTGATGTGACTCGTACTGGAGGGCATCCATTCACTAAATGGAGTTTTATACTTGCCGGTCTCTGGCGCTGTTGTTGCTTCTGGGTCCTGCTCATTATACCTCATGACTATTCACTGAGCTGTCTATGGACCCAGAAGCAAGTGCAACAGCAACGCCGGAGACAGGTAAGTATACAAATTTATGCTGTACATGTGTTATCCGGCTGTCAAAAGGATAGCACACGGGTGGCCATACGGACCTGCACCATCACACGTGCGTTTAATGCAGTACTCTCCTAGCACTGATCCATCACAGACAGTGACTAATGGTAGAAGTCCCAAGTTTTTGTACACTTAATTCACTTGTGTGAGCAAAGGATTAGGCATCTTGAAATCAAAGATTCTCACTTGCTCTTGCTCTGGTGTCTGCCAAATCTGCAGTTTTTTTCAACTTACCGGTGTATAGGCATCAAAGTATATAGGAATTGTGCTTTGTTCATATACCGTATTTTTCGGACTATAAGACGCACCGGACTATAGGATGCACCCTGGTTTTAGAGGAGGAAAATAGGAAAATAAAACTTTAAGCAAAAAAATGTGGTCATGACACACTGTTATGGGGTGAGGATCTGCTGCTGACACTGTTATTGGGGTAATGTCCCCAAATTCTCTACTAAGGTACCCCATCCTGGTAATGATCCTTCTGACTTGTATATGCTCACATACTCCCATCCTGTTCATATACCCCCATCCTACTGATATACCCCCCATCCATCCTGCTCATATTCCCCCATCCATCCTGTTCATATACCCCCATCCTGTTCATATACACCCCCCCCCCATCCATCCATCCTGCTCATATACTCCCATCCTGCTATATGCCCCCATCGTGCTCATATACCATCCTGGTATATGGCCTGTATCCTATAGCACAGAGAAAAAAAATAAACGTTTATACTCACCTTTTTTTCACTCCCTGCAGCACCGATCATCTTCCTCTCTGGCACGCTGACCTGTGTGTGTGGAGCAGTTCCCCTGCAGCATTGCGATGTCTTCCTGTCTGCCGATCAGCTGACCGGCACAGACAGGAAGACATCGCGTGCTGCAGGGGGACGGCTCCACACACGGGGACGGGTGAGTACACTGATTCACTGCACCCTGCGCTGATGATGACGCGCAGGGAGCAGTGAATACAGCCGCACATGATTACTCCAGGCTGTAATTGCCAGGGGTGATCATGCGGACCGGCTCTTTACTATGCGCGCGTCCCCGCTCGTCCTCCCGCCCACCTATCAGCGCCGGCTTCTGCGCTGAGAAATGGGCGGGAGGATGGGCGTGCATATTAAATGAGCGGGTCCACGTGGTCACGGCAGTCTGCTACAGCCTGCTCGTGCCCCCGATGACCCGCTCCACCCTCATTCCCGGCTGCAGCCCTATAGTCAGACCATAAGACGCACCCCCAACTTTCCCCCAACCTCTGGGGGAAAAAAACTGCGTATTATGGTCCGAAAAATACGGTAGTTGTGTGCAGTAATGACAGTTTTGACCTTTTCCCTTAACCCTCCAGAGTACAAGGACCTAGAACAGCCCTGACGTTCCTATTTTATCACAAATTCCAAATGAAAGCTCTTGTCATTGATCCATAATGTAAAGTAATTTATTTTAATTCTACAGGTGGAAATCAGCGTGAACTTGCACGCGCAAAAAACATGAAAAAAAATCCAGACAAGGGGAAGAAGGCAGATGATGGCTTATCCGCTGCTGCACGAAAGCAGAGGTAAGGTGTATGGGTACATCTGTCTTCTGTGAATTACAATTGTACTGTCTCCAGATGCATGTAGGTAAACATCTGGTGCATAATGACTTCCTGCTGCCTCCGTTCTAGACCTTGTGTAATATCTTTATTGCCTCTCTAAGGTGGCATTACAACCTTGGACTCTTATGGCATATGCCACAAGTCTTCTGACCGAGGGTGGGACCGGTTGCTTTCTCAAGAGCATGGCCCCATTTCTCATCTTCAGGAATTGAGGAGACTGCATTTTCCAAAAGAGCCAAGCTACTTTTTAGTATGCCCAGGAAAATATCCCTTTAAAGGAACAATCCCTTCTTAAATGTGAAGATGCCCCAGTTAAAAAAAAAAAAAAACAAAAAAAAAACCCTCGTAATTGACATTTAGGTTCTGTGACTGCTGCAGCCCTTGTGTTGATGCTGATGACCTACAGCTCTCGCGTTTCTATCAGACAGAACACTTGCGTCTGATGGAACTGATTGCAGCGGGGTCATATATCATAACAATCCACGGCTGCTGGTGGGCTGCAGCCTTCACAATGTCAAATGACTGCCGGGAGACTGCCAACATCTCTGGAACTGTGTGTTTTTGTTTTTTTTGTTTACAATGTGGGGCACCTTGCTATTTAGGAAGATATTGTTCAGCAGTTAACGATCCCTCTCTAGCATTTTCTCATCAGTGACCAGTCATTCAGACCAGAGGCAAGTGGGGAGCTGGGGAAACACAGACAGGGAGGAGAAGACCCAGTGTACAGTCCAGCCCTGGTGCACCAAAATTTTAATTAGCAAAAAACATCAAATGGTGATTAACCCCTTCCTGACTTTGGACTTTGCACATGCACAAGAGCTGTTTAACACACTAAATGCCGCATTCGAAGTCGATCACAACATTTGTGACATCATCGCAAGGGCCCATACCTTGCCATGACTACCTTCGTATCATCCTTCTACGGCAAGCCTTTTAGACCATGTTAGGAGCATAGTCTAAAAGGCTTCTGTCACTCCATCACTAACAGGAGTAATGCAATTATACCACTAGGTAAAGTTCCATAGAGGGACTAAGTAAAAAGGTGTAAAAAAAAAAAAAACCCAATTCAAAATAAAGAAAAGAAAATATACAAAATATACCAATAAATACATATACACCGTGTGCAGAATTATTAGGCAAGTTGTATTGTAGAGGAATTTTTTTTTTAATTATTGATCAACAACTATGTTCTCAATCAACCCAAAAAACTCATAAATATCAAAGCTTAATATTTTTGGAAGTTGGAGTGATTTTTTTTTTTTTTTTTTTTAAATTTGACTATCATAGGAGGATATCTGTTTGTGCAGGTAGCTATTACTGTGCAGAATTATTAGGCAACTTAATAAAAACCAAATATATTCCCATCTCATTTGTTTATTTTCACCAAGTAAACCAATATAACTGCACAAAATTTAGAAATAAACATTTCAGACATGCAAAAACAAAACCCAAAACAATTAGTGACCAATATAGCCACCTTTCTTTATGATGACGGTCAACAGCCTACCATCCATAGATTCTGTCATTGCGTGCAGCAGCCACCACAGCCTCCAAGACACTCTTTCGAGAGATGTACTTTTTTCCCTCCCTGTAGATCTCACATTTTATGAGGGACCACTTCTTGGGGGTTCAGATCAGGTGAACAAGGGGGCCATGTCATTATTTTTTCCTCTTTTAGACCTTTACTGGCCAGCCACGCTGTGGAGTAGTTGGATGCATGTGATGGAGCATTGTCCTGTATGAAAATCATGTTTTTCTTGAACGATACCGACTTCTTCCTCTACCACTGCTTGAAGAAGTTGTCTTCCAGAAACTGGCAGTAGGTCTGGGAGTTGAGCTTCACTCCATCCTCAACCCAAAAAGGTCCCGCAAGTTCATCTCTGATAGCAGCCCATACCAGTACCCCACCTCCACCATGCTGGCATCTGAGTCGGAGTGGAGCTCTCTGCTCTTTACTAATCCATCCATCTGGCCCATCAAGAGTCACTCTCATTTCATCAGTCCATTAAACCTTTGACATATCAGTCTTAAGATATTTCTTGGCCCAGTCTTGACGTTTTATCTTATGTTTCTTGTTTATAGATGGTCGTTTTTCAGTCTTCCTTACCTTGGCCATGTCCCTGAGTATGGCACACCTTGTCCTTTTTGATACTCCAGTAACGTTGCAGCTCTGAAATATGGCCAAACTGGTGGCAAATGGCATCTTGGCAGCTTCACGCTTGATTTTCCTCAATTCATGGGCAGTTATTTTGCGCCTTTTTTGCCCAACACGCTTCTTGCGACCCTGTTGGCTATTTGCCATGAAACGCTTGATTGTTCGGTGATCACGTTTCAAAAGTTTGGCAATTTTTAAGACTGCTGCATCCCTCTGAAAGACATCTCACAATTTTGAACTTTTCAGAGCCCGTCAAATCTCTCTTCTCACCCATTTTGTCAAAGGAAAAGTTGCCTAATAATTAAGCTCACCTTATATAGGGTGTTGATGTCATTACACCACACCCCTCCTCATTACAGAGATGCACATCACCTGATTTACTTAATTGGTAGTTGGCTCTCAAGCCTATACAGCTTGGAGTAGGACAACATGTATAAAAAGTATCATGTGATCAAAATACTCATTTGCCTAATAAGTCTGCACACAGTGTCTTTATGTTTAAAATAAAAATAAACTAAAAGGACACATTTTGGTATCGCCGCATCCAGAACAACCTGATCTATAAAATTGTCACGCTATTTAACCCGGATATACAGAAAATTGCGGATGAAAGTGCAGAATAGGGTCTTACTAGGTAAGGTAACAGATAAAATAAGGCGATTGCACTCACCTATTAGGGTTGTGCCAGTCACAACTCCTAATTATGCATCAGAGATGGCGACCGCCGCAGCCCGAGATTGTCAGTAACGGTGGAGAAACCAGGTGTGTTCCGCGCTGTCACCAGAAAGTCCAGATGTTGATTATTTCAAATTTCTTTTACTCAGGTCGATATGTTTCAGAGCGCGCTCAGTCTCCTTCATCAGGACATTTTCTTTAATGTCTTAATGGAGACTTAGCTCTCTGAAAGGCGTTGACCTGAATAATGAAATTTTATTAATATTAATTTTCCTAACTTTATAAATGAAATTTTACGTTCACACTATTTAACCCCAAAATCGTAAAAACAAAATATGTGGCTTAAAACCCAATTCCCATGCCCCTGTCTTTTACTCCCCTTCCAGCCTCCCCCTTCTTTTTTTTTTTTTTTTTTTTTTTTTTTTTTTTTTAATTAGCCCAGCTCTGGTCGGTCTCTGGCATGATAATAAAGGAGAAAGAAGGTGGACTTAGGAAAATGAAAATAGTTTTTTTTTTTTTAAAACTTGTTACTAATAAAACTTAACATGAATATAGCACAGTTAAAATGGCATAGAAAATGGACCATCTATGCAGACATACAAAACAGACAAACATTAAAGAATCAAAGCAATGGCAATATCCTGACAGATTGATTAAATGTACATATAAAGGCCAAATTGCCTATTCAAAGTTGTCAGCTAAGAAGCAATGAGAAAATATCAGCAGTCAGCCCCCTGCAGGGCAAAGTGAGATTGAACCGGTCAGTGAATGAAATGTAAAAAGGATTAACTCAATTGAATAAGATAGATGAGCATCATACAAACCGGCTCAAAAAGGTAAAACCTGCAGGGGGGGACTGGCGGAAAGCACCCAACGCACGTTTCACGTGTCTTTGTGCTCGCTTTATCAAGTTTGTGACCTGCTGGCAGCTCCAGTGCTTCATGAAAGATGACTGAGATCACAAATTAGTATAATTCTTTGAGAGCCTCGTTCTTGCTCTTATATATTTTTGAGTACTTGTGATGTAACTTCTGACTTAAGGACAGCGAGAAATTGTGATCTCAGGAGGGCGCCGCGGGACTGGCGTAGGGATGAAAAAAAAGATGAAAACTGCTGGAGGGTGTGTTATACAGTAGGGAACAGTAACTTTTCGTTTTTTTAGCGCTGGAGTGGTGCTTTTAAATAAGAACCATAAAGCTGATTTTTGTCACCAAAGGTATACATTTAATCAGTATAACAGCCATGTCTTTATTTTATAGAGATGCTCAGATAATGCAAGAGAAGCAGAAAAAAGCAATGGAGAAAAAAGACGAGCCAAAATAGCATATGTGGATTGCATGTGATTGATGAAGATGACGACAATGCGATGATACATATCCCAAGTCCTGAACAAAAACATTTGGCTTTGGCTTTATTTGCCCCAATGCAGAGTTTACTTTCCGCTATCCGTAATTTTTAGCCTTTTTCCTTTTATCTAACTAGTTGCATAACTAGCCCCCCCATGCCTTGTGTACATATTATAAATATACCACCACTTTTGTTACAACCCTGCACCAATTTAATTTTATTTTTCCCCTTTTTCATTACGGCTTTCTCTGCATGCTGACCTAGCATTGGCTAAGTCAGCTGAAGCAAATGTGTTCTGATGGAAATCAAGGTTCAACAAGCAATTCACCATGATTTAAAGTAAATTGTCATTTTGTATTCACGGTGGACCCAGTCAGATATTGAATAAAGTGACTTTTTTTCCGTGAGTGGTGTTTTTTTTTATTTTTTTTGTTTTTAATTAAAAAAAATAAAAAATGGCTATTTTTCAAACTACAGTTTACAAAGGAGAATACCATTCTCCCACTAGGACTTGTCTAACCAGTTCATATAGTGCCTCATTCACATACATATTTAAAGGGAATCTGTTACCAAGTTTTTGCTACCTCATCTGAGAACAGTAAAATGTAGGGAAAGAGACCCTGGTTCCAGCGATGTGTCTTACTGTATTTTTTGTTTTATCAGACGCATCGAATTGGAAGACGTACCCCAAATTTAGAGGCGGAAAATAGGAAAAAATATTTTTTAATGTTAAAATGAGGGTCCATATTATAATCCTAGTGCGTCTTAATCCTAATGCTTACCGGCAGGAGTGGTGGTGCTGGTGGATTAGCTCAGGAAGGTCACAGGAGGCCAAGTAAGCGATGCTCGGAGGAGGGGGTGTTGCGGCTCAGGAGGGTCGGCAATACTACTGGCTTGGGGGTGCAGCGGCGGGTGCAATTGAATCCCCTGGGTATGGCTTACAAGAGTGATGGTGGTGGAGCGGGATCATAGGAGGCAGGTCACAGATACACTTGGTGTCGTGGCGGGCACCAGTGATCTGCGGGAAGTCTGCGGAGGTGGAGGTCACAGCACAGGGTGTATCTGCGGCGGGTTCGTTGATCTGCGGGCAGGCTGTGAGGGTGTCTCGTCGACAGGTGCATTGAGCTGACTGCCAGCTCCATTGAATTGCCTGCAGTTGAAGAGAAGGCTGTGGAGGCGGTGCGTGCACAGATAGGACTCTGCAGCCATTTTCTTGAAGTTCATCGCCTCAATTGTGGGCGATTCAATTGAGCCAGCAGTCAGCTTAATGCACCTGCCGCCGAAACGCCTTAGTAGCCCGCCCGCAAATCAACGCACCTGTCGCAGAGACCCCCCCCCCAAATCATCCCTCCCCCGAGCGCATCCTGTGAGCCTGTCTCATATGACCCCGCTCGACCGCTCCTGCCTCGGTAAGCCATATCAGTTTTGTAAATGTACCCCCAGTTTTGGGGAAAAGTGCGTCTTACAAAGTGGAAAATACTGTAATTTACTGGATGCAGCAGGTTTTGACATATTCACATGTAGCAGCATTCAGAAAGCTAACCACATCCACAACACAGCTTTCTATGTACATTGTCTGTTGACAGCAAGCTGCTTTTCGAAGCAGGGCACGTGATTGGACTAGCAGGCGTGTGAGCTGTCTGGGCAGTGATAATCTCCTGGTGATAAAACAATTATTGTATGCAAACAATCTGATAAGTGTAATTGCATAGTAAAAATCTGCTGACAGATTCCCTTTTTAAGGAGCCAGTTCAGTTAAAAAAAAAAAAAAGTTTTCCTCTCAGCCATGACATCATTACGGACAGAGGGGATCTGCCTTTCAAGGACTGGAAACCTACTGAATAAAAGGGCGGTGCCTCTCCCATACATCAGTTGGTTTCCTGTCCTTGCAAGGGGAACTTCTGAAGCGATACTCACCAAGAAGTTCCCATGCAGTGGAAAGGTCCCTGCCGTGGCTGGAGCCAGGTGTCCTGGAGGCAGTACGGTGGGCTCGGGAGCTTTCGCGTCGTGTGCGGACAGAAGTTGCAGCATCCCTGGGGTGTTCTGGCAGGCTGCCACGTTTCCGGGGTGTGCATGTACGAGGCGCAAGTCCTGATGATGCACGCACCTGGGATCATGTGACCGGCAGGCATGGCAATTCCAGATGGGATTGGAGGAGGGAGAAGGGGCTGTACTTGGCAGGTTGTTTCCATTGGTTAGAACTGCAGTCTGACTGCCAGTGAAGCACCTTTTTGGTTCCAGCCCATTAGTCCCTTTAGCTGAGATGGAAGAACAGACATAGCCGCAGCAGCAAGGCTTGACCGAAACATGTCAGCAACAGAAGGCCCGGCAGGCAAGAGGGAGTGGAAGAAGATGGGGAAAAAAGGGGTCCTCCTACTTCATCCTTTAAAAGGAAGTATCCTTTTGAAGAATCTGCTAGAACGTCATGGAATAAGGCACCAAAACTGGATGTAGCTATCTTAAAGGCATCCAAATAAATTCAACTTCCCCATCGAAGATATGGCGGTTTTGAAAGATCCTATGGATGAGAAGGGCGGAGAGTTTCCTCAAAGGGACTTGAGAGGCTTCAGTGAGGGCCCTGACACCAGCCATCTCGATAACATGCATGGCTAAATCTCTGATGATCTGGTTGGATCATCTGAAAGAACAGCTCTGGAACAAGGTGGCTAGGGAGGATATTTTGTCCACTGTCCCATTGATTTGCAGTGTTGCAGCATTTCTATCGGATGCATCAGCAGACTCGGTGAGACTGTCAGCAAGATCTGCAGCATTGTCGAATACGGCTTGTAGGGCTCTTTGGTTCAAGTGCAGGCTAAATCAAAGCTGTGTTCCATTACATGCAAGGGGGAATTTTTGTTCGGTCCGGTGTTAGATGACATCTTGGAGAAGGCTGGCGACAAGAAAAAAAAAGTGTTTCCAAACCTGTCATTTCCATTCTATAGGAGATCCTTTTGAAACTGAAGAACCTAAAGAAGATCCCCTAAGGCCAAAGAGAGATGGAATGTGGACCGAGGGAAGAAGGACCAAGGTTCAAGGGACCCTCTCCAAAAGAGAAACCTTCCAATGAAATGGTGTCCCCAGATAGGGGGAAGGTTCTCCCTATTCCTTCCTGCCTGGAAAAAGATTTTAGCCAGCAGGTAGATCCTTGCAATTGTGAGGTTTGTCCTAAGGTTGTAATTGCAGAACATGCCATTGTAGAGGTTCATGTTAACATTCTCCCCGAATAACCCTGATAGAACAATAGGCGCTGGAAGTAGAGGTACTAGACCTGATTAAAAAAAAAAACAAACCCAAAAAACAGTTCTCTTGGAGGTCCCTGTGCAGGGGAGGGATATTATTCCCCTCTCTTCTTAATAAAGAAGTGGAATGGGTCTTTCAAGACTTATAATCTGAAATGCCTGAACAGTTATATAAAAACTGAGGCTTTCAAAATGGAGACCATCAGGTCAACAATAAAAATGCTATTACCAAATTGTTATATGGTGGTTCTAGGCTTGAAGGACGTCTGCCCCTATAGAGAAATACGAGAGATTCCTCAGAGTTTCCTTATACATAAGAGGGACAGTAAGACACTTTCAGTACAAAGCCCTCCCCTTTGGGTTATCAATAGCTCCTCGCATCTTCACCAACCTGCTAGCAGAAGTGATGGCTCATCTGTGGAAGAAAGACACTGTGATGCCAAGACACTCATGGATCAGGCACCGGGTTTACACCTACCATCCAGTCTTGCTAGTGCAGCCTAGGAGTCAACTGGGCTGCAGCTGCTGCGCCACCTGTCCTCATAACGTCTTCCCAGTCAATGCTACCGGTGTGACCACCTGCCCTAACGTGTCCTGTACACACGTGGCCAGTTGAGAGCTCTGGTGGCCATAAAAGCTAATCGGGGGACCGCTCGGTCTGACGTGTCGTACACACGTAGCCGACAGGGCGCTTTCGTGGCGGTCTTCCGGTCAATGCTACCTGGTCACCACCCTGCCTGACGTGTTCCCTGCACACGTGGTCGGTGTAGCTCCAAAGGTACACAGAAATGCTAACTGGGTTGTCGTCCGGTCTGTCATGTCCCTACTCACGTGACCGGTTCCCAGGTCTCCTGTGCAGTCAACAGGGAATTCCTGGGCTGGGGGAATGGACCCTGTGACGCTAACGGGGTTCACAGTCTCCTGATCCAAGTGTTACTTAACTTGGATCAGGCACCTATTATTTCAGAGCCACCCAGCTCTGTATTCTCCGTCTAACGTTCGAGTTGCCAGCAGCTCCTTTGTCATCTGGAGCACGGTGGGCCCTGACTGGCGATTGGGATATTTAACACCTTATCCTGACCTGCCAGTCCCTCCGTAACAGTAAGACTGCGCCAGGGTCTGGCGGAGATACAGCAGCTATGTCAGCTCATACAGCAGCTTGAGGCCAGAGTGAGGTCTCTGGAGCAGTCTGCTCTTGCTGCTGATATGGATGATGTGGTGGCTCGAGTGGCCGCAATAGTGTCTGCCACCAAGCCCACTCCACCCCTCCCTCACCTCTCACTGCCCAACGAGTTTTCGGGGGACAGCAAGGCATGTAGGGGATTCGGGAACCAGTGCTCAGTCCATCTGCAGCTACTGGCTGCACGGTTCCCTACAGAGAGGTCGAAGGTGGGAATTTATCTTCTCCTTGCTCTCTGATAGAGGAGTGGAGTAGGCCACACCATTGTGGGAGATGAATGACCCTGTAGTTCAGGACTCCGATGAGTTCTTGGAGTCCATGCGGCAAGTGTTCCTGGGGTCTCAGGTCACTCACGACTCTGCCCTACAGCTACTGACTTTGGAGCAGGGGCGTACCTCCTTGAGTCAGTATGCTGTGAGGTTCAGGACACTTGCTGCAGAACTGGGGTAGCCGGAGAGGACCCTCATTCCACATTTTTGTAAGGGGTTGGCCTCGCATGTGAAGGCGCGAGGTACCAACTACCCTTGGGGGCCTCATGACTTTGGCTACCCGCATTGACCTGCGGACCTCCGAATGTCAGCTGGAGCGCAGGTCAGAGAGTCGTTCAGCCACGGTAGTGGTCTCTCCCACTGCATCTCCCTTAGAGGACGTCCCTATGGACACATCTCTCAGGTGGGTGCTGCTAGGTCATCGAGTTGCAAGGGTACTTCCTGTTTCGCTTGTGGGCAGTACGGTCATTATGCCAACCGTTACCCAAAGCATCAGGTTAAGCGACCACGATCGGTGACCATAGCTGGTGGCAGACTGGACCAGGCGTCACCCATTAGGGTGACGTTTCCTGTGTCCATTTCCTTGAAGGGGTCAACCTGGTTCACAAGGGCACGTGTGGACACAGGGGCTGGGGATAGCTTTATCTCCTCTTTTGCCCAGCTGCATGCCATCCCACTGGTGTAAATGCCAAGGCCAGTGAGAGTCCGTCTGGTAGATGGGTCCTTTTTGTCTAAGGTAATTCACCACCGGACGGTGCCCATTACCCTAACCATGTCATCTGGGCATAGGGAGAGCATTTAGTTTCTGGTTCTCCCTAAGGGTGCAGATGATATTCTGCTGGGTCTGCCTTGGCTGAAGCGGCATTCCCCACATATCAGGTGGTTGTCTGGGGAAATTGTGTGGTGGGGCGAGTTTTGTAGCTCCCACTGCTTGTCTCCATCTCCTGCCACAGTGATACCTGTGGCGACTACAAACCATCCGAGTGGGGGGGCCGATAGAGGGAAGGGGGGGGGGGTATTGTTACGAATCGGTGCCGCCATAGCCGCAAGGAGCCTGCTGGGGTTCCAGTTGCGCCCAGGTGCCGGCTGCCATTTTTGGCCGTGCCTCGGGTTGTCCAGCTGGCTGTTTGCTCCTCCACGTCTAAGTGTGGAGATGCGGCAAGTTCGCATGTGCGTGCCGATTTACCCCAGCCAGAGCCAAAGTCCAGTGTTTCGCCTAGTGAGCATGCTCAGCCTGACTGTGCCATTCCTGAGGCTGAATCCTCAGTTCAGGCTACTGAGCATGCTCCTACACTTAGTGCGAAAAGCCTCTTTGCACAGGTACTTAGACATCGTGCCATGTCTAAGTCCTGTGTTGTGCCTACTGAGCATGCTCGGGCAGACAGTCTGATTTCTGAGACTGTTGTTCAGGCTACTGAACATGCTCAGTCACCTAGTGCATCAGAGGCTAAGTCCGGTAAGAACCTCACTGGGCATGTCCGTGAGGTGGTAGGCTCTGATAGGCCGACACACATCAGGTGTCCTGATGATGTGGCCACTCCGGACTGGCTCGCGGAGGCCCGCCCCTATGACACGGCACCTCACCATTGGTCGTCAGACGATGACTGGTAAGGTGTTTGGGGCGTGGCGTTCCGGATAGGTTGCTGGTGATGTCGCTGATGACGTGGCACTCCGCTGTTGGACCCTGGAGGTGCCATTGTGGTCCACCCTGGGTTTGGGGCAGACCCAGGTTATAAAAGGGGCTGGAGACAACACGAAAGTGCACAGTCTTCACATTTGCTCAGACGGAGCACACCTCCATGTTAGAGCCTCATTGCGGCATAAGCCATAGTTTGGAAGCGGTAGGCAGGTTTAGGCGTCCGGTGCTTGTCACGCCAAGACACCCGTGGCTCAGCACGTTAGGGTCAGGCGCCGGGCTTCCACCTCCTACCATCCAGTCCTGCTAGTGCAGCCCAGTGGAGTCAACTGGGCTGTGGCTGCTGCACCACCTGTCCTCATATCGGCTTCCCAGTCAACGCTACCAGTGTAACCACATGGCCTGACGTGTCCTGTATACACGTGGCCAGTTGAGAGCCCTGGTGGCCAGAAACGCTAATTGGGGAACCACTCAGTCTAATGTGTCCCTACACACGTGACCGGTTCCCAGGTGGTCTGTGCAGTCAACGGAATTCCTGGGCTGGGTGAGTGGACCCTGTGACGCTAACAGGGTTCACAGTCTCCTGATCCAAGTGTTACTTAACTTGGATCAGGCCCCTATTATTTCAGAGTCACCCAGCTCTGTATTCTTTGCCTAACCTTCGGGTTGCCAGTAGCTCCTTTGTCATCTGGAGCACAGTGGGCCCCGACTGGCGATTGGGATATATAACACCTGATCTACCAGTCCCCCGTAACAGACACATTGCTAATCTCGTATTTAGGTGACTTCCTGATTGTGGAAGCCTCATTTAATCGGTGTAGGATTCAAATGCAAGAGATCTGCACCACCATGAAAAACTTGGGTTGGCTTTTGAATCTGAAAAAAATCAAAACTATAGCCATGCAGGGTGCAGATTTTCTTGGGGCTCATACTAGATTCAAATACTGAGGAATGTCTTCTTCCAAAAGACCAGATGGTGAAAAATTCACAATCAGGTTTCAAAATTAATGAAGTCTCCCGTCATGTCAGGCTAGTTATGTCTCTGGGGGGTGATTGGCCTTGTGCATCCCTGCGGTACAGAGAATTACAATGGAATATTTTAAAGAGTGAGCTGACCCAGAAGGAATGATTGACAGAGATGTTAACACTAAAGCGGGCATTACATGCAGCGAAATCGCTAGCGAGCGTACCCGCCCCCGTTGGTTGTGCATCACTGGCAAATCGCTGCCCGTGGCGCACAACATCGCTTACACCCGTCACACTATACTTACCTGCCTAGCTACGTCGCTGTGGCCGGTGAACCGCCTCCTTTAAGGGGGTGGTTCGTGCGCCGTCACTAAGCGGCCGCCCAATAGAAGCGGAGGGGCGGGGGAGATGAGTGGGACGAACATCCCGCCCACCTCCTTCCCTCCTCATTGCGGGCGGCCGCAGGTACGATGTTGTTCCTCGTTCCTGCGGTGTCACACGTAGTGATGTGTGCTGCCGCAGGAACGAAGAACATCGTACCTGCAACAGCAACGATAATCGGGATATGGTGAGTATTTTTGATCGTTAATGGTCGTTCCTGCGGTGTCACACGCAACGACGTCGCTAACGAGGCCGGATGTGCGTCACGAATTACGTGACCCCAACGACATCTCGTTAGCGATGTCATTGCGTGTAAAGCCAACTTAAGCCGGATGACAATTCAGTCCCTGTTTTGGTGGCAAAACATAAAAATAAAATCCATCAAGGGGTGTGGTCTGGTTGAACCACCCAGTCTCAAAAATTGTTATTACAGACGCAAGTCCCAGTGGCTGGGGAGCTCATTTGCAGGACCTTTTGATTCAGGGAGATTGGTCGGTGATGGAGAAAGCAGGTTCTTCAAATATGAAGGAATTAATGGCGGTGGAGCACACAGTAGGAGATATTCTACCCTCTTTGGTAAACTGCCATGTGAGAATCCTTTCTGACAATTCAGTGACTGTAGCTTATATCAACCATCAGAGAGAAACTCTTTCCAGGGCCTTGATGGAGATGACTGACCGTATATTTCAGCTAGCAGAGAAACACCTATGGTCATTGGCACCATTGCACATAAAAGGAAAAGAGAACTGCAAAGTGGACTTCTTAAGCCACAATCGGCTGAAAAAGGGGGAATGGAATCTAAATCAGTCAGTTCTAGGGTTAGAGGAAGGGACGTAGGGCTTCTAAATCTAGACTAGCCAGATGGATTAGGGAGGCAATTACTTTAGCCTTTGCTGGGGCGGGTAAGACAATCCCTGAGGGATTGAATGCTCACCCTACAAAAGCCATGGCAACCTCGTGGGCAGAGAAGTACCACTGTGTCCATCGAGCAGATTTGTAAGACAGCAACATGGTCTTCTCCCTCTACCTTTTATAAGCACTACAGACTATGGATCTGTCTATCTCATCTATCTCCTCTGATCTTATCTTTGGTAGAAGGATTCTACAGGCTGTGGTCCCTCCATAGAAATTCCTTATTCTCTGTAATTCTCTCCGTTGTGCGGTCATGGGTGACAGGAAAAGTACGTAATTCATTACCGGTAATGTGTTTTTACAGAACCCATTACAGCACCCGCATGTTCTCTCCTTTCACATTGTGGGGTGTTTACAATATATATATATATATATATATATATATATATATATATATATATATTATATATAATGCATATATATATATATATATATATATATACATAATGCATATAACAGGGAGTGGTCCTCTGTTTGCTAGATTTGCACTCCAGCTCCTGGCTGCTTCATTAGCCTCCTTTTTGTTCACCAGCTGATCTTGTAGGTTTTTAAAACCCAGAGAAGATGCAGTGTAGTGTAGGACCCAGCAAAGGAGGTTGCCGTGAAGGGGCGCTGGGCTGGTATTACAATGGCCATTCTAATATTCTAAATACCGTATTTTTCGCTTTATAAGACGCACTTTTGTTCCCCCAAATTTTGGGGGAAAGTAGGGGATGCGTCTTATAAGCCGAATATACAGGGGGGGGGGTATATATATATATGTACACTGCAGGGTCCAGGGGAGGTGGGAGCGCTATGCTGGGGGCAGATGAACGCTGTGGGCTACAGCTTCTGATCTCCTGCTCCCGCTCATATAATATGCACAGCCGCTGTCCATCTCCAATGGTGCTGAAATCGCACCGCAGTGAGGGGCTGGGGGAGCGGTGCATAATATTTGTCCCTGCGCCCCCCTGTGATGGCACATGCCCCCCCTGTGTTAGATTTGGCCCCCAGGCTGCTGCTCATTCTAAAATAAAAAAGCTTTACTTACCCCCTCCCGTGTCCCTGCTTCCACTGTGATCAGGCAGGCAGAGATCTCAGTCTGCTGTGCCGATCACATGACCGCACTGAGAACCATGAAGTGGAAGAACAGAAGCACGGAGGGAAACAGGCGGTAGATCAGCGCTGGAGGAGGTAAGGAAAGAGTATTTTATTTTACTATGGGCAGCAGCCTGGGGGCGATATCTAACACAGGGGGACTTGTGCGATCTATATAGGGGCCATGGGCAGCACCATGGGGGCGATATCTAACACAGGGGGACTTGTGCGATCTATAGGGGCGATGGGCAGCAGCATGGGGGCGTTATCTAACACAGGGGAACGTGTGCAATCCATAGGGGACTATAGGCAGCACAGGGGAACATTTGCAATCCATAGGGGACCATAGGCAGCACAGGGGAACGTGTGCAATCCATAGGGGACCATAGGCAGCACAGGGGAATGTATACAATCCATAGGGGGCCATAGGCAGCACAGGGGAACATGTGCCATCACAAGGGGGCTATATTCAATATAAGGGGGCCATATCCAGATTAAGGGGGGCTAATTTTAGGATGGGGGCTATGAGGGACATATACCCTATATGATTTGTTAGAGGGACACTGGCATTATAAGATGGACCCCATTTAACATTAAAAAAAAATTCTCTTTTCCTTCACAAAATTTGGGGGTGCGTCTTATAATCAGGTGCGTCTTATAAAGCGAAAAATACGGTACCTCCATTTATGTATAAGGTAGAATTTATTTTGGTTTTTCACAGCGTGCGGCTGGAATTTTTTCTCATATATACAGTATATATATATATATATATATATATATATATATATATATACATACATATACACAGTGCCTACAAGTAGTATTCAACCCCCTGCAGATTTAGCAGGTTTGATAAGATGCAAATAAGTTAGAGCCTGCAAACTTCAAACAAGAGCAGGATTTATTAACAGATGCATAAATCTTACAAACCAACAAGTTATGTTGCTCAGTTAAATTTTAATAAATTTTCAACATAAAAGTGTGGGTCAATTATTATTCAACCCCTAGGTTTAATATTTTGTGGAATAACCCTTGTTTGCAATTACAGCTAATAATCGTCTTTTATAAGACCTTATCTGGCCGGCACAGGTCTCTGTAGTTATCTTGGCCCACTCCTCCATGCAGATCTTCTCTAAGTTATCTAGGTTCTTTGGGTGTCTCATGTGGACTTTAATCTTGAGCTCCTTCCACAAGTTTTCAATTGGGTTAAGGTCAGGAGACTGACTAGGCCACTGCAACACCTTGATTTTTTCCCTCTTGAACCAGGCCTTGGTTTTCTTGGCTGTGTGCTTTGGGTCGTTGTCTTGTTGGAAGATGAAATGACGACCCATCTTAAAGATCCTTGATGGAGGAGCGCAGGTTCTTGGCCAAAATCTCCAGGTAGGCCATGCTATCCATCTTCCCATGGTTGCGGACCAGATGGCCAGGCCCCTTGGCTGAGAAACAGCCCCACAACATGATGCTGCCACCACCATGCTTGACTGTAGGGATGGTATTCTTGGGGTCGTATGCAGTGCCATCCAGTCTCCAAATGTCACGTGTGTGGTTGGCACCAAAGATCTCGATCTTGATCTCATCAGACCAGAGAACCTTGAACCAGTCTGTCTCAGAGTACTCCAAGTGATCATGAGCAAACTGTAGACGAGCCTTGACATAATGCTTTGAAAGTAAAGGTACCTTACGGGCTCGTCTGGAACGGAGACCATTGCGGTGGAGTACGTTACTTATGGTATTGACTGAAACCAATGTCCCCACTGCCATGAGATCTTCCCGGAGCTCCTTCCTTGTTGTCCTTGGGTTAGCCTTGACTCTTCGGACAAGCCTGGCCTCGGCACGGGTGGAAGCTTTCAAAGGCTGTCCAGGCCGTGGAAGGCTAACAGTAGTTCCATAAGCCTTCCACTTCCGGATGATGCTCCCAACAGTGGAGACAGGTAGGCCCAACTCCTTGGAAAGGGTTTTGTACCCCTTGCCAGCCTTGTGACCCTCCACGATCTTGTCTCTGATGGCCTTGGAATGCTCCTTTGTCTTTCCCATGTTGACAAAGTATGAGTGCTGTTCACAAGTTTGGGGAGGGTCTTAATTAGTCAGAAAAGACTGGAAAAAGAGATAATTAATCCAAACATGTGAAGCTCATTGTTCTTTGTGCCTGAAATACTTCTTAATACTTTAGGGGAACCAAACAGAATTCTGGTGGTTTGAGGGGTTGAATAATAAATGACCCTCTGAATAAACTTTTCACAATTTAAAAAAAAATAAATAAATAAATAACATTATTTTTTGCTGCAGTGCATTTCCCACTTCCAGGCTGATCTACAGTCCAAATGTCACAATGCCAAATTAATTCCGAATGTGTAAACCAGCTAAATCTGCAGGGGGTTGAATACTACTTGTAGGCACTGTATATATATATATATATATATATATATATATATATATATATATGTATATATATATATATATATATATATATATATATATATATATATATATAAATGATGGAGATTGTGTATATAGCGTTATTTTGGGTGTTTGATTACGGTTTAAGGTAACAGTGTCTACCTGGAGGTACTTTAATTTAGTAGGTTTCCTGTCCTTGAAGGGCAAATCCCCTCTCTCCATGGTGCTCTCACAGTGTAATGCTCGCTGCCAGTGTAGAGGTGGCGAGTGGGATTAGTGGACCCACTGGACCACAGGGGGGGACCCGGGCTTACCCTTTAGTGGTAGGGGCTTAACTAAGCTCCCACTTACAGGCGGACGCCAGGTATCACTCCCAGGGACAGTGACTGGGACTGTGGCAGCTGACCCCCAGGGCAGGTGATGGACTCAGAAATAGTCAGGTACAGGCAGGGTGACTGAGGTAGGGTGGACAGGCGGGTACGGACAGGAATTATGGGCATGGCAGGGATAGCCAGGTATGGGAATGCAGGTACTGGAGATGGACAAAGGGACAACAAGACAGGAACTCAAGACTTGACAACTAACTAGGTAGCAGACTGGAACACTAACTAACTAGAAGTGTTGCGCCTTAAATACATTGTGCATCTCAGCCATTGGCATTTATATAGAGCCTCCTGTATTGTTCTGCCTTCAACTTAATTTCCCAATTTTCTTCCATATTTTACTCCTTTTATACTTTGCTCATAAATCCCTTAATCCAGAAGGTCAGCACCACATAACCAGCTAGTCAGTAGTATTGTTTGTTATGGTAACACTGTAAATATCTTTCCCTTGATATTCTCCTACAGTAGATAGGTTAATAGATTATAAGTATACAGTCAGGAGACTGAACTATTCCCTTCTTTATAACTGTAATATCTGAGACAGTTGTTTGTGTCCCAGATTGAAAACTTGTATGGTGCATTTTATACAATTTCCTCATAGAAGCAGTCCTGGCTGCAAGAAGTGATCCCAAGACTATTCCAGCACTGCTGCATCTGAAGGCACAGAGCGTGGCCATAGAGCATGAGCCACACGATAAGCCGTGATGTCACTCAGGACATTTGCAGCCCTCCACCTGTGATTGCAGGTAGCCTAACCGGCAGAAAAACACTTTTTTTTGTCAATAGATGCAGATTTGATGCTGAAATTTCTACAGCATATCCCTGCACCCAATCTACACCTCCTGGCAAAAGAAAAAAAAATGCTTCACTACCACATGCAGTAGTGCTGCATATTTTTACCAGAAGGTGTAGACTGGGTGCATGAATATGGTGTAAAAATTTCATCACCAAATTTGCATCTCTTGGCCCAAAAAGGAAAAAAAATGGTTTTGCCGCCGTTTCAGTGCAGTTTTCTGCCAGGAGATGTAAATTTGGAGCAGATTTCATTGTACTCAGGTCGCCCACATCCGAGCATCCAACTGCTCTTTACGAGTACTGATCATGGTAGTGCCTGCTCACTAGTAATTAAACGTTTAGCCAAATATAGCAAGATCATTTTTAAGTTGATGATTTTTTTTTTTATGGCCCACAGATGGTATAACTATCCATATGACCCTTGGTAGAAAAAAAGGTTCCCCACACCTGCTTTAACCCCTTTATGGCCAGAGTAATGTCAGGTTTCTTTTCTCCCCTTCTTTCAAGAGACATCACTTCTTTATTAAGTCCACATAATATTAATAATTATGATTATCATATGATGCACTGAATAGTGGGAAAAAAAATTAAGTGCATTCAACTTACAAAGAAAGTGCAATTCAAGAAAAGTTTTTGGGTCTTCTATTTAAAATTTTTACTATATGGTAAAACTGACCTGGCAGTATGATTCTCCAGGCCAATATGATTAAACAAATCACAAAACACATAGGTGTTTTTTTTTTTTTTTAATTTGTGAGGAAAAAAAAAAAAAAAAAATCAGAAATTTGTATATATAAAATAAAAGAAAAAGGAGTTTGTGCTGCCATTTTCCAAGACCCGTAAGGTTTTATATTTTTGAGATATGAGGCTTGGTTTTTTTGCATCCTGAGCTGATGTTTTTACTGATACTATTTTGGAGTCAGTATTTGGAGTTTTGAATGCCTGGTATTGCAATGTTGTGGCAGCCGATAAAACATAAGTGTGGCGTTTTGATTTTTTTTCTCATAATACTATTTACCGATCGAATTAACATATTTTGATAGATTAGACTTTTACGAATACAGCGATACCAAATATAGGACAAAAGGGGGGGGGTGATTTGAACTTGTATATAATTTTTTTTGTATTTTTAAACCTTTTTGCCATTTTTTTACTGTAATTTTTAGTCCAAGTTCTAGTATTATAGTATATACAGCAGCGCATGAGCGCTGCTATGCATAGCGAAAATCAGTCTCCTATGAACACCAGCTAAATTCTGGCTTTTACATGATTACCATAATGACAGGCACGGGGAATCCTCGGCAGTCATGGTAACCCATCGGTGCCTTGTGATCATGTCACTGGCACATGTAATGATGAGAACCTGTGTTGGCACACATTAAATGCTGCTGTGAGAGATTGGCAGAAGCAGGTTAACAGACGTTCCTGTTAGAAGCAGATGATGGCTGAATAATTCAGTCATCGTTGGCTGGGACCAATGTGGGCTCGGTGTGTGAACCCGCATCAAATGACGTAACGGTATGTCATATGACATGAAAAGGTTAATTGAATGCGTGTTATAACCGTGAAAATAATGGATAGACCACGCACGTGAAAACTTGTATGAATGAGGCCTTATGACATGTCAAAATACTGATGTGTGGTCAGATATCTGAGCCCCTACTTCTAGTCTCTGGATGAGATCAGGCCACACAAGCATATCGTTCTTCACCAAAATTAGCTAAAGATTAGGCCTCATTTGGATCTTTTTGTTTTCCCCACATGTATGAAAACAGTTCGAAAATTTCATCAGTGTCAATTTTTGTCATCACTTTTTGATCAGTGATTTACTTGTAAGAAAAAAAAAAAATATATAAGTTGGGAAAGCTTCATTTACCTATTGTAATGTTAAAAACAAAATGTACAAGCATAATGGACTCATCCATTTGTATTGGTTATTTTTGAGTCGGGACTTCAATCAAAAACACTTCCGTGAGGTTTTTTTTTTTTTTGCAGATACACGTTCTGCAAAAAAAATACCCTCTATCTTTATTAATTCCCAGATACATATGTTTTAAGTGGAGGAAAACTGGCAGAGTCATGAGAAGCATCTGTATATACTGGTTGATCACAGACTATAAGGCTGTGCCCACGCTGCGGATTTTGCCGCGGATTTCTCGCAGAAAAGCCGCGGATTTTCCAGAAATCTGCAGCACAGCTACTCCCCAGCCATTTCTATGGCATTTTGGAAATGCTGTGCCCACGCTGCAGATTTTTAAGTAGCGGAAATCGTGCAGATTTTCATGCGGAAAAATCTGCAGCATGTCAATTATTGTTGCGGATTTTCGTGCGGATTTTGCCTATTCAATTGGAAAGAAAAAAAAAAAACGCAAATTCCACAACAAAATCCGCACCTATGAAAAGGTGCGGATTCCGGGGGAAAGTTGCGGATTTTGATGCAGAAAAATCCGCAGATACAGAGTCCTGTGGGCACATTGGCTTTGCATGATGTTTTAGGCTATCAGTTGCTTCTAAGGCCAGCATGATGTTGTTCAGTATGAAAAGGGAATGTCAGCAGGTTTTTGCTATGCAAGCTGAGTACAGCGTGCTGTAAGAGATGAAAAACAAAAAGCAACTGTGCTTCTCTTATCAGTGTGTGTGTGTGTGTGTGTGTAAGTGTAATTGTTGACAAACTAATGGATCTATTACCCTGTGATCACCACAAAGATGCAACGTGCGCACATAGCCTTATGGTAAGCACAAAGATGCACATTTTTGGCCCCATAAAAACACAACCGCGGCAAAAAACGCTACATCTGAAGCTCAGAGCGCGCTCCATAGAACATAACTGCCCGCTTTGAGCTCTACACATCTTAAGTGAGCCGGGCGTTCAGCGGTGACGTCACTCAAGTTACCCGCAGCCACAGCTGGAGTCCCCCACCTGTTACAGCAAATCACCCAAGTGACTGAAGTGAGCCGCACGAACAGCGGTGACATCACTCGGGTGATTTGCTGTCACAGGTGGAGGACTCCAGCTGTGACCGCATATCACCTGAGTGACTTCACCGCTGATCGCACGGCTCACTTAAGTTGTTGCATGGAGCTCACAGCGGGCAGTCATGTTCTATGGCGCTCTTGCTGTGAGCTTCAGATGTAGCAGTAGTGGAAGCGTCGTGGGACCTCGTCTGAATTATGTTAGACCTGCAAGGATGTTTGGGAGGAGGGGGTGGTAATAAAGTGGTGTAAGAGGATTTTTTTTTTGTCTTTCAAATAAAGGATTTTTTGGTTGTTTGTGTTTATTTACTTTCACTTACACATTAGTGATGGGGTCTCTCAGACACCTGCCATCACTAATCTAGTAGTGGCTGCTGTGGGCCGCCATTAACTCCTTCATTACCCAGATTTCCCTGGTGCTGTGGCAATCGGGAAGAGCTTGGTAATGTGCCGGGACTGACACATCTAATGGATGCGGCGCTGCCTGCTATTTTTAGGCTGGGGGCGCCCAATAACCATGGGTATCCCCAGCCTGAGAATACCAGCTCCCAGTTGTCGGGCTTTACCTGTGCATGTATCATAATATGGGGTATCCTACGCTAATTTTTATTTATTTTACTGTACGATATAGACCCACCCACCGGTGTCTGTGATTGGAAGCCTCAGACATGGTGTCACTGAGGCTAAGACCTAGTCTGACTGCAACCAATGACAGCCGCCGGTGAGCAGGAGAAGCAGTGAATATGTATGAGCCTAATGAGTGGCCCAGGAAGAAGAATGAGAGGCAGCGGGAGCAGTGTGACAGCCGCCCTGGTGATCAGTGAGTATGAAGCACTTGCTCCTACCCCTTTGCGCCGGATTCTGGTCCCCAGCATCTGGCCAGATACCAGGGATCAATCCCCCGCCAACTCAGAGTCAGCCGGGGTTTGATCTGCCAGTCCTCTGAAATGCAGGGACAAAATGCAAAAGAATTGACATGCTGCATCTTTGTGGTCACCACAAAGATGCAGCAAAAAAAAAACAACAAAAACCCTGCAATGTGCACACAGCAAAAATGAAATCTTAGACTTTGCTGGGGAAGGAAATGTATGCAATTTTTGATGCACCCAAAAAAAAAAAAACGGAAGAAAAACGCAGCGTGCGCACAAGGCCTTACAAGACCAGAAACTCACTAACACAGCAGCCCAACACACCCCCTGCTGGGATTGACACCTAACAGTTAAGGGTGCTTTACATGCTGCGACATCGCTAGCGATCTCGTTAGCAATGTGACACGCCAGATCGCAGATAAGATTTGCAGAGATCGCACATAGGTCATTTTTTATAGTGCCGGTCATATGTGCAATCTCGGCAAATCGTATGTGCGATCTGGCTTGTTACATCGCTAACGAGATCGCTAGCGATGTCGCAGCATGTAAAGCACCCTTTAGTGAACAATCTATTGGGATCCTGATGTGGTTGGGAAATCTCAGTCAGCTCTGGCGTTTTCCTGAATCCAAATTCTTTGTTTTAGAATGGCTTCAGACAGTAATCTATGTGATACAGTATTGAATTCAGGGACTCTGCTTACATTATGTTGCTAAAATAGAAGAATTGTTGGCACTTCCTAGACTTATGGTCTGAATTGGTGCAAACTGAATATAACATATTATCCAAAATAACAGTTGCACTCAAAGGGGAGTGGGGGAAAAAAAACTTAAGGATGTAAATAGTGAAAGTTGAAATGTAAATATGCATTACTGCCCAAAAAACATGAAAAATTTTAAGAAAAAAAATGATTTGGGGTTTCCCCTCAATTTTCATACCTAGCACAGGTACAGCAGGAGCTACTGGCTGCAACCCTCAGCTGTCCCTTGGCTGGTTTTGTGGGGATCACACTGATTTTTGTTACTATTTGAAGAAAAAACCCTAAAAAAACAAAAAAAAAACAGTAAGGTTCCCCCCAATTTTTCAAAGCCAGCCAAGGGTCAGCTGACCGCTGAGGGTTGCAGCCCGCAGCTGCTGCTGTACCTGTGCTAGATATGAAAATTGAGGGGGAACCCCAAATATTTTTTTCTTCTCTAAAATGAGTCATTCTGCTAAATAGCTGTACAAACTCTCTCTATATATCTATATCTGTTGCATGTATTCTATTCTATCATTTTGCAGTTTTTACATGTAAAAAAAAATTACAGTAATATCCTCTTTTTCCGGTACGTGTCACACGGCCGCCATCCTGGTTACGTCCGTATTGGACCTCTGCTGCCGGAAAAAAAACAAACTGTCTTATCTCCATGTGAGACTCACCCAGAAACGTAGGTGTTTCACACAAAATCGGGTGTAAATACTAAAGTGTGAAGATCTCTGGTCTCAAGATGAGAATCTATTAATAAAGAAGGTCCTTTTTCTGGCCCGGAAGGGCATTATACTAAATTGGATGAGCACTCATTCCCCAACTAGAGCCTCTTGGATTGCATTGGTAAATGCAATAATCCCGTTAGAACAATTTGTTTACAAGACAAGAGGCTCTTCAACTAAATTTGACAAAATCTGGGGTAGATGGATGAGGTCGCCCTTGACTGGCGGATCTCCTGGTTCTCTTGCTGATAACCTACAATCGATATTATCGCAATAATAGCCAGTAGTGCCCCGGTAGGCAGGAAGGAGACACATGTGATTCGTGATACACTATATGAGAGATACCACGAGTTCCCCGAAGCTTGGGTTACACTCTCCTTGACGATATGGGTTCTCTTGCCTTAAGTTGGATGTGTCTCGCGAGCTAACACCTTTGCTATGCTTGATGCTCTTTTGATGTGCTGAAAATAATGGACGCTGATTTGATTGTTATTTTATTATCCTGATGACCAACCAGTTTACATGTATACTGTCTCACTGTACAATTTGCTGATTCATTCTCTTATGTAATGTTTTACTTAACTTTCAATAAAACGAGTTTAAAAAAAAAAAAAAAAAAAAAGTGTGAAGATCTCTATTGACTTGTGAATGTGCCACCAGTAGGTGTGAGAATGGATGCCACATGGACTGGAGACAAAGCGGTGTGAAGGAGGCCTTACTGTGAATGCTCACACCGGAGGATTCTTTTCAGGCTGTGCTCGTACTGGCCAAGTGATTGCCCACAACACAGAAACAAGGATATGGTTCATGTTAACGGAAGGGCAGAACAGTGTACAAAATCCCAAGGACGCACCAAGCACGCTAACTTGCAAATCAGCGTAAGTTCTTTTTAGGCACAACAAAGCAGTGTTTAATACAGCTACAGTATACTTTTTATAGTGATTATGACTTCCCACGGCCTGACAAGTTTACAATAATTTACACCACAAATTGCCGTAAAGAAAGGGAAAATCTAACCCAGTCAGTCCTACAGTTTATTAGTAGGTTCATGCCTCTACACAAACTAACAACATTTGACTCCAGCAACTCTGATGTATCAAATTCCAGTTTTTTTGTTTTTTTTTTAGGCATTTCAATTGGCACTCTCAATCAACAGAATTTTCATGCCAGTTTCGGTCAGCTCTACCACATTAAAAGCTGGGGTAGAACAGGGGCGTAATTTGGAGTGGCAGTGCTCGCTTGTCTTATTCATAAGCATTGGAATACCTTATGCCATAAATCTTACGCCAGTCCCTTTCAGGAATGTCAAAACTGGCTTTCGCAATAAGGGTCTGATGAGCTAAATTGTATTTTGGACTTTAACATTTTCTCCCAGTTGTGTTTTCCTTTAAAGGCTGGACCTGATATTAACACAGCTAAAAAAGGGCAACAGTATTTACCTGCTAAGGTCATAGAAAATAAAAATGAAGAAAAAGACCGGCACATCTTGTATTCTTAAGTAAAATCCTTTATTTGTGCAATCCCATGCACGGAAGCCATCACAGTTACGCATTTCAGCTTGATCACAAGCCTTTTTCAAACAGAACTATTAGTAACACCCATACTATTTTAGGTGGGCTACCCGGCACTATATAAGTGCACCCCACCCTAATTTAGAAGGCCAACATTGATGGGTTTGGCTGCATCCTGCATAAAAATAATTACAGTCATATGAAAAAGTTTGGGCACCCCTATTAATGTTAACCTTTTTTCTTTATAACAATTTGGGGTTTTGCAACAGCTATTTCAGTTTCATATACCGTATTTTTCGGACTATAAGACGCACCTGACCATAAGACGCACCCTGGTTTTAGAGGAGGAAAATAGGAAAATAAAATTTTAAGCAAAAAATGTGGTCATGACACACTTATGGGGCGAGGATCTGCTGCTGACGGTTATGGGGTAATGTCCTGCTCATATACTCCCCAGCCTGCTCATATACTCCCCATCCTGCTCATATGCTCGCCAGCCTGCTCATATGCTCCCCAGCCTGCTCATATGCTCCCCAGCCTGCTCATATGCTCCCCAGCCTGCTCATATGCTCCCCAGCCTGCTCATATACTCCCCAGCCTGCTATATACCCTCATCCTCCTCATATGCTCCCCAGCCTGCTCATATGCTCCCCAGCCTGCTCATATGCTCCCCAGCCTGCTCATATGCTCCCCAGCCTGCTCATATGCTCCCCAGCCTGCTCATATGCTCCCCAGCCTGCTCATAATATACCCCTATCCTGCTATATGCCCTCATCCTGCTCATATACTCCCCATGCTGCTCATATACTCCCCAGCCTGCTATGTACCCTCATGCTGCTCATATACTCCCCATATACTCCCCATGCTGCTATATATCCTCATCCTGCTCATAATATTCCCCTATCCTGCTATATGCCCACATCCTGGTGTATGGCCGCATCCTGTGGCACATAAAAAAAATAAACGTTCATACTCACCTCACCTCCTGTAGCACCGCTCCTCTTAGCGTCTATGTCAGCGGAAGCGCCGCTGAATGCAGCCGTCCCCCTGCAGCGTCGCGATGTCCTCCGGTGGTCTGTGCCGGCGGCTGCGTTTGGACACGTGCACGCAGCGATGACGTCATCGCTGTGTGCACCGCTAGTCACTCAAGTCAGCTGACCGGACAGACGGGAGGAGGAGCGAGGCTGCAGGGGAACGGTGAGTAATGTGTACTGATTCACTGCCCCACGCACTGATGATGACGCGCGGGGGGCAGTGAATACAGCCGCACATGATCACTCCAGGCTGCAGTTGCCAGGGATGATCATGCGGGCCGGCTGTTTATCCCTGCCCATCCTCCCGCCCACCTGTCAGTGCCGGCTTCAGCGCTGAGAGATGGGTGGGAGGATGGGCGTGCATATTAAATGAGCGGGTCCACGTGGTCACGGCAGGCTGCTACAGCCTGCTCATGCCCCCGATGACCCGCTCCACCGCAGCACCCTCATTCCCCGCAGCCACAGTCAGACCATAAGACGCACCCCCAACTTTCCCCCCAACATTTGGGAGGAAAAAAGTGCGTCTTATGGTCCGAAAAATACGGTATCTAATAACTGATGGACTGAGTAATATTTCTGGATTGAAATGAGGTTTATTGTACTAACAGAAAATGTGCAATCTGCATTTTTCTCAATGATTTCCTACGGAAGCGTGTTTAAAGAAGGATCACACACGCGCACCAGCGTTCCAATTTGCAAGTGTGGCAGTAACTTTGCTCATTCATTATTCAACAGATGAATGTGACATCACATTTCCAAAGGTTAATTATCTGACACATGTGTAATCGATTTAATTTTATTAAGATGTTGCAGGAAACATGCATCTCAATCGCATCACACACGCGAGTCAAATCATTAAATTATTCAAAACAAGCATCGCACTTGAGTTGCACTTTGACCTAACGTGAACTAAAAATCAGCCGAGTTTTTTCCAGCCTAGTCGGACCGATTTTACACGCATAGGTGTGTTTCCAGCCTTAGTAAGTCAGTAAAAAGTAGTTAGGAGTGTTCAAATCAAGAAATTGATAAGGGTGCCCATACATTTGCACCGGTCAAATTTTGTTTAAATGCAGATTGCACATTTTCTGTTAGTATAGTAAACCTCATTTCAATCCAGAAATATTACTCAGTCCATCAGTTATTAGATATATGAAACAAAAAGTAGATTTTGGGTACTCACCGTAAAATCTCTTTCTTGGAGCCTTCATTGGGGGACACAGAGACCATGGGGTTGTATGCTGCTGCCACTAGGAGGCGACACTAAGCAAAACAAGAAAAACTCCTCCTTTGCAGTATACACCCACCAACTGGCAATCGTTCCTCAGTTAGTGAGAAAGTAATAGGAGACAACAGTAAAGAACGAACAATCTTACAGAAGTGAACATCCAACTCAACATTCAACAGTAACATTGAACAGTAACATATGTCCAACACAAGGGCGGGTGCTGTGTCCCCCAATGAAGGCTCCAAGAAAGAGATTTTACGGTGAGTACCCAAAATCTACTTTTCTTTATCGCTTCATTGGGGGACAGAGACCATGGGACGTCCTAAAGCAGTCCCACGGGTGGGTCCAATGTTACTCTCAGGGCTGACCTCGGTCCACTGCAGCCTGCAGAACTCGTCTACCGAGGCTCGCATCGGAGGATGCAAAAGTGTGGACCCTGTAGAACTTTGTGAAAGTGTGGAGCGAAGACCAGGTGGCCGCTTTGCAAAGCTGTGACGCTGGAGCGTGGTGACAGACCGCCCACGAGGCTCCCACCGCCCTGGTGGAATGGGTTGTAATCCTGAGTGGGCGCGTTCTCCCTCTTACCCGGTAGGCTTCCATTACGACAGAGCGAATCCATCGCGCAATGGAGGACTTGGAGGCAGGTAGGCCTCTGCGCGGGCCGGACGGAAGCACAAAGAGGGAATCTGACCGTCTGAATTGAGACGTCCTGGAAATGTACAGGCGGAGAGCTCTGACCAAGTCCAGCTTGTGGAGAAGAACCTCACGAGGGTGCGAAGGGTCCGGACAAAAGGAGGGAAGAACAATGTCCTCGTTAAGATGGAAAGAGGAGACCACCTTGGGCAGAAAGGACGGTACCGGACGGAGGACTACCTTATCCTGGTGGAAGACAAGATATGGAGAACGGCAGGAAAGCGCTGCTAGTTCAGATACCCGCCTGATTGATGTGATGGCAACTAAGAAGGCGACCTTCCAAGAGAGGAACGTTAGAGACACGTCCTGCATAGATTCGAAGGGGGAATGCTGGAGAACAGACAGAACCAGGTTGAGGTCCCAGGGCTCCACCGGAGGCTGAACGGGGGGCACCGAATGAGCAGCCCCCTGAATGAATGTGCGAACCTGTGAGCGAGAGGCAATCCTCTTTTGAAAAAGAATGGAAAGAGCAGACACTTGGCCCTTGAGGGAGCTGAGTGCTAACCCAGCATCCAGACCAGACTGCAGGAAGGACAACAGAACTGGCAAGGAGAAGGTCATGGCTGTGACCTGGTTAGCTTCGCACCAGCGGAAATAGGCCTTCCACGTACGGTGGTAGATGCGGGAAGAGGAAGGCTTCCGTGCTTTGATCATTGTCTGGACGACCCTTTCTGAGAATCCCGAGGAAGTTAGTACTGCGGCTGCAACAGCCATGCCGTTAAATTGAGCGACTGTGAATTCTGGTGAAGAAAAGGTCCCTGAGTGAGAAAATCCGGGACGTCTGGAAGTCTCCACGGAACGTCGGCGAGAAGGTGCACGAGCTCTGCGTACCACGGGCGACGGGGCCAATCTGGGGCCACGAGAATCACCGAAACTCCTTCCGCTTTGATCTTCTTGACTAGCTTGGGGATAAGCGGAAGCGGAGGAAAGAGGTACGGCAGAGAGAACTGCGACCAGGGGATCGCTAGGGCGTCCGTTGCGAGCGCTAGTGGGTCTCTTGCTCTGGAGACGAACTGGGGCACTTTGTGATTCCACCTGGAGGCCAGGAGGTCCACGTCGGGGGATCCCCCACCTGGAACAGATCTGCTGGAAGATTCTGGGATTGAGGGACCACTCTCCCGCGTCGAGTCCTTCTCGGCTGAGGAAGTCGGCGGCCCAATTGTCCACGCCCGGGATGTGGACCGCCGAGATCGCTGGGATGTTCTGTTTGGCCCAGTCGAGGATTTGAGATACCTCCCTCATCGCCGCTCGGCTGCGTGTTCCGCCCTGATGGTTTATGTAGGCCACAGTGGGGTTGCATTGTCGGACTGCACCCAAACTGGGTGTCCGCGAAGCAGGGACTTCCAATGAAAGAGAGCTAGGCGAAATGACCTGAGTTCCAAGATGTTGATGGGAAGCTTGGTTTCCAGCTCGGTCCAGCGACCCTGAACTGTGAGGTCCTGGAACGTGGCTCCCCAGCCTAGCAGGCTGGCGTCCGTCGTGATGACCTTCCATCGAAGGGGAAGAAATGATCTCCCTTGGAGGGTGAGGGGAGAGAGTTTCCACCATTTCAATGACTCTCTGACTCGAGGAGGGAGCGCAATTGGGTGATCCAGGGAGTGAAGAGACTTGTCCCATGTTGTTAGAAGGAGACCCTGAAGAGGGCGAGTATGGAATTGACTGTAGGGCACTGCTTCCATTGACGCCACCATCTTCCCGAGAATGCTCATGCAGTACCGAAGAGAGCAACGGGGTGCGCGTTGGAGCTTCCAAATCCCCCTGAGGATAGCTGAGAGCTTGTCCTTGGGCAGAAGAACCCTCGCCTGCGTGGTATCGAAGATCATGCCGAGGAATGAGATGCGTTGAGCCGGGATCAGAGATGACTTTGGTCTGTTGATCAACCAGCCGAGACGGGTTAGAGTATCCAGAGTGATGTTGAGACTGTCGCGGCACTCCAACGCCGAGGGAGCCTTAATCAAAATGTTGTCCAGGTACGGGATGGCTAGAATTCCCCGGGTCCGAAGAATAGCCATGACAGTTGCCATCACCTTGGTGAAGACTCTGGGAGCTGTCGAGAGCCCGAATGGGAGAGCTGTGAATTGAAAGTGTTGCTTCTGAACCACGAAGCGTAAGAATCTCTGATGAGCTGGAAAGATCGGGATGTGGAGATAGGCGTCCTGGATGTCCACCGAACAAAGGAACTCCCTGGGTTCCATGGATGCTATTACTGAGCGCAGAGACTCCATGCGGAATCGACGGAGACGGACCCGCCTGTTGAGGCGCTTGAGGTCCAGAATGGGACGGACTGTGCCATTTTTCTTCGGGACAACGAAGAGGTTTGAATAAAAACCCCGGAATCTGTCTTGAGGGGGGACAGGGGTGATGACCCCAGAGTCTCGCATGGACTGGATGGCTGTGAAGAAGCCCTTGGTGAGCGAGGGATCCTTGGGGGGGGTTTGAACTTGACGAAGCGTGAGCATGGGAGAGAAGAAAACTATCTTGTAGCCGTGAGAGACGACGTCTCGGACCCAGGCGTCGTCTATCACGGAAATCCACGCGCTTCTGACCATGCGGAAACGACCGCCGACCCTGGATGAGGATCCGGGGACGGGAGCCCAGTCATGCGGAGGAGAATCTGTTGGATCTGGAGGGCTTGGACTGCTGGCCATGGGAACACCAGGAACGCCAGTGGGGTGTTGCCTTAAAGGAGGGCTTCCGTCTCTCCTGACGTGCTGGGGACCGCTCCCGACGTGTGTTGGTAGAAAATTGGCGAAAGGGAAAAGCCCGCCGTTTTGGAGGGGCACGGGGGATCTTCCGTTGGGGAAGGAAGGTACTCTTGCCCCCCATAGCCTCAGAGATGATCTTGTCCAGCTTTTCTCCGAAGAGTCTGGCACCAAAAAAGGGAAGACTGGAGAGAGACTTTTTGGATGCTGAGTCCGCGGTCCACGCTTTAAGCCACAAGGCTCTGCGGATTGCAGTAATGTTGCCGGCTGCCAGGGCTGCGGAAGCAGCAGAGTCGAGGGACGCAGCAACTAGATACTTTCCGGCATGTGCGATCTGATCTGCGAGATCTGCCAGCTCGGGTCTGGGAGCTTTAGCCAGGATACCACGCCGAAGGAGCTTTGCCCAGGCGGAGACAGCCTTGGAGACCCAGGTGGATGCAAAGGCTGGAGTGATGGCGGAGCCGGAGGCTTCAAAGGCCAACCTGGCTAAGGATTCTATGGTCCTGTCCGAGGGATCCTTGAGGGAGGCGCCATCAGACAGCGGCAAGGTGGTGCTGGACGAAAGTCGGGAGATCGGAGGATCCACTGAAGGAGCCACTGACCACTTCTGAAGAAGTTCCGGTGGAAAGGGATAAAGGACCTGTGTCCGCTTGCGCCTCTGGAAACGCTTGTCGGGAAGTTCCCACTGTCTAGAGAAAACGTCCTCAAACTCCCTGTGGTTGCCAAAGCTTCTTGGCAGTTTCTTGGCCCTTTTGAAAGGGACCGATTGACTGGTAGGAGCCGGATATACATCCTTCACCTCTAGGGTCTGATTGACAGCAATGACCAGACTGTCCACCATACTGGTCAGCTTGGAGATATGTTCAGAGTCCAGATCGGAGTCAGAAACGGAGTCCTGGTCCGAATCTGGGGCTGCCGCAGATGAGGTAGGAGATAGAGAGCGTATTGCTCTGGAGGCCATAGAGGGGCTAGGGGAGCTGGAGGATGACCCCGAGAAGGACCGCTTCCTAGACCTCCTGTGTGTTCTGCCCTGCCGGGCTGGAGACGCTGCGGGCTCAGACTCGCTCTGGGTCACCGGGGGGACTCCAGAGGTGGAGGCGGGCAGACGCTCTATGGCCGAGGCTAAGGTTTGAGACATCTTAGTTAGGTTGTCCACGGACTGAGAGAGAGCTGAGGCTCACCCAGGCATGGGGGCCGAGTCCTTGTTACGGGCGGTGGGGAGCTCCGTAGTAGTCATGCTAGGGGTGCTACAGGCTAGGCAGATGGGGGGAGGACTGCCCTGAGGGAAACTTTTTTAGACAAGAGGTGCAGGCGAAGTGAAGTACTATGGCCTGTGGCTGAGAGTGGGTCGCTCTTGTGCTGGACATGGGACAGCAGGTAGAGAGAAAGGAGAGAGAAGGAACAGAGCAGAGGATGCCAGGAGGATGGGGACTGGGGAAGGAGCTGCCTCCCAGTGGCAGAGCTTACCCAGACTCTGGCGTCCTGTGTGTGCTGGTGCTGCTGTCTGAAGCTGGCGCTGTGTCCTGAAGCTGCAGGCTGAGGGAGCAGAGGTGGGGGCTCCGGAGAGCTGCAGGATACTATGTGGGAAGCTGCACCGGAACGCTGCCGCTGCCCAGAGGGATCGCAGGCTGTAATGGCGCTGCTGAGGGTGTCCGGGCTGGGGGAGGAGCAGGAGAGAAGCGCGAAAAAACGGCGCGCTGCTGGGAGCAGGGATTGGCTAAGAGAAAGGAGAGCCGTGAGTGGACAGAACGCGCGCGCAGAGGCCTGCAGGGAATGGCTGCTAGAGCGGGCGGGCCTGCTGGGAAGGAAGGAGCCGCGCGATAGGCCGGCCGGGAGGGGGCGTGGCCGGACGGGAGCTAGGCCTGGAGAGAAGCCGGGGGCTAAATTTTGGAATGAGGCCGCAGGGGAGCCGGAGAACGGCACCGAGGATGAAAGCGGGGGCAGAGCCTGTCTGAAGGGGGACTGACCAGGGGTAAGCTGTGCTATGGATCTTAATTCCTTCTTTTCCCCCTTTTTTTTTTAAATTAAAAACGGAGCCCCCCCCATGACCCGGGGACAAGGGATGGGTACCTGTCCCGATGGCTGAAAGTCCTCCTGATCCTGTGCTTGATCCTGGCCTCCTGGGAAATATGTAGGGAGACGTGTATCTTCTGATAATTTTTCGTCTCCCCTCCCTGATCAGGCCGGCTGTGGAGGGCGAGCGTGCAGGGGGAGGGGGGCAAGGACCATCCGCCTGTCCCTTTGTGCGGATGCCCCCCAAACAGTCTTGGGAATGTTAGGGGGGTAGGGTCCTGCCAGACAGACACGGAGGACAACGGAAGTGGCGGACGGACCCCACTTCTGTGCGACTGGTCTCTAGGGGGGAGAGCAGGGTGAGCTATTACACCCTGTCGCCCGACGAGCTGTATCTGAAACGAAAAAGGGGAAAAAATTAAAAATACAAACCTAAGGGGCTGGGAGCAGCCCCAAGTGTGTCCACCTCCTATGGACACTAAGCTTAAACTGAGGAACGATTGCCAGTTGGTGGGTGTATACTGCAAAGGAGGAGTTTTTCTTGTTTTGCTTAGTGTCGCCTCCTAGTGGCAGCAGCATACAACCCCATGGTCTCTGTGTCCCCCAATGAAGCGATAAAGAAATAGCTGTTGCAAAAACCCAAATTGTTATAAAGAAAAAAGGTTAACATTAATAGGGGTGCCCAAACTTTTTCATATGACTGTATAAAGTGCAAAAATATGCATATAACAAATAAGGTATTGGTCAATAATTTGGCTAAAATCCGCAAGCTTCCAAGCCATGTCAAGGTTCCTCCTATCTTGCAAGTCCCTATAACAAAATTAAAAGCAAAAACCACAGAAAAAAAATTGAAATTCCTTAAAAAACCAAACCAAAATTTGGAATTCGATACATTAGAGTTGGAGACAAATGTGCTGGAGAAAAATGTGCTTTGGGAGGAAAATGAGGGGTGCGTCTTTTAATGCAAATTTAATTTACTGGGAGGTAGAGAATGGGCGCTGTGCTGGCTGATGTGCGGTGCAGGGCAGTGCGGCAAGTGAGCTGCTCTCTCGGCGGTGCGGGCTTCAAAATGGCGCCCGGAGTCGGCGCATGCGCAGATAGCGCTCTTGGCTCGAGATCTCATCTGCGCACGCGCTGCCTCCAACCCATTGATCTCTCAACAGCAAACTTAAGGAAAATGGGGCCTGGGAGGTGGCGCTTGCGCAGAAGAGATCTTGGCTTGACATTAAGCTGAGAGCTCAATCTGTACATGCACTGACTCTGGGTGCCATTTCTTTGAAGCCCGCACCGCTGACAGAGCTACCGTGACACCCGCCGCACCGCCCTGCTCCCCACAGTCAGCACAGCCTTCAATGCAGCCAGCACAGCCCCCACCGCAGCGCCTGCAGCATACCCTTTTTATCTCTAAATTTGGGGTGAGTCTTATAATCCGGTGTGCCTTATAAAACAAAAAATACAGTAATTTGTTTAGACATGAACCTACTAATAAATTGCAAGCCTGACAGGGCTAGATTTCCCCTATATTTATGGCAATTTTGTTGGGTACATTATAGTAAACTTTTCGGTCCGTGGGAACCATACTCAATCACTGCAAACTTGTTTGAAATGATTTGGAGGTTTTTGCACCAAATATGCCTCTGACCACTGATTAATTTTTAATTCTGAGTACAAAATAAACTTTCTAAAAGGTGAATGAGAAAATATGACAAATGCTATCCCAAATAGTTAAATAAAAGCTTTATTTACCATAAAAAGGTTCATAGTCCTATATGCTGCAGTCCTATCAGAACATGTAGTCCACGGTTGTCTCCATGATATATGTAGGGTGCCCATTCCGGAATTACCACGGTGCAACAGAAACTTGCAGTAAGTACATAAACATTAAAGACCTCATAGAGGAGCATTTCTCTTCTGTTCTGCCTTGTGTCACGGGAACACATGAAATTTCACAGAACAAGTTTTATACTAAAATAATGTCACCTTGAGAATTATCCTTTTTGGTCACTTTAACAATAATTTCAGCTGAGAAGTCAACAGAACGTTAAAATATCAGTCTTGAAATTCTCAAACCACCCAAATGTACAGGCAGTGAAGTCCTAAAAATACATCCAAATGACGTAGAAAACGGGATTAATTATCAATAACAATATACAGTGCTTTTTCCCTGAGAGCTCACAATTAAGTGCTAGAAATGAACATTAAATGCTTGTTAAAATGTAAAGATTTCCATATTGGTGGAAATTCTGCCATCATCGTAATCAGATTAATCTGAAGCATCTTCCATAGTGTGTGTATTCCATCGTGTGCAGAGGACGACATCCCGGCTGCAGAGGACATGAAGTTAAATCTTGCAGCAGCTAGACGTCTTCTCCGGAATACTGAGTTTAGTCACAGGCTCAGAGTTTTCCTTGGATACATCCACAGTTTTCTTTACTTGCCTAGAAAGACAAAATGTAAGTCACATGACTGATATTGCACCAGTAAGGTCATGTTCACATAATGCAGATTTTGTGATACCTTTTTCAACCTAAAAGTGGGAGTAGACTCAACAAAAAGGTGAACTGGAAGCCTGTCATTTATCCGTTTAGAATCCATTCCCTGTTTGGGCTTATAGGGGTTGTCTGGTCTAGTAATAAAAGTCTGCAGTCAAAAGGTGACTGCAGACTTCTGAATCCTTACACTGTGTGGAGCTCATGCTGTCACAATTCTCCTGTATTGCCAAGAGCAGGTGGTAATGTGACAAGCTATTTGCATACTTCCAGCCACCTAAGGCTAGGTTCACACTTCCGTTGTTTTGCATCAGTCACAATCCGTCGCCTTGAGGAATTACAGTATCCTGCAAAATATTTTGCAGGAATCCAGTTTTTCCCCATAGACTTCTATTAGTGACAGGTTGCGACTGATGATGCTGCGTTGCATCCGCTGCGTCGCAGTCAGTCGTTTATTAACTGACCGCCGGGCGGGAGCAACGCAGCCTGTAACGTTTTTTGAGCAGCGCGATCCATAGGATTTTGCTGCACATGCGCTCTCTGGCTCCCTGCACCCGTAACCAGGATACACATCGGGTAACCAAGCAACGCGCTTTGGTTAGTTACCCGATATTTACACTGGTTATGTGTGCAGGGAGCCAGCGCTAAGCGGTGTACGCTGGTATCCAAGATAAATATCGGGTAACCAAGCAAAAAGTGCTTTGCTTTTACCCGATATTTACCCTGGCTGTGCAGGGAGCCTGACACTTCCCCGCTCGGCTCCACCCCCTCCCGCACTCAGCATGTACTCACACACTCACTCACCTGTCCCCAGCCCTGCAGTCCCCGCGGCACTGACGTCCTCAGTGCCACGGCCCCGCTCGGCTCCACCCACCCCGAACTCCGCTCCCTTGCGCTCCGCCCCCCACACACAACGGAGTCCGACAAAGAATTCTGTTCTTTGTCATCCGTTCTACAACGCATCAGTCACATGCGTCAAGCGATGCATGTGACTGATGCAAAACAACGGAAATGTGAACTTAGCCTTACAAGTAGATCTGCTCGACCTGGCTGAATACAAGTGACTTTAGCGAGGTCATGAAAACTAGGTTAGAATATGGCTGGAAGTTATGCAAAACAGATACTTGTGGTCGCGGAACCACCCACTCTCACTGGCAATACCAGAAGATTCCCAACAGCTGAAGTTTTGCACGCAGTAAGGCCATGTGCACACGTTAAGTATTTGGTGCAGAAATTTTTTTGCATCAAACCTGCACCTTCTGGAAGAAAAACGCACCAAAAAAAAAAAAAAAAAAAAAAAAAAAAAGGGCATGTTTTTCTTCAAGAAGCGATTTGGTGGAAGGGCTAAATAAAATGCAAGCAAAAACGCACCAACAGTTGACATGCTGCAGATTATTTTCTGTCCCAAATGTGCAAGTAAAAAAAACAACATGCGCACAACACTTCAGAATTCTCATCGACTTTGCTGGCATAGTGATATGCATGCAGATTTGTGACAAATCTGCACCAAAACTACATCAAAAAGGCACCGTGCGCACACAGCCATAGGATTCAGAGGTCTGAACTCCGAGAGATTGCAAACATTAAAAAGATGGTTTAGTCTTCTGATAAAAAGCACCAAATCTACACTGAGTAAATCAGGCCTAAAATATCTCAATTTTATTTTTCTTATATATTACTTATACTCCAGGAACAACACAAGACAACCTTTTAATAAGAGGTGACACTATTACTAAACTGAGCAGTATTATAGCCAACACACTGAGACAAATACCATCTGGACACATGGCTCTGCCTTAAGCAGGTATAAAGCTTCAGGTTTTAAGGGGGGGATGATATAGTAGAGCAGTGGCCTATGCCCATAGGTGTTAATCTAAGGCTGCTTTCACACTACGTTTTTTTAACATGCGTCATGAACGTTTTTTTGCTGTAAAAGAGGATCCTGCTTTTACAGCAAAAAAAAACGCATGTGTTATTTTGCAGGATCCTGTCACTTTAAGTTTATGGGTGGGCATTGGAGTCATGTGATCAGAAGTGAGGGGAACTGAACGTGAGACTGGGAGCCGGCTTCTGACAGCTGCGGAGGCTCGTAACCAAGGTAAACATCGGGTAACTTGCTTGGATACCCGATATTTACATTGGTTACGAGCGTCTGCAGCTGCTAGGAGCCGGGCTGCCTGCACACGTAACCAAGATAAACATCGGGTAACTAAGACCGCGGTTACCCGATGTTTACCTTGGTTATGAGCGTCCTCCGCTCTCAGGCGGGGGAGAGTGGAGAGAGAGGGAGGGGGAGTGAGGGAGGTGGAGAGAGAGGGAGGGGGAGAGAGGGACTGATCACGCGAGGTTGGTTTCTGTGCATGCTCAGTAGAGCAAGCAGGATCCTGTCTGTCTATCAGCATGCCAGCGTTCACATGCGTTTGTATGCAGTATAGTCAGGATCTAGCAATTTGTAGCGTTTTTGAGCTGCGTCCAAATACTGCAAGTAGCGCTTTTGAAAAAAGTTAAAAAACTGCAAGTTGCTGGATCCTCACTATAACGCACGCAAACGCAGGTGAACGCATGTTGATGCGAGTCCATTGCAAATGCATTGAAATGAAAACGCATTTGCACTGGATCCGTTTTTGCGTTAAAAAAACGTTCATGACGGATGTTAAAAAAAAACAAAAAACGTAGTGTGAAAGCAGCCTAAGCAACTCTGTTTATAACGGGATGCAGACCCGACAGTGCATCATACCATCCCGTCCCCCGCCTCTCCAGTCTTGGTATCTGGAATCCTGCTGACACTATCTTGCAGTAACATATTTGCTTACTAAACCTTTAAAGGAGCTGGTTTTATAGGGAGACATTACCTGGCTAGATGAAGCACAGCCTCTACGACATTGGTGCCGTCCTTGGCACTGGTCTCACAGAAGAGGGAGCTATAGGCCTGTAAATACACCAGACATAAGCTCTGCACACTTTATACTTCATGGATTAGACAGCTGGCATTATTCCAAGCTTACCATAGCCAACTTCTCCCCCATTGCAGTTGGAATTCCAGACTCACTGCCTTCTGCCCTCAAGTCCGTCTTATTGCCTATGAGCATTAGTGGGATTGACCTATCACAGGAGTTCTGTAATATGGAGCACACCAAAAGGGAGGTGGTGAACAAAACCAACTACTAACAGCAAAAAAAGAACTACAGGAATGTATAGGATGAGTGGGTCAAAAGGATGTGGACAACTTTGACGGCAATATATATATTTTTCCTTTAGGTAAATACATGCATTATAGGATAACATTTTTGCAGTAGTGTTTGAAACAAACAGTACAACAGGCTGTAGAGGCTAAATGGGCCAAAATGTGTAATAACTAACGAGTTCAAATGTGAACTTCCAAACTTGAGAATACCGGATCTGTGGGATATGGGAGAACTTCCCGGTCGCTGGGGGTCTGCAAGAACTTCAATGATACAAGAACAGGGGCGGTGGTCGATCACAGGCATTGCCGCTCTATTCATTCCTAATTCAACTGTTGCAGAAAGCAGAGCACAGTGCTCAGCCCTTCCATAAGGATGAATGGAGTAGGAGTGTACATGATCAACCACCGCACCACTCAGAGTGCTTCAGCGCACTAGCTCTCAGGATTGGTCAGGGTCCCAGTGATCAGAAGTTATTCCATATCCATATCCCGTTGGTTTACGGGTTTTAATGAAAACTTGTGCAGCTTTTCCCACAGCAACTGGATTTATTGTGGCTTCATAGTTGTAATAAGTGACTGTAATTGAATAATGAACACAGTTTATCAACAAGCTTAAAAGATCAGCATTATATTATATACCTTGATCTCATCAATCCATTGTCGTACATTGAGGAAGCTGGATTCGGATGTGACGTCGTACATAAGCAGCACCCCGTGTGCTTTACGGAAATAAGACTTTGCTATACTGCGAAATCTAGGAAAAGATTACAGACAATGTGTATGAAACAATATGACCAAATGCAGGGATTAAAATGAAAACCCAGGACGATCCTCCTCTTCATGAACAATTTTTTTGTCAACTGGAAATTACCATATTTTTCGGACTATAAAACGCACTTTTTTCCTTCAAATGTTGGGGGAAAGTGGGGGGTGCGTCTTATAGTCTAAATGTAGGGTGGCGGGGAATGAGGGTGCTGCGGTGGAGCGAATCATGGGGGGCACGAGCAGGCTGTAGCAGCCTGCCATGACCATGTGGACCCGCTCATTTAATATGCACGCCCATCGTCCCGCCCATTTCTCGGCGCTGACAGGTGGGCGGGGTGATGGGCAGGGGGTTCACGCATAGTAAACAGCCAGCCCGCATGATCACCCCTGGCAACTACAGCCTGGAGTGATCATGTGCAGCTGTATTCACTGCCCCCCGCACATCATCATCAGCGCAGGGTGCAGTAAATCAGTACAACTCACCGGCCACGATCCCTGCAGCACTAAGATGTCGTCCTGTCTGTGGCGGCGGCTGTGTGGAGACTAGCGGCAAGCACAGCGATGGCGTCATCGCTGTGCGCACATGTCAACGCGCAGCTGCCCGCCGGCACAGACAGGACGACGTCACGATGCTACAGGGGAATGGTGACAGCTCCACACAGATCAGCAGCGCTGCTGCTGACAGAGACGGAGGAGGAGCGATGCTGAAGTGAGTGAGGTAAGGAGAGTATGAACATTTATTTTTTTATGTGCCACAGGATGCGGGACGTATACCAGGATGGGGGTATATAGCAGGATGGGGGTGTATTATGAGCAGGATGGGGGTGTATTATGAGCAGGATGGGGGTAATATTATGAGCAGGAAGGGGGTATATTATGAGCAGGAAGGGGGTGTATTATGAGCAGGAAGGGGGTGTATTATGAGCAGGAAGGGGGTGTATTATGAGCAGGAAGGGGGTGTATTATGAGCAGGAAGGGGGTGTATTATGAGCAGGAAGGGGGTGTATTATGAGCAGGATGGGGGTGTATTATGAGCAGGATGGGGGTGTATTATGAGCAGGATGGGGGTGTATTATGAGCAGGATGGGGGTGTATTATGAGCAGGATGGGGGTGTATTATGAGCAGAAAGTGGGTATATTATGAGCAGGATGTGGGTATATTATGAGCAGGATGGGGGTAGATTATGAGCAGGATGGGGGTAGATTATGAGCAGGATGGGGGTAGATTATGAGCAGGATGGGGGTAGATTATGAGCAGGATGGGGGTAGATTATGAGCAGGATGGGGGTAGATTATGAGCAGGATGGGGGTAGATTATGAGCAGGATGGGGGTAGATTATGAGCAGGATGGGGGTAGATTATGAGCAGGATGGGGGTAGATTATGAGCAGGATGGGGGTAGATTATGAGCAGGATGGGGGTAGATTATGAGCAGGATGGGGGTAGATTATGAGCAGGATGGGGGTAGATTATGAGCAGGATGGGGGTAGATTATGAGCAAAATGGGGGTAGATTATGAGTAGGATGGGGGTAGATTATGAGCAGGATGGGGGTATATTATGAGCAGGATGGGGCCATATGCCAGGATGGGTTATATAGCAGGATGCGGCCATATGCCAGTATATAGCAGGATGCGGCCATATGCCAGGATGACTGTATATAGCAGGATGGGGGCTATACCAGGATGACTGACATATACTGTATATACAAGGCAGGAGGATCATGACCAGGGTGGGGTACCTTAATAGAGAATTTGGGGACATTACCCCCATAACAGTGTCAGCAGCAGATCCTCACCCCATAACACAGTGTGTCATGACCACATTTTTTGCTTAAAATTTTATTTTCCTCCTCTAAAACCAGGGTGCGTCTTATGGTCCGGTGCGTCTTGTAGTCCGAAAAATACGGTATATGTTGATTATGATACTGAATAATTGCACCGCTGCTCAAAAATACCCCCAAAAAACAAAAACACACTACACAACAAATCTTTGAAGTTCACCCTTCAAAAAAAAACCAAAAAAACCCCCAAAAAAACAAAACATTTTGTATTGCAATGTGTGTAAAAGACCAAATCAAAAATATCAATTTAGAACCACCTCAGACTCCCACTAGACAAGAGGAAAATGTATATCTTGGTAATTTTTTCTAAGTTTATCTTTAACCTGGGAAGAGGGAGGTGACTCAAAGAAGGGAATTTTGTTACTTACCGTAAATTCCTTTTCTTCTAGCTCTTATTGGGAGACCCAGACGATTGGGGTATAGCTACTGCCCTCCGGAGGCCACACAAAGCACTACACTAAAAAGTGCAAGGCCCCTCCCCTTCTGGCTATACCCCCCCGTGATATCACGGGTTCTCCAGTTTTAGTGCCAAAGCAAGAAGGAGGAAAGCCAATAACTGGTTTAAACAAATTAACTCCGAGTAACATCGGAGAACTGAAAAACCGTTCAACATGAACAACATGTGTACCCGCAAACAACAAAAAAAATCCCGAAGGACAACAGGGCGGGTGCTGGGTCTCCCAATAAGAGCTAGAAGAAAAGGAATTTACGGTAAGTAACAAAATTCCCTTCTTCTTCAGCGCTCTATTGGGAGACCCAGACGATTGGGACGTCCAAAAGCTGTCCCTGGGTGGGTAAAGAAATACCTCATGTTAGAGCTGCAAGACAGCCCTCCCCTATGGGGAAGCCACTGCCACCTGCAGGGCTCTTCTACCTAGGCTGGCGTCCGCCGAAGCATAGGTATGCACCTGATAATGTTTGGTGAAAAATGTGCAGGCTCGACCAGGTAGCTGCCTGGCACACCTGTTGAGCCGTAGCCTGGTGTCGTAATGCCCAGGACGCACCTACGGCTCTGGTAGAATGGACCTTCAGCCCTGAAGGAACCGGAAGCCCCGCAGAACGGTAGTCTTCAAGAATTGGTTCTTTGATCCATCGAGCCATGGTGGCTTTAGAAACCTGCAACCCCTTGCGCGTACCAGCGACAAGGACAAAAAATGCATCAGAGCGGCGCATGGGCGCCGTGCGGGAAATGTAGATTCTGAGTGCTCTCACCAGAACTAACAACTGTAAATCCTTTTCATACCGGAGAACCGGATGAGAACAAAAGGAAGGAAAGGGTATATCCCGATTAAGAAGAAACGCGGATACAACCTTAGGGAGAAACTCCTGAATAGGGCGCAGCACTACCTTGTCCTGGTGGAACACTAGGAAGGGATCCTTGAATGACAGAGCCGCCAGCTTAGACACTCGCCGAAGCGACGTGATCGCAACCAGAAAGGCCACTTTCTGTGACAGGCGCGAAAGGGAAACTTCCCTCAGAGGCTCGAAATGCGGCTTCTGGAGAGCAACTAGTACCCTGTTCAGATCCCATGGATCTAACGGCCGCTTGTACGGGGGCACAATATGACAAACCCCCTGTAGTAACGTGCGCACCTTAGGAAGACGTGCTAGACGCTTCTGAAAAGAACACGGATAGTGCCGAGACTTGCCCTTAAAGGGAGCCGAGCGACCAACCTCTTTCCCAACCAGATTGCAGGAGGGAAGGCAAAGTAGGCAATGCCGATGGCCAGGGAGACCCTCCCTGAGCAGAACACTAAGATAAGAATATCTTCCACGAGTTGTGGTAGATCTTGGCAGACCGCGGCTGGCTAGCCCGTCTCATGGTGGCAATGACGTCGTGCTCACGGTCGACCGACGGTGAGATGCCACAGATCTCGGTACCACGACCTCCCCGGCCAGTCTGGGGCGACGAGGATGGTGTGGCAGCAATCGGTAGCTGGAACTGTGACCAATCCTGAGCCAAGGTGCCTGTCGCCAGAGCTCTTTGATCGTAAGACCGCGTCATGAAAATCGGGACCTTGTTGTTGCCGAGAAGCCATGACGTCGACGTCCGTCTTCATCCTGCGGCTACAGAATTCTTGCAAACAAACGGGTGCAGAGCCCATTCCCCTGCGTCCACGCCCTGGCGACTGAGGAAGTCTGCTTCCTAGTGTCGTACGCCCGGGATGTGAACAGCTGATATGGTGTATGCTCTGTCTTCTACCCATAGCAGAATCCGCCGGACCTCTTGGGAGTCTTGTCGACTGCGTAGTCCGCCTTGGTGGTTGGTGTATGCCACCGCTGTGGATAGTCCGACTGAATTCGGATCTATTTGCATTCCAGCCACTGCAGGAAGGCTTGCAAGATACACTGCCCAGAGCTCCAGACCACTGAGTTGAAGAGTGGACTCCTCTGAAGATGGTCTTTGACCGTCTGGAAAAGTGGCACGTTCCTGTGTAGGGACATCGACTTCCCTCCCATAAGCGAAGAAAGTGCTATTGAGGCGGACGCAGATGAAACTGCGTGAAAAAAAAAAAAAAAAAAAAAAGAGCTCGCCTCTGGATGAGGCGCCTCCTTGAAGGAGAGACTGTCCCCTCGTCTGTAGTGAACGCTGTTTGTCCAGCGGAAGCTTCACTATCGCTGAGAGAGTGTGAAAACTCTCCAGGAGATGCCAGCGATTGGGTTCAACCTTGAAAAGTTGAAGACCCACCCGAAACTCTGGGAAGGGTCCAGCGCCATGTTCAGGTTGTGTTGGCATGCTTCTAAAGGAGAGTGCCTTGACCAGTAGATTGCCCAAGTAAAGGATCACAGAGTGACCGTGAGAGCGCGGGACTGCTCCCTCTGCTGCCACGAACTTGGTGAACACCCGTGGGGCTGTCGCCAGCCAAAGGGTATGGCTACGAAACGAAATATTCTCGTCTTTAATAACGAATCGTAGCCAACGCCGGTGCCTCGGAGCAATCGGCACGTGTAGATAAGCATCCTGATGTCTATTGATGCTAGGAAAACTCCTTGAGACAGAGAGGCAATGACGGAGCGGAGTGATACCATCCGGAACCGCCTGGTTTTCACGTGCTCGTTAAGCAGTATAAAGTCCAGAACGGGACGGAAGGAGCCGTCCTATTTTGGCACCACGACCAGGTCGGGGCAAAATGCGTATCTGGTTCCTGAAGAGGAACAGGGATTACCGCTCTTTCCGCCTGCAGAAGAGCCTCGGCTCGGTCGGTGCGGTAGTTTGAAAACAAACTGACTCTCACTCACAGGCCCTTAACCTGCGGTAGGTAAATGCCGCTAAAGCGGGGGAGTCTGCCCCCCCGCGGTTGCGGAGTGAGAGGGCTGAAAATTATGAGGAAAACGCTTTGGTAGCGGTTCCTCCGGCTGCCTTCCCCGGGCGTGATTGAGCCCGCTAGGAATCTATGCCCTTCTGGGCTTTTTGAGTCGTCTTGGATAGTTGAATGATTTCATTCAACCCTTACCAACAGACTATCACTAGATAAAGGCAACCTGGTTAAGCACTTCGTTGGAAGCAGCCTCTGTTCCAATCTCTCAACTACTAGCCTCTGCGTAAAAACACGGAGTTGGCGGATGCCACTGACGTCCGGCTCGTAGAGTCTCGGACAGCAATAACAGCATGATTCGCCATGCCGACATTGCGAGTTAAAGACGCTGCTGGGACCGAGAGTACCTGTGACAGCGACCCTCTGCGCAATACTAGCTGAAATAGCTTGGAGTGCCTTCACGGCTGCGACTGCCGGAGCAGCCGACCTGCCGATAGCTTCATAGACAGATTGCAACCAGAGGCCAATCTGCCTGTCAATGGCATTTTGAAGTGAAGTCCTATCCACCACTACAACTATAGATCTAGCTGCAAGCATGGAGATTGGGGGATCCACATTTGGATACTGGGTCTAGCGCTTGACCACGTCAGGGGGAGCGACACGTGTCTCATTAATACGGTCGGAGAAACGCTTATCGTGATAAGCGTGTCGTTTCTGGACTGCGTCTCTGGAGTCAGAGTGCTAAACAAGTACTCAATATATAGAGATTTCTCTTGCTGTGAAGCTGACCCCTCCACTGGAGGAGTTGAGGGAGAAATACCCAACCTTTCGTTGATGGACGCAATAAGATTATTCACTATAGCGTCACCATCCGGTGTATCCGGATTGAGAGCGGTCTCAGGAACAGAGTCCTGAACAGCTACGTCTGCCTCATCGTACAGAGAGTACTCCAGCTGGGACCTTGACCAGTGATGTAGTCGAGGGCTAATGCCAGCGAGCCCGCTTAGGCCATCTGGGACTGTCGACCGTGTCGGATGCCTGCTCTCTGGGATGCCTGGAATCACTCTGGCGCCTTGAGATGCTCCAGATCAGGGCGGCCAGGGTCATTGCAACCATATTGCCCACGGTCTGCTTGGGGTGCAAAGTCTGTAAGATGTCAGTCATAGTCACAGACAATATATCAGCGGAAAAACTGCAACTTCGTCCCTGTCTCTGGACAGAGATCACAGGTGGTTCCTTTGGCCACATATAGCAGAGACCCCGGTTGAGCAATTGCACGCACTGGGGGTCCTGAAACCGTATGACATGCAGTACAAGCAGCATAGAAAGCCCGTGCATTGGCAACTTGTCTTTTTCTGCTGTTGTTGTCTAGCTATCTAAGAGCCTAGCCGAGGATAGCGACCGTACAGTGAATAGTCATACAAGCATGAAGTACAAATAAACACTTCAGCACATGTAGTACACGCAGCATTGAAAACTTGTGGCTTGGCACATTTGCTCTTCTGCTGCTGTTGTCTATTTATCTAGGAGCATGAGACAAGGATAGCGACATACAGTGAATGTATAGCATACAGCATGACAGTAAACACTGCAGCCCATGCAATCCAAGCAGCATTGAAAGCTTGCGCGTTAGCACCCTAGCCTTTCTGCTGCTGTTGTCTATTTATCCAGGAACATTAGCCAAGGATAGCGACATACAGTGAATGTATAGCATACAAGCATGACAGTAAACACTGCAGCCAATGCAAGTCAAGCAGCATTGAAAACTTGTGCCGTAGCACCATTGCTCTACTGCTGCTTTTGTCTGTTTATCTGGGCGCATTAGCCAAGAATAGCGACATACAGTGAATGTATATCATAACAATAAACCGTGCAGCACATGCAAGCGAAGCAGCATTGAAAGCTTGTGCCTTAGCACAAATTGCTCTACTGCTGCTGTTGCCCAATCTGACAGTAAACACTGCAGCACATGCAAACGAAGAAGCATTGAAAGCTTGTGCCTCAGCAGCATTGCTTATTTGCTGCTGTTGCCCAGAATAGCGACAGTACAGTACAGTGCATAGCATATCAGCACACAGCCCAAAAGCCCACTTCAGCATTAGTGGTGTCAGTTGCTTACCGCCCGCACAAGAGCGGGTGCGAGGTCGCCCAAAAACCTGTGACTGGTTCCGTTCTCCCAGAGTGGAAACCATAATGGCTGCCGGCTCCTCTTCCCCGTCCTGTGCAGAGGGGCGGGCCGTGGGCGAGCCCCAGCCAAGAGCGGGAACCCGGCGTCTCACTGTGTTCAGTGAGAGGGGGCTGGAGAATGCAAAGCAGACTCCAGCTCCCTGCGCTGAGCTACTGTACAGCGTCCCGCCCCTCCTCTGACTGGCAGGGCTGGGGCGGGAACGAAACGAAAACTAGGCCGCAAAGCCGGGGACTCGAGTAATAAGCGCGGCCGTCCTATGTGCACGGCCGACGCCGAAGTCCCCCGGCGCACCACAAGTCCCAGCCGCGCCACAATGTAAAAAACAACCAGCAGCGGCCGGCGCGGCCGTTTTCAATACATAAATTCACTCAGCAAGGCTGCAGTGAATAATAGCACCAGCGCTCCGCGCTGTTGTCCCCGGCGCACTAACACTCCCAGCAATGCTGGTGTGTGTGGGCGCGATGTGCATGGGAACACAGAGTACCTTGATGTAGCAGGGCCCTGTCCCTGACGATACTCAGCTCCATATCCAGCAGGTTCTTTTGGGTCTGTGGATGGAGCTCGGTCTCTGTGCCTGGAGACCGGTAAGATCCCACTTCACCCAGAGCCCCTCATGGGGATGGGGAAGGAAAACAGCATGTGGGCTCCGGCCTCTGTACTAGCAATAAGTACCTCAACCTTACAACACCATCCACGGGTGAGAAGGGAGCATGCTGGGGGCCCTATATGGGCCCTCTTTTCTTCCATCCGACATAGTCAGCAGCTGCTGCTGACTAAAATCTGTGGAGCTATGCATGGATGTCTGACCTCCTTCGCACACAAAGCTAAAACTGGAGAACCCGTGATATCACGGGGGGGTATAGCCAGAAGGGGAGGGGCCTTGCACTTTTTAGTGTAGTGCTTTGTGTGGCCTCCGGAGGGCAGTAGCTATACCCCAATCGTCTGGGTCTCCCAATAGAGCGCTGAAGAAACGGCTTTTGTTTTTTTGTGGGTTTTTTTTACCCTAAATGTTTTACTTTATTTTTTAGTCCCCTCATGGGGCTTGAATCGGTGACAATTTGTTGCATTTACTGCACTACAAGAGTTTTGTATTTTATTGAAAAAAATGATGATCTCAATGAATCCTAGTCAGTGGCTGTGCTTCCTAGATATATAAATATGGTTGAAGCCTTCATTATATACTCGTGTGTAATGACAAGCAAACAGCACCCCACAATAGCAACACAGTGAACGGTCACTGATAAGTGTAGAAATGGTTCCTGCGGTCATCGTGTTAATCCCCAAGTGCTACTGCAGGCAGGGATCCGCACACGTCAGCCGATTTGTACAGCTGACATGTGTGCCTTGCAGGTACGAGTTGAATCACTATCCACCCGTACCTGTTAACCCCTTAAATGGCGTGGTCAAGATGTGACAGCGCCATTTTAACGGCGATCACGTTAAATGCATACTCACAGGCTTCCATCGGAAGTCACGTGACGTGATCATGTGGATCCGATGGTTGTCATGGTAGCACAGGGTCATGTGATAACTCCTGTAGCTCACATGACTCAGGTCCTGTAAGAAACAGGCGATTTCTGAGTGTTACAAGAGATGATCATTTCTCCCAGTCTGAGCGGTGCTGCTCTGATCGGGAGACACGAGTGAGCGAACACACTGCTGATCCTTATAGACCCCTAAAAGGACTAGTAGATGTAAAAATAAAAATAAAAAAAAAAGTTTTGAAAAATTAAAAAAAATAAAAACCTAAAAAGTTCAAATTGCCCCCCTTTGAAAATGAAAGGGTTAAAAAAATAAAACAAATATACACATTTGGTATCGCCCGATCAAAATATGAAATCAATCTAAATCTGTAAACGAGGTAGCAGCAAAAAAATTCCAAAGGCCAAAATTACATTTTTTGGTCGCTGCAGATTTAGAGCGAAATACAATAACAGGTGATCAAAACGCAGTATTGGAGCAAAAATGGTACCATTAAAAAAAAAGTCAGCTCGAGAGGCATAAAATAAGCCATCACTGAGCCATAGATCCTGAAAAATGAGAATGCTATGGGTCGTGAAAAAACGTGCGCCACTTTTTATGGACAAACTTCTGATATTAATCTGATGTGATTTTAACCCCTTAGATAAAAGTAAACCTATTCATGTTTGGTGTCTACAAACTCGCACCGACCTCAGGCATCATACCCACACATCAGTTCTACTATATAGTGAACACCGTGAATAAAAGATCTCAAAAACAATAGTACAATCACACTTTTTTTTTTTGCAATTTTTCCGCATTTGGATTTTTTTTGGAGTTTCCCACTACACCACTAAAAGGTAAAACTCATGGTTTCATTTAAAAGTACAGCTTGTTCCGCAAAAAACGAGCCCTCACATGACCAGACTGACTGAAAAATAAAAAAAAGTTACGGCTCTCGGAAGAAGGAACACGGGGAAAAAAAACAAAACAAAACGCAAAATCAGCCGGTCATGAAGGGGTTAAATGCCTTTGTCAAAGATGAAGAGAGACATTTAAGTGGTTACATAGCAGTGATTGGAGATGGCTTTGATTGGTGCTGTTAGAAACAAATGCTGGCTTTGTAATACAGCTGGCATCCGCCCTGTACACAGCATACTCCACACCTATAGGCGGTATGTGATGAACATGGGCAGAAGAAACGGATGACAAAGTGGTTAATAGAAGATAAAGTCCAGCTCACCGCATTGTGGCAAGTCCTCTTGTTAGGAGCACGGACATGCTTTGCCAAAATGTGAGGACATGAGAAGAAAAAATTCAAGTCCACCTTTGCCAAATGTAGGCTTTTTTTATTAAAATCACAAGAATAGAGCACATGCCAATCTCGCTAAAATGTGTCTACGTGTTTCTGGTGTCAACCACATTTACCACTTATCTAACTTTACATCAGAATCGTTTTTTTTCTTGTTGAGAAGTTAGAATGGTTAAAAGTGTATCAGCAATTTCTCATTTTTCCAACAAATTTTACAAAACCATTCTTTTTTTTTTAGTGACTTATTTGAAGTGATTTTGCTAAGCCTATGTGGCAGAAAATACCCAAAACGGTCACCATGCTAAAAACCGCACCCCTCAAACGGCTTAAAACCACATCCTGCTTCACAGGAACTAAAGCATCGGGGAAGGGAAAAATTAAAATGTTACTTTTTCCTCCACAAAAAAAATGTTATTTTAGCACAAAACTTTGCATTATTACAAAAGGTAACAGGAGAAAATACAAATTTCACCTGAGTGCACAGATACCCCATATGTGGTGGAAAACTACTGTGAGTGCACGGCAGGGCTCAAAAGGGAAGGCGCGCCATACATCTTTTGGAGCACAAACATGGCTGGGATGGCGAATGTCATGTTGCAATTGCAGAGTCTCTGAGTTGCCTAAACAGTGGAAAAACCCATAAGTGACTCCATTTGGAAACTAGAACCCTCAAAGAATTTATCTAGATGAATGGTGAGCACCTTGACCCAACAAAACAAAAAAAAAAAAAAATTATAATATTTTTCCCACATAAATGTTGTTTTAGCCCCAAATTTAGCATTTTCAAAAGGGTAATAGGAGAAATGCACCATTAATTTGTTATGCAATTTCCTCTGAGTACGCCAAAAACCCTCATATATGGTGGAAAACTAATGTTCGGGTGTACAGCAGGGCTCCGAAGAGAAGAAGCACCATTTTGGCTGGAATAGATTGTGTATGCCATGTCACATTTGCAGATCCCCTGAAATGTCAAAGCTTGTGAGCGCCAGGGTTCGGCTATCAAGTAAGCCAAGCTCCTGGTGGCGATCGCACGTGCACAGCTCCTGTGAATGTGCCATCGCTACGTCCCAGGTCGAGAAGTCGTTAAAGTGAAGATGGAAGGAAAAAAAAAAATGAAAATTTTACATTTTTCCCACAAAAATGTTCCTTTGGCCCTACAGTTTTCATTTTCACAAGTGTAACAGGAGGAAATGGAACATACAATTTGCTGAAGCAGTTTTTCCTGAGTACACAGATATCCTACATGTAATTGGGAACTACTTCTGAGGTACAGTGCAAAGTAGAGAAGGGAAGGTGCGCTATATTATACAGCAAATTTAGGTGTTATGGTTTGTGGGAGTCATGTCACATGACAAAATCCCCATGATGATTAAACAGCAGAAACCCCAATAAATGACCCTCATTTTATAAACTACACCTGTCACTGAATTCATCTAGGGGGTGCAGTGATCAGATTAGCACCACAGGTGTGTCCTAAAAGTTTTTACCATTAGGTAATGAAGAAAATTAATTACATTTTTATCCCCCCAGCTAATTTTTTTTAGCCCCGCATTTTACTTTTTCACATGGATAAAAAGACATCAAAAGTTATAAACACAATTTCTGCTGAATGTGGCAGTAACACATATGCGCAGGGCTCGGGAAGAATGGAGCACTATTTGACTCATGGAGCACAGATGTTCCTAGAATAGTTGCAGACTCCATGTACAGAGCCACCAAGTAACAGAATCCCACCAAGTGACCCCAATTTGGAAATTACTCCCGTCTGGAAAATGTATCTACGGGTGTAGTGACGATTTTGACCCTAATGGGCATTTTGCAGAAACAAGCAGCAATGGATGTTACCGAGTGAAAATTGAGTCCTTCCACTCCTATGGAGATGAACAAATAAGGGGAGAGGTTTACCATAGATCCCTGTACAGGCTAGGAGTACCCTAAGCCTGACACTGTTTTGTCCCTGCCTGTCTGAGAAGGTTGGCACATTATAGTTACGCACAGGTGGCCCCCACTGACTAGGAGTGTCTTTAACTGCGCTCTAAACACCAATAAAACATAAAAGATGTGTACAGGCAATGGGTGAGACACAAAGCTAAAGAGGTGTTCACACAGTCGTATACAGGGAAGACAGAAGAAACCCCAAAAGACTTGATTAATTGGAACCACTCCAAATCCCAAAGAAAAATAAAGAATGGGAGAATGCTTTGAAGGGAAACACGGACAAACCACAGGGAAAGCAAAAGTGATAACTCCGTAAGATTATCCTGAACTGAGGAGTTGGGACTACAAAGACCCATCAGCCTTGGATATAGTCAGCACTAAGGCATGTACATTGCAAGTATAACTACCCCCCCACACCAGATTTGATAGGGCAAAGAAAATAAGTGAACACAGCTGGGTAGAAATAAAACAGAAAGACAAGGGAAAGGAAAGACAAGAGAACATACAGTAGTTGGACAGATACAAAACATGATGTGGTCCAACGGAGAGGGAAGCAAACCACACAATCAGAGGTCACCGGATAAAGCACTGGAGTCAAGCCATGAGACTGTCATAGTGCCCAGTACATTGTAGTGCCTTGTACATTGTGCCCAGCTTGTGCTTTTAGAGACATGCACCCCATAACTTAACCGGGCTCTCCTCACTACAGTAATGCCAAACGTGTGGATTACGCATACTGTGACCCTCAGAAGGGAGGGAGGGCACTTGGAATTGGAAACGTAGCATTCACTGGATATATCTTTTGGTGGCCATGGAGCCATAGCATTTTCTTAGAGTCTTTGTGTTACCAGTAATGTGAAAACCCCCTATATTTCCATTGACATGACAGATCTGAGTAGAGACTTGTTTATTTTTTTTGTGGAATGAGTTGGCTTTTATTGGGAACATTTTACATAAAACTTTGGATCACATTTATCTCGTGTGCTATGCTGAGCACTTACATTGGCGTTTCCATCTAAATCTCCGAATATGTGATTCAGATGATGCTCCCAAGAAATCTATTGACTATGAGACAAGAAAGTAACTCTGTACTGTTTGGCCTCTGTTCAGAGGTGTCCTTTTCACAAATGCACAAAACTGTGGCCAATTTATAATTTTTCTATAAATTATTTCTTTTTATTCCAATTTTTGTAAGGCAGAATAAAAATGAAACTGCAATTGTGGAAAGTTTTTATTTTTTTTACACCACTCACCATGTGGTAAAAGTGATAAGAGTTTTATTCTTTAGGTCAGTATGATTACAGCAATTCTATAACTTGTTTTTATTGTATAAAAGCGGCAAAAAGTTATTATTGTGTATATATGTATATATTTGTTTTAGACAAATAGTTTTTGCATTGCTGTATTCTGAGAGCTATAGCTTTTTTATTTTTTTTTTTTTTACAGAGGGAGCTGAATGGGGCCTTGTTTTTTGCGGAACTTTTTACACGTGACTTTTTGATTGCATTTTATTTCACTTTTTTCAGTGGTATGATAAAAAGGCAATGTTTTAGCCACTTTTTTTATAGTGATCAATCAAGGGGTTAAATAGTGTGACAAGGCATTTTTGTTTTTTCATATATATGTATTTATTGGTTTACTTTTTTTTTTTCAGTTCCTTATTTTGTGATTTTTTAAAAAAATATTTTTAAACTTTTTTTTTTTTTACTTCGTATCGATATGGGACTTTAACAGCTATTACTTTGATCACTGGTGTAATGCATTGTAGTGCACACACATCACAGTACATACACCTGTCAGTGTTACACGACAGGACGCTCTTGGCGTGGTTTAACAAGCCTATGTAGCTGGCAAACCTGGAAGTCATAATTTAACTTCGGGTTGCCATGTCAATGATGGGGCCCCCATGATCACGTTGTAAAGCTCCTGATTAATTGGGAAAGGAACACGCCTTCTCCAAGCCTCCTAAATGCTGCAATCGCTTTTGATCTCTGCATTTAGTAGGTTAAACAACCTATTTTTCATCTCTTTGGAATTTGAAACAACCAGGGGTAGTGTGTGAATCGGCCCTGTCTGTGATAGCCGGAGCTCAGCTATCACTTATGCCAAGCTCCTGGCGGCGGTTGTGCAGGCACAGCTTCTGTGCTCGCAAGATCGCCATGCCGTTAAGTTTACATCATTTTGCGGGAACCCCTTCCTGACAATGAAGTAAACTTATGTTAGATGTCGTGAAGGGGTTATGTCTGCTTCATTTTTTAGATACATTTTTTGTTAGGATATTATAAAATGTTACAATTTTAGCAGCAAAAGGCAATCTTACGGCGGGACCCAACAGGACACTGTACGCAGCAGACAAAGAGGTCATTCTTTGACCACCATGTGCATGACATCCATTGTCTCCCCTCAATCGAGTTGTGGGTGGGCCAATAGAGTGAGAGGAGCACCTTCAAATCTTTCAAACTTCTAAATACCGCAGTCGCTATTGATTGTGGCATCCAAAGCGATAAATAACCAAGGATGTTGCTGATACTGGCTTAGACTGTTACTGAAGAGCTTAGCCGTCAGTTAAGCCGAGCTCGCACCTGAAGGATCTCACTCCTGTGCCCACATGATCTCCTGGACCTTCCAATACATCCATTTGCAGAAAGTATCAGTATGTCTAATGTTGGGAATCAGTTAATTATCTTTTTTTTTCTTTTACTGTGTACCATTTGATATCGGTTTACAGCTATATACTATAGCTATATTGAGCTGCAGTATGTTATCAATGTAGATAAACACATTTTCAAGGTTTGCACACACACCTTTCTTGCCCAGCTGTGTCCCAGATCTGCAATGTTGTATAATCGCCGTCAACTAGAAGTTTCTTCATTTGAAAGTCCACTCCTAAAATAGAGAAATTCTTAGCTGACATGTTTATAGCAACCAGTTAATTAAGACACGACTGAATAACATAGATGTTAAGTAGGCTTAGGAAAAAGTCAAGCCATTGCTTACAAGGTGATCTGAAATGGAAAAACAAACAAGACATTCAGGGCAAAAATATCAAATTGGGTGAGAAGCCACAGATCTTAAGGTGCATTTCTACTGAAAGATTATCATGAATGATAACTATTGTCTAGGCAATGTATCATTCTGTGTAAACAGGAGCTGCGCTGCTGATCACGTGGCAGCCTATGAGCACAGGACATTCTATTACAGATTGTGTAGTGCGCATCTTAACAAGAGGTCTGCTTGAGTAAATAAGCTATTAAAACAACAGCCAATTGGTAAATATTTACCGATTATCGGTCATTCAGTACTGCCAGTCAGTCCGGATAGATGGAGCGAGAAGAGCTTTAGCTTAGCCCTAGTTGCAGGAGCGAGGGCAGCAGGCGCTAGCTCTAGTTGCAGGAGCGAGGACAGCAGGCGCTAGCTCTAGTTGCAGGAGCGAGGCAGCAGGCGCTAGGTCTAGTTGCAGGAGCGAGGACAGCAGGCGCTAGGTCTAGTTGCAGGAGCGAGGACAGCAGGCGCTAGGTCTAGTTGCAGGAGCGAGGGCAGCAGGCGCTAGCTCTAGTTGCACGAGCGAGGGCAGCAGGCGCTAGGTCTAGTTGCAGGAGCGAGGGCAGCAGGCGCTAGCTCTAGTTGCACGAGCGAGGACAGCAGGCGCTAGCTCTAGTTGCACGAGCAAGGGCAGCAGACGCTAGCTCTAGTTGCAGGAGCGAGGACAGCAGGCGCTCGCTCTAGTTGCAGGAGCGAGGACAGCAGGCGCTAGCTCTAGTTGCAGGAGCGAGGACAGCAGGCGCTAGCTCTAGATGCAGGAGCGAGGACAGCAGGCGCTAGCTCTAGTTACAGGAGCGAGGACAGAAGGCGCTAGCTCTAGTTGCAGGAGCGAGGACAGCAGGCGCTAGCTCTAGTTGCAGGAGCGAGGACAGCAGGCGCTAGCTCTAGTTGCAGGAGCGAGGACAGCAGGAACTAGCTCTAGTTGCAGGAGCGAGGACAGCAGGCGCTAGTTCTAGTTACAGGAGCGAGGACAGAAGGCGCTAGCTCTAGTTGTAGGAGCGAGGACAGCAGGCGCTAGCTCTAGTTGCAGGAGCGAGGACAGCAGGCGCTAGGTCTAGTTGCAGGAGCGAGGGCAGCAGGAGCTAGCTCTAGTTGCAGGAGCGAGGACAGCAGGCGCTAGCTCTAGTTGCAGGAGCGAGGACAGCAGGCGCTAGCTCTAGTTACAGGAGCGAGGACAGCAGGCGCTAGCTCTAGTTGCAGGAGCGAGGACAGCAGGAGCTAGCTCTAGTTGCAGGAGCGAGGGCAGCAGGAGCTAGCTCTAGTTGCAGGAGCGAGGGCAGCAGGAGCTAGCTCTAGTTGCAGGAGCGAGGGCAGCAGGAGCTAGCTCTAGTTGCAGGAGCGAGGGCAGCAGGAGCTAGCTCTAGTTGCAGGAGCGAGGGCAGCAGGAGCTAGCTCTAGTTGCAGGAGCGAGGGCAGCAGGAGCTAGCTCTAGTTGCAGGAGCGAGGGCAGCAGGAGCTAGCTCTAGTTGCAGGAGCGAGGGCAGCAGGAGCTAGCTCTAGTTGCAGGAGCGAGGGCAGCAGGAGCTAGCTCTAGTTGCAGGAGCGAGGGCAGCAGGAGCTAGCTCTAGTGCAGGAGCGAGGGCAGCAGGAGCTAGCTCTAGTTGCAGGAGCGAGGGCAGCAGGAGCTAGCTCTAGTTGCAGGAGCGAGGGCAGCAGGAGCTAGCTCTAGTTGCAGGAGCGAGGGCAGCAGGAGCTAGCTCTAGTTGCAGGAGCGAGGGCAGCAGGAGCTAGCTCAAGTTGCAGGAGCGAGAACAGCAGGAGCGAAGACAGCAGGAGCGAGGAGAGCTGGTGGTCAAACACTCAACCTAATGTCGTTGGAATGTCCCCCTTGAATTCATTCAGGCACAGTCTCAGAAGGAAACTGGATTTTCCAGACCCCGCATCTCCAGCCAAGACAACCCTGTATATTGGACTGGCGGACGGAGCTCCTATCATCAAACCTTCTTTCTGCAAATAACAAAAGTAATGTCCATTTTCTGCAAATCAACAATGATTTTAATTAAAGTCTCAAACATATTGTGTTGGAATTCAATTAGGACCACATACTCCACCTTTAGTGCCATTATTAAAATAAATGTAAATTTTCCAAAAACATAATTTGCAAAAATATTTTAAATTTAGATTGGTATATCATTGGCATGCTTGTCAACCTATGGTATATCATGGTCATGTCTATGAAAACTATTATTCAGTATTATCTATTTGCCTACTTTTCAATTAATATAGATATGTTATACATTGTGATGATTACTGTGTAAATATACTTAAAAGTAGTAGACAACGCCTTTGAGACAAGTTATTAAGAGGCCTAACTATGTAAAAAAAACAAAAAACAACAAAACACAAAAAGAAAAAAAAAACCCAAACTAAATACACCCCCCACATTACTCTTCTGTACAGCTGCAGATGATCCTCACCAATCTGGGCCGTCATGTGACTGCTGCAGCCAATGGTCACAGCTGGTAGAGATTGCTGGCCACTGATTGGCTGCAATGAACATATGGTGTCTGAGACAATATTTAAAGTTAATATGTAGTATATATGACAATGTAAAAAATGTTAAAAGCGTCTTCATAGCTAAACAGGAGTGATCACAACAAGCTTTAGCCATGCAGTTACAGGCAGATAACCAGCATCTGCTTGGTATGACGAAGGCTGAGCCACCAAGTCCGTTCCATACACGCGCACCCTAGTAAATTGCATAGCACCCATGCACGATACTCACTGGTAGTCATGCGGTTGCCTCACCATCAGTCGGCCCAGTTCAGTGCAGCTATGTCTCTAGATGCCCAGCCTGAACACTGAGTGGAATAGCAATATTGTAGGGCACTTAAAACCCCCTCCAAAAAAACTGCTACTGAGCTTTTGGGTGATAAAACAACCACCTGTAGCAAATCCAGAGAACCAATATCCATATGGTTCCTCATGGCTTGCTAGCAAAGGTTGGAAGCAGTCTACTCACTTTAGGGGTAAATGCAGTAAGTCGTCTTTTTGAAGAGGCTGTGGAGCCACTGCGGCTTACTGGTCGAGAAGGGATCCACTTAATCCGTCCATCAACTTCTGATCTGGCTTCCACAGTCTAGAAACACAAGAACAACAAATATTTGAATATAACAATAACCTGGCCGATTCTAGCTTTTCTACTGCCTAAGGAAACAAATTAAATTGCCCCTTAGAGAAAATTTAGGACAGCACCTTGCCTCCTTCTCCTGGGAGAGGCAGTGCTGCACATACATCAGGTGCAGGAAGACTCGGCAGTTGGCAGTAGCTTGGTTATAGGAAGTGTAGCACGGTGGCTCAGTGGTTAGCACTGCAGTCTTGCAGCGCTGGGGTCCTGGGTTCTAGTCCCACTAAGGACAACATCTGCAAGGAGTTTGTATGTTCTCCCCGTGTTTGCGTGGGTTTCCTCCAGGTTCTCTGGTTTCCTCCCACACTCCAAAAACATACTGATGGGGAATTTAGATTGTGAGACCCAATGGGGACAGTGTTGCCAATGTATGTAAAGCGCTGTGGAATTAATAGAGCTATATAAATGAATAAATATTATTATTATATATGTACCTCGGTTTCAGAATTTATATAAGAAACGCTCCCTCCCCAGGGCTCATCAGAGCTATTGCTGTGCTCGCTTCCAAAGTCACTTCCAGAGCATTCTATGTCGCTGTACCCAAGGCTGCGAGGCAAGGACACGCCACTGTCTTTACATCTATTGGCCCAGCTGGCGACATCAGAATACTTGGTATATGGATCTTCCTCTGCTGAAAATCTATGAGGAAAGTCAGATAATATGAATTTTACTCATTACAATCCAAACTGCATAATAAAAAAATGCTGAGTAAGTATTTTACAGTGGCTAAGCCTGGTCCACACCCAACCTGTGACGTACATGTATATACCACAAATCCCAAAAGGATTAACTATAATAACGCCTGTCTGTTATGGCGTTCAGCATTGTACTGGATACAATAGTGCACCATGTTAAAGGGTTTTGTCAGATATGTTTGACCAGATCTGTGGTAGATGGCCTGGAAGCAGAGGTGAACAGAGCCAAACCAGAAGGACATGACGGACAAGTAAGAGGATGCAGACATTTAATTATCTTTTGTTTAAATCTGGTTTATAATTATAATAATGAAATTCATAAAAATGCATAAAACTAAATCTTTAATCTTCTAATTAAAATTAATCCATAATTGGGAAAAAAAGTGGATCACCCATATTTTTTTAATTTCTAGATTGATATTATATTGAGAAACAATGTTTCTCTCAAATACCTTATGTTGGCAATAGTGCCTGTGAGAGGCGTTATTGCAGACCGCTGTTCCCCATGCCTGACCCCTGGGGGTCCGTGACATCGGGGATCCAGTGACGTCACGTCAAGTTCCTGCTCACGTCTCATCATTGCGGCCAGCCCCAGTCCTCCTGAGTCACTGGGCTGTGGGCGGTGTTTCACCGCTTGTCACAACCCAGCATCCCTCCAGCTTGCAGCGGCTCTGCTGTGAGGGAGGAGGGAGCAGATGGGCTGTGACGAATAGTGAAACGCCGCCCACAGCCCATCACTCACGGTGTCAGGAACTTGACGTGACGTCACTGGATCCCCGAGGTCATGGAGCCCGGGGGTCACAGAGCGTGGGAACAGCGGTCTGCAATAGCGCCTCTCACAGGCACTATTGCCAACATAAGATATTTGAGAGAAACATTGTTACTCAATATAATATTGATCTAGAAAATAAAAAATATTGGTGAACCACCCTTTTACATTTTTTGGGGGCTGTATATTGCTGCCGATCAGTGGGAGTTTGGGTCCTTAGACCCCATCCGGTCACAACACCTTTGGTCGCCAACTTGTTCATTCCATGCCTAGAAGGCTTGGTGCAGTCCTTAAAAATCATGGCAAGCATCCAAAATACTCACTGTTGTAGTTATAGATCTGGGGTGAATTCATTTATTTTTGCAATCAACTAACTTGATTCGAACTGAAGATTTTGTAATGAAAGGAATGTTAAAGGGAACCTGTCAGGTCCAATATGCACCCAGAACCACGAGCAGTGCTGGGTGCATATTGCTAATCCCTGCCTAACCAACCCATAACATGAAAGGAATGTGACAAAGGGGAACTGTGGGAAGATACAAAATTTCTTTTACTGCCCTGCATCTATAAAGATGAGATCCATAGTGCTGTTCCTGTAATTCAGTGACACGCTGGAGCTGCTCCTCCTCCTTTCTGGGATGTTACATCACACATCAGGGGGTGAGGCCTAGTAACAGGCAGCCCCCTTATATCGGCTTCTGTTCTGTCTGAAAGCAGAGGGTGTGGTGAAGGGTGTGGCCATGCCCCTTGTTCTTGGACTGCAGGGAAGTTGCCGTTATCAGGCAGCATGTGATGCAACGTCCCAGAAGGGAGGCAGTGCGCTAAGGAGCAGCTCCAGTATCACACTGAAATTACAGGTAGGGCTCTTTTCCACTTGCGATTTTCATGTGCAAGTGCGATCCGATAAAACATCGGATCGCACTCGCACCAGTGTTAATCAATGAGGCAGTATGCCCTTTCCTTTTATTTCTTGACACGAATTGAGCGCTCGGTGCAATCGCAGCATGCTGCGGTTTGCAGCGAGTCTCAGCTCACGCACCCCCATAAAAGCCTATGGGGACTTCCGGCTCCTGCGCTGATCATGTAGGACACAGGACGCCTGAGCTCTGTCATTCCCTGCAGCTCTGACATATATACCGGACAACCCACCAGCCTCCCCCGCTCCATTCCACCGGTGAGTGAAGTTGCTACATGCAGGGAAGTTCATGGGGAGCCGTGGAGATAATTACTTGAAACAGCGCGGTGAATTTCGCTCTCCCCCTCCCTCTCAAGATCTGGCAGCGTGATAAAGATGGCGCCGGAGCCTGCCCTGCACTAAAATCAGATCTGTACACAGAGAGCAGGACGCAGCTTACCTTGCACTCACTCCCCCAGCACTAAGCAGTTAACCGGCAGCAGAATAATAAATCTCCTGGAGTCCTGATAAGATATCAGCAGCAAACAACACGCTACTGACAAGTTCTGCAAAGAGCTAAGAGTTAAAAAGCTGGGAATCCCTGGGCCCTTCCCCCATCTTGTCCAGACCTGTGCATAAGCAGGAGCTGAATCTCTAGGCATACAGACTCAGTGCAAAGCTCTGGAGAAAGTGAAAGAAGCTGAAGGAGGGAAGTTTAAACATACATCCCTGCAAAGTTTCAGGACAGTGAGAATTCATATAACTCTGGCAGGGGGGAGAAAGGGGTGAAAGTGAGAATAAACAAAAGGGGGAGCAGAATCAAGATTTGTCTGACAACCCACACTAAATCAGTGTCAAAACTTACGTCCCTTCATTCACTATTTGATGGAAAGATACCTGCTGCGCAGCAGCTCCAAAACACAAAATCCTCATACATCCAGCGTACAGTGTGAAAAAAAGATTGTGACTGCCCATACAGAATTAAGTGTCCCTCGGTCACCTGAAAATACTCATCAGATGGAGATGGAGGATTCCCCGGGGACCCCGGATGTATTCAAAACAGTGGAGGGTATGGATTATAAGCGTCTGGCTGATGAAGTCGCCAATCGTTTGCTACCTGACATCTCCGCTACAATTAAAGCATCAATAGCAAAAGCTCTCAGTGCCATACAGAACCAACTTGATGAGACGGTGGAACAGGTTGCGGCTATGGAAACCAAAATGTCGACGTTAGAGGAGGACTTCAGCTCTGACCACACTACAGTCATGCGTCTGGCCAGGGAGAATCTGACCCTGAGGGACCGTGTGGACGATCTAGAGAACCGCTCCAGAAGAAGCAATTTGCGCATTGTCGGCCTGCCTGAAACATACCCGGTTGGTGAGCTACGTACATTGTGTGAATCCACTATTCCTACAACCCTGGGAGTAGCAGGAAGGAGAAAAGTGGAAAGGGTGCACCGCATTGGTCCGCCAAGGAGAGGTGATGAGAGTGAAAATAACAGACGCCCAAGACAAGTCATAATGAAATACTTGGACTTCTCCGATAAACAGGAAATATTACAGGCATACAAGAAATTGAAACATCCCTTGGAGGTGAAAGGCTCGCGCATCTTGCTCTTCGAGGATTTTTCTGCGGAGGTCACACGGCAGCGGAGGGCATTCTCATACATATGCTCTGCCTTATTTAAGAGAAATATACGCTTCCAGTTAAAGTACCCGGCAACGTTGATTATCAGACATCAGGATGGATCCTACAATTCTTTCTCAAGTCCAAAGGAGGCAGAGGCCTTTATTGAGCGGATCAGCAGTCCTCGTGACCTCAGGAATTCTCCAGGACAAGGGCGCAACGACTCACCGAACCAGAGAGTGACCAAAGGGAGCTCTGTGAAGCACGCTACAGCTTCCCCGAAGGACTGGAGACAACAAAACAAGGAACTTAAGGGAACCTGAGACAAATAGACAAATGTCGGATGTGTAAAGTTCAAGGTGGGACACCTGTTTTTGATTTAGGCTGGAGAAGCCGCAGTGGAAAAAGTTCAAGAAATCTGAGGCGGAGGAAAGGAAAGAGAACTTTTTTTTTTTTCCTTCTCTCTCTTTCTTTGTAGGTGGGACACTCCTTTATATTGGTTAAACGCTATAAGTATAAGGTTGACTGAGCTTGGAAAATGATCAGAAAAAAGTGAAGTCTGAGTATTATGGTATAGTTGGGGGGGGGAGGGGAGGGAGATGTTTGAAATGTTTGGGGATTTTGGATTCAAGTGAAGTAGCAAAGATTTTACACAGAGTTATTATTATTACTACTACTCTCACTATTGCAAGTGAGCACTATGTTCAATTGTCTAATTGGTTGAATTTTTTTTTTTTGGCAAGAGAGGGCAGCAAAAACATGGTAAACGAAAGGCAGGATTTCCATTTATTACATGTGCTTTATGAGAATAGTCACCTGGAATGTTAAGGGGTTACGTTCCCCCCAAAAAAGAATTAAGATATTACGCCACCTTAATCGCCTCAAACCGGACATTGCGCTCCTTCAGGAAACTCATCTGGAAGGTTCAGACATGCAGAGGATGGGGAAATTATGGGTTGGAGGAGTCTATGGGTCATCTTCAGTTAAAAGGAAAGCAGGGGTTATTACATTAGTAAGTAGGAGATTACAACATCAAGTCCTGGAAACATATGCAGACACGGAAGGTAGGGTTCAGATGATCTCAGTGGAGATACCTGGAGGAATTTATAAAATCTTTAATATTTATGCCCCGAACGAAAACAACAAATCATTCTTTCAACGACTTGAGGCCAAAATTTTAGAACATGCCCATTTTAATCTAATAATTGGGGGGGATTTCAACTCGGTGGTATCTGTGCTAGAGGACAGGAAAAATGCTAAAGGCCCCCCAAATGTACCGCGCGGCCATGATAAAGTTATGCGTCCTCTGTTAAATGCCACGGCCTTATGGGATGCGTGGAGACTACTGCACCCTCAGGATAGGGAATTTACGCACTATTCACATGCTAATAGCTCCTGGTCTCGCATTGACTACTTTCTTGTTTCAGGGAACCTGGTACGTGCGCTCCACTCAGCTACTATCCAGGATTTGGTGATTTCTGACCATGCCCCGGTGGTGCTAGACCTAGCAAACATTTATCCCAGAGGAACGGACTATCTGTGGAGATATCCTTCCTTCCTTAAAGATAACGAAGATTTTTCCTTGAAATTAAAGGAATGGTGGACGGAATTTATGGTACATAATGATCAACATAAAGACACACCTATGTTATTATGGGACACGGCGAAGGCAGTATTACGGGGCAGAACGATAGCACATGTTTCCTATTTGAAGAAAAAGGCTCATCTTAAATTTACTGAAACCTCCCATAAATTGAGGGAAGCATATACTTCTTTTCAAAAGCATCCTGATAGGGACCATAGAGATAGATGGGTAATAGCCCAAAGAGCTTTTAATGAGTGGGCGGAAAAACGGGAACAAATGGCTAGGTCAATGCAAGAAGCTACATTACATCGCTTTGGAAATAAAGCAGGGAAAATACTGGCCAACTTAGCGAAAAATAGGATTATAACTCAGGGACCCATGGAAATAAAAAATCAAAAAGGGGGAGATACACAAAAACCCTAAGACAATAATTGAGACTTTAGGCACGTATTATAGAAACCTTTATTCGTCGGAAAAGCGAGACAAATTTCCTGATAATAATCTTTTATCTAAAGTGACACTACCTCGACTCACAGAAGAGCATCGCACTTTTCTGAATGCCAAAATTACGGGGGAAGAAGTATTGGGGACAATCAACTCCATGCATAATTATAAAGCCCCTGGCCCTGACGGATTTACGGGAGAATTCTATAAAACAGTAAAGGAAGAGATCTTACCTACATTACTAGAGCTGTATAATAGCATACTAGACGGTAATGCGTCTTTCCAAAATAATAACCGGGCATATATAAAATTGATCCCTAAACAGGGGAAGGACCCGAAGGAGCCGGGTTCGTATAGGCCCATATCACTTATCAACCTAGATATGAAGATAATGTCAAAGATTATGGCAAATCGTCTAGCTATAATTCTTCCCCAACTGATTTCCCCAGCACAGGCCGGTTTCATTCAGAAAAGATCAGGGACACTAAATATTAGAAAAGTTCTTCTTGTCCTGGATAGGGTTAACCTTCGGCCTCTGAAAGGAGAATCTCCCGCTTTGCTTACAATAGATGCCGAGAAAGCCTTTGACAATATTGAGTGGTCATGGCTTTATAGAGTTCTAGATGAAATGCGTTTTTCGGGGTCATTTTATACCTACATTAGAGAAATTTACACAAATCCGAAGGCTCAAGTTTACATTCCAGGATATCTGTCAGCCCCTTTTCCGTTACTGAAAGGAACCAGACAGGGTTGCCCCCTTTCCCCATTACTTTTTAATCTGGCTCTGGAACCATTGGTACGATTGTTATCTACACATAGCACCTTCCAGGGTATTTCTGTAAATAATAGACAAATTCAGTCAGCTTTTTTTGCGGATGACATTTTGCTTTTCCTTTCGAATCCAGCTCAGCAGGTCCCCGAGATTTTACAAATTTTGCGAGAGTTTGGAGCGTACTCAGGCTTCAAGATTAATGCGTCAAAGTGCGAGCTCCTATACCTGGGAGGGACAAATGTTCAAACACGGGAGCAGAACCCTTTTGAAGGAATTACAGTGGCTAAGTCATATATCACATACCTGGGAGTTAAAATAGGTAAGGTTCCGGCAACCCTTTATAGTCTAAACTATCCACCCCTTCTGAGCCAAATAGAGCAAGATCTTAAAAGATGGCACGACCTTCCATTGAACATAATTGGTAGAGTCCACCTAATTAAGATGATGTCGATATCAAAATTAATGTATCATCTTCAAACACTTCCCCTGCTTCTCAAGCATAAAGATATTGTCCAGCTAAATAGAGCTTTTTCACACTTCATTTGGAGGGGGAAACGCCCTCGTATAGGGCTTAAGAAGCTGATGGCATCTAAGGTTCATGGAGGTCTGAGTTTGCCGAACATTCGGGGTTACAATATAGCCTGTTTGACTAGATATATATTGGATTGGATTAAAGGCTCTAGGCATTATTCAGCGTTGGAGCTTGAGAGAGACTATGCACAACCTTGGGATCTGGTGGCATTGCTTCATACTAGGCAGGCTAATCTCCCTGTGAAAATCAAGCACTCTTCCTTATTTAAAGACACGATTGCAGCGTGGAAGGCGTTGAGGAAAAACTACAAACTTCCCCATAAAATATCCAAATACTTGCCTATATGGGGGAATCCAGAGTTTGTGCAGGGGACAAGCAATAAGCTGTTTGAAGAGTGGAAGGTGCGGGGTATAAGGACTGTTGCTCATCTCTTGCACACCTCAGAGCCTAGATGGTTGAGTAGAGACGAAATTATAGCGCAGTATGGCCTGGGGACTAACCAAGTAATCCAATATGACCAAGTGAGATATAGTATTATGACTCAGTTGCATGATGTGACCCAGGAGGTAGTATTTAACTCTTTTGATTGTCTGGTAAAGAACTCAATAACTTCATCATCTATCTCTTTTCTTTATGGAGCCATGCGTGATCTATTAATAGGACAGCACCCGGAAGGTTTATTTAAATCTTGGGAAAAACAATTTGAGGACCCGTCTATGGGGGTAAAAATTAGGGGAGGGTGGAATGCTCTTCGTAAATCAATTTTAAATGAGAATTGGCGAGAAACCCAATTTAGAATTATGCACAAGGCAATTTATGGTTTTAATCTCCCTCCATCAGCAACAAAGCCAGACAGGCTTACGTATTGCCCTAAGTGTAAGAGTAGTGGAACTGATCTCCTTCACGGGTTGTGGTCCTGCCCCCATTTGAGTCCATTATGGTCACAGATCAAAAGTTGTATACAAAAGGTGTGGGGTCTTGAAGTTCGGCTCTCACCTGGGTTCGCTATTTTTCACCATTGGGAGGAGGGGAACGATACCAAAGGGAAGATGACTAACCCACCCAGACTTATACATGTGATACTTCTGGCAGCCAAGAGAGCGATACTAAAAAATTGGTTGGAGTCTAGGGTCCCCGCGATTGAAGAGATCTTGGGTCAGCTCATGCATCTTCTTGAAATAGAAGGATTGGATGCAGAAAGGAGGGCGGATAGAATACGACAGCACTTTAACAAATGGAAGAAATTCATACTGGCCTATTGTACTCGGGAGGAGATAGTCAGGATTATGTCACCTTTCAAAGACACAGTCTGGTATCATACTGAAAAATTGAAGGATACATTGGATGGCTTGGAGGTGGGGGAGGAAATGCCGAAAGGTGACTAAAAGGAGAGGGGGAAATAACCGATTTGAGTGGGACTTCTTTATTATATGTCATTACCATGTTCACAAGGGTTCAATGGGGGGAATGATAAGAATGATGGGTTAAGGGGTCGCTGCTTTCCTTTGCTTTATCTTGCCATGTTATGGTTATTGATTTTAAAAATTGGTATGGAATTTGGGATGATCAAACATGACAATGTAATGTTGAATTTACAATGCTGAATTCGCTTATGCCAATGTTATGTTATTGAAAAATTTGAATAAAAATATAGTAAAAAAAAAAAAAAAAAAAAAAAAAAAAAAAAAAGCCTATGGGAGTGTGTGAAACATTGCAGTGCACTCACATTTCATCTGACTTCAGTGTGATATACGCAGAGACAGCGGAGGAGATGGGAGAAAGTGTTCCCTCCCTCTACTCCGAGGCTGTGATACGATCGTATCACAGTCGCATGACCCTCAGCAGATGCATGCAGCAGAGGGTCATTAGCATATTGCTTCAGATGCTAGTGTCGGAAGCGGTACGCAAGTGGAAAGGAGCCCTTAGTGTGAGGATATGGAACAGCATTTTTTTTTTAATCTTTCCAGAGTACCCTTTTAAATAAATGTTCTACGACACACACTCTTGTCAACATTTTGGAAATTGTTCTTTTGATCAGTGAGTCATTGTTTAAATCTTACTTTTCCAAGAGGGTGTACTCATTTATGCTGAGCACTGTTATTTGTTATTATAACTATTATTATACTAAATGCTAGGTACGCTTTGCCACCTACACAACTGGTTAATCTTTAGTTCTGTACTAATGCCAAACCAAAGTGCCTTCCTTATACATTGTTTTTGTGACCGGAAGTATCCCATGCTTAAAAGACTAATGAATGTTTTGGGTTTTTTTTATTGTTTTTTAATGTTTCACTTAAATTTAAAATAAAATAATAAAGGAACTTTGCAAAAAGACCAATGTCTTCATAGCAACAGAATCTTGGCAAAGTGTCCTAATTTTTCCTGTGCAATGGACCAATAGAAAAACAAAGCTTCAGAAGGTGAACACTAAATTCATAGCCAAAATAATCCATCAGAACTATTGGGACATGAATCTGCACAGATCGTGCTCAGCTCTTCATATCGTAGCTTCTCTTATTATTATGGATTCCAGCTCAAAACCTGCAGTGGATTTTGATTTACATCCTACCTGCTATAGGTAATCACAGGAGCATCCTTTGGAGGATTGGGGGAAGAATGCTGAAAAAGGAGAAGGAAATAGTTAACAAAAATAGCATGTTCCCTTTTACACCAAGGCTCATTCCCTCATACCAGTCACAACAACAGGATCTGTTCCCATGTGGCAGATTCGTTACAATTGAAATCAGTTCCTAAGGCTGGGTGCACACGGTCCGGACATGCCGAGTCCTGGACGCAGAGGGTCTTCTCCTGTGGAGACGGAGTGTTATAGACAGCGGTCTATGCCCACGATCAGGGTTTGGGCCACCGTGGCCTCTATCTTGTCTCCACGGAGAACACTTGCATCTCCGCAAGCAAAAACTGATAGAAGGTGGCTCGGAAAGCCATGGCAAGTCAATTTATGCTGCGGAAAAAAGAAACAGTGGGCATAGAAGTTCTGTAAATCCCATGCACTGTGCTGGTACAGTACAGTGCAGAGTTTTAGACGCAGTGAAAACACGCATCATCCAAAACGCTGCTATTCCTGATAGTGGGCACGGGCCCTTTTAGGGTTGTGTGGAGTTTCTTCTGCAACATGTACACTGGAGATCAAAATTAGAGAACAACACACAATTTCCTAAATGTTAAAGGTCATTGTGTAGTCCTATCTGATCATGAGTAAACTCACAGTATTTTAAGCTTATTTCATAAATTGTATTTTTCCAACAACACATAATAAAAATGTAAAATTAGATAAATGAAAAAGAACACTGATCAAAATTAGAGAACACTTTCAGACACCTGCAAATTATTTGTGTTAATCTGGCACCTGGCGCTACTTTCCTTAATTATCTGACAAACCCTATGTAACTAACTGGCAGCCTAATTTTCCAGTTTGCACCGACTTTGCAAAAAATGGTGTGCCGTTCCAAAGTGACTGAAACCCTCTGACAGGAGGTTGTCCAGATGAAGGCCAAAGGGGTGACCCCATCAGCCATAGCAAGAGAAGTTGGTCGTTCCAAGTCTGTGATTTCAAGAACAATGCATCTTTACAACATCATAAACTCTTTCAAGTCCCCCAAGAAGGCCGGTCCCCCACGAAAGACAAATGCAAGAGAGGACAGAATAATGCAGAGAATCTCCATGGGTAATCGTTTCAAAACTGCAGCTGGAATTGCTCGCCAGTTCAGCACTGAACAGGGTAACGATTTGTCTCATCATTCAATGTCACAACATTTAGGAGCATTTGAACTGAAAGCCCACTCTGCAGTGACCAAACCTTTCATTAGCAGAAAGACTCAAAAGGCTAGACTGACCTTTGGTGAGGAGCATGTTGTGTGGACACAGAAGTGGTCCACAGTTCATTTTAGTGATGAAAGCAAGTTTAATTAATTTGGGTTTGATAGGAAACATTATGTTTGTTGACAAACTGGGAAGAGAGTGAACCCAAAATGTGTTAAAAAGTCAGTGAAAGGTGATGGAGGAAGTGTCATGGTTGTCATGGTTTGGGGTGTGTTTTTTTGCAGCAGTAGATGGACCTCTCATACAGCTACATGGCAGAGTGAATACAAGTGTGTATCAGAACCACCTTCAACAACACGTGGTTCCTTATTTGCATTTATCACTCAATCAGCCAGAAATTTTCATGCAGGACAATGCCCCCTGTTACACAGCAAAATGGGTAAAGCAGTTCCTTGAAACAGAAAACATTGAAACAATAAAATGGCCAGCCCAGAATACTGATCTAAACCCAATAGAAAACCTATGGAAAATCCTTAGTGAAAATGTTATGGCCAAGAAACCCACAACAGTCAAAGAATTGTGGAAGAGACTGGAAGAAGAGTGGACCAAAATCACACCAGAGCAGTGTGAGAGACTAGTGACGTCCTGTGGTCGCAGATGTCCTGAAGCCACTCAAAGCAAAGGCCTGTACACGTCCTACTGATTGGGGACTGTTTTTTGTATTAATAATAGCGATTATGGAATCAAGTATTTTTAATACAAAATTAAATTCTCTGCTTATTTAATATTAAGTTTTACTGAAGCACTGGGCGCTGC